>NC_134354.1:511637279-512237279 GCF_048569485.1 Anomaloglossus baeobatrachus | reverse complement strand
AAAAAAATATGACCCTTCCACCAGCAGCAGGACAACTGCGGCCTCTGATTGGCTGCAGCAATCAGATTACTTGAGCAGTGCATCATCTGAAAAATATCTGATGAAGCTGTAAGGAGGTGGACTAGTTGTTGCATTCCCCCCTGAAGACACCAGTCGCGTTATTGTCATGTGAATTGTAATGTGTATTATGTCCTGTGTATTGTAAAGGTGATGCATTGTGAATTGTGGTGTAATGTTCAATGTGTAATTAATTAGTATGTGGTTATTTTGACATTAAGGTAAGAAATCATTAAAGTTAGGATTAGCCTATAGTGGGAAGTCCGCATGCAGTGGGTGACCTGTGGCAAACAGGAGTACAGGGATTGCAACCAGGATAGCAAGATCTGAAGAGCCTGACTGACATACAGAGTATGAGACTATGTCAGTTTCAGGGATCGACCTTCGCATCGAAGTGACCTAATCAGAAGAGCTAGCAGTCAGGCCCCAAATGGCTTACAGCTTTTAAAGGTAAAGGGGTAAAAGGGAAAAGCACACAAGACTAGAAACTGTCCTGGGTGAGATATCCCTAAGCGTCTGCAAGCTTAAAAGCTTGAATCCAGAATCCAGCACTATTCACAAATTTCCCAACCCTCTACTCTACAACGAGAATCATATGCCGAAGGAGAGAAGAATTGTTTCCACGAGCTGTACTGAGGAGCTGAGTTGGATTGTGTTGAAATTAACTGAACTTTTGAGAAGAAGAATATCCCATATGTGTCTGAAGAGAATGTGCTAAAGAATACTGTGTTACTGAAACGTATGAGAAATTATGTGTACCTGATGTGCATAGTTGCCATCAAAGGACAGTTGAGTAAAACTACCAGTATATTGGCTTTAAAGTAATGGTGGTCTCCATTTCTGAGTAAGAAAGTCCTGGTCAGCCAAAACCATTTGCCTTATGCAGCCAGGACAGCATCTTTCAGGCCTCTAACACACATCCGTTAAACACGTGCGAGTTTGTTCCGTTTCCATATATACCGGAGACACGGACAAACGTGCACCAATGTTAATCTATGTTTGAGGTCACACGTGCGTTATTCCATAATGTCCATGTGTCCGTGTCTGTGATCCGTATGTGTTTCCGTTTTGCATGCAAGCATGTCCATTTTCTGCACGGAGCACGCACACACGGACCCAATGAAAGCCTATGGGTATGTGCGCACACGTTAGTAAACACGTATGCATTTCCGTATGCTCCATGTACGTTTTGTGTTTTTTTCTAGCGATGTCGGTCATTCTTTCTTTTTCTGTGTCAATCTCCCTCTGTCCGTCGGTTGGTCTCTCTGTCTTGTCTGTCCCTCTCTCTTTCCATCCATGTCGGTCGGTCTCCCCCCTCTCTCATACTCACCGTTCCCCGATCACCGGCGCGGCGCTGCACAGCTGTTAAAAAAACTCCGGCGGCTTTTACTATTTTGAAAAAGCAGGCCACTCATTAATCAATCTCGTATTCCCTGCTTTCCCCGCCCACCGGTGCCTATGATTGGTTGCAGTGAGACATGCCCCCACGCTGAGTGACAGCTGTCTCACTGCAACCAATCACAGCCGCCGGTGGGCGTGTCAATATCGAGCAGTAAAATAAATAAATTATTAAATTAAAACAACCGACGTGCGGTTCCCCTCATTTAGATACCAGCCAGGGTAAAGTCAAACGGCTGAAGGCTGGTATTCTCAGGATGGGGAGCCCCCCAGCCTAACAATATCAGCCAGCAGCCGCCCAGAATAGCCACATCCATTACATGCGACAGTTCTGGGACTCTACCCGGCTCTTCCCGATTTGCCCTGGTGTGTTGGCAATTGGGGTAATAAGGAGTTAATGGCAGCATCCCATAGCTGCCACTAAGTCCAAGATTAATCATGTCAGGAGTCCCTCCGAGATACCTTACATGATTAATCTGTAAGTTACAGTAAATAAACACATACACCCGAAGAAATCCTTTATTTGAAATAATAAACACTAACAAATATCCTCGTTTACCACTTTATTAAGCCCGAAAAAGCCATCCATGTCCGGCGTAATCCACGGAGGTCCCACGTCGCTTCCAGCTCTGCTACATGAAGGTGACAGGAGCAGCAGAAGAACCCCGCCGCTCCTGCCAGATCCACACAGCAACTGAGGTGAGCCGTGCGATCAGCTGTGCTGTCACTCAGGCTACTCGCGGCCACCGCTGGATCCTCCAACTGTAACTGCAAGTCGCCCGAGTGACAGCGATGAAGTCACAGTTGAGTTGCGGTCACGGGTGGAGGATCCAGCTAGCCGCGGGTAACCTGAGTGACAGCAGTGCTAATTGCGCTGCTCACTTCAGTGACTCAGGGGATTAGCGGTCATCGGTGAGTCCTGCACGGGTGACCGCTAATCAGTACGCGACACAGACAGAGCCGCGGTATGACAATGAAGTCGGGTGAAGTTCACCCGAGTTCATTCTCATCGCGCGTCGCTGTCTGCTGTCAGCGGGTATGTATCAATGACATTGTGCATCACACACGGATCATTTCACACGGACAACACACGGACATGTCACTTACGTATCTCACGCACACACGGACATTTAACACGCACACACGGCTAGCATACGCAATACACACGGATGCCATATGTACCATAAAAATGGACTTAAAAACGGAAAACGGACCTGAAAAACGGACCGTATGACACGTGTGTGCTTTTGACGGATGTGTGTTGGAGGCCTCACGTAGCGTGCCGGGTGCAGAAAACGCAGACCTCGCCCACAGCTACCATCTTGCGCAACACAACAAATCTCTAATCGAGTCAATTGACTGCTGCTTTGGTCCTGCTGATTTTATAAAGGTGACATCTCATTTTTTCTGTTTCGGCGCAGACAATGGAAATGCCTTTGATAAATCCAGGTGGGTGCCGGTAATTGAATTTCATTTACTTTTTTATTTTTTAGAGCTCCAAGCTCCTGTAGAGGTTTTCTTTTTGTCCAGACAACCCCTCTTAGGGCAAATTATTGATTACTAGGTCATAGTGTTGTAAGTTACACCAAGGCAAAACTGAATGCACTCATAAATCTTCAGCTTGATCACTAAGTGTCTGCAAACCTCTATATTTAAATATATAATAATGCATCAAGCTATTTGGTCTTCAATAACACTACTGGACAACCAGAGCTTAATCAATTCAGAACCTTAAATTAAAAACAGTGTATACTCACCTTCCTCACCTGCGCCTCTCCAGTGATATTGGTGCCGCTGTTATTGAAGGGTGACCATTTTTTAATCATTTGCATTCTGCAGCCAATGGAGCAGCCGCTCAGCAATACTCTGTCAGGACAGACAACTGCCATGACAAAATAGTAAAGACTGCAGAAAAACGGCGGATATGCATTGGCTGCAGATAAACACAAGACGCAAAAATTTTATGTCACTTTCCGGAATAAGTGAAACCAGCATCACTTGACTGGCACTGCTGTGAGAGGTGAGAATACATTGTTTTTATTTTAGTTAGTGTCCTACATTGATTAATCAAGAGTTGTCTAGTAGACATATAGATAAAAAAGAGTTTATTACTAGAGGAACAACTTTTTGCCTCCTTCAGGCAATGCTTTTTATAACTAAGGCCGATTTCACACATCAGTTTTTTTGCTGTCAGTCGCAATCCGTTGAAAAGTGAAAAAAACGAATCCAGTGCTGGATCCGTTTTTTTCCCATTGACTTGTATTAGTGACGGATTGCGATGGATGGCCTGACGTTGCATCCGTCGTTTGACGGATCCATCAAAAAATGTCTTTGCGGGAGACAGAAGCGACATCCAGAGAAACTTTTTTTGTCACCATCGAAAAAATGGACGGCGCTGGATACGTCGCTGTCCGTCGTCTTTTTGAATGGAAGCCTATGGGCACAGGATCCATCATATGATGGAATCCAGCGACAGTTCCCATTTTTTTAAACAGAGCATACTCAGATGGGATAAAACAGTGTGTGGCTGAACAAATCTCTCTCTCTCTCTGTCTCTCTCTCTCCCTCTCTTTCTCTCTCTCTCTCTATCGTCCGGGATGACTTCACATGTGTTTTCAATGGCAAATGACAGTTTTCATTTAAAAAAATAAATAAATAATACGACAGATCAGTTTTCTTACTGGATCCGTCGCATCAGTTTTACCACAATCTATGACGAATCCGTCGCATCAGCTACAAGACGGATTGTGACTGATGCAAAAAAACTGATGTGTGAAAGATGCCTTAGGGGGGCTTTACACGCTACAATATCGTTAATGTTTTATCGTCGGGCTTACGCCGTTAGTGACGCACATCCGGCGTCATTAACGATATTGCAGCGTGTGACACTTTTGTGTGACCTAATACGATCGCAAAACAGGCAAAAATCGTTTGCCGCGGAGAGGTCGTCCTAAAACCAAAAATCGTTTAACGCTCATTAGCGATGTTGTTCCTCGTTCCTGCAGCAGCACACATCGCTATGTGTGACACCGCAGGAGCGAGGAACATCTCCTTACCTGCCTCCACCGCCAATACCTTACCTGCCTCCATCCGCCCCTCTGCTTCTATTGGACGCCTGCCGTGTGACGTCGCTGTGACGCCGCACAACCCGCCCCATTAGAAAGGAGGTGGATCGCCGGCCAGAGTGACGTCGCAGGGCAGGTAAGTCCGTGTAAAGGGGGTGCGCGATTTTGTGCGCGACGGGCAGCGATATGCCCGTGTCGCACAAACGATGAGAGCGGGTACGCACGCTAGCGATATCGGCAATGATATCGTAGTGCGTAAAGCCCCTTTAGTCCTATAGAAAGGACAAAAACAAATCAATATAGAACAACTAAACAATAGGAAAATCCTAGATCAGCAACCCTAAACAATCATAATGTATATTAGATGTTTACAGTTAATGCGAGAAATAGCTTTGATGATAAAAGGGTACATGCAAGCAATCAAATGATCTAATCTGTTTTCATTGGGCTAGCCTTCCTCCATGGTTTTGACTTGGAATCTATCTTGTTTACAATGTTCCAAATCACAGACAATTACAGAATGTTTGTGGTAAACACATAAAAAAAAAATCAGAAAATGTGCCACATTCTTTTAGAAGTGATCTATTTCCTAATGCAAAACCTTATGAAGTGCAGATGCTTGAAATTAATTTTAAGTGCCTCAATATGTGATGAAAGAGCCAAGTTTATGACATTTACCCCTAAAAGTTTACTGTCGATACTAATATAAATCTCTGTGTTTTGGATATCCTCTTTTTGGACCTTTCATAAATCTTTTGAAGGTCGATAAAATACTTTCTATGCTTTTCTCTTCTCATCTGCATCAGAAGCTCACGCTGGAGATTTCAGTTGCAGATTCTGTAAAATTTGATAAATATTACATGAAAAAACTGAATCATATTAGAGTTCACCGGGCACCAGTAGTATACATCGCGTGATGGATCTGACTCTGTATTGTGAGTAGAGTTAGAGAGAGAAATTGTAGCATAGATGTAAACTAATGTGTGGCTAAGAGTATATGTATCTCTTAAACAAAATATATAAGCCTAAGCATAGCCAATTCATAGGATTGTAAAAAAAAGCTTAAATGGTAACTGGAGAAGATAAGCTCTTGTGATCTCTGCCATACACAGCAGAGCACACAGAGAGGAATTCCTGCCCTTCATCTCTTTTTTAGAACTTTAAGACAAGCTTTAGAAACATGGAGGAAATTAGGAATCAGTACTGAGCTAGCTGCATGTGAGTGAGCTCTGGAGTGAGGGGAGGGAAAAAGTGTCTGATAACTAGGGAAGAAAGTTGATTTCTGTGATGAGATATCTAACAAAGTTTCTTATATTCACATGTATTATTAATTTATGAAAAATTGGCTGAAAGTATAGTTCGAGATACCCTCAGGTTTGTAGAACAGCTTATTGAACTACAGTAGAGAGGGTCTACATTAAAGAAGTGGTTCACCCCTTTTCATTATTGGCTACATCGATATTATGTTGAGAAACAAGGTTTCTTTCAAATACCTTGTGTTGCCAATAGAGCCTGTGAGATATACTATTGTGGTCCGCTCAGACCCTTCGTGTGAACTTCCTGTTTCTTAACGTCATAGCGGCCGGCCCCAGCCTCCGTGAGTGACTGGACAGTGGGCGGAGTTTCACCGCTCATCACAGCCCAGCATCGCTGCTGCTTATAGTTTTCTGCATTGAAGGAGAGAACAGGGAGATGCTGCACTGTGACGATGGACTGTCACGATCGGTGAAACGCTGCCCATAACCCAGTCACTCAGGAAGACTGCAGCCCACCTCGCTTGACGTGACATCACCGGATATTAGAGGTTACGGAGCCTGGGGGTCACACAAATGGGGTGAGCGGCAGCAATAATGGCGCTTATAGGCACCATTGGCAACACAAGGTATTTGAGAGAAACCTTCCTCCTCAACATAATATTGATGTGGCTAGTAATGAAAAGGGATAAACCAACCCTTTAAGACATTTTCATTTATCTGATAATTTATCTGATTCTGCCATGGGGTGCAATGCACAACAATTTATGACACATTTATTGAAATAAATCTCTTCTTTTGCACTGCTCTGTTTTATTGCTCAATGTCCAGAGGTTTCCCCTAAAGATAAACTTTTTGTAAATAGTGATAAACTGGTGTCGATGTGCTGAATATGAAAACACTAAATAGGAATGAGAGTAGTTATTTTACAGTATGTACACTGGAAGGCACTTTCTAATTTTGCAGGGCAATTTTTTATCCATTTTATGAGCATCAACTACTTGTGGATAGGTTTTGAATTAAACTGTAATAACAGAAAGATTGAGAATGAAAAACTAGACTGGAAAATTTTACAGCACAATTTACACCTCCAATTTCCAATAGGAAAGCTTGAGATTTGGGTGAGAAAAATAAACCTTCTAAGAGTCTTAGGAAAAGAAAAAAAATAATGACAGTATGAATAAACACAAACTGTTATATAACATGAGACAAAATTACCAGGAGGTCTAGTCCGTGGTTTGAATGACGTTTTGGGCCTGGAAGAGCTATGTTGCAATCGGTAGGGTACTGAAAACAGAAAGAATGGAAATTAATGACAATAGATTTAGAGATGCTGTGATGAGCCCCTTTTTGGCCATGCAGTTCATTGCAGCAAGATTGCAGAGGATGGAATGTTGCTTCTGAAATGGAAATGTATGTTTAATGGTAAAAGAAAAAAATGATAATTTTATTATTTTCCAGGATGGTTAAAAGGAATGGCAGCATGCTGACATCTCAACATAGAAGCAGGATGATGATGAAATAAAGATTTTGGTGAATAAAGCAATACATTTTTAACCAAGAATGGATGACTGTTTCAAATATGAGGCTGTAGCAGGTCAGCTATGTATAATGGAGGCAAACAACCAGATTACAAGAGAAATAAGCCATTCACAAAAGGATGTATCTGCTGTTACCCAACGTAGTCCCATGATTCACATGTGAAGGTTTAGGAGTATCCTTGGGTGCTCCTGTGGAAGCTGTTAAGAAATAATTTTAGGTTCTGAACATGAAAACTCACCTGTAAAGAAATAAAGGCTCTGAAAAATACACAGTGCTCTTAGGACATGCTTGCATGTAGCACATTTGTAGTATAACTTTCTGAGAGTAAAAAGTTATTAATTACATCTGAATGAGACTGTATATTCAGCATATGCATTACGATGAGGCCGAATTCACACACCTGTAAAATACGGATTATGCATAGATCACTAAACTCTCCTCGACTGGCTGGTCCTCTGACCTGAGCTAAGTGCTTTATTATGGTATATCACCTCTCCAGTGATCAGTGAAAACTGGAAATCTTGCATATGTGCGTGGCTTATTTCCGGCTCACGAGTGTGCCTTTGAAGCCAGGTGTACGCTTCCCGGCTTCAATAGGTGAACTGTGCATAACCAGGAGTTCAGAAGACGTTTATGTGAGTTGTCTTCTGAACTTCCGGTCATGCACAGTGCGCTTAATGAAGGCGGGAAGCATCCATCCTGCTTTAGAGGTGCACTGTCGCAGCGGAGATGAGCCGCACGCATGCGTGAGATTACCATTAGCTGGAGGTGATCCCATCTCATGGAAATTATGCTATCACGCCCACAGGGGCATGATAACATGGCAAGATGGCCAACTCGTTACAGGAAACAATGCCCCTGAGACTAGTCAAGGCCTTAATTAGCACGGGGAAAGCAAGGTTTATACGTTGTTTTTTTAAATATTCATGTTACTGAACAGCATTAAGGACTCAGAAGAACGGCACTCCTAGAATAACTTTTTTTTGTTTTTGATGCTCAGATAGGGTCCAACCCTACTACTCAGAAATATTTCAAATACAGCACACAAATTTATAGAACATTTGAGAATTTTTATTAAATAAGCAGGATGATGTGTGAAACAAACAATGTTTCGATCACTAGACCTTCCTCAGATTCACACAAAGGCTTGTACTGTATGGCTTCTGGAATGGTGCACTGCATGTGAAAATCTCTGGGTCTTGTGGGTGCACAAACATTAGAGACCCAGAGAGGCGATTTTCACATGCAGTGCACCATTGCAGGAGTCATACATTACAAGCCTTCGTGTGAATCTGAGGAAAGTCTAGTAACTGAAAAGTTGTTTGTTTCACACATCACCCTGCTTGTTTAATACAAATTCTCAAATCTTCTATCAATTTGTGTGCCGGATTTGAAATATTTCTGAGTGAACAGCATTATACAGGGCTTGCTAGGGAGTGAATTTGGGCATACAGCTATAAATGCTGCTGGGTTGGAGGCCATAGGGGACCTGACAGGTTCCCCCTAAGAATTACCGTTTTTATATTTTCATGAAGCTATGAGAATGTTTGATTTATCACTTAGTTTTTGACTTTCTTGAATTCAAACTCAGGAATTTTACACAATCTTAAACATGGATGAAAATGTACAATTCCATATTGTGGTCCTTTAAAAGTAATGGAGCTATTGAGAAGGAATGAAATAACACAAATGTAAAAGTATTACCAGGTTCTGCATGAATCCGAGGAGTTGGTTTGGGTTTTTTGGTTATTTGCGTTGAAACTGTTTGCGTTGGCTCTGTAAAAAACCCAATTAGAGGTCTATTTGACTGCTGAAAGCAATGTTTGTCTTCTAGAGTTGTAAACCAGAGAATGAACAGCACAGCTCAGTGCTATGATTTTGTTATATTAGCCATGATCACAGGGGATTAACACAGAGATGGAACATATTAATGATGAAGTGTTAGTACATGATATACTTCACTTAGCTTAGTTATGAAAACTTTGTGGAGAGTTATGTAAATTGAGTGCCTAAAGAGTTCACTTTCATAACATTGAAGTATGAAGTAAAGTTATGACACTTCGTTCTTCTGAGATTTTATAAACACATCACAATTTCAAATGAAAAGTCAAATTATTAAAGGGAACCAAGTATTATAAGTATGGTGACAATGGCTGGTCAGATCAAGAAAAGATGGGCAATATTATATTTCAGTATTTCCTACTTTCAAATTGTGTCCAAGCTCAGAAGGAACAAATCCCTGGTCAAGGGCATACCCCATATATAGCAGGAAAGAGAAGACTGGTGTGACTTGTATCCAATGAACACTAGTAGTCACATCTTGTAGCCATCGGAATGATCTTTTCAAAAAAATGAGGGGCAACAACAAACGTTTTATATTTTTTTCACACTGGCTCCCTTAATTATTATCGAAACCAAAAATAATATATGAGCACTTCTAAAAATATTATAGGGTGCTGCAATGATGAATCCAAAGTTCATAAGAACCAAAGCTATAGGAACACATAGGAAGAAGAGTGAGGCAAACCTATATAGCCAAAATGGTAATGGGAATCTGTCACCAGTTATTCACCAACTAATCTTAGCACTCCATCATGTAGAAACAGAGACCCTGGTTGAAAAGATGTGTCACTTGCTTGACTGCTTGCTGTAGTTTTAATAAAATTACTGTTTTTATCAGCAGGAGATTATTATTAGCAGAGGATTAGTAAATCTGCTACCATTTAGTCCTCCATATTCATGATCTCTGTATAATCCCACACCTACTGCTGATTGTTAACTTTCTGTCTATTCACAGCTTACATATAAAGCTGCCAATCAGTGGTATGGGTGGGATAATACAAAGCTCAACATTCAGATAACTGGTAAATCTGCATCAGATAAAACAGTGATTTTATCAAAACTACAGCCCAGTAATGTCACATCACTGGAATCAGGATTGTGCCCCTATATCATTGTGACTTAATTAAACAATATATGTTCATAAGTCAGTGTAGGGGTAATTTAACAAATACAATTTGCAAAAGCAACAAAACCCCTAAACTAAAGACTAATTTAAAATAAATTTTTTATTACTACATTGATAAGTGCATAGGGGATGAAGATCAAATATTAAAAGCACTAAGTGCTGTGATCTGAAATCTCCCAAGGTGATAATATCAATTACAATAGTAAAGCAGAGTATTGTAGTCAGATTCCATCTGTATAAGAGCCCACTCTCTGTGTATATTCACTGACTAGGCTTAAAGTATTCATAGGGATGATCACTGCACTTGCTTATTAGAAGTGTTCTTTCTGCCTCTGTAGTGGCCCGGTCCAGATTGTGTCTGTTTCTTTAAGTACATTTACTTATATGTAATATTATGCTATATGTTATAAGTAAAGCATTTTTCATTTGTTGTGTTCTAGCACCATCTACTGGTGAAAACTGTAAGAATCTGAAGTGTTCATTGGGTGTTATCCTATTGGCTAGTTCTTGGTCACATGGCTCAATAGGTGGAGCTATTCTCCAGCCTGTGTCTGGAAAGAACTGGAATGAGCTGGTTCTGGCTGAGTCTCCTCTGAGGGAAGACATTATGTGGAGAATCTCTTCACCACAAGACTCCTCCTAGGCTCGAGGCTTAGAATTTCATCATTTCCTGATTTTTACAGCCAATATGCTGAGGCTTCCTATCCTGACATTGTGCATCTCTTCAGACAGTAGGGCATACTGACTATATACCAGACCCTACTGCACGCAGATTGGGGAAGTTTGAGGGTCTCCCGCCCCACTGCAATATTAGTGGCTTTCATGCCATTGTCCACGCACCAGCCGTCCGCTCCCCGTAGCACGCTGGGCAACTGTCTTCATTTGCTTACAAGTACTGCACGTGTCTGAACTAGCAGTGAAATTAACCTCAGGACTCCAGGTCTGTACAATCTTATCATATCTACTCTCTAAACTCAAGAGACTCTGAACCTAAAGCATACCAGTATTAATTCTGAAACAAATCGTGCACTTAAAGCTCCAGTACCCTAATTGCACTTCAGCATTCAACTCCAAGCTGTATTTGCCGTGGCCTACCCACGAGAGACTGTGATACATATATTCCGTATTGATTTGCTTTGTTCCTGCTATATTAAAGCAACTGTTATCCCCAAGACCGTGTCTGTGGACTGTCCATCAGCTGTGGATACTGTGTGGGGGTGGATAGCAGGGAACATCTGGGCCCTTACAAAGGTCGAATTTGGCGTCACGAACAGGATCATTCCTCTGTGCCTATCTTCTCTTACTGCACTACAAGTCTCAGCATTGCTCATTAACCTCTATCTTGCCAGTGAATACTGCCAAAGACTGTTTCCTGTTTCATGCTGGGGTTAACAGCACCTGCACCAGCTCTTCTACTCTGCTGCCTTTCAAGTTACTCAAATAAGTGCAAATCCTCATTCACCGCAGTGCTATTTTCAAGAGGGGGAGCCTTCCATCTCAGAGACTGTTTTGGTGCATAACAGTGCATCCCTTAAAGCTACAGTGTCATCATTATTCTTAAAGAGACAGTACTTGCATCATCACCAAAATGTCTGAACCTCTTCATAATGGCCAGGCCGAGTCTGTTAACTCTGTATCATCATCCTCATCAGCTAGTGCTCCAGTGCAACGGGCTAATGCTGCCAACCCAGTTCCAGCCCCTGTCATGGCTACCGGCATGCCTCCCAAGCTACAGAGGAGATCCTCATACACTTGCTGGGTTCAAAGAAAAGATGATGCATACTCTTGAGCTTTTCTCACTTTCTCCCCATCAGCAGGTACAACTTCTCCTGGGACAGCTTGATGGACCAGCTGCTAAGGAAGTCCGTTCCTGGCCATCTACTGAGAAAACCAATGTAGAACAGATCCTTACCCGCCTGAGAAAAGAGTTTGAACGTCAATCACCCACCGAGGTTCGTCTCAAATTTTACAACAGACGTCAGGGACCAGGTGAGACTCTTAGGGACTACGCACTAGCCCTTCAGTCTGCATACAGGGCCTTACAGCAAATAGACACTATAGATCCTGCTGCTGCAGAAAACATAATCACCGACAGATTCATAGAAGGTGTAGACTCCAGGCTAGTACAAAGTCGACTCCACATGCTAGCAGCACAAAATCCAAACATGACTTTCTTAGACTTTAAAGCTCTAGCCGTGCGTGTAGTGGGTACTGACTCACCTTGTAACAGCTATGCTCTTGCGCCTAGTTCCTCAGACCTTGCTGCTGGAACTTCTACTGTATCTCCTCTTTCACCTGTTTCCCCTATGCAGGCCACACAGTCTGTGCAAGCCCCTACTCTCAGTCATGCACCTCCTACCACGGATGCACTTGTCCAAGTCCTTGAATCCGTATGCCAAGCCTTAAAGGAGCTAAAAGTCCAACCCCCTGCATCATGTGAATCATCTGTAAATCGGACATTGTCCCAAGAGCCACATTCTAGTAGGTCAAGTCCCGATAGGCCCCCTCCTGGAAGGCTTCCATCTGGTAATTGTGTGTACTGTACTTATTGTGAGCGTCTTGGACACTACAAGTATCAATGTTATAAGTTAAACGGGACACCCCCGAGGCCAAGGGCCATCCCTCGGGAGGTGAATACAAGGGCCCAAAGGGACAATCACAATGGATTTCCCGGTTCATCTCCAAATGCCCGTATATAACCATATGGATCGATGGTGTACCTCTAGAAGCTTTAGTGGACACTGGTTCACAAGTCACCACAATTGAGCGACGAGCCTTTGAAAAGAATTGGGACTTTGATCTCCTGAATCCAGTGGGTAAAGCAAAGTTAGACTTAATTGCAAGTAATGGTCAACCTATTTCCCAGCTAGGCTACTGGGAACCCACAATCCAAATTGGTGATCGCAAGTTACCAGGTCAAGGTGTAATTGTTACTGAGGCTGAGGGAGATACAACAGCAGTAGTGTTAGGCATGAATGTCATTTGCCATGTGTTTACTGAATTACTCGCTGCCTTGCATGCTTCTCTCCCTTCTGCTTCTTCCCCTTACAGGCAAGCTGTTCAGCGGACTATCAAAGTGCTCTGCACCCAACAGAAGTTTGCGAACAGTAAAGGTGAGATCTGCCGTGTTCGAATCACCGACGCACGACCAGTTACCCTCTCAGCCAACAGCGAGACTCTAGTCTGGTGTTGAGCTCGACCAGGAATTGACAATGAGGACTATGTAGCTCTTCTTGACTCCATCCAGATTGAAGGACAGCCCCTGGTAAAAGCTGCCAGAAGTATTGTCACCATCTCAAACGGTAGAGTACCAGTATGGCTAGTCAACCTAAGTGATATTCCTATCGAGCTAAACAAGTTTAATTCAGTTGTTCAACTGTATAGTCTTGATCCAGAAGACATCATAGATGAAGAGACACTTGCTCATCAAAAGTCATTAAAAGCCACTCCCAAAGGCTCTAATACACCCACTACCTTCTGGTGGAATGAACTTAATGTTGGAGATGCTAACACTCCTATCGAATACATCAATGGTGTAACTAAACTTGCTAAGCGACACAGCCAAGCTTTCAGCAAACACCCCCTTGACTTCGGCAAGACTACTCTGATCCAGCACAAGATCAATACAGGTGATCATCCTCCTATCAAAGAAAGACATCGTCCAGTACCTCCTGCTAACTATCAACAAGTAAAGAAGCTGTTAAAAGAGATGAAAGATTCTGAAGTCATCCGAGAAAATCAAAGCCCATGGGCTGCACCCATCGTCCTGGTGATGAAAAAGGATGGTAACATCAGATTTTGTCTCGACTACCGAAAGTTGAATAATGTTACACACAAAGATGCCTATCCTCTTCCACGGATTGAAGAATCCATCACCGCTCTTGGCTCAGCTGCATACTTCTCCACTCTTGATTTAACCAGCGGTTACTGGCAAGTACCCATGGCTCCTGAGGATAGAGAGAAGACAGCTTTCACCACCCCAATGGGACTCTTTGAGTTTAACGGTATGCCGTTTGGGTTATGCAACGCCCCTGCTACATTTCAGCGACTCATGGAAAGATGTCTTGGTCACCTCAACTTCCAGAGCGCTCTGTAATATCTTGATGATGTTGTCGTATACTCTCGCACTTATGAAGACCACCTATGCCACCTTGCAGAAGTATTCCAGGTACTTATTGAACATGGAGAGAGAGGAGCCAGCACGATCTGAAATTGGCATGCATCATATAAAAAGTGAAAACTCACAGATTTATTCCAACTGTACTATAATAAAAAAAATGAGATTTTTAGAAAATAATTGATCAATTCTTTGAGCCACCCCTGCCAACGTCACGGCAAATCTCAATAGGGGGGTCCTAACCTATATTACGTATTTCATGTGCCATGCGGCCTCCTAGATAAAGTTAAAAGCAGAACCATAATGGAGCACACATACCTGTAACCTGTATATAGCCGCTTCCATGTTGCAAAAAAGGCAATTGTGGATAGAGACCAGCCCAGGTCCCAGCACGTGGAGCACTTATGAAGACCACCTATGCCACCTTGCAGTAGTATTCCAGGTACTTATTGAACATGGCCTGAAACTAAAACCGTCAAAGTGTCATCTGCTCAAGGCGAAAGTCAACTACCTGGGTCATGTTGTAAGTGCCGAAGGTATCCAGCCTGACCCTGAAAAGATCTCAGCTGTGAACAACTGGAACACCCCAAGAACCGTCAAAGAAATCAGAAGTTTCCTAGGTTTTGCGGGCTACTACCGCCGCTTCATACCTCATTTTGCGCAAATAGCAGAACCCCTTACAGAGCTCCTACGAGGTTGCCCTAGAGAAAACTACGACAGAAGACTTCCAATTAATTGGTCTGAGCGACAAGAAACTGCCTTTCAGATGTTGAAAAGTCTATTGACTTCACCTCCAATTCTGGCGTACCCTAAATACCATCATCCTTTCCGTGTCTACACGGATGCCAGCCACCAAGGCCTCGGAGCGGTACTATCACAAGTCCAGGGTGACAAAGAGAGAGTCATTGCATATGCCAGCCGAAGCTTGAGAGGTGCAGAGAAAATACATAGCAATTACAGTTCGTTCAAGTTAGAGCTGCTAGCTCTTGTGTGGGCAGTCACAGAGAAGTTCAAAGATTACCTCGCTGCTACACCCTTCACCGTGTACATGGACAATAATCCTCTCGCTCATCTCAATACTGCACGGCTAGGTGCTCTTGAACAGAGATGGGCTTCAAGATTAGCGAATTTCTGCTTTGATATTAAGTATCGCAGTGGCAAGATCAACATCAATGCTGATATGTTATTCCATTTGCCCGAACGAAAAGAGCCTCCTGAGGAAGATCTGTGGGAAGATGTTGAGATGCCTCCCTTCTATCAAAGGTTTGCTACACAAAATGCTGTTGCTGCTACACAAACTGATGATGTTTCTCCACAGAAACCTGACCTATTCCAAGATCCATCGAGATGGAAAACTCTTCAAAATGAGTCTCGTGTCCTAGGTGAGATCTATGATTACCTGACTACTGGGAGAATACCTTTCAGACGACGCAGAAGATGTCCTGATGTTGAGCTTAATCGTCTCTGGAGACAGCGCAAAAGACTCTTTATTCAAAAGGGCTTGATCCTGCGCAATACCTTAGGCCCAGTTTCAGGTGAAAGGCTACATCATATTCTAATCCCACGGCGAGATGCCAGAATTGTTCTTGATGCCTACCACGACCAGTCTGGGCACTTTGGCATGCACAAAACTGAAGCCACCATACGCCATCGCTTCTATTGGATTGGGATGCGGTCAGACATAGAAAATTGGTGTAGTGAATGTCCAGCTTGCAACCTCACCAAAGTCGGTAAGAAAGATGCCAGAGCTCCTCTTCATCCAATCCATTCTCAGAAACCAAACGAGCTAGTCGCTCTTGATCATGTGAAGCTAGCACAGCTACTTCAACTCGTTCAGGCTACACGTATGCCTTAACCATGGTGGATCACTATACTAAGTGGGTTGCTGTTGTGCCAGTAAAAGACCTTAAAGCTCGGACTACAGCTATCACCTTCTACCGTGAATATGTGAGACATTACGGTTGCCCTGAAGCAGTCCTCACAGATCGTGGATCTGCCTTTGAGTCACAATTATTTCAAGAACTCTGCCAATTCCATGAGTGCAAAAAGCTGAGAACAACCGCCTATCATCCCCAAGGGAATGGCCTCTGTGAGAAAGTCAACCAGACCTTCATCAATATGCTGTGAACAGCATCTGTTACCAAACAAGCTGAATGGCCTTAATTGCTTGACGAGTTAGTGGAAATCTACAACAATACTGTCCACTGTTCTACAGGCTACTCGCCATATTATCTGATGTTTGGAAGACAAGGTAAGCTCCCAAAAGATCGTTCTCTTGGAATCCAAGTCCCTGACGTGATCAATCCCCTGCCAAAAACTGATTGGGTCTCAGAGCATCAGCGAAGAATACACGAAGCCCAACAGATTGTTGATTACCGCATGGGTGAAGCTCACCGTCAACAAGAAGAGAGCTACAATCAAAGAGCTAATGCTTCCCCACTTCAAGTTGGAGACAAGGTATGGCTAAAGAAGTACCACCGTACAGGAAAACTCGACTCACTCTGGGAAACAGAGCCATACACAGTTACAGCTATCCTATATCCTGAGTCAGATGTCTGTGAAGTGAATAAACCCGGAATGGCCCCACAGACAGTGCACAGGAACCGCATGAAGCTATGCACCAAAGAGGATCTACTGGTGATGTCATCACCTCCTCCACAAGTCTTGCCAGTCTACACACCAATTCCTGCAATGGAAACACCAGCCAGACAACCTACTGTGGAAGAGTCCCTCTACAACACTCAATTTATCCTTCCATGCTATCAATATGTCCCCGTCTCGGTTCCTGCTTCAGTTGCTGCTCCTCTGCCAACTTCACCTGAGCCAGCAAACAATATCTTTCATGCTCAAGAGGAAGATCAAGTGTTGAGGCGTTCAGAGCGAAGCACAAAAGGAACACTTCCAGCCCGCTACAGAGACTAAAAGGTCATATCCTTTTCCATGAGTATATAATCTTGTGTTTATTTATTTAGCTGGATTGTCAGTTTAGTAATGTTTAAGCCTCTGCACCTGAGTAATACCAAGCACCTTTTTTATAATTTGCACTATTTTCTGTATACAGCCATGGACTTATAGATTGGACCACTAAAGTGCCTTTCCAGAGCCTTTCATATGGACGATAGTATATTGCGGAAAGAGACTCTATCTCATATTGGCACTACCACATTCATGTTTTGCATTTGTTCATTGCCTTATTGTTACTGTGCCTTAAATATATATTTCCTTCCTTTCTTAGCAGTCCTCCACTCGCACAATCGCCGAGGACGGCTCACCTTCAGAGGGGGAGTATGTAGTGGCCCGGTCCAGATTGTGTCTGTTTCTTTAAGTACAATTACTTATATGTAATATTATGCTATATGTTATAAGTAAAGCATTTTTCATTTGTTGTGTTCTAGCACCATCTACTGGTGAAAACTGTAAGAATCTGAAGTGTTCATTGGGTGTTATCCTATTGGCTAGTTCTTGGTCACATGGCTCAATAGGTGGAGCTATTCTCCAGTCTCTGTCTAGAAACAACTGGAATGAGCTGGTTCTGGCTGAGTCTCCTCTGAGGGAAGACATTATGTGGAGAATCTCTTCACCACAAGACTCCTCCTAGGCCCGAGGCCTAGAATTTCATCATTTCCTGATTTTTACAGCCAATATGCTGAAGGCTTCCTATCCTGATATTGTGCATCTCTTCAGACAGTAGGGCATACTGACTATATACCAGACCCTACTGCACGCAGATTGTGGAAGTTTGAGGGTTTCCCGCCCCACTGCAATATTAGTGGCTTTCATGCCATTGTCCACGCACCAGCCGTCCGCTCCCCGTAGCACGCTGGGCAACTGTCTTCATTTGCTTACAAGTACTGCACGTGTCTGAACTAGCAGTGAAATTAACCCCAGGACTCCAGGTCTGTACAATCTTATCATATCTACCCTCTAAACTCAAGAGACTCTGAACCTAAAGCATACCAGTATTAATTCTGAAACAAATCGTGCACTTAAAGCTCCAGTACCCTAATTGCACTTCAGCATTCAACTCCAAGCTGTATTTGCCGTGGCCTACCCACGAGAGACTGTGAAACATATATTCCGAATTGATTTGCTTTGTTCCTGCCATATTAAAGCAACTGTTATCCCCAAGACCGTCTCTGTGGACTGTCCATCAGCTGTGGATACTGTGTGGGGGTGGATAGCAGGGAACATCTGGGCCCTTACACCTCCCCAACATATTTCACCACACTGGTGTCATCAGGGGAATGAGGCTCACAAAAAGCCTAATTCCCCTGATGATACCAGTGTGGTGAAACATTGGGGAGGCAAAATGAATACTTTTAATTAGGAAGTGCAGTGATTATCCCTATGAATACATTAAGCATAGTCATAGGGAGATTTCATATCACAGCCCTTAATGCTTTTAATATTTGATCTTCACCCCCTATGCACTTACTACTGTAGTAATAAAAGTTCTATTTTCAATGAGTCTGTAGTTTAGGGGTGTAGTTGCTTTTGCAAATTGTATTCCGCCATCCTTGTGCTTACAGATGGGTAGCAAAACCTGGTGACAGAATCCCTTTAAAAAATTCATCAGCTAATCATTAGTAAACATAAACAATGGTGATCTGCACATGAATTCCTTATGATGAAGGGTTTGGTCTCAAAATGTGCATCCACCCATGTCTCAACTATTACAGGCGAATATAAACACATGCTACATAAGAGCTATGTGGAAAAGTTATAATAACTAAGAACGAATAAGGTGCTCCTAGGAGTACACTATATGAGAAATATCAAGGATGGAAAGTGCTAGTACAAAACTGACCGTAAAGGAAGATCAAAGTTATCTGATAGATGTAAAATATAAACATGTAATAAATCAAAGATCTAATAAATAAGCACACAAAGAATGACACTAAAGGGGGCTAAAACGCACATCCGGCGTCATTAACGATATCGCAGGGTGTGTGACACTTATGTGCGACCTAAAACCAACGCAAAAGCGGCCAAAATAGTTTGCCGCGGAGAGGTCGTCCTAAAACAAAAAATCGTTTACCTCTCATTAGCGATGTTGTTCCTCGTTCCTGCGGCAGCACACATCGCTGTGTGTGACACCGCAGGAGCAAGGAACATCTCCTTACCTGCCTCCACCGCCAATGCGGAAGGAAGGAGGTGGGCGCGATGTTACGTCCCGCTCATCTCCGCCCCTCCGCTTCTATTGGACGCCTGCCGTGACGTAGCTGTGACACCGAACGACCAGCCCCCTTAGAAAGGAGGCGGATTGACGGTCAGAGCGACGTCGCAGGGCAGGTAATCCGTATGATGGGGGAGCGCGATTTTGTGCGCAACGGGCAGCGATATGCCCGTGTCGCACAAACGATGGGGGCGGGTACACACGCTAGTGAAATCGGCACTGATATCGTAGCGTGTAAAGCCCCCTTAAGTATGCTTAAAAAAGGAAGGGTAAGAGACGCCAGTACGGCAGGGTGGACCTAATTAACATTTCTTCTTTCGTATTGTACACACCTAAACACTGCCCACTTGCAGCCAGCTTGCGTCTTGTTGTCACTAATATAATCCAGCAGTTCAGATATTCTAGCAAATATTGACACTGAGTATTCCTGCTTGTGAAAGTTTGGGTTATTACAAATATGAATTAATAAATAACCAGATGTGGCACACACAATCTGACTCAGTTGCCAAAGGACCTAATAGACTATTAGCTGTGACTTTCCTGACCGTCTGTGGTATCACTAGAGTAATAGCGATACCCATCACCCATATTATATACTTCAGCATATGCTAGCAGATTAGCGTACAGGTAATCCATACACATTTGTGCAATGGGATAATGCGCATGAACAGCACACATATTACTTATGGATAGTAAAGATCATCTAAGTCTGGTCATATCTGGGAACAATTACTTTGAGATACACATGAAGAAGCACATCTGGATCTAGAACATATTGAGGGCACCAGGACTTCCTTTGTCTGGTCAGATGTCTATTAGATACACAACACATATTATCCTTTCTCAGATTAGTGGCGCTCGTAGGAAACTGTAGTTTTTCATATTTGGTGGGTATTTCCAAAATACAGTATAAAATACCTGACAGCAAGCATTTAAGTGAATCTGTCCAAAGAATCATATTACACAAACCACAGACAGTATGAACTGAGGCCAGGCTGCATGATTGCAACCAAGCATAATATTCTGTGAAACGAACCAGGACAAAGGAACTTTGATGATCGAAAGATGGAGACCAGTCCCAGGCCGGCTCTTCCTAACACCCCTGCAGGTAATTATTGACAATTTTCTCCTTATGGACTTGAAGACTGGTCTCCAAATAGGGACCATGCCTAGTATATTTTCTCTAATTGGATGATGTAGAAGCAAAAATGAACAGACAACTACGGTAGGTAAAATATTTACCAAGCTTTGAAGGAGGACTTTCAGGCTTTTGTGTTGTGGGCTGATAAGGTCTTTGTGTTGTGTTAGGAACTGAAAGATATAATAGATTTAGTAGTGGTAGCTGTTCAATATAAGAAATCTTTACTAATCATTTTAAGGGTAATGGTACTGGTAAGCATTTAACCCTAGAACGCATACCTGGGGCCTCGCAGGCCTGCTAGGTCATTTGTTTTCTATGGTAGATTGAATTGCTGGCGCGTTCTAGGGTTAAAATGCAGGATTCATTAATTTCCCCGTCACATTTAACGACTTACCAGCGATCCCGAAAACGATGTCACCTGATAAGGATCGCTGGTAAGTCGTTGGGAGGTCGCTGGTGAAATTGTCACAGACAAACCTTACCAACGACGCAGTAACGATCAGCGACCTGTATAACGATGAGCGACCTGTATAGGAGGTTGTTGGTAGGTGTCAAACACAACACAGCGATGCATCCTGCCCAGCAGGACATCGGCTTTGAAGAAAATAAACCAGAGCAGTGTGTAACGATCAGCGATTTCACAGCAGGGGCCAGGTCGTTGCTTAGTGTCACACATAACGAGATCGCTGGTGAGAGCATTGTTACGTCACTAAACCTGTAACTCAGCAGCGATCTCGCTAGCAATCTCGTTATGTGAGACATACCCCTTACTGTAAATGCCTGCTTACCCAATGCAAACTGAACGATCTGTAGAAAGCCATTCAGTGCACATAAACTGGAACTGTTCTTGGCAGCACAAGGCCTGTTTACTCAAGACTTTGCACCACCTAGAACGATGATCTGTTGTGCTGCGCAAAAGATGATTTCACCAGATGAATAAGCGTTTTGCTTGATCATCGGGTGATCGACAGGATGTTTACACTGAAAGATTATTTTGAAATTATTTTAAAATGAGTATTCTTAAAAACGCTCTTTTATGGTAATTCTTCAGTTCAAGTGCAGTTTAAGTCCACATGGGATGGAATTACTGAAAATTTTAACTGTAGACTTCTTCAGGCAACTCCTCTGCGAATTACAGTATCAGGCAAGTGGATAACATTTCTCAAATCTTAATCACCTGCTTCCGGCTTATCTCTGGTAGAACAATGAGATCACCATTCTGAAACAGACATACCCTAGCAACATCTCCATCGACAATCAGTCGGTTAGTGCCTCTATACCCATTAGGCCTCTTTCACACGTCAGTGAAAAGCACACAGAGTTTTTCACTGACGTGTTAAAGGTGCATATGTCCCTCCATGTGCCGTGATTTTGGCACACGTGTGATCTCTGTGTGCTATCTGTCATAATACACAGAGGTCAGGCACTTAAACTCACCTGTCCCCGCTCCTGCTGTACAAAGTACTGAAGTCTCTCGTGATGCTGTGCCTGGCTGCCGCTGTCTCACCGCTGCTGTTACTTCCAGGTCGGCTGTGCAGTGCATATGTATGAACATAATTAGCCGTCCTGAAAGCAGAGACAGCAGCGGCTGCAGACAGCGTCGCTGGAGACAGGTGAGTATAAAAAGCTATTTATTTTAAATGTACATGTTTTTTCTGGTACGTGTTTCATGGATCACACCATAGTGTGGTCCGTAGGACATCAGTCATACCAGAAAAAAAACTGACATGTCTCCGTGCGTAAATCACGGACACGCGTGTACTCCACACGGAAACACGTCAGAAGCGTCGGACTGGATACCGGAGAAACTGCTAGTAATACCAGTCCTGGCTGCGGTTACCTGCATTGAACGGCGGAGCTCTCACTTTAGCTGCGGAGTTCAGCCAGGCCTGTCCGCAGCTGTCATGGACTGAACTGTGATAGCCGGGGAAATCAGTTGGTGCTCGCAGTTCAGTCCTCCAAACCTGGTGAGAGCTTCGGAGTTCAATGCAGGTAACCGGGACTGGTATTTATCTACTGATTGCTTTCACAGCACAATAGGTGTAGAGTAATTAATTGAGGGCTTACTATCCATCACAATGAATGACAATAAAACCATTCTTCATGTGGACATTGCAGATATTGAGTCAATATGCATTAAAGACTCTTTACTAGTTATGGGTGAACTCTCAGTTATCTGGAATCGGTGGGTCCAAGCAGATTTTTTTTTAAGAAAACTCGGTTCGGGGACAGAATTAATTTAAGATATCTGGCTAGACACCAATGCCCATATAAGTCTATGGAGATCCAAATCAGGCACTTTATCATGGTGATAGAAGGGATAGGGTGATTAGAGCAGGTGCATTACACTTACCAGTCTCCCATGTTGCAGTAACACTACTTCCGGGGCCGCTCATTAACCTCATGCATATGCACTGCTTACCCCACCCACCAGCAGTCATGGCATCTGTAATTGGTTGTAGTCAGACAGCGCCCCTACCTGTGTGACTGCAAGTCTGACTGCTTGAAATCTTACACGCTGTCTGTGTATGTATAGTGGTGTAAAAAGAAATACATAAAAACAATTTACATATTAAGATACCCAGCACAGATACAGCATAAAGCTACAGCTGCAGCCACCAGACATGTGCTCATCTTGACTGAGCAACAATTCTGGGTGGCTGCAGGATGCTATTTTAGGCTGGGGGGGCCTCCACTGCCTGAGAGTATAAGCCCCCAGCCGTCATCTTTATCATGACTGGATATCCAAATTTGGGAGGACCACATGCCATTTTTTATTTAAATAATTTTTAAAAAAGCCACATGCAGTCCTTCTTATTTTAATACACACCCAAGATAAACATATGGCTGGGTGCTGCAGCCTCTAGTCATATGCTTTATCTGTGATGGGTATCATCATATAGGGGGACCCTACAGCAATTTTGTTATTTATTTATTTTTAAACCATTATACATAGACAGACAACATGTGGGATTGCAAGCAGTCAGACATGTTGTCAATCAGGGTGGGGGCGCGGTCTGACTGCAGCTAATCAGATGCCGAGACTGCTTGTGGGCGGGGGAGGCAGTGCATATGCCTGAGGTTAATGAGCAGTCCCAGAAGTAGTGTTACAGGTGCACGGAAATTGTTAAGTATAACGCTTTTGCTTTATTCTTATTTTCTTTCTTTCCACTTATTTTTTTCAATTTCATGGGTGGCAATATTGGAATAGTTACCCGGAGTTCTCTGAGAATTCCGGGCCTGGGATCGGTGCACAGGTACTAGATTACTTGCACGCATCCGTATTTTTACAGTCTGGATTTGCCCATCACTACTCTTTACCCAAAGGTACATCTGACCACATCAAAGATGTGAAAACTAATTAAATTGATAGATATTGTCTGTGTTGATTTTCAAGCTGTGATGAAGAACAAAAGAAATGCGTAATATTGTATAAAGTAAATATGGCACCTGCATGTCCATTTTTTTTGGCTAATTTAAAGCTTTCAACAAAAACCAAATCAACAACCTACAACTTTGCAGACTTTTCCTCATTAGTAATAATCTTGGTAGGGTTGCATGTCCAATACTTTAGTAACATGCAGATGTTGAATTCACTAAATATCTCAAAAACGCATAAAACACAATTGTACTTCAACGATTCAACAGTGAAATTGGTTGCCCACTGCTCAGACAACCCCTTCTCAATCATAATGTTTGACCCATCAAAATAAAAGCACATACTCTTCCCCAATGACTGTTCTGTTCTAGCGGTGTTAATACTAGCTCTCCCAGGACTCATGCACTGGCTTGACTCTCCTTGCCTTCAGACAAATCTAACACCAAGAAGTCAGAGCTGCAGCTGCCTGCTCACTTCCTCTTGATGTTTGATACGTTTAAAGGCCGGGACAGTGAAGCCAACACTGATTCGGTGCAGGGCTTGTAAGATGTAACAACCTGACATGAGTCCAGAGAGCACGAGTGCCGATACAGCTGGAACAGCACCGTTGATTATTCGAGTGGTGGACAACCCCTTTAAGTGAAAAACATGAAACAGTTCTCAGTCAATTAATCATCTCTGTGGTATCATACTGTAGATACAGAGATCACAGTAATTGGCTGCAGCAATCACATGAATACGTCATGTGATCGCAGCAGCAAAGATAAACAGAAACCAGTTGGGACAATTGGATTGGCAGCGCTGGAGAGGTGAGGGATTCAACCGGTGAATATTTTTTCTTTTCAGAATGTTTTCTGCTGACATATTCATTGTGATATTTCCATGATACACACTTTATGTAACATTTAGACTTGAAAGAAGAAAAAAAAAATGAAAGTGAAACAATGAAATAATTTGTAAATTACCAGGTTTTGAGTGTAACATTTTATTTGAATGAGTTGTTTTAGGAATAGGAGGTGGGGTGGTTTGTGTCTCATTTTGTTCTGGAATGTAAATAAAAGAACAAATGTTATAAACTCATTGCTGGAAAACAATACTAGGAAAAAAATATTACTAGTAGAAATAATGAACAGTAGAATAGGCAGACTTTGTAACACATTATCGCTACATTTTATGCACTTGGGCGTCGATCTGTAACGCTTGGAGCTAGCCTTTATATAATATTATTGCTACACATTTACAGGTGGAGCAGAGTTTGTTGAGTTTAAGGTGGTGTGTGAATAAAGAACAGAAGAGGATTCGCAAAAGCTCACCAATCAGGTCTCACAGTTGGAGTCATGTAAAAAAAATTCTGTGGGTATATTTGTATTTGCTGCAACAAACTGTACTCTATCTGTGCATCTATCGAAATAAAAGAATTGTAAGAAAAGGGCTGAAAAAAAAACAAGAACCAAGAAGGAATTTCAAAGCATTGTAGGTGCTACTTGGACTAAAGGGACAGAAGTAAAAATAAGCATGCCATGCTAATGTAAATCAAGCAACTTTACCACTTTCAAGTGTTGGATCCGCAAATATTTGAAGACTAATGAGGTAAATTGGCATCTTTTTGGGCTGCTGTGATGTTATCACTGTGTAGAATATAACATATCTTATAAATACTGGACGATTCTGAATATTGAACAAAAATATATATTTTTCTTCGAATAGAAAAATTAATTTAAATTTACCAGCAGATGATGGACTTTTTGTAGGTCTGTCGAATTTAAGGGTACTAGCTTTTTCTGTTTTATTTGGCTCTGAAACATAAAGATTTATTTTATACATTTTCCTTTGCATAGAAAAAAAGGAAATAAATAATATTAAGGTCTCATAAATGGTCTATGTACTGAGGCATATACAGTCCCTATGGATCTGTAATGCTTCTTGTTAAAGGGAACAAATCACCAGGATTTTCGTATATAAGCTAAAGCCAGTGCTATACTGGCACTATCAGGCTGATTCTATACATACCTTTAGTAGTCAGCTCAGATGTTTAGGTTTTGAAATCCAAGAAAGTAAAGTTTATAAAATCACCAGCTTCTTGAGTGACAGCAGCTGAGGAGCAGATAATATCTGGGGGGGGTAATAGTTATCCCCTCCCCCTGTTAGAATTAGCATAAGTATTATACAATCAGTTTACTTTTTCACTAGCAGGACCTGTGTGAGGTCAAACCCATGTGACTAGAAGGGGCGGGGCCTCAGCCAACAGAAATGTTGCTACCTGGTATCAGCTTTGTTGGCTGAGGCCCTGCCCCTTCTGGTCACGTGGGTATGACCTCACACAGGTCCTGCTAGTGAAAAAGTAAACTGATTGTATAATACTTATGCTAATTCTAACAGATGAAGGAGATAACTATGAATACCCCCCCCCCAGATATTATCTGATCCTCAGCTGCTGTCACTCAAGAAGCTGGTGATTTTATAAACTTTACTTTCTTGGATTCAAAACCTAACCATCTGAGCTGACCACTAAAGGTATATATCAGCCTGATATAGCACTAGCTTTAGGTTATATATGAAAATCCTGGTGATTGGTGCCCTTTAAGATCTCAATATATATATTAAAGAATAAATCTTATGGTAAAATTTCAATTGTTTCCATATAAAGCCGAAAGCATATATATGTATAGTATGGGCTCATAGAATTCTACAGGAGATATAAGCCATTATGATAACCTTGAATTGTTGCCACTTTTCCCTTTCCAGGAGAGGAAAAATGAAAGCTGCTGAATACATATTTATAACACATAAATCAAAACAAATATTAAGTCAAAAGTAAAACAGAAAAGTTTTGGAAGACCAACTTCCCATGACAGAATTTTGGTTAAAAATTTTGTGTTACTATTTGAAGGCCAAAACCAGGATATAACAAGAGAATACAATGGATAAAGAAAATATTTGCAGATCACTAATGCAAAATTACACCAAATAAATGTGATCTAAGACACAGGGCATAGAACAGTTTGAAAATAAGGACATATGGAAATAATCAGTTTTTGAGATATATCTGCAAGAAATCACTTGACATTTAAACCAAATGCTAAGATGTGTTGGTCTATGAATACAAACAATATTGTGATGGTTTGGATTTTATTATCCAAAATATTCTTGAGGTGAATAGTTTAGAAACATAAATACTCGCCAATGTAAAAACCATTTAAATAATAACCCAGGAGTTATTTTGTATCTACTTTAGAAAAAGCATCGCTTTCTCAGTCATAATTCTATTTGCCATTCCAGATGAAAGGTTTACTGTCGCCAATTGGCATTCCAATTGTAGAATAATGTCTTATTTTATATATATATATATATATATATATATATATATATATATAAAAAAAACATGGCATACACTACAACCAACTCCATGTAGTGAGTTTAAGGGACAACCAACAAGTGAATTACTAATAACACTGAGTATAGCACTAGTAAAATACGCTGATTGTATGATCATCAGATTGTAGTAACACTATCACACCCCTCCGATCTATCCTAAACTCTTCCGCCTGACTAATCCAGCTGTCCTCCATTATTCCCCAGCCTCCCTGCTCTGTCAATACTGTCACTGGCTTCCAATTGCCCAAATTTCCAGTTCAAAACCCTAACCACGTCTTACAAAGCTATCTACAACTGTCTCCTCCATATATCTGTGACCTGGTCTCCTGGTACTTACCTGCACGCAATCTCAGTTCCTCACAAAATGTCTTTTTCAACTTCTCTCTTATCTCCTCTTCCCACAATTGCATACAAAATTTCTCCAGTGCCTCCCGTGGAACTCTCTACCCCAATATATTAAGGTCCAGTCACACTAAGCAACTTACCAGCGATCCCAACAACGATAGGGATCGCTGGTAAGTTGCTAGGAGGTTGCTGGTGAGATGTCACACTGCAACGCTCCAGCGATCCCACCAGCAACCTGACCTGGCAGGGATCGCTGGAGCGTCGCTACACGAGTTGCTGGTGAGCTCACCAGCAACCAGTGACCAGCCCCCAGCGCCGCGTGGAAGATGCTGCGCTTGGTAACTAAGGTAAATATCGGGTAACCAACCCGATATTTACCTTGGTTACCAGCTCACGCAGCTACACGTGCAGAGAGCAGGGAGCAGCGCACACTGAGCGCTGGCTCCCTGCTCTCCTAGTACAGCACACATCGGGTTAATTACCCGATGTGTGCTGCAGCTACATGTGCACAGAGCAGGGAGCAGCGCACACCGCTTAGCGCTGGCTCCTTGCTCTCCTAGCTACAGCACACATCGGGTTAATTACCCGATGTGTGCTGCAGCTACATGTGCACAGAGCAGGGAGCAGCGCACACCGCTCCCTGCTCTCCTAGTTACAGCACACATCGGGTTAATTACCCGATGTGTGCTGCAGCTACATGTGCACAGAGCAGGAGCCGTCACTGACAGTAAGAGCGGCGGAGGCTGGTAACAAAGGTAAATATCGGGTAACCAAGGACAGGGCTTCTTGGTTACCCGATGTTTACATTGGTTACCAGCCTCCGCAGAAGCCGGCTCCTGCTGCCTGCACATTTAGTTGTTGCTGTCTCGCTGTCACACACAGCGATCTGTGCTTCACAGCGGGACAGCAACAACTAAAAAATGGCCCAGGACATTCAGCAACAACCAACGACCTCACAGCAGGGGCCGGTTTGTTGCTGGATGTCACACACAGCAACATCGCTAGCAACGTCACAAAAGTTGTTCGTTAGCAGCGATGTTGCTAGCGATGTTGCTTAGTGTGACGGGGCCTTAAGACTCTTGCCTACCGTTGATCACCTTGAGACCTACTTCTTCTGATAAGCCTATAACCTGCAATAACTCTCAGTCTCTTATACCGCTGCATGACCAGCTCTACCTTCACCTACCGAATCCTCACCCCTTCGCTGTAATAATGAGTAATAATAATTTCGTTTTTGATACAGGGCCATTTACACGTAAAGTTGTCTACAGTTACAAACCACAAAATATTGAACAAACACAAACACTTTCTGCATAGAGAAAAATTAACAAACTTGTGTTTACCCAGAGGTCTCTTGGTATGCTGAAAAATGTCAACTCCCAAATCATCAATAGGAAGAATATGAGATGTGCTAGGATCTGCACAGAATAAAACAGTGTTAGTAACACAGAACTCTCCTACACTGGACCGATACTACTCGGCTGTTTGCAATGAAACATCATACAGCCATTAAAGGGAAAAAAATCTAAAAGGAAAAAAGAATCATTACCAACTGGTAAGGAAGGACTCTCCGTAGAATGGGCCTTTTTGGGAATAAGTTTTTGGATTTCAGTTGGAACTAGAAATAAAAAGTAAGAGCTTGACTTCATTAAGACAATATATAAACCCTATATATATGAGTTTTTCAGAAACGCTTCAAAATTAGATCATATGATTTTAAAATGTGGCAAAAGCAAGATAACAATTTGCAAGATCTGCAAAAAAATGAAGAGATGCAAGCCTTTATTATCATAAGTACAGTAGCCTAAAAAAAGAACATGCAATATGGTCTAAATTAAAGGAGAAAAATACTGCGGCAGATGTTTATTTACCAACGATGGTTGACGTTTCTTCAATTAACTCAATTGGTTGTATAACCTTTAAAACTGAGCAGAATAGAAGTATTAGTTAGTTATGCCACTTAAACTGAGGATAAATATCTCCTGTTCTGACTTCTGCTTTTAAATATCCTATATTATGTTACTCATAAACTGTAAAGTAATAGCCCTATGTATCACTTACTCAATTCCCGTTGCACTTCATCATCTAATTACACTAACTCCATTACAAACTAGGAAACCATAGAGACCATCCATGTTGTTCTACTTAACACTAGATATGTACTGTATATAGGCTGTAAAAAGTGGAATAAAAATTTGAGTTATCACACTAAAAAATAATAAGACGTTATAACCTATTTATCAGCTTGCTTCTCAAAGAGGACCTTTCACTAAATCTTTCACGTTGAGCTGGAAACACGATGCAATGATAGCTGAATTTAACATCTTCCTGTTCGAGCTGCTGTTTGATAACACCCACTTAAGGCTGCTTTACACGCTGCAACATCTCTAGCGATTGCTAGCGATGTCATGCACGATAGCACCCGCCCTGTCGTACGTGCGACATGTGGTGATCACTGCCGTAGCGAACATTATCGCTACGGCAGCGTCACACGCACATACCTGGTCAGCGACGTCGCTGTGACCGCCCAACAATCCCTCCTTCAAGGGGGAGGTGCGTTCGGCGTCACAGTGATGTCACTGCGGCGTCACTAAGCGGCCACCCAATAGCAGAGCAGGGGCGGAGATGAGCGGCCGGAACATGCCGCCCACCTCCTTCCTTCCTCATTGCCGGTGGACGCAGGTAAGGAGTTGGTCCTCGTTCCTGCGGTGTCACACACATCGATGTGTGATGCCGCAGGAACGAGGAACAACCAGCGGCATGCAACAGCAACGACATTTGGAAAAGGAGCGACGTGTCAACGATCAACGATTTTTGCCGTTTTTCCAATCGTTGCTCGTCGCTCCTAGCTGTCACACGCTGCGATGTCGCTAACGGCACCAGATGTGCGTCACAACCCCCGTGATCCGACGATATATCATTAGCGATGTCGCAGCGTGTACATGGCCCTTTAGATTTAAAGGGCTGGTCCAAAACTAAAATTAGTTTAAATCCTAAATCCTATCTATTTAATGTCATAATCTATCCTTTTCTCTCACTACTCTAACTACTTTTTTTTTACTACTTCCTCTTTGATTACCTGTCATTTGAGAACCCCAGTGCATGTTGGGATAGTCAAATAAGTCATCATCAGGGGTAGAGGCTGTGGTCTGTTCCACAGCCTCTGCCCCCTCCCTGACCCAAAGTGTCATCAGTGAAATCTGTTTCAGGGGCTCAGCCAGTCCCATCTCTACTGAGCATGTGCCGTTTGTCAACTCTGACAAATGCTCAGTAGATTCTTGTAACTGTGCAATTTGAGAATCCCAGTGCATGTTGGGATAGTCAAATACGTCATCATCAGGGGGTAGAGGCTGTGGTCATTTCCACAGCCTCTGCCCCCTCCCTGAAACGAAGCATCATCAGTGAAATCTGTTTCAGGGGCTTAACTAGTCCCATCTCTACTGAGAATGTGCAAGTTGTCAACCATGATGGATGGTCAGTAGATTCTTGTAACTATGCAATATGCACAGTGACAGTGCACTTGCTCGAGGTTTCTCATCAGAAATGAAGAGACAGCAAAAGCACTGTAAAAGAAATAGCCGGCGTGCAGGAAAAGCAGTAACCAGTACTGCTACCGCAATGGACGTTACTGTGTTTAGATGGTAAGATTGTTTCTGACTCTAGACCTACCAGTGAATTTTGGACAAGACCTTTCTGGCTACACTATAACTTTAGGATAGGCTGTGAAATACTAATAGATTACAGTGTCCTGTAAAAACTCTGAGCAGAACAGTACAGTAATTACAATACCGGCTGTGGGATGTGTCTTTTCTGGTAGTGGTGTTTTATACGGCATCGGAGTTACTCTCGTTTTCTTTGATGCTGCAAAGTAATTGCAGATAGTCAATACTGTCAAATGTGCACACCATTTCTCATTTTGAAAAAACAAAAAAAAATACATGTTGGATAAAACAAAAACTATTGTTGCCCATTTCTTCATGTAGCACAAACTGATTTATTTAATACTATTTACTGCATACTGGTCAAATTGAGGCTTCAACATATATCCTCCCATGACTACTCCTGTAATGTATCATGTTCTTTGCATGTGATTAATGACATTTGCAGTATAGTGCACCAGAGGCGAGTGAGTCTTTTGTCGCTTGGTACTGAAACTATTACATTAATAGTATGTTTCCTCTGCCTCTACCAGTACCCTAGTAATGTTCAAAAACTACCAACAACCCTGAATGTAACCGATGTGTAGGCATTTATCATTTCCAGTGCAGCACTGACACACAACATACAGACATCGCTTATGCATATAATATGGTCATGCATTGATTGAACAGCCAATTCTACCATAGGTCAAAAATAGCAAAGCTATTGTATATTTACTTAAAGCAGATCTTTCACCAAATTATTCATGTTAAACTGGACATACAACACAACATAATCATGGCTGTATGAGATAATAGCAATCACATTATTTGGCACTTAGTTAGTTAATTTTTGGGTGTTATCAGATATTTTTCACTGTGGCTTGTATTCTTCTCCCTGTATTAGCTGCCCAATAATAAGCAGGCAGAAACACATGACATTACAAATTACACATATTACATGGCACAACAGACATAAGTGTGATTATTGACATGGCCCCAGACAGGCAGTGTGGGGATGTGGCACTACAGTAGATCTGATAGTACTATCACAGGAGGAGGAATGATGGAAGGTTTTGTAATGTCACACAGGTAAACTCAGCTGTGCTGTTTGTAATGTGACACAAGTAAACTCAGTTGTGCTACCATAAGAATCTTATCTGAAAGATGTGAGTTTTCTGTGCACTAAAGTGCACACATCCCAAGTGAAAAATATCTTATAGCACCCATTTCAACTTAAAAAAATGTAACTTATAATTTACCAAATAATTTGGTAAAAGGATAAAAACAGAACAAAAAATAAATGTTTTATTACGCTCTTCAGCCATTGTTACCTTGTATGTCCAGTTTAAGATGAAAAAAATGTGAGCCTCTTTAATAACATTAGCACTAATGATGCTTATAGGGTTGTCCACTTTTAAGGTATCTTCCTTATACTCACAATTCCCTGCTCCAGGTGATTGGCATATACTGCGGTGCTCACATGTCAAAAGAATAGCAGCCATTAATGAGATAACTGATTGACTGCTGTGCTGTCAACATGTCAACAGCATCTCAGTCAATGCCAGACACCAGTAGGCACTGGTGAAGACTCACCAGTAGACCAGGGGACAGTGGTATAGTGTTTTATTTTATTTTTTTATACCAAACTGTGCTTGAGGATATAGATTTTTTTGAAGGGGGACAAGTTATTATTCCTAGAATAACATTATTTATCACATAGTTTCATATAGTAGAATGAATGGTTATATTGTTATCTGCCTAAACTTCTTTTCACTACAGCATTAGCTGCTCCTCAGTGCTGCACACCACTTACTCTATTCCTACAATGGCTGCCCAATTTAAAGGGAACCTGTCAGGTGCAATATGCACCCAGAACCACGAGCAGTTCTGGGTACATACTGCTAATCCCTGCCTAACCATTCCTGTATACACTAACATACATAAAGGGATATTTAGAAAAAGGTATTTCTGCAGATCTTTTATCTTATGCTAATGAGGGCATGGACTAATCGCAAGGGCATTATATCCCCTGACTAGTCCACCCTCTTAGCATGTTAGTAGATCCACAGGGCTCCACAGGGGATTGGTCACAGTGAACACAGGTACGGCATCACTGCTGATGATGCTGAATTGAATAGCATGTAAAGGTACCATCACACTAAGCAACATCGCTAGCAACATCGCTGCTGAGGCACAACTTGCTAGCGATGTTGCTGTGTGTGACATCCAGCAACAACCTGGCCCCTGCTGTGAGGTCGCTGGTTGTTGCTGAATGTCCTGGGCCATTTTTTAGTTGTTGCTCTCCCGCTGTGAAGCACACATCGCTGTGTGTGACAGCGAAAGAGCAAGAACTAAATGTGCAGTGAGCAGGGAGCAGGCTTCTGCGGACGCTGGTAACCACGGTAAACATCGGGTAACCAAGAAGCCCTTTCCTTTGTTACCCGATATTTACCTTTGTTACCAGCGTCCCCGCTCTCAGCTGTCAGTGCCGGCTCCCTGCTCTCTGCACACGTAGCCGGAGTACACATCAGGTAATTAACCCGATGTGTATTGTGGCTAGGAGTGCAGGGAACAGGGAGCCGGCACTGGCAGTGTGAAAGCTGTGAATGCTGGTAACGAAGGTAAATATCAGGTAACCAATGGAAGGGCTTCTTGGTTACCCGATGTTTACCGTGGTTACCAGCGTCCGCAGAAGCCGGGTCCTGCTGCCTGCACACGTAGCAGAGTACACATCGGGTAATTAACCCGATGTGTACTGTGGCTAGGTGTGCAGGGAGCCAGCGGTAAGCGGTGTGCGCTGGTAACCAAGGTAAATTTCGGGTTGGTTACCCGATATTTACCTTAGTTACCAAGCGCAGCATCGCTTCCACGTGTAGCGAGGCTCCAGCGATCCCTGCCAGGTCAGGTTGCTGGTGGGATCGCTGGAGCATCTCTTAGTGTGACATCTCACCAGCGACCTCCTAGCAACTTACCAGCGATCCCTATCAGGTTGTATCATTGTTGGGATCGCTGGTAAGTTGTTTAGTGTGACTGGGCCTTTAGTATGCACCTGTGAACTACTGTGGGCGTACTAACATGCTAAGAGGGCAGACTAGTTGGGGGATATAATCCCTTATTAGGCAGGGATTAGCAATATGCACCCAGAACTGCTCGTGGTTTTTTTTTTTTTTTTTTGAATTGATATTGAAGTGAAATTGAAAGTGAAATTGATATTTTGATTTACCCCGTTTGTGACATGATTTTCTCTTCTATTTGATGTATGTGTATATACATATTGTATTGATACTTTGTTTTCTCATTATATAGAACCATATAAAATTGAAGAAGGCGAATAGCCGAAACGTTTTATTTATAATAACCTTACTGGAAGAAATAACCTTTTTTTGAATAAAAATAATCAAAATAAAATTCCTCTTGAGTGCCGGAGTTACTTATATTACATATGATTAGTAGACTGCAATCTTCTAATATGTAGTACCCAGAGAAGCCTCCCTTATAGTCTATGAAAGAAGTTACTAAATAAATTGGATGCACCAAAGTTATCTCCAGCCTGAGATTCCATGATAAATTTGGTGCATTTAGTCTCATTTTTAGCAGCTTTACTAAACTTAAGGCTACTTTACACACTGCGATATCGATCCCGATATCGCTAGTGTGGGTACCCGCCCCCATCTGTTGCGCGACACGGGCATATTGCTGCCCGTGCCGCACAACATCGCCCAGAGCCGTCACACATACTTACCTGTCCGGCGACGTCACTGTGACCGGCGAACCGCCTCCTTTCTAAGGGGGCGGTCCGTGCGGAGTCACAGCGACGTCACTGAAACGTCACTGAACCGCCGCCCAATAGCAGCGGAGGGGCGGAGATGAGCGGGACGTAACATCCCGCCCACCTCCTTCCTTCCGCATAGCGGCCGGGAGGCAGGTAAGGGGAGCTTCCTCGTTCCTGCGGTGTCACATGGAGCAATGTGTGCTGCCGCAGGAACGAGGAACAACTTCGTTACTGCTGCAGTAACGATTTTTAAGAATGGACCCCCGTGTCGCCGATTAGCGATTTTGCACGTTTTTACAACGATGCAAAATCGCTTATCGGTGTCACACGCAACGGCATCGCTAATGCGGCCGGATGTGCGGCACAAATTCCGTGACCCCAACGACTCCGCATTAGCGATGTCGCAGCGTGTAAAGCCCGCTTTAGCCTGTTATTTTTGCATTTGTTTTGCATCTGTTGAGCAACACGATACATTATCAAATAACCAATTTGATAAAAGCACTACCTAGAAAACTAAATGTCTTGTAAATAAGACTCATTCATTCTCACTGTTGTTTAAATTCTAAGGACATTTAAATACTGCATTTAATTTTGGATTTCCACATGCAAGTTCCTAAATCTTCTGGACATTATACTGTAGGTCCTTGATACTTCAGTCAATAACACCTACTGCTACATGATATTGGAGAGAACAGAAAAGTTGCCAATGGGATGCCTTGACTTTCTGCTGTCTCTCACTTTCAAGATTTTGATTAAAACTATATCCAATGGACTTTTTGACATGTCCATTGGCTTCATACTTTCTGCATATAATATATTTAATACTGATAATTCTGTGGTTTATTTTCACTGCTTTATCTGTCAGTTTGATTAGAAAGCTTTGGAAATTATAGAGTAATGGAACTTAAGTCAACTACGTACAGATGTTCTAGTGTTTGGAACTCTGGTCACCATCTCACATCTAACAAACAGTAATGAAGTCATAACGTGATAAATAGAAGTAAAAATGCATAAATTATATTTATCATAACAGGGATGATTGAAGCCAACTTAAGATATCAGCAGCAGTTCATTAAGCAAATGTCTACTCTTTAGAAAACTGATGTCTGTACTATTTGTTCTGATATAGATCAGTACTGAATGATTGCATGCATTTCATTAAGAAACTGATTTTACCAGTTGTTGTCTCTGGCTTGGAAGTTGAAGAAAACTTCTGAACAACTTTTTTTTCATGGGATGCTGCAATAAAGATCACTTTGTGTTTTAGTTATTTCTAGGGCAATATAGTATAAAGTTTAAAGCAACAAGTGCATCCCCCTAAAAAAAAAAATTAGGAGGCTGCTGAAATGTAGAACATTTATGACAAAATGTGAGGGAAAAAATTGAACGTTTATCTTTTAGCCACCCTTTGTTCTTCTCTAGTAGACTTGCTTCTATGCCTGTGTTAAGGGTGCTTTACACGCTGCGACATCGCTAACAATATATCGTCGGGGTCACGTCGTTAGTGACACACATCTGGCGCCGTTAGCGACATTGCAGCGTGTGACACCAAGGAGCGACGATCAATGAGCACAAAAACATGAAAAATCATTGCTCGTTGACACATTGCTCCTTTTCCAAATATCGTTGCTGCTGTAGGTACGATGTTGTTCGTCGTTCCTGCGGCAGCACACATCGCTATGTGTGACACCGCAGGCACAACGAACATCTCCTTACCTGCGTCCACCGGCAATGAGGAAGGAAGGAGGTAGGCGGCATGTTCAGGCCGCTCATCTCCGCCCCTCCTCTGCTATTGGACGGCTGTCGTGTGATGTCGCTGTAACGCCGCACGAACCGCCCCCTTAGAAAGGAGGCGGATCGCCGGCCAGAGCGACGTTGCAGGGAAGGTAAGTCTATGTGACGGGTGCAAGCGATGTTGTGCGCCACGGGCAGCAATTTGCCCGTGACGCACAACCGATGGGGGCGGGTACGCTCGCTAGCGATATCGGTACCGATATCGCAGCGTGTAACGTACCCTTAAGACCACCAATTCAGAGCAATGTTGTCCATTATAGACTCTTGTGTTATATTAGAATTACTCTGGGTAGTGCACACACAATAGTGTTCAGAATTTATTGTCCAGAACTAATTAAAGAGGATGTTTCACCATTTTTTGCTTTAGAAACTGTATAGTCCTGCATATAGTTACAGAAATGTACGTGAAAAAAAATATTTTTTTTATGACTTCATTATGAAGATACAGGGCGCTTAAATTACCGGTGTCAATTTTTTCGTCATTCAACTGGACATTTCATTTCCTTCAGATCTGCAGGTGTTCTGTCATCCCACTATAATATCTAATCATAAGAATGCAGCGACCATAGGTAGAAAAAACTAGACTCACACAGTTCTGACCTCATTGAAATGTCCAATGAGGACACTAACTATGCCAATGTAACTTTTGTCTTACATCATCAACTTGAAAACAACCTTCTTCAACAGCAACTGATTAAGGAGCATCTGACGAAAGAGGGCATTGCTGTTAAGAAGGAAGGCGCTGTCAGCGTTGCCACATAAGACAAAGTCTCACTTAACCACACTGACACAGTTCCTGATTTCAATGGGTTTTTCATCTAGGTCAGAACTATGGGCGTCTACTTTTTTCTACTTACAGTTAGGTCCAGAAATATTTGGACAGTGACACAGGTTTTGTCATTTTAGCTGTATACCAAAACATATGCAAGATACAATTATTATTATATAATCAATATGAGCTTAAAGTGCAGACTTTACGCTTTAATTTTAGGGTATTCACATCCTAATTGTAGTAAGGATTTAGGAATTACAGCTCTTTAATGTGTAGCTGCATCTTAGTAGAGGGACCAAAACTAACTGGACAGTTATCTCAAAAGCTTTTTATTGGGCTATTCTGTCATTAATCCATCATCAATTAAGCAGGTAAAAGGTCTGTAGATGATTCTAGGTGTTACATTTGCAATTGAAAGTTGTAGCTGTGAACGCACAACATGTGGTCAAAGGAGCTCTCAATGGAAGAAAAACATCATTAGGCTGAAAAAAAGAAGAAATCCATTAGAGAGATAACATAAGTGTTAAGGTACTGTCACACATAACGAGATCGCTAGCGAGATCGCTGCTGAGTCACGGTTTCTGTGACGCATTAGCGATCCCGTTAGCGATCTCGTTATGTGTAACACCTACCAGCGATCAGGCCCCTGCTATGAGATCTCTAGTTGTTGCCGAATGGTCCAGGCCATTTTCTTCAAAGGCGATGTCCTGCTGGGCAGGACACATCACTGTGTTTGACACTGTGTGAAAGGGTCACAGTGACTGCTGAGATCGTTATACAGGTCGCTACTGCGACCTGTATCGTTCCTGCATCGTTGGTAAGGTCTGACTTTGTGACATCTCACCAGCGACCTCCCAGCGACTTACCAGTGATCCCTATCAGGTCGCATCATTTTCGGGATCGCTGGTAAGTCGTTGTGTGTGACTGAGCCTTTAGGAGTGGCTAAATTAACAGTTTGGTACATTCTGCAAAAAAAAAAAGTTCACTGGTGAGCTTGGGAACTCAAAAAAGCCAGGAGGTCAACAGAAGAGAACATCGGCGAATGATAGCTGAATCCATTCCTTAGTGAAGAAAAACACCTTCACAACATCCAACAGTAAGGAAGTTGAGGATCTCTGAAGCTTAAATAAGTAAACATCACCATTTGGTGGCCAGATATTGCAACAGCAGAAAAAAAAAACCCAGCCAAAACTACAAAAGCGATAAATCAATTTCCTAGAGGGAAGGAATAAGAGAAAACACCAGACCAGGTGACAATTGTGTCACAGTTACTAAATATAGAGAGGCATGTGCAAGTAGAAGACTGTGACATGCAGTGACATGCATCAATGGAAGACCTGTGATCAGCGCCAGTAGAAGAATGTGACCCGATTCGGACTAGGCCTGAGAGACGATTTGGCTGTAGCAGAGGACTGTTTCAATGAGCCGTTGCTTCCTGCGCAGAGATATGGTATTGAGTGGGGACTTAGGCCGGGCTTCAGAGCACAAAGGTGGCCAGCCAGTACAGGGTGTGTGGAGATCCCCCAATTTGGAGTTCTCGCCTAACGAGTGGCGTCCCTGATTCTGTTAATGCCCTGATGATTGTACACTTTATAGTATTGTTTAGATAGAGTGACACTGACGTTTCCCTACTAGAGGGATCTAGAGTATGATAATGCCGACAGTGACCGTTAGTTAGTGGTAAGAATAATACTGTGTAATAACATTGTGTAATGGATACTGTGATTGCAATCCCTAAACTTGTGCTGCTGATTAATCCACTTTGAAATAATCTGATTTACTACTGTTAAGCCCCCGTCACACATAGCGATATCGCTAGTGAGATCGCTAAAACGTCTCAGGTTTTGTGACGCATCAGCGACCTCGCCAGCAATATCGCTGTGTGTGACACATAGCAGCGAGCAGGCCCCTGATGCGAGGTCGCTGATCGTTACAAAACGATCAGGACTTTTTTTGCTCGTTGGTCTCCCGCTGTGCAACACGCATCGGCGTGTTTGACTGCGGGAGACCAACGAGCACTGACTCTGTGTAAGCAGCGTACGCTGGTAACCAGGGTAAATATCGGGTAACTAAGCAAAGCGCTTTGCTTAGTAACCTAATGTGTACCCTAGCAAGGTATACAGGGAGCCAGCGCTGGCAAACTGTAAGTGGTGTACGCTGGTAACCAGGGTAAATATCGGGTAACCAAGCAAAACGCTTTGCTTAGTTACCCGATATTTACCCTGGTTACCAAGCACAGCATCGTTACACGAGTCACATGTGGCTGGTCGTTGGTGAGATCTGCTTGATTGACAGCTCACCAGCGACCATGTAGCGACGCACCAACGATCCCTGCCAGGTCGGATCACTGGTGGGATAATTGGTGCGTCGCTACGTGTGACGGGACCCTTACTTGTGCTATATCAATATCTCCCATTAAAAGTGATAATCCTTGTCACCACTGCCTCTTCATTGTCTGAATAGTTATATCTGATCACCTGCTTACACACCGAAATGAATAGCACTCTCCAAGAGGTAGGTCTTTCAGGATCAAAGTGTACCATAAAGAGATGAATTTCTGTGATGAAATAAAGAGGGTTCACCACAAGATGCAAACCATTAATCAGCCTTAAAAATTGAAAGGTCGGATTAGACCAAAATACAGTCCAGTACTGGAAAAAGCATTCTTTGGACCGATGAAACTAAGACCAACCTCTACCAGAATGAATGACAAGAAAAAAGTATGGAGAATGCTTGGAACAGCTCATTATCCAATATAAAACTGGTGAAGGCAGTGTGATGGCATGTGCATGCCTGACTTTTAATAGCACTGGGTCACTAGTATCTATTGATGATGTCACGTGATTGAAGACAGAAGCAGCTGGATGAATTCTGAGATGTACAGGGTGATACTTTATGCTCAGATTCAAGCAAATGCAGCAAGGATGATTGGATAGTACGTGACCCAAAGCATACTGTGAAAGCAACCCAGGAGTTTTATAAGGTAAATAAGTGGAAATATCTGCAATGGTTGAGCCAATCATCAGATCTCAACCCTATCATATTTCACTTGCTTAATACAAAACTTAAGGCAGAAAGAACCACAAGCAAGCAACAACTGAAGTCAGCTGTAGTAAACGCCTGGCAAACCATTACAAATTGGGAAGCCCTAAACATTTTAAAGGATATTTTTATTCAACCCTTTAATTAAACCTGATAGTGTATACTTCAATTACATCTCAGCTATTTAATTTTAAATTAAAATAGTGGCATGCAGAGCCGAAATCACAAAGATTTGGTCACTGGCCAAATATTTGTGTATCTAACTGTATGGACGCTGCCTTTTCATGATTGGACAGTGTCATAGTGGAATGCAAGCACATGCCCACAGAACTGAAGAAAATAAAATGCCCAGTTAAATGAAGAAAATTAACATATTAGGCTGACAGTAATTTTTGTAACCTGTATCTCCGCAACGGAGTGGAAGATAAGACAAACAAACGTTTTTATATACATTCCTGTCATTATATGCAGGTATGTTCTGTTTATAAGGCAAAAATGGTGAAAGTTCCTCTTTGAGCAATGAAGAGAGAATATTCATAAGGCTGGTAACCTTTCAAGGTGTTTAGAGTCATATTATTAAAGGCAAACAAATTTTTCAATTTTTGCATAGACACACAAGATATATCAGAAATATTTGATATATTTGATTCTCAAATCTGGGACCTCAACTATATGATGAACAGCGGATCCTTGAATAGAAGGGATAGCCAGCTCACCTGAGTCGGAATAATGCACATGGAACCCCGTTGAAAGCTCTGTAATAGCGTGGAAGGCAAATTAAAAGCTCCAAAGTGAAGTAAAATCCACAGCTATAATTGCAACAATAGTAGCTAAAATCCAAAATCCAAAACAAAGTGTAGACAATGAATTATGTTAGTCCCATCGCAGGAGTTCAGCTCTGACAAAAGATGCAAGGGCGTCTGAAACACGTAGCTATTGTTACTTATGGGCAGAGGTGACCGAACTGCTGCCACGAGACTAATATAATTTCATTGTCTGCACTATTGTTTGGATTTTAGACTTTAACTATTAGGGTAAGGATACACGGCGAGTAAAATGGAGTTAGTAGAATGCAATAAAAATTTGCATTGGACTTGAATCCATGGTACCCTATGGGGTCTCACCCATGAGCCATTTTTTCTCATCCCTAATTGGACCAAGAAAACAATCGCAGCATGCTGCGGGTGGAATCCGATTCGTCTTCACTCATACCCATACAAGTCTATGGGTGCAAGAGAAACATTGCACTGCACTCACATTTAACCAGAGTGCAGTGCGATATACATATCAGCTGATAATGGAGGAGATAGAGAGATTAGTCCCTCCCTCTCCTCCACAGCTGTGCTCTGATCGCAGGATCGCATCACAGTATAATGACACTCGGCTTACACTCGCAGCAAAGCAGGAGTCAGGGGTCATTAGCAGAACGCATCCAAATGGAGAGATGATTACATACTGTAACTTCCATTCACTTCTGTCGGAGTGCTGAAAACTTCCGAACACTACATGACCACTCCTGCATTATTCCAGAGACCATCTCACCATTATAAAAAAAGGTTTTAGATAATAATATAGACATTTTACAGACTATCGAATATTTGAATCTATAAGAAGGTGCTGACGTGCAAGTCTGTCATACATACCCTTTTTAAGGCCACAAAAAACAACATAGGGTATGCTTTATAATTGAATTGTCATTACCTAAAGTATATGTTTCTGGTTCATACGTGTGTGGCGCTTCAGTTGTATTTATTTCAGGATTTGGCTGTGTGCTGTCTGAAGTAAAATGAATACCAAGAAGAAATGGAGGCTGTTAGAACAGGGAAGAATTTTGTCATAGAAACACAAATATTGCTCATTAAAAGAGGTAATGATGTTACCAGCTTCTTCGCTTGGTGCTTCAGTGCTAGGAAAGGGTTTTGGATGAAATGATGCAGTTTCACTTGGAACTGGAAGAAAAAATACAGCAATTCACATCCAGCTTCCAGGCAGCTGAATTAGAGATGGAAATAATTTACGAGTTAGAGAAAGAGAGCATAGGTTACTCCGGAACATAAAATAAATGATCCTGTGTAAGAAACGTCGTGTGTGGCAGTGTCCTGATCCTCATGGAAGATAAAAAAATATATGTAAAACTACATCGAATAATGCAAGTAGTGAAAACCAATCATAATCTTCTCCTGTTCCCAATTCTGAAAAGCCTCCAAGCTCATTTTTCAATGTCATCACTGACGTGGTTTAATAACCAATGTGCCTGGAAAAAATCATTTGCTCTTTGTTTTCTAAATGTAAAGATTCCTAAAACTGCATTACATTGAAACCAATTTATAGATTCATATTAAAATGACCTGCACATACCAGTCTGCTGTCTACAAAACCTATTGACAAACGTGTTTTCAAGAATACTACGAAAAGTTCAATGTCTAGACTTTGCCTTCAAACTTTCCAGATATCAATCTTATCAATCATCTGTGGGATGTTCTTGACTGTAAAGTCTGATTTACTTTCAAGACTAAAAAAATCTGAGGTTGCCAGATACCACAGGACCTCTTTAGAGATCCTGTGGTATCCGGTGGTTTTGGAGGCATAAAGGGGGCCAACACAAAATAACACAGGTTGTTTTTATGTTATTGCTCAATGGTTTACATTTTACTTATGTCTAATTATGTGACACATGGAGGTAACAGGATGCAATCACTTGATAAAGTACAGAAGTTGCATAAAAACCCAACTATACACATAGAAATAACATCCTACAATAATATAACCACTAAAGCTAAATATATTAATACAGTGGAACCTCGCTTAACGAGTAACCCAGTTAACGATAATTTCAATTAACAAGCAAAGCTTTCTCTAAATTTGTAACTCGGTTTACAAGGAAGCTTTACTGTACGAGCAAAATCCTCACCGCACACACTTCTGGTTCCGTACATCCACCGCGCTCTAACCTGCACTTGCAGTCCACACAAACACACACAAGCACGCACAAAACACATACAAACAAACACGCACGCACACACATACAGTATTATGCTCACCTTACCTTCAGTTCCATCGCCGGCCTCCTCGGTCCTGTAGTTCGCCGCTCCAGGAAGTGTATCGGCAAGCATGGCGACGAGGCAGGAACTTTGGCTGTCAGACGCTACTCAAAGGCAGTGCGCTAATCAATCAGAGGCAAGCGGCTCCTGCCTTTGACGTCAGCGCTCTGGCAGCGGAAGTTCCGTCCTTGTCATGATGGTAACCCGATACACAGCCCGTACTAGCGAGCAAGTCTCAGGAGACCGGCGAGGGAATGTAAGGTAAGGTGAGCATAATATGTGCATGTGCGTGCATGCTTGTGCGTGCTTGTGTGAGTTTGTGCATGTTTGTGTGTGTTTGTGCATGTGTGAATGGCACAATTGGGGACCAGAATAGGACATTTAACAAGTAGTGGAACGAATTGTCTGCATTGCAATGATTTCCTATGGGAAATCTTGCTTTGCTGAACGAGTAACTTGGTTAACAAGCACACTCCCACAGGTTCCACTGTATATAATTAATAAAATGTAACTGCACATGTATAGCATATCAGAACTGAATGCTAAAATAATTGGTCCTGGTGTAATCATCATAAAAATAAAAAAGTGTTATTCAATAAAGAGGTTGGCCACTACTTTAACATTGATGGCCTATCCTCAGGACAGGTCATCAATGTCCGGCAACCGACACCTCTGCCGATCAGCTGTTCTTGACTGTAACAGATGGCCGGAAATGCTCAGCTCCGGAGATACCCAGTCTTCTGATAGCGGTTGTGGCCGAGTACTGCACACATTCGCCTCCTATTCAAATCAATAGGAGGTAGATATGCAGTATCCGACCGCCGCCCTATCAAAAGATGGAGGATATCTGGAACTAAGAATTTCCATCCACCTGCTGCCTCCTCTGACACCAAAAACACCTGATTGGTGGGGGTGCGAAATGTCAGATCCTGGCCGATCAGACAGTGATGACCTATCCTAAAGGGTGCTTTACACGCTGCGACATCGCTAGCGATCTTGTTGGCGATGTGACACGCCAGATCGCAGATAAGATTTGCCGAGATCGCACACAGTTCTTTTTGTAGCGCTGGTCACATGTACGATCTCGCCAAATCGTATGTGCGATCTGGCGTGTTACATCGCTAACGAGATCGATAGCGATGTTGCAGCATGTAAAGCACCCTTAAGGATAGGCCATCAATGTTAAAGTAGTGGCCAACCTCTTTAAGTAGCTTTACACCACCTAAATACTCTGATTTTCCTAATGGTTCTCACTTAGATAATAATCCCCTTCATTTTGATAACATCGTGGAATCATTCATCGTACCCTTTATGATGGACAATATCGCATCGGCATTGTATGATGTGAATTATTATTTATTATGCACCTAATGCTAAAATGATAAGTTTACTAACAATATTATTTGATATTTTATAGTATTGATCAGACTGTACATATGTCCCTGATGTAGAGACAAAGCTTCCCCTGCTATAGCAGCATAGGAGAACATTCAGTTCTGTCCAGCGGCTTCATCATGCTGCTGGTACAAACTAACAATCTTCAGGAAGCCAGGAGGCAGGGGAGAAGTGCACTGCTGAAGAAAGAAGATGACTTCCCAAAATTAAAGACTTCATAAAAGGATTTGTTAAAATGGTTATACCACGTATAGAATATGGTGCTGCAGTGTTAACATTACTGTCCTGTGTTGTCGAAATATGCTGACTTCTAGTAAATGCTGAAAGAGAAATTCCGAAAATGAAAATGTATTTTACGCAATAATAATAGCAGATATAGTTATAGGGAAATGCAAATGTAACATCTTTTGAGGCAGATGCATCAGTAGTAAGCAGAAACTTATCAAATTACTCATGGATGCCATAATATTGAGGGACCTCAAGGACAGCAAATTCCAGTTTACCTGATAGCTTATTATATATTTACATCTTTTTAAGACTTTAAAATGTAACCCATCATTTTCTAAACATTTTTGTATATAATAAGTACGGTATGTTGATTGGTGAGGTCTGGGTCCAGAGACCCTTTGCTATTACTCAAAACACTTCTGTATTGCACAGCTCCTGCATTAGTCTATGGGACTGAATATTCACTATTAAATATCGGTGTACGCACCTATATACTTACAGGTTAGTCCATATACTCAGCAGTGTTGACTGATCAGTGGATGTCTAAGGAGCCAGATAGCCACCAATGAGCAACACTATGTAGTGTGTAACATAATTTTTTTAAAAAAAAAATCTATATTTACACTTGAACTGATTAAGTACAAGCTATTTTGGTGTTGCGACTTTTTTTTTATTTTCCATAAGAGGCAATGGGGCTGATTCATCAAAGCGGTCATGCCTCAAAAGTGATATGAAAGCTTTGAGAATACGGGAATTTCTTTTGCAATGCAGAGTTGTGGAAACAAATTGTGTTTCAAGAGTGTTATTACGCCTCTTTGGATCAGTTCCGTTTTAATGGGTGGAGCAGTGGAAGGGCCAGGGTAGGACAGGGTGAGATAATGTTCACCCATCTGATGCATGAAAAGTGCCAGCATTTCTATGTCATTAATACTACTCTAGTCCATGGCTGGAGTAACATTTCTGGTGTGGAGCAGAGATTCATGCACCAAGCAGATGTGGTGTGCTTCTCTTAATGAATTCGATGCCTCTTTTACTCCATCAAGATGGGAGGAGGATGAACTTGCATTATTTTTTAGTTGAATCGGCGCCATGGATTTTTTAATTTTTTTTGTCAACTTAGCCATGTAAAGGCTTGTTTTTAGCAATGAGTTACATTTTTCAGTGGTAAAAAGTTTGGGATAAATATAACTTGATCAACTTTTTCTGAAGTTTTTAGTTTTCACTATAGCTAATAAGATCAGGAAGAAGTAAGATTAGAACTAAATGATTTATTAACTGTTTGTCACCGTGCTCCTGTGCCAAAAATGTTACACTCCTAAATTGGTGTATATTCTGTCAAATTTGTCAGGTGGGCCATGCCCTGCCTGTTCCACCTAAACTCCATCCACTTTGGCAGAGCTGCCCAGGACTAGCCTAAATATGAGGAAAGTGGCAAAATTGTTACAAATTTTGCAAATTGTCAGCATCTTATACCAGAAAACTAATGAAAATATATTGAGATTTAATCGGTCCATTCATTTTTATACTATATACTTTTTTTTTTGTAAGTCAAGTTTTTAAAAATTGATTTACCTAGTTCACTAAGGATTTCACAATATGATGTTTTAATTGCTGATATAATTCTTTAGCATACTAAAGCCTTATAGACTGTTGATAGTAAAATGCTAATTTATGATGTCATACCTAATAGACATACAGCCATATGAGTCCTGGAATTCATTGTTAGACCCTCAGCCATCAAACTGTTTATAACTATTGACCATGGCATCTAAGGAGCTACAAGTCTTTTGATAGCTATGCAACTGAAAGCTGGGTTTGACAGCTCTGCCTCAAAACACAATATGTGGAAGCAAAAGAAGCAACATTTTTCTCATATATAAGTATTCTTCTTGAAGAAACCATTATACAATTGTCTGCTCCACCATTGTTGGAAGAAAATTGCAATTAGATGTCATGGAAAAAGACCTAATTTTTATAAAGGCACAGCTTGCGATGGCTATACAATGATTGCTATAGAAAATGTTGCGTGGCAGCAGTAATGGGCGGTGCGCTACTTAGGGTAATTGACTGGACTGTCCAATAGAAAGTCCAATACAAGCAAGGCGACAGACTGGATGGTGATATGGATGGATTTTATGCAGAAATTAATGTGAGATGGACTGGATAGGTGGACGATATTGTGTGCAGGACACGACTGTACACTGGATAAGACACTGATTGTATTGTGTGACGGGTTGTGTGATGGATTGTGTGATGGACTAGGCTTCTTCCTAGATAACATGATGAAACAGTTTATGTGGTAGATAGATGGAATGACTCGGTAGGGCAATGGATGCATTGCATGCTGCTAAGCAGATAGATTTGCTTGCAAAAGGTATAATATGCAATGACAATAGTGTGCTACAAATGAACAGTGTCCTAAAAAAACATTACCCATTGGTATTTTTGCACGAGTGGGGGAGGGGGAGGTACTTTGTTTGGCTGCCAAAATTTGGCTGGTAGTAACTGTTGAAACATTAAAACAAAGCATTAGTAGAATATCCAGTGCATGAACAAAAAAAACCCATTATGAGTACTAAGCACAACATATAATCCAATTGCTTTCAGTCAAACAAGAGTTACTGGAGCTCTTTTTCCAGTCTTTGTCCATTAAATGTGAACTGTATCACAATGTAAGATGAAAACATATTGACCACATATACTGTAGACAGTATCGTATTTATATTTAACAAGCCCGTATTCAAACTATGCCTTCCATCATATGATTCCCATTACTTATTATATCCCGTATATGTACAGTACCGACCAAAAGTTTGGACACACCTTCTCATCTCTAGAACAACTGTTAAGAGGAGACTTTGTGCAGCAGGCCTTCATGGTAAAATAGCTGCTAGGAAACCACTGCTAAGGGCAGGCAACAAGCAGAAGAGACTTGTTTGGGCTAAAGAACACAATGAATGGACATTAGACCAGTGGAAATCTGTGCTTTGGTCTGATGAGTCCAAATTTGAGATCTTTGGATCCAAACACCGTGTCTTTGTAGAAAAGGTGAACAGATGGATTCTACATGCCTGGTTCCCACCGTGAAGCATGGAGGAGGAGGTGTGATGGTGTGGGGGTGCTTTGCTGATGACACTGTTGGGGATTTATTCAAAATTGAAGGCATACTAAACCAGCATGGCTACCACAGCATCTTGCAGCGGCATGCTATTCCAGCCGGTTTGTGTTTAGTTAGACCATCATTTATTTTTCAACAGGACAATAACCCCAAACACACCTCCAGCCTATGTAAGGGCTATTTGACTGAGAAGGAGAGTGATGGGGTGCTACGCCAAATGACTTGGTCTCCACAGTCACCAGACCTGAACCCAATTGAGATGGTTTGGGGTGAGCTGGACCGCAGAGTGAAGGTAAAAGGGTCAACAAGTGCTAAGCATCTCTGGGAACTCCTTCAAGACTGTTGGAAAACCATTTCTGGTGACTACCTCTTGAAGCTCATCAAGAGAATGCCAAGAGTGTGCATAGCAGTAATAAAAGCAAAAGATGGCTACTTTGAAGAACCTAGAATATAAGACATATTTTCAGTTGTTTCACACTTTTTTAAGCATTTCATTCCACATGTTTTAATTCATAGTTTTGATGCCTTCAATTTGAATCTACAATTTTTAGAGTCATGAAAATAAAGAAAACTCTTTAAATGAGGTGTGTCCAAATTTTTGGTCTGTACTGTATATTACCTAAAATAAACTCCAACTACCTGATAATATAAAAGCAGAGCTGCCTCACATATGAGTATGTATATTCGTTTTTCAAACTTATGTTTTGCATCAGCTAACCTGTACTGTAACTGAGGCCTAAAAAGAAAAGTGCTTGGCGATTATGTGTAATGAAGAACTCATCACTTCCAATAGCCAAGCAAATACGATTCAAAGTGTGTGTGTGTCAGCCAGATATTACAGACATGATGAGAGAAATGGCTTAGAAACAGCTGAAATCCAAAATAAAATCATGACTACTTTCTGAAAGATGTGAGACTTTCAAGGCAATCTGATTTATGAAAAAATGCTATTTACCTGCAGATATGGGGTTAATCTTCAGGTTAATAGCGTCAGGTGCCGGCACTGAAAGTCCTACTGCCAGGAGGAAATGAACGTTATACCTCCCTACAGCGTTCGGCTTTCAGTCATAGTGATGGTGCCGGACTGGTTTCAGTGACTGCTCAGGGTATAGTATACATTAGCTCCATATCAGACTAACTCCATTATACAGATTAACACCATTATACAGATTTACTGCATATTTCCAGGTTAATAGCATTCTGAGCCTGCCAGCACTGGCACTGCCCCACTGCTGGGATGAAATTAAAGTTATTCTTTCTGGCAGCATTCGGCTTTCAGTCAGCAGTGGCGCCCGTGTAGTTTCAGTCACTGCTCAGTGTATAGTATAAATTAGCTCCACATCAGATTAAACAGATTATACAAATTAACCCAGTTATACACACTAACCCCATATCTGCAGATTAATAGCATTTTTTTTCCACATGTCAGGTTCCCTTTAAGACATATGAGAAATTATTTATATTTATATTCATTTACTATTTATTTGAAATAATAAATGTTATCAGCGGCATAAGTATAATAGACACAGGGGTTGTAATTGCGATCGGGCTCTTGAGCCTAGGGGCCTAAAAGGTCCCTTTGGCTCATATGAAAATATATTACTATTAAAAACCTGCCATTGGAGATTTTGAATTCGTACCCCCAAGTTTCCATCACTGTATACATAGTCCAAATATACCACATATAAGTGGCAGTCTATACATCTTAACACTAAAAAAAGCTCTTATCTAATTTTAACTAAGTTTTTAACCGTTAATTAACTGGAAATCAGCAAAAATTCAAAACTCTGGTTTTATATGTCATATCCATTCTCCAAACATTTCTTAAAGGCAACCTGTCAGATCCCTGGTGACCTCCAACCCATCAGCATTCATGCTGATGCCAAAATTCCCTACCTTACCAGTCTTGTATAAAGTTATTTACTATAATCAATGTTTGAAAAAAGGATTTATACACTCTGTTGTTTCTATGCTAAACAGGGCTTTGACTAGTCGATGGGGTCACTATTTTACCAGAATAGTAGGCCTTCTTTCCAAGTTATCACACCCCTGTGGGAGAGATAACATGATTTCCTTGAGCCGGCGACATTGCAGCTCTTGGTAATCTCCCACATATGCTTAGCTTTGTTAACTCACATCAAGCCTCAAAAGCTGGGATTACACATCCCTACTCAGTGAGGCGCACTGGGAACGATTGGAAGGACAGCTTCTGTACTTTGGATCATGCGCAGTGCACCTTTCTGAAGCCAGGATGCGTATAACTGGCATTAGAAGAGGCTCAGCGTGAGTGAACAAAGGCACGAGCATGCACAAGATTACTAGTACTGGTGGTGACGTCGGCTAGTGGAAATCATGTTATCCTACCCACAGGGATAATATGGAAAGCGGGCCGACTAGTATGGGGAAACAACGAAACTTTATAAATGCTCATTTAAAACATTGATATTAGGAAATAACAACATACAGGGCTGATAAGGCAGGGAATTTTGACATACAGATATGAATAGTGCTGGGCTAGAGGGCACAGGGAACCTGACAGGTTCCCTTTAAGAATTCTGACTATAAGACTAAGGACATGAGGTCATTACTGTGAATGCATCGCATAACACTCAGCTCCCGCTCTGCTGCAAGCGTGAGCCGAGTGTCATACCACTGTGCTGCGATCGGATCACAGCTGCGGAGGAGAGGGAGGGACTAAACTCCTTATATCCTCCTTTATCAGCTGATACGTATATCACACTGCACTCTGGTGTAATGCGAGTGCAGTGCGATGTTTCTCTCGCACCCATAGACTTGTATGGGTGCGAGTGAAAATGAATCGGATTTCAACCACAGCATGCTGCAATTGTTTTCTTGGTCCATCTAAGGCTGAGAAAAAAATTGCAGACGGAAGCTGCCCCATTGAGTAACATGGATCCAGGTGGAATGTGATTTTTTATTGCATTCCACTAGCTCTGTTTTACTCGCCGTGTGTCCTTAGCCTACAGCCTACTATTAAACCTTACATTGAGAGCTTATGTATACAAATAGAGCCAACAATGTTGAGTTGTGTATAGATATTCCTCTTAAAGCCTCCAATGTTTGTAGTCCAGTCTCTATAAGCAAAATTATAATTTTGCGTTCTGACCCACACAATCTATCCAAAGGATAGGTGATAACTTCTTTCACTGGCCAACAAATTTAAGATTGCAGACTATATGATATAACATTAAACTCTATTGTCAAATGTTAAATAGAACTATACCCGATATAGAATGAGGTACTTCTGTCCTAGTAATACTTTCATATGTAGTAGGAATACGCTGACCCCTGGTGAATGCTTAAAGAAAAATAACAAATCAAACATTTACTCTACCACTGAAATGATGAAGCGGGGCACATGCTTATGCTGGAATAAACATAATATGCCCATTTAGAATCCATTGAGGCAGATATAGCGTTGAGAACCAAGGATGAATTTTTCTGCTCTATTATATACTACTTGAATCTTACACTTTTACAGCTCATCTGTCGATTGTGGTTACAATTTCCAATTTTTTATTATTCTGGTCTAAAAATCTTTTGTTGCAATATATTAATCTCTGCCTCAAAGCTTCCAGTAGCAAAATGCATAAAGGCAAAAGAAGAAGCAATGGTCATGTATGTATGTATGAATGTATATATAGGTATTCTTCCTAATGACTTCCATGCTAGTACATCAGTTCACTAGGAACCAAAAATTCCAGTACATCATAGAAAAAAAAATACCTAGATAGGGGCAGGCAGAATGGGGCGGAATGGATGGCCATACAGTGACTGCTGCTGGGAAAGCATGGCGTGGTAGCATTTATGATTTGTGAAATGACTGAAATGCAGGCAGGATTATATAATGGTTTAGATCTTTTGCCTTTAAAGAGAACTCTACACCATGAAAAGGCAGGCACCATGTTCGAGCAGAGAGATGAGCAGACAGATATATAGATTTATGAGAACAAATTCAGTATACCTTGTATGTAATTTATTTTAAACCTTTGCTCTTTATGGATTTTAGGTTCAGTGGGTTGTCCTATAGATGACTGAAAGCTTTGTTTGCATAAATATGCATACACAGAGAGCTGTCAGTCACTGACGGTTCGCCCACTGCACCTAAAACCCACAAAAAGCAGAGATTTATATGATTAAAACACTAAATCTTTCTACTAAATCCTTTCACGTAAAACTACAAACCAGCTCCTCCTGCTCTATAACATGATATCTGCAGATTGCACTGCATTTTCATGGTGATGGGTTCCTTTTACGCAGAAAGATGCTGTAAAAGGCGTAATATCCAATACCATTTTGCAGTGATTATATAGCACTACATCCTACTGAGCTTTACCCGTGGTTGATTTTGTTTGGGTACGAGGGGGCCTCGATCTTTGTTTGGCTGGAACCAATTGAGTTGAGGTAGCTGGAGAAATATTAAACCTAGCTGATTAATAGTGGAATAAAAATGCAGTTTTATAAGATAAATCAACACCAGTCCAATAAAGTATACAATAACAATATATATATATATTAAACACAACATTAAAAAACTGTTTTTGTGCTGATGTTATTACTAGGGGAGATTTGGTACTCTACAGTGAAGTTAGCGACCCTGCTCTGTAATTTTTTGTGGTCTCTACTTGGTAGCTGATTTGCTGTGATTCCTAACTACTTCCACTTGTCATTAATACCATTAACAGTTGGTCGTAAAATATTTATGAAGGAAGAAATTTCACAAAATTTGTTATTGCAATGCTGGCTAGGGGCTGGATTTTATACCCATGTGGGAATGGTACTGAATGAGTAACCTGATTTCAAAGATTAAAAAGTGTGTCACAATATTTTTGTCCATGTGTATAACATCTTCTTTGCAGTAAATTAGGTCTTACATTTTATAGTTTTACGCAGTCAATCTGAGTTTATTTTATGATTCATCAAGGATTTGATGCTCAGAAGTATGGTTTGAAATCTCTGTCTCAAAACCTCCAATATGTGGCAGCAGAAATATGCAACTGATCACACATGTATAGGTATTCTTCTTGAAGACACCAATGGACAATTACTGTATCCTCTCCACTAATTTTCAAGATTGTAATTACCATTCCAGATTGCCTATTTCTCATAAATATAGCTAGGCTGATTAAATGATCACACAATGCCTATGAGACAGTCATGTGTCAGCAAATAGATGGTGAGATCGACTAGATTGGTGTTCTCATAAGCAAAAAGAGTTGCTGAAGAATGCGTGATGCCTAGTGCCGGTATGCAATGATAAGTGAACACTACAAGCTATCAAGTTTTACCCATGGTTGGCTTTTGTCGAGTGTGGGAGGGCTCGGTGCTTTGCCTAGCAAGGGCAATTTGTCTTGTGGTGGCTAGAAAAAAACATTACAATGAACTGAGCAATAATGTAAAAGAGATATGATATGCATTTTTAAATTTTCTAATAAATTCCCTATATACACAACATAGCAATATTGTAAAGAAGTATGTCGAAATACTCCATTTACTACAAGTATTTTTCTATAATACATAATTTAATTAATCAATAGTTTCTATAATCTTGTGCAAGTAAGGATAATATTATTATTATTATTAGTTTAACTTGGCGCTAATGTAAAGGTATCCCAGCCCTCGATTTGCTGCCACTGTAAGAAGAACAATAGTTTTTGATTACATTTCATCTGCCGGTGGTTGTAATCAGGGATGATCGAATACCTCAAATATTTGGCTTCGTGAATATTTTCTGAATAGGTCACCGCTATTTGACTATTCTCGAATATTCGATGCGCAATGTAAGTCTAAGGGGAAACCCGAATAACAACTGTTCGGAACTATTCGGGATTCCTGTAGACTTACATTGCGCATTGAATATTCGCATAGCAGCGACCTATTCGTCGAATATACATTAAAAGGAGTAAACACAAAAAGTAAGACATACACTAAACTTAAACATAGGTCCATTATCTTGTCAATGCGCCACAAACCAAAATCTATGCAGATGTAGTTTTCTGCTAAACAGTCTTCAGAGTTCAGAAAAAATTGTGGCCATAAGGTAAATCTTTGAGGGAGTTACAGCTGAAGATGGGAAAAATTTCACCCAATTGCAGTCATATTTTCATGTCAACCATCTCTCTAGTGGTGTTAAAGGGAACCTGTCAGATCCGATATACAACCCGAACCATGAGCAGTTGTTGGTACATATTGCTACTTCCTGCCTAACTGTCCCAGCCTATAGTGGCATAGATAAAGAGATCTTTAGAAAAAGTATTTCTAAAAGTCCCATATGATATGCTAATGAGGCCAGCAACTAGTCGCAAGGGCGTTAGTTCCCCTGGCTAGTCGGTCTGTGGGCGTACTAATATGCTAATGAATACACAGCGTCAGAGGATGGTCAAGCTCACCTCTGCTGCCATCATGTCTGATGCTGGACTTCAGCTCAGTGCGCATGATCCCGGACTTTTCGTCATGTGCACTATGAAGCTCGTTGTACGCGTCCTGGCTTCGAACTCATGTAGTCTGCATGACCAAAAGTCCAGGATAATGTGCACTGATCCGAAGTTCAGCATCAGACTCGAAGGTAGCAGAGAGGTGAGCGCGACCATCCTCTGACCATGCACATTTATTAGCATGTTAGCACGTCCACAGGGGCGTGCTTACATGTAAAGGGGGCTAAAGATCCCTCTATGTACGCTACTATAGGCTGGGACTGCTAAGCAGGGATTAGTAGTATGCACCCAGAGCTTCTCGTGCTTCTGGGTGCATATTGCAAATGACAGGTTTCCTTTAAGGTACCATATTGGCATGGGGAATGTTTTCTTCACATCTATTAGCCAACATTGATATTTTTGGTTACCCTGAGCACTACTTTAAGGTCAGTCTAATCATTTTATAGTTGCTTCCAGGACATTATTTCACCATGTTACAAAATACATAAAATGTCAAACTGGTTTTCCTCAAACAAAATCTGACAATTAGTTTCAATATCTCATTGGTTCTTTTCCTGCCAGTCAATATTGTTCTTACTTATAAAGATAAATCCTAATTCCTAAGAAGAAATTAACCCAGATCATTGTTTTTAAAAATCGACAACGTGTCCCCTCACGTCCAATCTTACTGCCCATTCTCGAAGGTTGTCTATTCTGCCTAACACACTTCATGCCCCTGAATATAAGAAAGGAAAGATGTACAGTAAAACTATAGAGCACACAAGCCTGCACCATTACATGGAATCAGGCACCCACCATGTACCAAAAAGGTGAATCAAATGGTTCAACACATTTTTATTTTGGAATAATAGTTATTATAATTCCTCCTTTTCCTTTTTGTCATAATTAAAACATTTAATTCAAAAATATAAAATAGGCATACACAGAGTTTCAGTTATTTTCAGAGTACGAAACGTATAGCTAGACTTAAACAAGCCTCTACTACCTCCTACACAGTATAGAAAGACAAATCCTATAACACTATTGATAATAGGATTTGCGTAGATGTTGACAAGTACGTCAATCAGTCTAGTTCTCAATAATCTATCTCAAATGTATTTTTACATAATCCCACGATCAAAAAATTGAGTGAGAAAAATGCAAAAGTGGAATTACGTAAAAATCCATTAGACTGCTTAACTGCTGTAGGAGATAGATTGATGTACTTGCCATCACTTGCTATAAGCCTAATATCAATACTAAGAAAAGAGAAAAAGTCCAGCTCACCAACCGTCCTGCTGATAATATCCAATTCCTGCGCACGGAATATGGCTAGGCAGCCGTACAATTATAGAAAAAAGCAGCAAATTTCCAGCGCCAGGAGAAGCTTAATTAAAAATCCACTTTATTATGAAAAATAAAATAAAAAACAGCAGGTACAGCATATGTCGGATGGCTTACAGAACAACGCGTTTCGACGCTCAGGTCTTAATCATGTTCTTCCAAGAAAAGAGAAAAAGTCCAGCTCACCAACCGTCCTGCTGATAATATCCAATTCCTGTGCACGGAATATGGCTAGGCAGCCGTACAATTATAGAAAAAAGCAGCAAATTTCCAGCGCCAGGAGAAGCTTAATTAAAATTCCACTTTATTATGAAAAATAAAATAAAAAACAGCAGGTACAGCATATGATTAAGACCTGAGCGTCGAAACGCGTTGTTCTGTAAGCCATCCGACATATGCTGTACCTGCTGTTTTTTATTTTTCATAATAAAGTGGATTTTTAATTAAGCTTCTCCTGGCGCTGGAAATTTGCTGCTTTTTTCTATAATATCAATACTGTTACAAAATGATAAAAAGCCCAACCAGTGGTAGTTATTACCTAAAGGTGTCATGTTTTGTTTAAGAGGGAAGATAGGGCTCACTTGTGGTACATCTGTGTGTACTGGGTGCACTGGTGAAAATCAAAATTTAATTAGAAAAAGAAATTACTCCAGCTAAACAAAAACTTAATCAGTTGAAATCATATTAGCAAATATTACTAGTGTTGAGATAAGATGAAGAGGAAACATCTTCACTGCTTCTTCTAGAGCAGCTAAGGATAATCACATTGAGGACATAGCAATAAAATCTTTTCAAGCTAGACAAGAGATTCTGTCAAGCTGTTTTTTCTGCCCTGCAACATGCGGTAGTATGAGAAACATTTGCATCCTTTTTTCTGTGGTGTGTTTAATTGCATTTTATTGTCTCATGATAGCAATGCCCTTCCAGAATTGTGAGAGAATTCCAATGTATTCATGAAATGAGGTCTCCCTATGTAACTGGGCATATCAATCTTCAAATTATGCATCTTTAAGGGAACAAGAAAATCGCATCAGAGGCAGGGGCAGTGCTGCAGTATGGTGATGCTGCAGGTGCTGTAGTGGGAACTGTGCTGGCTGCGGTGGGGGCTGTGCTGGCTATGGGTGGCGAGCAGGCTGTCTGGAGGAGGGCGGTGTGGCGTGTGTCATATATGCTCTGTTGGCGGTGTGGGCTTCAAAAAAATGGAGCACAAATTTGGCGCGTGCGCAGATTGAGCTCTCAGCTTAATGACAAGCCAAGATCTCATCTGCACACGTGGCACCTCTGCTGGACATTTTCATTAAGTCCGCTGCTGGGAGATCAATGGGCTGGAGGCGGTGCACGTGCAGATGAGATCTTGAACCGAGAGCTCCGTCAGAGCACGCGCCGACTCCGGACGCCATTATTTGAAGCCCACACCGCTGACAGAGCATCTCACCCGCCGCACCGCTCTGCTCCACACAGCCCCCACCACAGCCAGCACAGCCCCCAGCCGCAGCCAGCACAGCTCCCACAGCAGCCAGAACAGTCCCCGCAGCCAGCACAGTGCCCATTCTCCACCTCCCGGTTATGCTACATTCGCATTATAAGATGCACACCTCATTTTCCTCCCAAATTTTTGAGGCATGTGCTTGAGGCATGTGCTGTTACATATAGTGACTGCATCTGGAGGACTTGGGCACATTTGTGTATTCAGCACAGCAGCGGAGATTGCTCCAAATGGCTCCCTAATAATATCAGCTAAGGGTGAATCTTTGTATTGGGACTTTTGATTATTGGTTTGAAATTAATTAATGTATCCAGCTGCAATTTGCTGTTGTCCCTTAGCAGTTGTTATTTTCTTTTTTACCCCTCCCCACCTTTATACTTACCCTGCAATATGGGTTGAGTGAGAGAAGAAGGTGTTTGGGTTATTTAGGGTTGCATTCACATTGCGCTCCTGTGGCTATTTGAGCCTTTATTGTGCTGTAATCTGTGACAACTAACCCTTTCCATTCTTGTACCGATGGTCATGTACTGTATATACTTTGTATGTCTAATTTTGGTTTATTTATTGTCAGTTTTTTTTGCCTGCATTTAAAATAATATCAATTAATAAAATTTAGCATTTTATGGGAATTTATCTAAAAGGTTTTTTATTTGCCTGTAATTCATTCTTCAGATGTTGTATATTTTTTAAATGCTCATGTGGACCGGGATATGTGGGACAGACATCACGTAGTATTAGACTTACTGACCATCATTCATCATCAGATTATATGGTGTAATGCAAAATTAAGCTGATAAAAGTGATGATAAAGAAAAAGTAATGCCAACTAAAAATAACAAAACATTAGTGAAACTAGTGGCAAAATATTTTTGGGAGTCTAAACACATGATTTATGAATTAAAATGGAAGAGATTGCTGCAAAGAGAAGTCCATTGGATATATTCCCTTTTTACTATTTCTCCTAAAGGGTTAAAAGAAATGAGAAATGTAGCTTCAATATGTTCTTGTGAATTAATGTGATATGTGACATAGTAGTAGAAAAAGACATGGCCGCACATCCAACCTTGCAGTATGGGCGCTGTGAGGCACCAGGTCACCTGCCCTACTGGTGCATTGTGGTTGGCGCACAGCACCGCGTGTTTAGCGTATAGATTAAGGACCCACTCAGAGGTTCTCCATGAAGTGGCAGTGGGCTTCATACAGTCTGATCAGAATGTTAAACTAAGAACCTCATGTTCAGGTATTTAAATTTTGCCTAGCGGCATTAGATCAACTTACGATTTTTGGATGTGCGGCCATGTTTTTTTCTACTACTATGTTGTAATGCAATATGTGGTTAAGGGGAGAAAAAAAATTAAAAAATAAATTTTTTTTTGCAACACCTGCATTTATATTTAATTCAGTCTCATTGTGGACACTATTCTTATTGAATGAATGTATATAATTTGTATATTTGTAACAAGCAAATTGATGTTATGTGTTTTAGTACCTGGTGGTTGGATTGGTTATAGGTTACATGGTGTATGTGCTTATAAGGATGAAGACGAATTAAGATAGTAGGCTTGAGAAAGGGGATCCCTCGCAATGTCGTTGCAGGTGTAGTTCTTGATCATTGGTGAAGCGCCTCTGCCTCTCTGTTTAATCTATTCAAGCCTATGTGTGCATATGTATTGCTCGCACCAAGAGTCTTAAGGCCGCTTTACACGCTACGTGTCACGGAATTTTTGACGCACATCCGGCCGCGTTAGCGATGTTGTTGTGTGTGACACCTATGAGCAATTTTAAATCGCCGCAAAAACGTTCAAAATCGCAAATCGGTGACATGCCCCCCTATTCCCAATTATCGTTGCTGCTGCAGGTACGATGTTGTTCGTTGTACCTGCGGCAGCATACATCGCTATGTGTTTGATACCGCAGGAACGAGGAACCTCTCCTTACCTGCGGCTGCCCGCAATGCGGAAGGAAGGAGGTGGGCGGGATGTTACGTCCTGCTCATCTGTGCCCCTCCGCTTCTATTAGGTGGCCGTTTAGTGACGTCGCTGTGATGCCTAATGAACTGCCCACTTAGAAAAGTGGTGGTTCGCCGGTCACAGAGACGTGGCTAGGCAGGTTAGTAGTGTGACGGGTCCGGGCGATGTTATGCGCCACGGGCAGCGATTTGCCCGTGACGCACAACCGATGGGGGCGGGAACGCACGCTAGCGATATCGGTAACGATATCGCAGCGTGTAAAGCGGCCTTTACTGTAGCATGGAAAATTGATGAGGACGGTATTGCATCAGTGGTAAGTATGATGTAATAAAATGTCAAGTTACTGGATGTACAGTATATTTATGAAATATGAATTGATAAAAAAAGATAAAGAAAATTAAGTGATGTGCCGCCTTTTGTATAATGGACTTTTAAGGCAGTTTGTGGGAACTGTTGCATCGCGGCCATTTTATAGTGTGAGGCGTCTATAATAAAGAAAGCCACTTTTATTGATTTAAATACCATTCTCTGGGCATTGTCAAGGAAACTAAGAATTAGAAATTCCTACCTTCTTGAGAAAGGAGAGGATTTTTAATAAGTAGTGAATTGCAAAATTGCTTATTTTTTCAAGCAATTTGCATTTTACCCATTTAATTAGACAACAAAGAGTCAAGCAAAATGAAACTTAATAAATTCAATGTCTTTACCAGACGTGGTTCTGTATATTCTTACTGGTAACACAGTACTTTGCTGGGACATTACTGGGGTTTCTGCTAAAAACAAAGCCATCAAAACTTGACATCAAAATAATAGAAAAAAAAATAATGTCACTGGGTGACATTTTTATAGATCTGTTTTGGTTTACAATATAATCTATAAACTTAGTTCTGGCATTTCACATGATAAAAATTCTTTCATATTTCTACAAAATATAATCAATATATATGAATGTACTACTCTATTACATAGTGGAATTCACTAAAAAATTCTCAAGACATGCACAAGCTCTCTGTGAGAATCTACATAGACATACTTTATATTTTACATAAATTTAAGAGGTGGTTCGACGCCTAAATTGTATTTTCTAAATATCTATCTTTACAACCTAACCACTTTTGCAATTAGCTTTATTACACAATTCCGTAAATCTCTTCATATATAGGTAATCCCTAAATGTGTGCTTTTTTACTACATTTCCAGTGACATTTCATTTGAGAGGTGTCTCAATCATTACATTACAGTAGGCTGGGGCTGCACTCACTTTCCCTCAGTGCCCATCACCTCTTCTGGAAAAGGATATCACCGAGGGCCACGCTTCAGTTACTTGCTAGTTTCCTGACATCATGTTGATGGATTGCGTGGGATGAGTACAGGCAGCGCTCAAACTCTACTCCTCTATTTCATCTTAAATTTACAATTGCCATAAAGTACAATATGTCATGAAAAAACTAATCTCAGAATCACTGGGATTGGTTGAAGCTTTCCAGAGTTATTACCACATAAAGTGACACTGGTCAGAATTGAAAAGATTGTCCTAGTCTGTGAGGTGAAAACAGGCTGAATTGTCAAGGGGTTAAGCTAACAGACAGCCTGTTAGATAATCTTTCTGACAATATCCAATAGGCGTCAATATATAGAAGATATGAAGGCTATCAGCATCCCACAGTCACACTGCAAAAACAGGGGCCTCTGTCAAACTCCTCAGATACCTCAGCCATTACTAAGCTATTGACCATGACATCTCGAGAGTCCCAACAGATCCAGATAGAACTTAGCTATTACAGCCACGTACTACGTTTGTGCCATTCTTAGGCGGGCTTTACACGTTGTGACATCGCGGCCAATATATCATCGGGGTCACATCATTAGTGACGCACATCCAACGCCGGCAGCAACATCGCAATGTGTAAATCCTACCTGCGACGATGAACGAGGGCAAAAGTGACAAAAATCGCTGATCTGTGTCACATCGTTCATTTCCATAATGTTGCTCCTGCTGCTGATACGATGTTGATTGTCGTTCCTGCAGCACCACACATCGCTGTGTGTGAAGCCGCAGGAACGTCAAACATCTCCATACCTGCGTCCAGCGGCAATGCGGAAGGATGGAGGTGGGCGGTATGTTATGTCATATCCGCCCCTCCACTTCTATTGGCCGGCCACTTAGTGACGTCGCGGTGATGTCACAGTGACGTCGCGGTGACCACCGAACAATCCCTCCTTCAAGGGGGAGGTGCATTCGGCGTCACCACGACGTCGCCGACCAGTTTTGTGCATGTGAAGCTACCGTAGCAATAATGTTCGCTACGGCAGCAAGCACAAGATATCGCATGTACGATGGGGGTGGGTGCTATCGCGCTCGACATCGCTAGCAATTGCTAGCGATGTCGCAGCGTGTAAAGTACCCCTTAGAGCAGTGATGGCGAACCTATGGCACGTGTGCCACACTGGGCACGCAGAGCCCTTTGTGCTGGCACGCGCGCTGTCGCCACACTGAGCCACTTTGTACTGTCGGTGTGGTCGCGCCGACAGTACAAACTGGTGTTGGAGCGGAGGAGACATTTCTCCTGCCTCTGACACGCCTCCTCTCCTGAGCCGCAGGCCTGTTGCCTAGGAGACGGAGGGGCATCAGTAGGCGGCACCGGCGTCCTGTGGGCGCGCGGGATCTTTCTGAACTGACTGAGGGCGGCGTGCAGCGGAGGAGCAGGGGCTGCAAGGTGAGTTTTTTTTTTTATTTTCAAGCTGTGTGCAGCTGTGCCAGGACGGGGGCAAACCCAGAGCACGGGGGAAAACCGACCACGGGGGCAAACCCAGAGCACGGGGGCAAACCCAGAGCACAAGGGTAAAACCAGAGCATGGGGGTAAAACCAGAGCACGGGGGCAAACACAGAGCACGGGGGCAAACACAGAGCACGGGGGCAAACCCAGAGCACGGGGGGAAAACCCAGAGCACGGGGGGCAAACCCAGAGCATGGGGGCAAACATACAGAGCATGGAGGCAAACATACAGAGCACGGGGACAAACATACAGAGCACAGGGCAAACATTCAGAGCACGGGGGCAAACATACAGAGCACGGGGGCAAACATACAGAGCACGGGGGCAAACATACAGAGCACGGGGCAAATATACAGAGCACGGGGGCAAACATACAGAGCACGGGGGCAAACATACAGAGCACGGGGCAAACATACAGAGCACGGGGCAAACATACAGAGCACGGGGGCAAACACAGAGCACGGGGGCAAACACAGAGCACGGGGGCAAAGAGCACGGGGCAAACACATAGCACAGGGGCATACAGAGCACGGGGGCATACAGAGCACGGGGGCATACAGAGCACGGGGCAAACATGGAGAGCACGGGGCAAACATGGAGAGCACGGGGCAAACATGGCTGCAAGGATGGGGGAAACATGGCTGCAAGGATGGAGAGAAACGTGCAAAGATGGGGGGAAACATGACTGCAAAGATGGGGGGAAACATGACTGCAAAGATGGGGGGAAACATGACTGCAAAGATGGGGGGAAACATGACTGCAAGGATGGGGGGAAACATGACTGCAGGGATGGGGGGAAACATGACTGCAAGGATGGGGGGAAACATGACTGGAAGGATGGGGGGAAACATGACTGCAAGGATGGGGGGAAACATGCCAGGATGGGGTACATTTAGCAGGAAGGGGAACATGCCAGGATGGGGTACATTTACCAGGATGGGGGATACATTTACCAGGATGGGGGGAAACATGAAAGGATGGGGGTACATGAACATGCCAGGATGGGGAAAATTGCCAGGATGGGGAACATTTAGCAGGAAGGGTGACATTTATCAGGATGGGGTATATTTTTCAAGGATGGGGTACGTTTACCAGGAAAGGGGACATTTACCAGGATAAGGGAACATGCCTGGATGAGGTACATTTACCAGGAATGAGGTACATGCCTGGATGGGGTACATTTACCAGGATGGGGTACATTTACCAGGATGAGGAATATTTACCAGGATGGGGACAAATATACCAGAATGTAGGAAATACATATCAGGATGGGGGACATGTTTACCAGGAAGTGGCCAGGAAGGGGGACATAACTACACAATGAAGGGGAGGGGAGCAACTCACACTTTATTATGTGTTTTTAGGATGTTCAGACTTTGAAATGTGGATGTGGATTACAGGGTGACATCTGATTACATTCCATGCTAAAATCCCTTGTGTCTAATATGCTGCAATTTTTTCCAGAAAGATCAATCCAACTGCTGTGTCTGGAAAGGGCAGGGGCTCAGCTTCAATGTGTGGTAAGGAGGCATGAGCGTGATGCCCCCTGCTGAAGAGAAGAGAAGACGGCAAAGGTAAGGTTACAATCAACTATTTACATAATAGGATTGGTTGGCACTTCGGAAAAAAAAATGGGTTTACGGCTACAGTTTGGGCACTCGGCCTGTGAAAGGTTCGCCATGACTGCCTTAAGCTGGTGTCACACACAGCGACAACGACAACGACCTCGCTGCTACGTCACCATTTTCTGTGACGTTGCAGCGACGTCCCGTCGCTGTCGCTGTGTGTGACATCCAGCAACGACCTGGCCCCTGCTGTGAGGTCGCCGGTCGTTGCTGAATGTCCAGCTTCATTTTTTGGTCGTCACTCTCCTGCTGTGACACACACATCGCTGTGTGTGACAGCGAGAGAGCAACGAAATGAAGCGAGCAGGAGCCGGCACTGGCAGCTGCGGTAAGCTGTAACCAGCGTAAACATCGGGTAACCAAGGGAAGACCTTTCCCTGGTTACCCGATATTTACCTTCGTTACCAGCCTCCGCTCTTGCTGCCAGCGCCGGCTCCTGCACTGTGACATGTGGCTGCAGTACGCATCGGGTAATTAACCCGATGTATACTGTAGCAAGGAGAGCAAGGAGCCAGCGCTAAGCAGTGTGCGCGGCTCCCTGCTCTCAGCACTGTGACATGTAGCTGCAGCACACATCGGGTTAATTAACCCGATGTGTACTGTACCTAGGAGAGCAAGGAGCCAGCGCTAAGCGCGGCTCCCTGCTCTCTGCACATGTAGCACACCGACGTTATGATCGCTGCTTCTGCTGTGTTTGACAGCTAAGCAGCGATCATAACAGCGACTTAAAGGTCGCTGTTACGTCACCGAAAATGGTGACGTAACAGCGACGTCGTTGTCGCTGTCGCTTAGTGTGAACCCAGCTTTAGAGTATACATTTATATCCTGATATGGAAAGTAAAACCCCATCAGGATATACATGCATATTGCTTGGTGCAAAGTTGGAAATATTATATAATTGTGGTACAGTCAGTTATGACTAAGAACAAGGGAATTCAAAGGTTCAAAATGTGTAATAACTCCTATGTTTTATAGATCTTTTGTCTAATCTTTTAATGGAATGTACACTGATGAAGATGTTTTTAACGATTTTGGACTAAACATTGATTTTATCTACTCATGTTTGCTGGATCCCCTACTATCTTGGGGTGTAGTTTTGTCAAGGCTGAAACATGAGGTTGAACACTTATCAATCAGCTTTATGTTTCCCCATTGTGCTCATTATAGAGATGAGTGAACTGAGGGGATAGTGAACTGTGCAGCTTTATATGACAAAACACATCTCACTGTGATCAGCAAAGCAATTTAGAATCATAGCTTAGTGCTTGAAGTAATTTATAGATGGGCTGATTGGCACTGCCATGACCCCTAATTAGCACGGTAGCCTCAACTGAACTTGAACTGATGTTAAGCATGTATACCATAATTCAAGGTAATGTTTGATGAGATTAGTAGCATGTTAGGCTCCAAAGTTGGGGATTACAATAATGTTTGTTTCGTATATAAACTCCTTGTGCCAGTTGGTAGTAGAATGGTTTGGATTATGGGGGGATGTTTAGTTCAAAAAAGTTACTGCAGTCAGTTTTATAATCTTGAGTAGTTTTAGCAGCCACAGAAGAGAAGAATACTCTAGCAACCATATAGCCCCTTTTCCATCAGGCCAGATGGCTAGCAGACTAATCTGATGACCCGTGCATAGAGGAATGTGGACTTGTACTTTTGGTAGCAGAGGAATGCCTTGGTACTCTGGAGCACACAGTCTAATTTAGGTATGTTGTGGATGCAAGAGGGGTACTCGTCCAGAAGTATGTCTGCTTGCACTGGAGATGGCGACGTTAGTACCCTGTGTACAATGAAGATGAATAGGAGTAGGAACGTTTTAGGCCCATTAGAGGATGCAGTCCTGGTGGGGTGGAAGACCTTCCATAGTGACAGTGTTGAATTTCAGCTTAGACACTTTAGGGATTTGATTTCATGCACTCGTCACAAGCCTAATATCCTTTATCTGCTGCTGAAAGCCTGTGTTATGGAACCTGCTGTACATGCTATGTCATCTACTTTGACCATCTGCTGCTGTTCAGTAAAGTTTACATCTGGTTTAACAACATCATGCCTGTCTGCTGACTCTCTTCTGTTTTCACTTCACCAACATCATGGAGAATGCTCCTGACCATCTAGCCATATGGAGACAGTAAAAAACAGGGTTAATTCCAGCATGTCCACAGTTGTGTGACCTATCCACTGCATGGGTATGCCAGGTGACAGGTACGGCCACCACCGTTGACACAGGGGATCTGACCCTCTGTATGTTTTACTGGATATTCTGCTGATCACACATATTTTGAACAAATTTACCTATAGATCAAAATAATAGATTTTAACAACAATAGATCACATGAACAAAGATATGCCACGATAGTATATAGAATCCAAATTTTTTGCGGTTTGCACTAATTATATTATTTGTCTAACTGATATATTTATAACCTCAAGAGCAATTTGATAGATTGGTTCAAAGTCACCCTTAAACATATCAGCACTTGTTTTAAGCTGCCACTTGCTATGCGCCTGTGTATTGCTTCATTTTCATTGGAGATTCTGATCAGTTGTTCATTTAAAGTAAGATTATATTACTACATACACCAACCCTTACTAAAGTTAGTTCAGTAAGGTACAAGCAGGGCACATTAGTCTATTTCTTATCACTAGATAGAAATGCTAATTCACAGACTATGGCAGAAATTGCATGTGTAGATGATAGTGAATTGTGAATTCATGGTGCCTTCCTTTTATTTTACTCATAAGAATAAATTAAAAGGCTATGTTTTTTATTTAAAGGAAATCTGTCAACAGGTTTTTGCTACCTCATCTGAGAGCAGCATGATGTAGGCAAAGAGATTCTGAATCTAATGATGTACAGTACAGACCAAAGGTTTGGACACACCTTCTCATTCAAAGAGTTTTCTTTATTTTCAGGACTCTGAAAACTGTAGATTCACATTGAAGGCATCAAAACTATGACTTAAAACATGTGGAATGAAATACTTAAAAAAGTGTGAAACAACTGAAAATATGTCTTATATTCTAGGTTCTTCAAAGTAGCCACCTTTTGCTTTCATTACTACTTTGCACACTCTTGGCATTCTCTTGATGAGCTTCAAGAGGTAGTCACCGGAAATGGTTTTCCAACAGTCTTGAAAGAGTTCCCTGAGATGCTTAGCACTTGTTGGGCCTTTTGCCTTCACTCTGCGGTCCAGCTCACCCAAAACCTTCTGGATTGGGTTCAGGTCTGGTGACTGTGGAGACCAGGTCATCTGGCTTAGCACCCCATCACTCTCCTTCTTTGCAAATAGCCCTTACACAGCCTGGAGGTATGTTTGGGGTAATTGTCCTGTTGAAAAATAAATGATGGTCAAACTAAACTCAAACCGGATGGAATAGCATGCCGCTGCAAGATGCTGTGGTAGGCATGCTGCTTCTGTATGCCTTCAATTTTGAATAAATCCCCAACAGTGTCACCAGCAAAGCACCCCCAAACCATCACACCTCCTCCTCCATGCTTCAGGGTGGGAACCAGGCATGTAGAGTCCATCCGTTCACCTTTTCTACAAAGACACAGTGGTTGGATCCAAAGATCTCAAATTTGGACTCATCAGACCAATGCACAGATTTCCAGTGGTCTAATGTCCATTCCTTGTGTTCTTTAGCCCAATCAAGTCTCTTCTGCTTGTTGCCTGTCCTTAGCAGTGGTTTTCTAGCAGCTTCCCACCATGAAGGCCTGCTGCACAAAGTCTCCTCTTAACAGTTGTTCTAGAGATGAGAAGGTGTGTCCAAACTTTTGGTCTGTACTGTATCACTTAGATTAGTGGCTGCAGCCATTCTCACATAGTGAAAGATATTATTTTTTGCATGTAGCAGAGCTCTGGGAGCTGCCCTCGCCCACACCAGGCTTTCAGTGTACATTTCCATAGTCAGAAGCTGCTAATCACAGAGGGGGAGGGAGCCGGACTCCAGCTCAGACCCACTAATGATAAAGCTAAGAGGCTTAAACTAACATTGCAGGTAAACAAAAACAGACTTTGAAATAAGAGACAGCTGACTGTAAAAGGCATTTTAACTCTTACAGCTTGCTGGCTTCAGAATACATGGCAAAACTTCCTGACAGAGTCCCTTTAGATAGTCTCCTATTTTTGTGCTTACAAGGCGGAAATATTCCTATTAGAGTAATATATTTCTCAACAATGAAATTGCAATAGACATGTTCAATGATTTGCAGGCTCAATAGATATGTTAATGATATGCAAATGATTAAAAAAATGGAAACAACATTTTAAAAACATCTTAAATTATTCAGCATTGGTTATGGGCGTCACATGAAGAAATATACCTATACCTACACTGATGTGAAGTAAAATCCAACGCAGAAAGGAAGGCACTCTTCAATGAAAATTTCCATGTGGTTTATTCCATGTGCACAAATTGTTTAAAGTGGGTACAGACAGCCCCTAGACAGGGGAGAAAAATAGACTAGCCATTAAAGAGTGCCTTCCTTTCTGCGCTAGATTTTACTTCACATGTTTGCAGCTGTCCGGCTGATTGTCCGTGCTCCGCAGAGGAAGCTAGGAGATTTGGAGTGGGTGAGCTGAATTCCTTTGTCATTCATATACCTACACTTAAACTTACACAAATTTGTTACCAGTGAGCAAAATTCTGCTATGTTGAATGTATTTGGGCACAAAAATCACCAAGATCTGCTCCTGGCAACTCTCTTTGCAATTGCCAACAAATGACATCCCAAATGTGCTTGATTGGAGATAAGCCTGAAATAGCTGCAGGCTACGGTAGCACATTTAAGCCATACAGGTTGCTCACAATAGCCCGAGAAACATTATTCACTGTAGTTTTTGTGACATATTGTGTAGAAATGGCTATCAATAGCAACCAAATCAATGTAATGCTGTGTTGTTAGTGTATCTGGAATGGAGCGTTCAGGCTTCTGTATATTATGGCACCCTACATTGTGATCCTGTGAGTAAGACTAGTGTGACCTTTCTTCATGTTTAGGCCACATACATGTTGCTCACAGTAGCATAAGCAACATGCAGCTTGATGCTATCATTTTGAAAAAACGGCTCATGGAAAACTTTTTTCTCCCTCATAAAGGGTTAATCATGATGTTGAACACGTGGTCTTGTCGGAATAAAAGAATTGCACATAGTGATCTACTCTATACTGCAAGTGAAATTAGACTTCACAGATCTAGCCAAAGGTGACAAACTGTCTACAAAAACCATTAAAGAGAACTCTGCATGAAATTGGCCTTCAAGTAAGATGTTTAGCTTTTTGTATTGGATGCAATGATAGTAGGAGATTGTTCTGGAGACCACATGGGCAAAGCCATGAAGAGACTTCATGAGAGAAAGTGAAAGTGTTCCATGTGTCGTTTTTCCACCAGACAAAAAAAGGTTGCGCATTTCCTGAGCTACTGTAGGCATCCTGTGACCTGAAACTGCTACAAAGGATGGCCTGCAGTGCCAGAGGACTTGACTCCCATTGAGCACATCTGGGACATCATTAGTCAGAAATGGCAACGGGAACTGTGAGCAGAAAATCTTGATTATTTGCGTGTTTAAATGCATTCAGCGTGGCAGAACATACCTTAGGCAACCACTAATAACCTCATTAATTGCATGCTGAGGTGTGTAAGTGCATGTATTTTTGAGTGTGGCACTCATACTCAATACTGAATAATAATTGAGAAGTTTGGAAAATTTCTCTTTCATTATTTGTCATTTGTATATCAATAACCTGTCTCCTGCTCCAGTGATTTTCATAACGCCATAACTTTTCTTTCTTGGCATTGCAATTTCAGTGTAGGGGAGTTTATGTTGGATAGAAACAATATCATAGTAGTTTCATTTACCTTGGCACAAGCACAAAATATACTTGTGGGAAATATCTAATTATCAGGTTAAATAATATGGAGATTGATATCATCATTTGAAACCAAAATGTTTTATTTAGAACTGCTTCCTATTTACACAAGAAGCTAACAATGTTGTATTCCAAGCTATGTTTGGAGACATTTTCAAATAAAAGTTAATATGAAGCATCAAGGCGACAGTTATTTTCTTCTATGGGAAACACATGAACTGATGGGATGGTGAATGGATTAAAGCATAATGAAAAAAAAATGATGGAAACTTTGTGGTCTTAGCCTTGTAGGTCAGGGACCGGAGAATAAAAGTCAAGTGTTCCATGATACTCTGAAATTGCTCCAAATGACTTGTGACTTTTGCATTGAGGCCACTTCTTGCAGAGGGCTATGTACATTTTTATCTTTTCATCTTATAAATATAACACTTCATATTTAAAAGGACAATTGCACAATTTTTTTTTTTTTTTACAGAAGATACTTTTTCAAATGCATAATATTTCTGGATGCATTATATAGTGTAGTACTACTTAGGCATCTAAAGTAAGCTCCCTATCCAAAAATAATTAGTTGTATTTTTTACTTTTTCATGACGTTCTAATATCTTCCCTCCTTCACCTTACAAGTCACCATATTTAAAGAAGCAACCAATGCATCTGCCTCTCACTTAGCAGATACTTCGTACTGTGTTTGCTTGCCTCATAATACCAGTAATAGTTTTTTAATTAATCCATAGTTTTATGATCGTCTACATATCTACAACAATTAGATATGTCAATTTATACGTCTGTTTTTGAGACATACACCGACTAGCGGCCATAAAGTAACATTTTTCCACAATTTCTATTCATAAGACATTATTACCCTTCTATAAATACTATCATATATATATTTTTTCCAGATGCATCACCATTGGAGAGTGTAGCAAATGTTTCAGATATTGATGAAGACAATATTCCAGCAACTAAACCACAAGTTTCTGTGCAGCCTTGTGCAAATCTTGGCTAGATAAGACAATCTTTGGAGGTTCAGTTCGCTGGCAGCAAACGAGCCTAGCTCCACAGGCTCGAGCTTGACCCAAACCCTGGATCAAGTCACTGATTGTCAGTTTGAGTTTCAGCCCACATACAGCCAGCCATAAGCAGATCACTTCGGGGAAGGGTGGGAGGGTTTTTTCAAACTTTTTTTTTTGGTTGCACACTACATCTGATCAAGCTGTTGTTACTCCCAGTGTGCGCTCTTCCAACACTCAAAACAAGGCTGAGCATCTAGCGTACCTGAGCACAGAATTGCTTGCTTAAGTTTTGTTCGCACGTATAGCATTCGATCCTCGAACCTGAACCCAGATTTTTAAATTTGGTGTGTGTTCGGTTCGAAAACCGAACCTGAGGTTTGCTCATCTCTAGTCAAAGACAAAAGGAGATTGACTATGACAAGCCCATCAGTATGGACATTGGGTTTTTGAGCCAGAAATTAACTAAATGTCAATTTAGGAATAAACCAAATTTCTTTTTAAAACTGTAATTAGCTGCAAAATTATGGGTCACCAGCTCAAATAATTTTAAAGGACAAGAATTTATATGGCAAGGTAGGGGAATTAAATAATTCACCTTAAGGAGACCAACTGAGTATAGGTTTCTATTGGCAAAAGTTTGTGGGAGTAAATCATGCCAATTAGATCTCTTGCAGAATGAGGACAGATAGGGGTAGCATGAATCTATATGAAAATTTGAGACCATGATGCACTTCCACCTATAGTCTAAGAATTAAATGTTAAAAAGCTGTTCAAAAAAAGTCCACCAACAGGCCTACTTTGAACACTTGTCTACCTTGCCTACAGGCACAATATGATTGTGAAGATCATTATGAAAAATTGCATTAAACCTCCATAAACGTATACTACAAAATACGCACGAAGCAATAATGAGGATAGTAGACAACTGCAAGTGTATACTCTAAAGGGTGCTTTACACGCTGCGACATCGCTAGCGATCTCATTAGCGATGCGACACGCTAGATCGCATCTGCGATCTGGCGTGTCACATCGCTAATGAGATCGCTAGCGATGTTGCAGTGTGTAAAGCACCCTTTAGTCTATAGAAGAGTTTCCAATTTCTCCATAATTTTGACATTACGTCAGAAGAACCCTATTAGTTCTGTTTAGTCTTACTTCAAATTTCATATTTCAAAGTTAATTTCCAGTAAAATTAAATTAAATGCTGCAGCAGGAAGTTTAGCATACATATTCTCAATGAAATAAAATAAACAAAGCTATACTCAGTCATATCAAGGTTATTCTGGTTTGGAAACTATTGGCTACACAAAATAGAGTGAAACAAGACAGGACATTTTAAACTGGAAAAAACTACAAGGGAATCAAACATACCCTGAAGGAGTTAGTGAAAGAAACTTCACCTTGAGAAGATGTTGCTGCAGAGACTGAGCTCCAGCTTTGTCTCCCTCCTCTTCTCTGCTCACCTTGATACTGGTTCACAGTATTTAATGCTCCACTTTGGTTTGTTGAATGCCCAGATAACAGGGTGAATTGTACTTTATTCAACCCTCCTGCTCCTATTCAGAGTTATAAAACTAGAACAAAGAAAAATGGAGACTTTGCCCACACTAATATGGCTTTAATATTATTTTTTTTTGCTAGCGTAGGAATCAAAACGTAGGCAGTTGTCTGACTTTCTCTTATTTGTCAACTTTGCTAGTGAAATTGCATCAAAAGCCATAAAATCGTTATCTTTTCAACCACACTGAGGGCAGCATTCGAGGCACTCGGATCCGGGCAGTGGCTGTGGCTCTTGTGGCAGCCGGATCCGGGGCTCGCGCAGCCGTCCGTTGCCCATGAGTGAAAAGGGGATATTTACAGGGGAGATTGTCTGTGACGCCACCCGTGGGTTGTGGTGATGGATGGTGACACCGCCGCTGGCTAGATATGGGGGTGCCCGGGGCTGATGAAGCAAAGCAGCAAGGTGGGATCCCCTTCATGGGTAGGGGAGGTGTAGTCCCGGGGCCCAGGATAATGTGAGAGGTTGCAGGGAGCAGTCTTTAGGAGGCAGGAAGTAGAGCACTTACAGTTGGTAGTCATGGTGCTGGATGAGGCTGTATTGATGTGGAGGGTTAGTAAACACAGATGGAAGAAATACTCAGAGTCCAGTACTTAACCAGAAATTGCCGGTGTCCGTAGGCCTTTGGTGCGGGGGTGTTCGGATCCCACACCTGGTACAAGAAGCAGGGCCCTCTCTCTCCTGCACTCCAGCTGACAGTCACCTTTTCCTCCTCGGTTTTGGATGGGGGAAGTCCTTTCTCTACACAAGTCCGGGTTCCCGTGCACACTACCGGCGGGCCACAACCCTGCCCCGGTCCACCACGGGTTCCCCTGAGCCTACTCTCCACTTCAGCTCCTAGGACTTGGCTTTCGCTTTTCTTCACTTACCCAGCAGCCCAGGAGCTACAACCCCTGTCTGCTCTCCTCTCACTCCCTTCTCCGACTGACCCTCAACTCCTCCCCTCCTGCTCTTTTTAGTTGCTACATTGGGGGGAGGGTGCGGTTGCCTCACTGCACCGGTGTGGGATCAAGTGGTACCAAGGAGGATTAATTCTGTGACTACCTTGTGTGCCAGGGCGTCACATTCCCCCTTGGTAAAACACAGCCCGTCCGCGGGCTGTCCGGACACCGACGGTTTATTTTACAGGAAACTGTAACGGGAAAAATGTGAAAGTTTAAAACATACAAAACATAAAACATCTCATCCCCCTATGGGGAGGCACATCACTTTAAACGTTATGAAACTGTCCTTCCCGCCAGTCCATAAAACAACATTTTTACAACTGCTGCCGCTCCCAATACAGGGCACGGGTTCCGTGCTCCGCCTCCTGCTCAGGAGCCAGGCCCACTCGGATGCCCTCGGCGCCAACTACAACCGGCCTCACTAACTGTCGAGAGCCCCAACGCTCAGTGGCCTGCTCCTCCTCTTCGCAGGTGCACTCCCGCTGTTCCACAGCCGGGACGGGGCATTTGGGAGCGGCTGGCGCTGCAGCTGGGGGAGATTTCAGGATGGGTGCTGCCGTCGTTGCGGCCGGGCAGACTGCCGGAGCCGACGTCATCTCTGTTGCGGCCAGGCAGACTGCCGGAGCCGACATCATCTCTGTTGTGGCTGGGCGGACTGCCGGGCCGACGTCATCTCTGTTGCAGCCGGGCGGACTGCTGGGGCCGGGGATGGTGTCATTGGGGTTGCTGCCTGCTGTGACATCTTGCCGCTCTTGTGTCCAGGAACAGAATTTTGCAGAGTCCTGGCACCCCTGCACTTTACAGTTCTCGTTACATGCCGCAGCTTCTCCGCCCGCCCCTTGGTCTTTTGCGAGCACTCCCTCGTGCGGCTGACTAGTTTCATTTTTGGCCTCAGGGTCTTACTTTTTTCCGGCCGTGTTCCCAGGGGCGGGGCTTCAACTTTGAGCCATTTTCAGGGAAGAAGAAGATGGTGCCATTGTTTTGGCGCCAAAAATGGCGGGCAAAATGGCGGCAGGTCAAAATTTTCAAACAGTTCACAGATTTCAGAACAAGGCACACTGCATCTACTAATGGGGTAAGAATCCTGTTCGTAATGCCAAATTGTCGCGGGTGGGGGACGGATCACAACTGGGGGGCCGCTCAAGGCACTCGGATGCGGGCAGTGGCTGTGGCTCGAGTGGCAGCCGGATCCGGGGCTCGCGCAGCCGTCCGTTGACCATGAGTGAAAAGGGGATATTTACAGGGGAGACTGTCTGTGACGCCACCCGTGGGTTGCGGTGATGGATGGTGACACCGCCACTGCCTAGATATGGGGGTGCCTGGGGCTGATGGAGCAGGGCAGTAAGGTGGGATTCCCTCCACGGGTAGGGGAGGTGTAGTCCCGGGGCCCAGGGTAATGTGAGAGGTTGTAGGGAGCAGTCTTTAGGAGGCAGGAAGTAGAGCATTTACAGTTGGTAGTCGTGGTGCTGGATGAAGCTGTATTGATGTGGAGGGTCAGTAAACACAGATGGAAGAAATACTCAGAGTCCAGTACTTAACCAGAAATTGCCGGTGTCCGTAGGCCTTTGGTGCGGGGGTGTTCGGATCCCACACCCGGTATAAGAAGCAGGGCCCTCTCTCTCTCCTGCACTCTAGCTGACAGTCACCTTTTCCTCCTCGGTTTTGGACGGGGGTAGTCCTTTCTTTGCACAAGTCCGGGTTCCCGTGCACACTACCGGCGGGCAACTACCCTGCCCCGGTCCACCACGGGTTCCCCTGAGCCTTCTCTCCACTTTAGGTCCTAGGACTCGGCTTTCACTTTTCTTCACTTCCCCAGCAGCCCAAGAACTAAAACCCCTGTCTGCTCTCCTCTCACTCCCTTCTCCGACTGACCCTCCACTCCTCCCCTCCTGCTCTTTTCAGTTGCTACACTGGGGGGAGTGTGCAACTGCCTCACTGCACTGATGTGGGATCAGGTGGTACCAAGGAGGATTAACTCTTTCTGTGACTACCTGGTGTGCCAGGGCGTCACATATGCATCTAAGCAAAAGTTGTATAACTTGTACTGTATATAATCCTGAACCCTACTTGATGGCTAGATATGTCTGAGAGCACTGACTAGGTTGGCGTACTATATAAGTGTCATACCAGACTTGAACACAGAAATATCCTATTTTTCACAGTCCCAGCAGGCTTAATAACATACCAATAGTTCTATGGTTCATTTCTGCAATCAGTTTTGACAGTCACCAGATTACAGTATTCATAAAATATTTGGGTGCGGTGCTAGGAAAATGTTCAGCAGTGTTGTCTCAAGGTTCTCTTAAAATACAATATGCCACCTAGGGCAAGAATTCACAGAATGCCACAGCATAGCTGTCTAAGAGCTTTCCGGTCCATGAAAGAATAAAAACGCATTCCTCAAGCAAAACATGTTTACCTAAAATATAATTTAATGAAACAGAACAAAAGATTCTAAAACATTTAATTGCTCTTTTGGAAACCACTAGTCGTTTTAAGAAAATGCATACTCCACCCAAACAACCAATTTAAACTTAAAAAAGTTGTGTATATCTATTAAGGGTAGGTCCACATGTGATAGACATGCTGTGTATTTTACCAGCACATTTGCACAATGTGAGGAATGTGGATAAGATGTAACAAATCTCATCCACAGGGTAATGAATTTTTCCATATGAAATATACCCATGGCATGTCCATTTTTATTCACAGTGAATCCACTGCAAAATCGCGATTATTATACATCTATGTTTTGTAGTAGATTACCATTGAAACCTGCATTCAGATTTGTGACAAAAGGTTGTGAAGTGGGATCCTACCCTAGCCGTGATTATAGTGCAGTCACATTACTATAGTGGGGTAAGTATTAAGGTTGGTAATATCAAAACAATGTACATGTAGCAGAAAAGTGTTATTACTTTCATTATGAAAGTGTTCTCTACTATTTCATATAATAAAAGTATATGATTTTTTTTACAAGAACCTTACACATACTGTATAGTATAACTCCTGTATAGAGGCTGACTCCATGAAAGCAACACATTTGGCTAATATATATTTGTTTATGGCCAGCTGAGGATTCTAACTTGTCGAAGTAAAGTCTGCATTCTGACGAGGGCAGGCACATTCAGTTCGACATGCCCGTTGAGTTTTTAGGTCGACAGATCGAGGGATTCTCAGCCAGACTCCCATGCTGGTACTTGCCAGGCCTCAAACTGCATTACTACTGAGATCCAATGAGAGCAGGCACACTCAGTTCAGCATGCCTTCGAGATTTTGGGTCTACGGAAACAGGGATTCGCATCCAATTTCCCATGCTGCTACTTGCCAGGCCTCAAACTGACTAATATCTGAGATCTGACTAGGCCAGGCACATTCAGTTCAGGATTGAGTATTTGGGTCAGAAGAAACAGGGATACTCAGCAGTCTCCTATGCTGGTACTTTTACTGAGATCCGACGAACGCACATTCAGTTCAACATGCCGTTGAGTTTTTGGGTGAGTGGAACCAGAGATTCTCAGCAGTCTCCTATGCAGGTACTTTCCAAGCCTCAAACTGTGTAATGTCTGAAATCCGAAGAGTGCAGGCACATTCAGTTTAGCATGCCCGTTGAGTTTTTGGGTCAACAGAATAATGGATTCTCAGCCAGTTTCCCTTACTGCTACTTGCCAGGCCTCAAACTGCGTAATCTTTGAGATCCTACGAGGGCAGGCACATTCAGTTCAGCATGCCCGTAAAGTTTTTGATTTGACGACATCAGGAATTCACAGCAAGTCTATTATGCTGGTACTTGCAAGGCCTCAAACTGCATAATGTCTGAAATCCAACAAGGGTAGGCACATTAACTTCAGCTGTTTTAGTAGATGCAGTAAATGGCATGGAAATAAAATTATTTACTTCACTGAACTCTAGTTACTTCTCTGCAGCAAGCATGTCTACCCATATTACCAGTGCAGATGATCACTGGCCTAAGCTGTCTACATCCAATAAGTGTTGAGATAAATGACTGACTGCAGTGATCATTTAAGTTCGTTTGTTGTTTTAGGTAATTTTCATACTGTAAAGGCCGCTTTACATGCTACGACATCGCTAATGCGATGTCGTTGGGGTCACGGAATTTGTGACGCACATCTGGCCGCATTAGCGATGTCGTTGCGTGTGACACCTATGAGCGATTTTGAATCGTCGCAAAAACGTTCAAAATCGCTCATCGGCGACATGCGGGTCCCTTCTCAAATATCGCTGCTGCAGCGTGTACGATGCAGTTCGTTGCTCCTGCGGCAGCTCACATCGCTCCGTGTGACGCCGCAGGAACGAGGAACCTCACCTTACCTGCCGCCGGCCACAATACGGAAGGAAGAAGGTGGGCGGGATGTTACGTCCCGCTCATCTCCGCCCCTCCGCTTTGATTAGGCGGCCGCTTAGTGACGTCGCTGTGGCGCCGCACGGACCGGCACCTTAGAAAGGAGGCGGTTCGCCGGTCACAGCGACGTCGCAGGGCAGGTAAGTAGTGTGACGGGTCCGGGCGATGTTGTGTGCCACGGGCAGCGATTTGCCCGTGTCGCACAACAGATGGGGGCGGGTACCCACACTAGCGATATCGGTACTGATATCGCAGCGTGTAAAGTGGCCTTTAGGCTATTTTTTGTAAACCCTGAATATCCCAGTAACTATGTTTTGGTAATTTATAATTTGACATTCTATTTTGATTTACTTTTTGATATGAGGTTCAGATAGTCAGCCTACAAAGAAAATTGGGAAAAAAACATAAATAGAAAAGCTAATAGTTTTGAGAATGCCCCCTCAAAACTTTATCACTAAGACTCAGATTAGACAAAAACACAAAGGTTTGCAAAAGCTTAGTGCAACATGGAAAAATAACCTGTAATAAATAAAATGGAAACTTATGTCGAAAAACATATATAAACATATATTTTCATCCCATAAAATAGTTGTAATCTCCTCTACCTCTAGAAGTCACAAGAGCTTTACAAAAAGGATCCTGCATATTTACATATCTTTTATCTACACAAGGGTAGAAAATATAGATGAATGTAAAAATGCCAAAAAATGGAACAACTAATCCTACAAAAAAAATAAAAAAAATCTAATACAATGCTGACAAACATACTGAGCTAGATATAAGTAATACCATATTTATACAACCTTTAGCTCCATATTTTAGTCCTTATTTCATTTTTCGTCATGCATGAGGCCCTACTTGGAAAGCTAGTTAACTGTAAATCAGGAGAAAAGTCATACAGTTCAATATTTGTATGCACTGCAAATAAATGTTCTATCGAATGGTTTATCTATATAAAGACATGCTAAAAATATTCAGGAATATCCAGGTAATCTGGAAAACAGAATACACCACTTGCGTAACAGTATGTGTAATAATATAATGAATGATAGTTGCAGTGAACAAAAACTACCAAGTTCCAGAATATTACCCAATAAATCCCTTGGAGGTTCCACAGTAAGGGCAGGTTCCAAATTTGCTATGCCTGTAGACCCATCTTGTGTGCCATTTGATTTTCCTTCAACAACTAACAACAATTTGTAAAGCAACATAAATAAAAATTAGAAAAAACAACCATAATCGTAAGTAAACAAAAAGTTATACATTTATGTACCAGCATCAAAATGTTTTCAGTTCTGTAAATGAGGACTTAATTGTGCTAGCGCCTGCCCTTTTTTGAAGCACCTAACACTGGAATGCAGAGGAGTGGATCTGACAAGATTCAAATTCACCAAATTATGCGGATTTTACCTTGAAATTCAAAGTGTAGTGAATTTATTCTCCATAATTTGAATATTCCTTATTATACTCTGGGCTCTGGAGAGACCCCATGGCATAATAAATTAAAGATGTAGAAAAAAAATCCCAACAAATGCTCACTTCAACGCTTACCTCAGCTTCCCAGTGTTTCCAGTATGGTTCTCGGCGCATCTTCTAACTGCTGCTGCACAATGCATCTTCCCATTAGGCTGGTTTTACCGGCTGGGTCTTAAGCCTGGGATGATACTGTTTATGCTAGATATCTACAGTGCGTGTCACCATGACCTTAATACATGCATCTGCAGAGACATCCCAGGCCTAGTCATGCACTCTAGGCCCGAACTTATGTTCGAGACTAAGCCCTAGACATCTCTGCTCATACGCAGTGACCTTACAATGTACGCGGTATACCAGGACTTCTGACTGTGACTAGGCCCGGACGTCACCACCTAGAGTAAAAATGCAGTGCACGGTGGCAGTAAGAATATACTCCAAGGACAGTATAGATGAGAGCAAATTGTGTAGGTGGCCAAAGAGATGCGTGGTGAGTTGAAAATTAGATGTTTTTTCTTGTTCTTTTAAACCTTTTGCTATTTTCCTATGGAGAATTACAAAAAAGAAAAATCCATATTCTGGGGAATAAGGATTTTTGAAAATTCAAGTAAAATTGAATTTCACTGAAATAAAATTGCCCAGCTATACTAGAATGTATTTAACTTCGTGTAATCCACTTAGTAGTATTTAAATAAAAAAATTAATATATACATATATATATATATATATATATATATATATATACATATATTGTAACTTCTAACTGGTCGGAAGTCAGAAGTTGTGTCACAAGCACGCAATACAAGTCTATGATTCACAACATTGGAGCACACTACAAAGACTGCCGATCATTCGACAAGCCCACAAAAAGCTCTTGGCAACACATCGTCCTGTGTAAATAGGACCTGCACTGTTGACAACAATGGCAGTCTAAACACACAGAACAATCTATTACTGCTTGTCCAATGTACATCTGAAGCACAGTTTGCCTTGTACAGAAGGGTACTAAAAGATTGATGATCGCTAAGTATTTACTGATTTTAGGTTGTTTAACACCACAAAGTCAGTTATTGTAAATTCACCTTTAGGGCTCATGCGGATGACTGCATGTTTGGTCCGAGTGCTATCCATCAAAAAATTGGATCACACTATGACCAATATAATTCAACAAGTCAGTGCACATGTTCAATTGTTTCCGAGTGGTTAGAGGAAGCAAATCGCATCATGCAAGATTTGCATCTAAGAATTAGATGGCACTCAGCCATTCAAGTGTTTGGGTCCTTGAAAAAAAAATCCTACCACACTCGGATGACATCTGAATGTGCACTGTTGTTTATGGACAGACACAATGGAGAAGGTGGAGAACTTTTTTATATTCTCCAACTTTCAGCAAAATTTCAGTCTGATCAGACTCTGATCAAACTCTAATCATAGTCTTGTCAGAGTCTGATTAAGGCCTAAGACACCCGGCATGAAAATCGGACCGAGTGGAGTGCGATAAAACATCGCATTCCACTCGGACCAATATTAGCCTATGTCCCAGCACCCATGAGCAATTATTTTCTCAGCCCCAATCGGACCGAGAAAACAATCACACCATGTTGCGATTGTAATACGAGACTCTTTCTCTCGCACCCATTCAAGTCTATGGGGCGAGCGAAATATCGCACTGTACTCACGGTACACCGGTGTACTGCGAGTGCAGTGCGAGAATGGCAATAGCCAGCTACTGAGGAGAGAGAGACATAAATCCCTCCCTCCCCTCCTCCGTGTCGGCCGGCCCCTCCTCAGCACTGGCCCGCCCCTCCTCAGCGCCAGCCCGCCCCCCGCAGGTTAGGTTTGATCGCATGATCGGAACTCAGTCGCAGTGACACTCGAATGACACAAGGCTCCTGCTGTGCTGCCAGCGTGAGCCGAGTGTCATGCGAAGATCGCGTTAGTCCCTGTGTGGACCGGCCTAATAAAATTAGACTGTTTTTCTTGGATGGAGAAAACACGGTTGTGTGAACCTAGCATAATGTGGGTGTCACACGAGGCGATCTATCGTGCGATAGATCGTCGGGGGTCACGGTTTTCGTGACGCACATCCGGCTTCGTTGGCGACGTCGTCCCGTGTGACACCTACGAGCGATCGCAAATCGTTGAGAAATCGAGTATCGTGTACTCGTCGTTCATTTTTAAAAAATCGTTTATTTTTCTTTGCGCAGGTTGTTCATCGTACCCGGGGTAGCACACATCGCACTGTGCGACACCCCGGGAACGATAAACACAGCTTACCTGCGTCCCGCGGCTCCCGCCGGCTATGCGGAAGGAAGGAGGTGGGTGGGATGTTTACGTCCCGCTCATCTCCGCCCTTCCGCTTCTATTGGCCGGCCGCTGTGTGACGTCGCCGTGACACCGAACGTCCCACCCCCTTCAGGAAGTGGATGTTCGCCGCCCACAGCGACGTCGCTCAGCACATAAATACGTGTGATGGGGATAAACGACTTTGTGCGGCACGGGCAGCGATTTGCCCGTGACGCACAAACGACGGGGGCGGGTACGATGGCACATGCGATCGCACGATAGATCGCATCATGTGAAGCCCGCATAAGACTCATGCTAAACTATTTCTATGAAAGAAAGTGAATTGAATATTGATATAGCATTACCCAAAGAAGCTGTGTGGTCATCTGTCGCAGAGGGTTCAACTGGTAAATTAGTTACTTGGAAAAAAGGATGGGTTACTGTGGGTACAAATAAAGATCCAGTTGGTGCATTTGCTCGAATTAGGCTGCAACAAATGATTGTCATGGAGAAATTGATGATGATGATGATGATAAATACTAATGCAAGGATATAAGACAGCTTGCCTATGTGCATGCAATGCATTGCATCAGTGAAAAGAATGCTAAAACATAGGTTAGATATTGCAAATTCTAAAGTGAGGAACATACAGCCTTTAAAAATTCAGTCCAAGCATTCCAAGTTTACTAGCAGAATTTAAGGCCATGCTATTTATTTACACAAGTTTAAAATCAGATAGAAAAAAAATGCATACAAAACAAGACAAAATAACAGGTATAATAATAATGGTAATAATAATAATAATAATAATAATAACAGTATTGAATATGTGGTAGCAAATATAGAATAATATAAGTGTCATGATTGTGTTAACTGAAAAATGAGCAACATGTGGACACTGACGTCCCTTTCGTTTTAACTTCAGTAAGTACCTATCTCGAAGGACCCATCTGAATGGAGAAAACTGAACACCAAAGTTTGTTTGCGATATTATGTGCCAATGGCAATAAGAAAAGAAAATGAACAGTGGAAATTGTGATGCAGTGCTTCATTGTTTTAAATAATTTTCTACAGCAGACACAAAAGAATTATTAATGTAGAATAATGCAGATCAGCTTAATTTGATTGTGGCTGACTTGGAATGCTACAATAGTTTGGAAAATGATTGGTTAAATTTTAACGATGTGGTTAGAAACGTGTCACATAATAGTCCATTGCATACTATACGTAATATTGCTATAATTCATAAACAGTAAAAAACATATTTTATGGGCTTCTTTCTGACACAATTGCCAACACATATTTTTGGTTAATTCCCAAACCCAATACATTTTTGAGCAATTTCTAAAGCAATGAACCATAATGGTATTAAATATTTACACTAAATAACAGCAATTATCTCAGTCACATTAAAAAAGTATCCTCAATTTGGAAGGTATCTCTTTTCTTAGGGTTCTTTTGCTATGACTCCCACCAGTCCCAAGAACTGGAGCTCTGAAGGGCTGTGTATAAATGCAGCAGTGGTCAATCATGTGAACTTACGCTTCATTCATTCATAATCGAATAGGCGGAGATTGCCGAGCTCTGCACTTGGCGAGACATCGGCAATCCCATAAGAATGAGTGGAGCAGCAGTATGCATAATCAACCACAACTCCTTTCACATGAAGCTCTTTAGAGGACTTTTCAGGATTTTTAGAGTAGGTTTTCAAGACTAGTCGAGGTCACAGTGGTAGGACCTTACCAATTGGGAAATTATTCCCCATCCCATTGACAGAGAATGACTACCAAACTTGAGAATGCCCCTTTAATATCGTTAGACTGTAGATCTTTAAATTCAATATATTTAAAAATGCTGTGTGATATCATAGTCTTAGACAGATGTAGTAATTTGTACTTGTACATGGTCCTATTGGCACTATTCTCAATCCTAGTTTATAGAAACATTTTAACCAATAATTTTTAAATGGAAATATAATTAATACACATAAGACTTATAAAGACTAATATCTTTTTTCTCTGTCTTCAATAAACCAATTAACACAGGTAAGTCAGAGGAAAGAGAAAGTACTTTTGGCTGGACCGGTAAATGTCTTGGAAAGCTTGACTTTAAGGCTAAGTACCCATAATGAGTATTTGATGTTGCAGATTTTTTGTAGCATTTCTGCACCAATTAAGTAAATTAGGTTACTTGCATTTTTTCCCATTACATTTTTGAGTGTTTTTTCATTCGTTTTTATGACGTTTTTGATTCTTTTTGGTAGGTCGTTTTAAATAAATCTGCTTTGCTTTTAATACTTCCAGGTATTTGACTTTGACAAAACTTCTGATACAGTTATCTACAGGTTACATGTGTTATAAGAAAAATTGGTCAGTTTAAGCAGTGAAACAGCACAGCAGGTAGGAGATTTCTATACTTCCCATCCACTTTGCTGTAAAATGTGTGTTTTAAAGGGAACCTGTCACCAGTTTTTTCACTATTAAACTAAAAGTATCACCTTCTGCAGCTCCTGAGCTGCATTCTATGAAGGTGTACCTTGTTCCCTGACTCCCCTTGCAGACCCCAAAAATAACTTTATAAAACATGACCGTTACGTATGCTAAGGACCTGTGTGGCTCAGATGGGCGTGCTCTTTTTCGGCTCCTGTGCCCCCTCCTGCTGCTGTTCGCTGTCCTCCTTTCTTGATTGACATGATGACACCTCCGTCATCATCCACATTGCTCTTTCAAATTTCGCGCCTGTGCAGTGATGTCTGCTCGCGCAGGCGCAGTTTGCTCTGCCATATCGCGGGCAGAGCAGAAAACATAGCTCACTGGCTATTTGTGCAGGCGCGAGACTATGGTCGGCGCTGTGCATGGTGTCACTGCGTCATTCTCGTACCCGACCTAATCCTTGTGCCTGTGCATTTAGCTTACAGGCGCGTGTGAGGGCAGCTATGTTTTCTGCTCTGACCGCGATATGGCAGAGCAAACTGCGCCTGCGCGAGCGGACATGGCTGCACAGGTGCGAGATTTGAAAGAGCAATGTGGATGATGATGGAGGCGTCATCACATCAATCAAGAAAGGAGGACGGCGAACAGCGGCAGGAGGGGGGACAAGATCCGAAAAAGAGCACGCCCATCTGAGCCACACAGGTCATTAGCACATGTAACGGTCATGTTTTATAAAGTTATTTTTGGGGTCTGCAAGAGGAGTCAGGGAATGAGGTGCACCTTCATAGAATGCAGCTCAGGAGCTGCAGAAGGTGATACTTTTAGTTTAATAGTGAAAAAACTGCTGACAGGTTTCCTTTAAGCAGCAAAAATACACAGCATCAAAACCTCATCAAAATGTGGGGACTTAACGCACACCAATCACCAGGATTTTCCTATATAACCTAAAGCCAGTGATATAGGGCACTATCAGGCTGATTGTATACATACCTTTAGTTGTCAGATAGGATGTATTGATTTTGAAAAACAAGCAAACAAAGCTAGTAAAATGAACAGGTTTTTGATTGACAGCAGGTGTCAAGCAGGCAATAGATGGGTTGGGGTTTGATAGTGATTCCTGCCCCCCTGCCTGTCAATCCTCCCATATCTATTATTTATGCTAATTCCATTATAGAAATTTGTAGCTATAAATCATGGTGGCTAAAAGGACCTGTGCTGACATCATACCCTTGTGACCAGAAGGGGCGGGGCCTCAGCTAACAGAAAAATAATGTTGTTTCCTGGTATCAGCTATGTTGGCTGAAGTCCCGCCGCTTCTGCTAACATGGGTATGACATCAACACAGGTCCTTTTAGCCACCATGATTTAGCCACAATCATTACTAAAATACTTCTACAATGGAATTAGCATAAATAATAAATAGGGGGCGGAACAACAGGCAGAGGGGTGGGAATCACTATCAAATCTCACCCTAGCTATTAGCTGTTGCAGCTGCTGTAAATCAAAAACATGTTCATTTTACAATCTTTACTTGCTTGTGTTTCAAAACCTAAACATCCTAGCTGATAACTAAAGGTATGTATAGAATCAGCCTGGTAGAGCCAGTATAGTGGAACAGGTGCCCGGGGTCTGGCAGCGGTGGATACGGTGCATTCAGGGGTTACCAGGCCACAGCATACCCATTCAGTAACCTCTCACCTCCCGGATGCCACGTTACTAAAAGGATGTCTTCCACGCAGTCTATTCTCACACTGACGCAATAAACTGCACACAGTAGTAGGTTTTTCAAACGACGGAACTTTACTTCTTTTCTCAGTAACATGTACAGCATTCATCTTCTGCACTTCACTACTGGTCTGTTCAGCATTTAATACAGTTAACTTCTCCGTTTTTCTTCTTGTCAGTACCGCATCTGCAGCGTCTAACTTCTTTACTGTTCTGGCACCATTCCTGATCCCATCAGGGTTCCCACTAAACTCCACTGTTCTATTAAATTTGGCAGCCAACCGCTTTCTTTGCACCTGGGCTCTTGCAGAAACCACCAGGCCCCTTTTTCTCCCGACTAACATGGTCCTGTGTGACTGACTCCACTAGTCCTGGGGTCCTTCCCTTATCTGACAGGGGGTCACTACGACCAACTGCACAAGTACTGCACGAGGGGGTCACTGACCTGTAGCCCCGCCGGAGACATCTTAGGTGACATGTATCCAGGAAACGAACGCCTTGTCTGCCGTCCAGACTATACCCCGCTCCTGGGGCCACAATTACCAATATGCTAGCTCCCGTGGGTCCATATACGCAGGGACGACCTTCCTTGGGTCAATCAAATTAAATCAGCAATTTGGGCAAAAGAGAGGTTTAAGCTTCCTCCTTTCGTTATCTACTCCTGGGGACACTCCTATCCTCTATTCTGATACTGTCCTTTTTATAGTTCTCCCCCCTCCTTTCCCTTAACCCCCAACTGTTTAGCCAGGTGCCATGACTACTGCCCCTGACCACGCTGCCATTTGGTGGCCACCCACACAAAACACAATACATCATATTACAAGTTAAACAATAGTGTGCCGCCTACTTACGTGGGGGTGGCCATAGCCCTGAACCCCCCTTTACATTAGCACTGGCTTTAGGTTATATAGGAAAATCCTGATGATTGGTCCGCTTTAAGCTAAAGCTTCACAGAAAATAGCAATAAATAAATCAACCTCTTATTGTTAATTTACAAACCTTACATCGAAAGGTCATGTCTAAATTCAGTCACTATGCAGCACTACAAGGTTCATATTTTCTTTTTTTTTTGGAGATGAACCACATTTGTTTTAGAGAAAAAAGATCGATCTGGAAAGCTTTTGACTTTGAAATAAAGACATAATAAAACAATAGTTGCTTTGTAAACTTGCCGGCCACAATGCGCACAATTAATTTGTAGCACAAAGCGATGCCTAAATGCTAGAAAGGAAAGAAGCAACTGCCACATGCAGCACAAGTAATATGCGAGCTGAGCTCACTGGCTGATGGCTGAGGAGCTATTTCTATATGAACAAAGAGGAGAAGTCATGAAAAAATGAAGAAAATTCATATCTGTTGAATGACAATTCAGCCATGGTTTCCTAGAAAGGCAACAATGTAAATTGTTCACTGGAAAATATGAACTCAAGGAAAAATGATAATGGTGAGAATCATGGAAGTTATCGTTATTTTACCCATGGTTGCTCTGACCCATTCTAGGGTACCAGTAGATGACTCTGCAGTAAAAGTTTCCACAATAGGTTGGCTTGCAACTGTTACAGAAAATGTGAAAATAGATACACAAAAATATGATTATGAAAAAATAAATTAAGGCAAGAAAACAAATAATTATACAATTAGAGGTCCTGTAATAAAGATGTTATTATTACAATAGAGAAGCAAAACAAATTTCATTAATGACTTGAAAAATAAAATTAGATTAAAATAAAATTAGATTAAAACACGATGTACTTATTTGCAAAGGTAACTCATAAATGAAAAATATTTATCTTTTTAAATACAGACGTCGAGAGATTGTCCCATCTGTGACATTCATGATATATTCATAATAATAATAAGGCATACAGTTAGGTCCAGAAATATTTGGACAGTGACACAAGTTTTGTTATTTTAGCTGTTTACAAAAACATGTTCAGAAATACAATTATATATATAATATGGGCTGAAAGTGCACACTCCCAGCTGCAATATGAGAGTTTTCACATCCAAATCGGAGAAAGGGTTTAGGAATCATAGCTCTGTAATGCATAGCCTCCTCTTTTTCAAGGGACCAAAAGTAATTGGACAAGGGACTCTAAGGGCTGCAATTAACTCTGAAGGCGTTTCCCTTGTTAACCTGTAATCAATGAAGTAGTTAAAAGGTCTGGGGTTGATTACAGGTGTGTGGTTTTGCATTTGGAAGCTGTTGCTGTGACCAGACAACATGCGGTCTAAGGAACTCTCAATTGAGGTGAAGCAGAACATCCTGAGGCTGAAAAAAAAGAAAAAATCCATCAGAGAGATAGATAGCAGACATGCTTGGAGTAGCAAAATCAACAGTCGGGTACATTCTGAGAAAAAAGGAATTGACTGGTGAGCTTGGGAACTCAAAAAGGCCTGGGCGTCCACGGATGACAACAGTGGTGGATGATCGCCGCATACTTTCTTTGGTGAAGAAGAACCCGTTCACAACATCAACTGAAGTCCAGAATACTCTCAGTGAAGTAAGTGTATCTGTCTCTAAGTCAACAGTAAAGAGAAGACTCCATGAAAGTAAATACAAAGGGTTCACATCTAGATGCAAACCATTCATCAATTCCAAAAATAGACAGGCCAGAGTTAAATTTGCTGAAAAACACCTCATGAAGCCAGCTCAGTTCTGGAAAAGTATTCTATGGACAGATGAGACCAAGATCAACCTGTACCAGAATGATGCGAAGAAAAAAGTTTGGAGAAGAAAGGGAACGGCACATGATCCAAGGCACACCACATCCTCTGTAAAACATGGTGGAGGCAACGTGATGGCATGGGCATGCATGGCTTTCAATGGCACTGGGTCACTTGTGTTTATTGATGACATAACAGCAGACAAGAGTAGCCGGATGAATTCTGAAGTGTACCGGGATATACTTTCAGCCCAGATTCAGCCAAATGCCACAAAGTTGATCGGACGGCGCTTCATAGTACCGATGGACAATGACCCCAAGCATACAGCCAAAGCTACCCAGGAGTTCATGAGTGCAAAAAAGTGGAACATTCTGCAATGGCCAAGTCAATCACCAGATCTTAACCCAATTGAGCATGCATTTCACTTGCTCAAATCCAGACATAAGACGGAAAGATCCACAAACAAGCAAGACCTGAAGGCTGCAGCTGTAAAGGCCTGGCAAAGTATTAAGAAGGAGGAAACCCAGCGTTTGGTGATGTCCATGGGTTCCAGACTTAAGGCAGTGATTGCCTCCAAAGGATTCGCAACAAAATATTGAAAATAAAAATTTTTTTTTTGGGTTTGGTTTATTTGTCCAATTACTTTTGACCTAAAATGTGGAGTGTTTGTAAAGAAATGTGTACAATTCCTACAATTTCTATCAGATATTTTTGTTCAAACCTTCAAATTAAACGTTACAATCTGCACTTGAATTCTGTAGAGGTTTAATTTCAAATCCAATGTGGTGGCATGCAGAGCCCAACTCGCGAAAATTGTGTCACTGTCCAAATATTTCTGGACCTAACTGTAAATGCCCAATTAATGTGGTCCCACTGCCATGACCTACATTTATCTCAAAACAGGGTCCCGTTGTGCTCTGCTGTCAGAGGCGAGTAGTGTATGCATACCCACTGAATTTTACCTGGAAAAAAACACCAGAAAAATGCAGTTTTTCATGAAGCATCTTTCTTCATGTCTTATTAACTTACATATTTGCGCTAGCTTTTTAGCCAGCATTTTCTTTAAATTGCATGTTTAAAAATGAAGGACTTCCAAGAGCAAGGTGACAGAAGAATGGTCAGGACACCTCTTTTAAAATGAACTTGTCAGCACAATTTTTCAAGATAATTAAAGACAAAACTGTAATGACGCTGTAATACAGATTAAACTGATACATTTGGTGAAGAAATGCCCTTTGTTGTTCTTCTTTAATCAGCATTTGGAGTTTTCTGCTTATTACAGGGTATGGACTGTACACTGGGTCTTCTCCTCCCTGTCTGTGATTCTCTGGTCCCTCCGCTCGCCACTATTTGAATAACAGGTCACTGCTTTTTCAGTGACCTGCTTCCTCTGTATGAAATCTTCTCTTCAAATAGAAGAGGCAAGCGGAGGGTTTGGGAAATCACAGACAGGGAGGAGAAGACCCGATATCTGCCTGAAAAAGACATCATGTACACAAAACTAAGAGCTTTAAAAATTGCTGAGCAAGCTTGGTATTTTTAAAAATTCCCATGCAAATTAAAATAGAGGTCTGTGTTTGCACAGTTATCTCATTGCTCCCTGTTCTCAAGATGTGGGTCCCAGCAGTGGGACCTGCGCCTGTTAAATATCTATGGCATATCTTGTAGGTAAAGCCACTAATGTTGAAGATTGGAATACCTCTTTAAATGAACAAGAAAAGTATTACATATTCAATTATTTAACTTTTCTGAAAAATTATACCTGGTTTAAGATCTTCAACAATAGGTTTTTCCGAAGCTTTAGAGACTGGAAGAAACTCTGTAACTTTGGAAACTAAAATAAAAAAAAAGTTAAATCCATATTAAAAATACATTTATGTTCAGTCTTCTTGGGATATGCAATTCTTGGATGAACTAGAAATTTCTACAAAAAAACAGGATGAACTTATAAATAATAATTACGCCAACTCTACATATAAGAGCTGAAAAGAAACAACTGTCAGTGAATGCAGAATAGTCCAATGAGAACAATTTATCTCAGATGCTGCCAATTTTTCTATATTTGTATTTAATCCCCTGGAGGCGAAAAATGTCAACACATCAGTGGCAATAAAGAAAATGTTTCTGGTAATGACAACAACATGTGTCTTTTTTTAACCACTTGGTACTCTAAAAGGTGTATTTAAAATCTCATTTGTTAAGGGATAGTCTGGAACAGACACATTGGTGACCTATTTGTAGGATCAGTAGGCGTCTGACACATGGTACCCCGCACTGATCAGCTATCATCTGTTCTATTGAACCTACATTACTGTCCTGAGCTTAAAAGACTTTGTCACCAGATTTCTGCAATGTAATCTAAAACAGCATGCTGTAAGAGTTAAAACAGAGAATGCAGCTCTGTGTTTCTTATCTCAAAGACTGCTTTTGTTTACTTACAATGTTAGTTTAAGCTTGTTTGCCTTATCATTAGTGGGTCTGAGAAGCATTTGACCTGTAGTCTGACTCCACCCCCTTCTGTAATTAGCAAATTCTGTCTATGTAAATGTGCACAAAAAGCCTTGGGTGGGCAGGGGCAGCTCTGCCAGAACCGATTATTAAAAAAAAGAAAATCTTTCACAGTGTCAGAACAGCTAAAGCCACTAATCTAAGTGATATACCATTGAACTCAGGGCTTCTTTCTCCACATCATGCTGCTCTCAGATGAGGCAGCAAAAATCTACTGACATATTCCCTTTAAATTATGAAACCAATATGTAAAATAAAATAAAATAATACCCATATAGAGAATGTACAAAGCTCAATTAGTAAAAAATAGCTATATTTTTATTATTAACAATAGTTAAAAACAGTTAGTAAATAGAGATGAGTGAACCTTTGGAAGTTCGGTTTGCCAGGTACATTTGAAGTACAGTTTTTGACCCCGACTTGATCCGCACCTCAATGGAATTCAGTAATTGGGCAGGTCATGGCTCCAACCCACATGCTGCCAGCCATAGGCAGAACACTTCCGGGGGCGGGTAGGCAGCATTTTTCATATTTTTCTTGTTTTTGTTTGTGTGTGCACAATGCATCTGATCATGCTGATTTTACCCCCACTGTGAGCCGTTCAAACACTGCAACCGGCTCGCACAGGGCTGAGAATCACTCATACCCAAGCACTGCGCTGCTCGCTTGAGTGGTTTGCACTCGTAACTTGTCTATTGGCTGGCTTGAACTATTTTCTTCTCCAACTATTTACTCCCCCACTCATATTGATGGATCTGCTTCATATCACTTGCCTTATTTACCGCATTATATCATTTTTCATTTGTGTATAAATATGTAACACAAAACATTTTACGTTAAACCATGTCTGAAAAACAGACCTATGCTGTATGTTCTCAAAAGCATGTTATTTGTCATCATCTTTTCAATCAGCTAATAAAAGGTATCAATGATTGTTAATTCTCCGCTTTTACCTTTTCTATCTATGACCTTAAACAATACATATTTTTCACTTACTGCCAAAATACAGACACCCTTGTTACCGGCTGGATAGGCAACCCTTCTCTGGTTGGCCACCGCTGATAATGGATTAGTCTTATATCAAACTAGCAGCAAGGTCAGAACATCCATACTAGCAACAAGGTCAGAACATTCATGTATCCATCTATGTAGTAATGGTCTACCACCAGTACAGTATTTGTTTTCTCCTATAATGGTAACATAGGTTAAAACTTCCAATTTTTAACTGATTTTTGCAATTACACCTCAATGCAGGAAACATGGTCCATAGAGGCAGCAAGATATATTACTACTAGCACCAACACAGGAGTTTGCAGATCCAGAACAGTAGAACAGCATGTGGAAAAAGGGACTTAACCTTAGCGGGATGAACACTTAGTCCAGACTAGAAGATGGAAAAATATTACAGTCATGAAGATTATTCCATTAGTCAGTTCTTCATAAAACGTTGAATAACTTTGTAAATACTTTTATTATGGTTATTTGGTACTTTTTTTGACCAGTTCTGTTCATACAAATTGTTTCAGCTGTACAAACCAACCGTATCCTATTAGAGCATGCGGACAAAACAAAATAATAATCAAAACCAGTAAATTGTATTGTGCAGACTGTCAAAAAGTGGAATTATGCTTTCTTTAGAACACTAGCATAAGGACTAATATACCAGATTAGTACATCATGATCCAAATCATCAAGATATTAGTGTATAAATAAAAAAACAACTACTATTAAAATATCAGATTTACAGAAAAATGGAAGGCGGGATGGGAAAGAAAGGTTCTTTCCTTACAGTTTTTTCAGGCAAATTGATTTCATTATTAATACTGGCAGGGTAAGTGATCCAATTTTGATAATGATTTCTATTATAGCAACAAAACAGACTGGAAAACATATGGAAGTGCTGCATGAGACAATGCTGGCATCACATATTGGATCAAGGATGTGATAGATTTTATATGTAATGAATTTTATTAACCACTTAAGAACATGGCCTCTATTAGCCTTAAGGATTTATAATTTTATCTTTTTACTTTTCTTAATTTATCTACAGACTTAAGGCCCAGTCACACACAACGACTTACCAGCGATCCCGAAAACGATGCGACCTGATAGGGATCGCAGGTAAGTCGCTGGGAGGTCGCAGGTGTTATGTCACACAGTCACATCTTACCAGCGATGCAGGAACAATACAGGTCGCAGTAGCGACCTGTATAACGATCTTAGCAGTCACTGTGACTCTGTCACACAGTGTCAAACACAGCGATTTGTCCTGCCCAGCAGGACATTGCCTTTGAAGAAAATGGCCAGGACCATTCTGCAACGACTAGAGATCTCACAGCAGGGGCCTGATCGCTGGTAGGTGTCACACATAACAAGATCGCTAACGGGATCACTACTGCATCACGGAAACCGTGACTCAGCTGCGATCTCGCTAGTGATCTCGTTATGTGTGACGGTACTTTTAGATATATGTGGGCTTTTTTAGATATTAGTTATATACAGTATTTTAATGATACTATTTTCTGCTACTTGTCCATTAACATTCCTTAATTTTTGATTGGGGGTAACAATTCAGGCATTGTTCTATTTTTTTTTCAGTGTATAATATATACAGTATATAATAGAGTATATGTTAATGATAATAATATACAAATGATGACAAAAATAGAAAGAAGTTTTTGAAAACATCTCAATATAATTATTGAATATGAGTACCACGCGTAGAAATACATGCACTTACACACCTTGGCAAGCTGTCAGTGAGGTTATTAATTGTTGTCTGATGAATGTTCTGCCAAACTCAATACACATGGGAACAAAAATCATGAAGATCTCCTTTTGGCAGCTTCCGTTGCATTTGCTGACCAATGACATCCCAGATGTGCTAGTCCAGACATGCTACAAGCCATAGTAACACATTTAGGCCAAGCAGGATGCTCACAATAACACAAGAAACATGTGATCTAATGTTGTAATGTTGAAAAATGACTCCTGGAATACTTTTGAGAAATGGCCATACCACCGGTACCACAATCAAATCAATATAATGTCAAGCAGGTATTATACCCAAAATGAAGGCTAGAAGTATCCAATAATCATACATTATGCCATCCATCATGCATCATAATCCTGGGAGTAGAACTGCTGTGGTATCCATCGCGAAGGCCTCTTCATGGCATTGCAGGCCTCATATCTGAAGAGAAAAGATCTTCATTCCAGACTTCATTACCATTTTCCTCTACACAATGATAGTTATTGAGAGTGGTGTGAGGTCAAGAGAACAACTGGAGCTGAACATCTGGCTCATAGCCCAATGTTGTGCATCACCTTCTGATGGTTTGTGTAGACACTGATGTCTTAAGCTTGGTATGTGTGTCATGGCTCAACTCTGGTCTTGATCTGATGACCTCTAGTTGTATGGTTGGTTTCCCACTCTTTTGAATCACAGCCGGTTTTGTCTCAGTCCAACTGCCGTTAGTTCTCTTGTCTTTCCTTTTCTTTGCATTGCCTTTCTGTTTTATTTCTATTCAGGTGTGTTCATGTCCTTGTTTTGTTTGACCTATGACATCTTGGGAGGGGCTATTTATACTCACATTGCATTCAGCCTTCAATGCTGGCTATATTCCAAAGTTGATAGATGTTTACAGTCCCAACTTCTCAGTTTAGGATAATCTTGATAAGTAATTGCTTTTCCCTATGGAATGTTTTTATGTTTCTCTTTCTAAAATTTCCCATTCTGTTTCATTTTGGATTTTGAGGGGTTTGACATATTTTGAGTAAAGGGTACTTTACACACTACGACATCACTAGCGATCTCATTAGCGATGTGAAATTCTAGATCGCAAGTGCGATCTTTCGGGATCGCACATAGGTCATTTTACGCATGTGCGATCTCGAAAGTCACACTATTGCAAAGATATTTGCAGCACCTCTGCCTGCATTGCACACTCAAACTCTTTTTAACTAAGCCATTATACTAGCAAACAGTCAGTGTACCTAGTGGTATCCTAAACGTGGCTATGTACTTTTGTGTAGTCAAACTAGTGGAAAGATATTTGCAGCATGTCTGCCTGCATTGCACACTCCAACTCTTTTTAACTAAGCCATTATACTAGCAAACAGTCAGTGTACCTAGTGGCATCCTAAACGTGGCTATTGTACTTTTGTGTAGTCAAACTAGTGGAAAGATATTTGCAGCATGTCTGCCTGCATTGCACACTCCAACTCTTTTTAACTAAGCCATTATACTAGCAAACAGTCAGTGTACCTAGTGGCATCCTAAACGTGGCTATTGGACTTTTGTGTAGTCAAACTAGTGGAAAGATATTTGCAGCACCTCTGCCTGCATTGCACACTCCAACTCTTTTTAACTAAGCCATTATACTAGCAAACAGTCAGTGTACCTAGTGGCATCCTAAACGTGGCTATTTGACTTTTGTCTAGTCACACTATTGCAAAGATATTTGCAGCACCTCTGCCTGCATTGCACACTCAAACTCATTGTTACTAAGCCATTATACTAGCAAACACTCAGTGTACCTAGTGGCATACAAGAAGTGGCTGTTGTACTCCATTAGTGCCCCACTGGTGCAAATCTATGTGCAGCACCTCTGCATGACACCCTCCTGCTCTGTTTTTAATGAGCTATAATGATAGCAAAAATTTACTGCCATTTAGTGGCATCATAGAACTGGCTGTTGTATTCCATTAGTGCCCCACTGGTGCCAAGCTATTTCTAGCACCTCTGCATGACACCCTCCTGCTCTGTTTTTAATAAGCTATAATGATAGCAAAAAATACTGCCATTTAGTGGCATCATAGAACTGGCTGTTGTATTCCATTAGTGCCCCACTGGTGCCAAGCTATTTCTAGCACCTCTGCATGACACCCTCCTACTCTGTTTTTAATAAGCTATAATGATAGCAAAAAATACTGCCATTTAGTGGCATCATAGAACTGGCTGTTGTATTCCATTAGTGCCCCACTGGTGCCAAGCTATTTCTAGCACCTCTGCATGACACCCTCCTGCTCTGTTTTTAATAAGCTATAATGATAGCAAAAAATACTGCCATTTAGTGGCATCATAGAACTGGCTGTTGTATTCCATTAGTGCCCCACTGGTGCCAAGCTATTTCTAGCACCTCTGCATGACACCCTCCTGCTCTGTTTTTAATAAGCTATAATGATAGCAAAAAATACTGCCATTTAGTGGCATCATAGAACTGGCTGTTGTATTCCATTAGTGTCCCACTGGTGCCAAGCTATTTCTAGCACCTCTGCATGACACCCTCCTGCTCTGTTTTTAATAAGCTATAATGATAGCAAAAAATACTGCCATTTAGTGGCATCATAGAACTGGCTGTTGTATTCCATTAGTGCCCCACTGGTGCCAAGCTATTTCTAGCACCTCTACATGACACCCTCATGCACATTTTGCTACGCTAATGTTATAGCAAACTCAGGGAATTCATTGCTGCATTTGATAATTCGGAGGGATAGAAAGTCAGGCTTCCTTTAGCTTTTCCTTCTGTTCATAGACAGCATCTCCAAGAGCAATTTCTCCTCCACGTCTAAGTGTGGAGAGGCAGCTAGTTCGCATGCGTGTGCCGATTTACCCCAGCTGCAGCCTAATTACAGTGTTTCGCCTAGTGAGTATGCTCAGCCTGACTGTGCCATTCCTGACGCTAAGTCTTCATTTCGGGATACAGCGCATGCTCCCACACTAAGTGTGAAAAGCCTCTTTGCACAGGTGCTTGCATTCCGTGCCGGGTCTAAGTCCTGTTTTGTGCCTAGACACCATGCTAAAGCTGATAGTCTTTTTTCAGAGACTGTATTTCATGCTACTGAGCATGCTCAGGCACTTACTGCATCAGAGACTAGGTCCGGTAATGAACTCTTTGGCCCTGCCCCTGATGTGGGGGTCCCATATAGACCACAGGGCATCAGGTGTCCTCCCACATGGCTTGCAGAGGCCCACCCCTATGACTTGTCACCGCATTATTGATGGTCAGACGATGACTGGTGAGGTGTTTGGGTCATGGCAGCCATGAGGTCATCATTGAAGTTGCGGTTCCAAATAGGACGCTAGTTATGCCACTCATGACGTGTCACTCTACTTTTGTCTCCAGGAGGTGCATTGTGGTTCACCCTGGTTTGGGGCGGACCCAGGTTATAAAAGGGGCTGGAGCCAACAAGGAGGTGCGCAGTCTTCTATTATGCTCCGAAAGAGCACACCTCCATGTGTTGAACCCATTGCGGCTTTAGGCCAGAGGTAGGCAGGGATAGGGTGTCGATGCAGGCCACCACCACAGTTGGTAACGCAGAACGGTTAAGACCAGCTCCTGTCCTACCAGTCCTGCTTGTGCAGCCCAGTGGCATTAACAGGCCTGCTGCTGCTGATGCGCCTGCTATCCACAGGTGTGCCCCTACGCACACGGTCAGCGTACTCAATGGCCCCTGTGTTGTTAACAGGGAGTTCCTGGGCTGGGTGGGCATGTGGACCCTGTGAAGCTAACAGGGCTCACAGTCTCCAGATCCGAATGGCGTCTAACTCGGTTCAGGCTACTATTAGTTTCATAGCCACACAGCTCTGTATCCTCCACCAAACCTTCCAGTTGCCAACCTCTCCTTTTCCAACTGGGAGCACGGTGCACACTGACTGCTGATGGGGATATATACCTTTCTCTTTCTTTTCTTATTAATTTTCGTTATATAGCGGTAACATAGTATATACCACTTTATCCAAATCTGCCTGTCCCACTGTAACAGATGGTGTTTCTTCAGCAAATGTTACTGTTGCTTAACCACCAAATCCACGGACCAAAACTTTTTTCCCCTTTCCAACACACCTGTTCCCCTTTCCACCAGCATCTGTCCTTTTTCAACTCATTTTGGTATATGACCAAAAGTGCAACTCTGCAGGGACACCGTACTCAACGCCATCTCAGCACAGCAGCCAGCCCTCGGTCCCTCAGATGTGGACAAGTAAAAGACCATTTCCTCCTATCCATGACAAAGCGTTGAGATTCACTCTGTGCAGCACTGGTGTTTAGTGGAAAAGCAGATCTAAGATTGCGTACCACATTCTGCAGATACTCCTGTATACGTGCGTCCATTTCTATGGCAGGAATTATTTCGCCAAATTTTGTCTTGTACTGGGGATCTAACAGTGTGGCAACCCAGTATTCTGGATTACTTTGAATTCGTACAATCCGAGGGTCATGTTGTAGGTAGTGCAGCAAGAAGGCGCTCATGTGTCTTGTGCATCCAGGAGGACCAAGTCCTTGGTGTGTTGGTGGCAGAGAGGTGAGAATCGTGCCTCCTTCCTCTGCCCTCTCCCCACAACCTCGCACAACCGAAATGTGAGCAAGCTCTCACTCATCTGCTGAGTCTTCCATGCCCATCGCCAGTTCGTCCTCCATTTCTTCATGGGCTCCTGCACCTTCCTCAACACTTTTTGCTGATACTATGCGCCCTTGTTAATCCCTCTCCCTCACCATGACTGCCGCATAGGTGCCGCTGACCATCTGGACCTCGTAGATCTTGTTATCCCTTCCGCATATGACTCCTCCTGTACTTCCTCCCCTTCCTCTTGTCCCAACACCTGACTCCGAATAATAATTACAGTGTGCTCCATCATGTAGATGACCAGAATTGTCACGCTGAGAATGACATTGCCAGTGCTAAACATCTTCGTCGACATTTGTAAACTGTGTAGCAGGGTGCATAGGTCCTTGATCTGACACCACTCCAGCTGCGTGATCTGCACCACCTCTGGATCAAGTTATCCCAGGCTATATGTCATAACGTATTGCAGCAGGGTTCGGCGGTGCTGCCACAAACGCTGCAACATGTGCAGATTCAAATTCCTGCGTGTGTGCACATCGCATTTCAGGCGTTTAACCACCAGACCTAAAGACTTCTGTAGCGACGAAAGTTGTTGAGCTGCTGTGTGCGCACGATGGAAGTGAGCACATAGCGAGCGTGCCCGCTGCACAAGGCCATGTAGGCCGTGATGGTGTTTTAAAAATTGCTGGAAAATTAGGTTCAACACGTGAGCCATACAAGGCACGTGTGTCACATTGCCCTGATGATGGCCCGCAGCCAGGTTTGCATCATTGCCGCACACGGCTGTTAAGTCACCAACGGAGTCCGCTCCGTCAATTTGTACTCCGGTCGCCAGGTGACAACGTGTTCCTTTCATGCATAGTGCTGATGATGGGAGAGGAGTCGATGCCAGCGGCGCAGGTGGACGCAGGTTATGCTCACCCACTGGGCTGCATTACCTTAACAGATGCAGAATCTCTGGCTGAATGTAGCTGGTGGGTATCTCACAGATGAAATACCATCATTCAGCTACAACCAATGGGAAGACACCACACCCTTTTTTATGCCCATCCTGTATGCAGACCACTGCCAGACATAGCTCTGCTTTTACCCCCAGTTCAGTTTTATGATTTTGTGTGCTTGTTACCTGACTACTTTTCCTGCTTGCTGTTTATGTACCTTGTTGGCCGATCCGCATTTCACCTCTGCTTGTTTTCTGATTAAGTCCTGGCCGTCCCATTCTGTTCCTGTTCCTCAATTAATGTTTTGACCCTGCCTGACTACTATTCACTGGAACTGCAGCCTTCCACAGGTGTTAATCACCTTGGGCCCTGTGTAATTCCTAATCCCTGTATAGGGGTTAAAGGGTTTCAGGGTTCTAGGGGTCCTGCTTGGTGAGTGGCTTCCCTCTAGCCTATCATTTACAGCCCATCTGAGTGTGTGGATCAAGGAAGGCGTTACACCGTGCTCTCTGCAGAAGGCCATGTGGGCCAGGATAGTGCTTTAAAAATTGCTGGACAACCAGGTTCAACACGTGAACCACACAAGGCACGTGTGTCACATTGTCACAGCGAAGGGCCGCACCCACGTTTGCATCATTGTCGCACCCGGCCTTCCCTGGCTGCTGGTTGAGTGGAGACAACCATTGATGAAACTCGGTCTCCAGAGCTAACCGTCCACAACTTCTCAGCGGTGTGACTCACATTTCCCATACATTTCAAAGTAAACCTTTGACCGCCTGATGGCATTGAGCTCTGCTGCCAGCATAGTAAGGAGGTGTGTGGTAGTCCTTGTGCGCAGTTACAAGGAAGAGTGGCCTGACCACACAGGGTTTGCGCCAAGGTGGAGGACCCACACGAGGTTGAAGAGGCAGAAGCAGTGTATTAACTTCTACATACAGAAGAAGGATTGAAACAACTCGTGGGGACGGCAAGACTTGTACAGCAGACCCTTCTCCATCTCTCCCCACAGTAACCCATTGCCCAGTCAGCGACATGTAACGCCCCTGTCCATGCTTACTGGGACAATTATCTGTGGTGAAATGCACCCTGTCACACAGAGTTTCTCAAGGAATCAGTGATGTTTAGTGCGACATGCTAGTGTAGCGCGTGCACGCCTTTGTTGGAGAAGGAGTGGCGCCTGGGCATCGGCTCTTGGGGCACTGCGATGGGCATAAGGTCTCGAAAATCCTCGGTTAAAGAGGTTGGAAAGGCAGCATTTTGGTAGCCAACAGTTTCCAGATGCTGAAAGTCAACCTCTAAGCCATGTCATGCCCTTCTAAAAGCATGTAAAACACAGCGAGGGGACTCCAACCACAGTCTCCCTCGTTTCCACTAACTGGGCCACACACACCCCACTTGACTGGCATCGGTTGAGCCCCCTTTTGAAAAAGAAAAAGATGCTTTGCATGAAGCACTCTCAAAAATACGCGTGCCTTTCCCGTCCCCTGGCTGACCCAGGGGAAGAAAAGTCCTCTGAGAGCCATGACTTGTTCATCTTGGTTCTTTTAGAAACACAGCGAGGGGACTCCAACCACAGTCTCCCTCGTTTCCAATAACTGGGCCACACACACCCCACTTGACTGGCATCGGTTGAGCCCCCTTTTGAAAAAGAAAAAGATGCTTTGCATGAAGCACTCTCAAAAATACGCGTGCCTTTCCCGTCCCCTGGCTGACCCAGGGGAAGAAAAGTCCTCTGAGAGCCATGACTTGTTCATCTTGGTTCTTTTAGAAACACAGCGAGGGGACTCCAACCACAGTCTCCCTCGTTTCCACTAACTGGGCTACACACACCCCACTTGACTGGCATTGGTTGAGCCCCCTTTTGAAAAAGAAAAAGATGCTTTGCATGAAGCACTCTCAAAAATACGCGTGCCTTTCCCATCCCCTGGCTGACCCAGGGGAAGAAAAGTCCTCTGAGAGCCATGACTTGTTCATCTTGGTTCTTTAAGAAACACAGCGAGGGGACTCCAACCACAGTCTCCCTCGTTTCCACTAACTGGGCCACACACACCCCACTTGACTGGCATCGGTTGAGCCCCCTTTTGAAAAAGAAAAAGATGCTTTGCATGAAGCACTCTCAAAAATACGCGTGCCTTTCCCGTCCCCTGGCTGACCCAGGGGAAGAAAAGTCCTCTGAGAGCCATGACTTGTTCATCTTGGTTCTTTTAGAAACACAGCGAGGGGACTCCAACCACAGTCTCCCTCGTTTCCACTAACTGGGCCACACACACCCCACTTGACTGGCATCGGTTGAGCCCCCTTTTGAAAAAGAAAAAGATGCTTTGCATGAAGCACTCTCAAAAATACGCATGCCTTTCCCGTCCCCTGGCTGACCCAGGGGAAGAAAAGTCCTCTGAGAGCCATGACTTGTTCATCTTGGTTCTTTTAGAAACACAGCGAGGGGACTCCAACCACAGTCTCCCTCGTTTCCACTAACTGGGCCACACACACCCCACTTGACTGGCATCGGTTGAGCCCCCTTTTGAAAAAGAAAAAGATGCTTTGCATGAAGCACTCTCAAAAATACGCGTGCCTTTCCCGTCCCCTGGCTGACCCAGGGGAAGAAAAGTCCTCTGAGAGCCATGACTTGTTTATCTTGGTTCTTTTAGAAACACAGCGAGGGGACTCCAACCACAGTCTCCCTCGTTTCCAATAACTGGGCCACACACACCCCACTTGACTGGCATCGGTTGAGCCCCCTTTTGAAAAAGAAAAAGATGCTTTGCATGAAGCACTCTCAAAAATACGCGTGCCTTTCCCGTCCCCTGGCTGACCCAGGGGAAGAAAAGTCCTCTGAGAGCCATGACTTGTTCATCTTGGTTCTTTTAGAAACACAGCGAGGGGACTCCAACCACAGTCTCCCTCGTTTCCACTAACTGGGCCACACACACCCCACTTGACTGGCATCGGTTGAGCCCCCTTTTGAAAAAGAAAAAGATGCTTTGCATGAAGCACTCTCAAAAATACGCGTGCCTTTCCCGTCCCCTGGCTGACCCAGGGGAAGAAAAGTCCTCTGAGAGCCATGACTTGTTCATCTTGGTTCTTTTAGAAACACAGCGAGGGGACTCCAACCACAGTCTCCCTCGTTTCCACTAACTGGGCCACACACACCCCACTTGACTGGCATCGGTTGAGCCCCCTTTTGAAAAAGAAAAAGATGCTTTGCATGAAGCACTCTCAAAAATACGCGTGCCTTTCCCGTCCCCTGGCTGACCCAGGGGAAGAAAAGTCCTCTGAGAGCCATGACTTGTTCATCTTGGTTCTTTTAGAAACACAGCGAGGGGACTCCAACCACAGTCTCCCTCATTTCCACTAACTGGGCCACACACACCCCACTTGACTGGCATCGGTTGAGCCCCCTTTTTAGAAAGAAAAAGATGCTTTGCATGAAGCACTCTCAAAAATACGCGTGCCTTTCCCGTCCCCTGGCTGACCCAGGGGAAGAAAAGTCCTCTGAGAGCCATGACTTGTTCATCTTGGTTCTTTTAGAAACACAGCGAGGGGACTCCAACCACAGTCTCCCTCGTTTCCACTAACTGGGCCACACACACCCCACTTGACTGGCATCGGTTGAGCCCCCTTTTGAAAAAGAAAAAGATGCTTTGCATGAAGCACTCTCAAAAATACGCGTGCCTTTCCCGTCCCCTGGCTGACCCAGGGGAAGAAAAGTCCTCTGAGAGCCATGACTTGTTCATCTTGGTTCTTTTAGAAACACAGCGAGGGGACTCCAACCACAGTCTCCCTCGTTTCCACTAACTGGGCCACACACACCCCACTTGACTGGCATCGGTTGAGCCCCCTTTTGAAAAAGAAAAAGATGCTTTGCATGAAGCACTCTCAAAAATACGCATGCCTTTCCCGTCCCCTGGCTGACCCAGGGGAAGAAAAGTCCTCTGAGAGCCATGACTTGTTCATCTTGGTTCTTTTAGAAACACAGCGAGGGGACTCCAACCACAGTCTCCCTCGTTTCCACTAACTGGGCCACACACACCCCACTTGACTGGCATCGGTTGAGCCCCCTTTTGAAAAAGAAAAAGATGCTTTGCATGAAGCACTCTCAAAAATACGCGTGCCTTTCCCGTCCCCTGGCTGACCCAGGGGAAGAAAAGTCCTCTGAGAGCCATGACTTGTTCATCTTGGTTCTTTTAGAAACACAGCGAGGGGACTCCAACCACAGTCTCCCTCGTTTCCACTAACTGGGCCACACACACCCCACTTGACTGGCATCGGTTGAGCCCCCTTTTGAAAAAGAAAAAGATGCTTTGCATGAAGCACTCTCAAAAATACGCGTGCCTTTCCCGTCCCCTGGCTGACCCAGGGGAAGAAAAGTCCTCTGAGAGCCATGACTTGTTCATCTTGGTTCTTTTAGAAACACAGCGAGGGGACTCCAACCACAGTCTCCCTCATTTCCACTAACTGGGCCACACACACCCCACTTGACTGGCATCGGTTGAGCCCCCTTTTGAGAAAGAAAAAGATGCTTTGCATGAAGCACTCTCAAAAATACGCGTGCCTTTCCCGTCCCCTGGCTGACCCAGGGGAAGAAAAGTCCTCTGAGAGCCATGACTTGTTCATCTTGGTTCTTTTAGAAACACAGCGAGGGGACTCCAACCACAGTCTCCCTCGTTTCCACTAACTGGGCCACACACACCCCACTTGACTGGCATCGGTTGAGCCCCCTTTTGAAAAAGAAAAAGATGCTTTGCATGAAGCACTCTCAAAAATACGCGTGCCTTTCCCGTCCCCTGGCTGACCCAGGGGAAGAAAAGTCCTCTGAGAGCCATGACTTGTTCATCTTGGTTCTTTTAGAAACACAGCGAGGGGACTCCAACCACAGTCTCCCTCGTTTCCACTAACTGGGCCACACACACCCCACTTGACTGGCATCGGTTGAGCCCCCTTTTGAAAAAGAAAAAGATGCTTTGCATGAAGCACTCTCAAAAATACGCATGCCTTTCCCGTCCCCTGGCTGACCCAGGGGAAGAAAAGTCCTCTGAGAGCCATGACTTGTTCATCTTGGTTCTTTAAGAAACACAGCGAGGGGACTCCAACCACAGTCTCCCTCGTTTCCACTAACTGGGCCACACACACCCCACTTGACTGGCATCGGTTGAGCCCCCTTTTGAAAAAGAAAAAGATGCTTTGCATGAAGCACTCTCAAAAATACGCGTGCCTTTCCCGTCCCCTGGCTGACCCAGGGGAAGAAAAGTCCTCTGAGAGCCATGACTTGTTCATCTTGGTTCTTTTAGAAACACAGCGAGGGGACTCCAACCACAGTCTCCCTCGTTTCCACTAACTGGGCCACACACACCCCACTTGACTGGCATCGGTTGAGCCCCCTTTTGAAAAAGAAAAAGATGCTTTGCATGAAGCACTCTCAAAAATACGCGTGCCTTTCCTGTCCCCTGGCTGACCCAGGGGAAGAAAAGTCCTCTGAGAGCCATGACTTGTTTATCTTGGTTCTTTTAGAAACACAGCGAGGGGACTCCAACCACAGTCTCCCTCGTTTCCAATAACTGGGCCACACACACCCCACTTGACTGGCATCGGTTGAGCCCCCTTTTGAAAAAGAAAAAGATGCTTTGCATGAAGCACTCTCAAAAATACGCGTGCCTTTCCCGTCCCCTGGCTGACCCAGGGGAAGAAAAGTCCTCTGAGAGCCATGACTTGTTCATCTTGGTTCTTTTAGAAACACAGCGAGGGGACTCCAACCACAGTCTCCCTCGTTTCCACTAACTGGGCCACACACACCCCACTTGACTGGCATCGGTTGAGCCCCCTTTTGAAAAAGAAAAAGATGCTTTGCATGAAGCACTCTCAAAAATACGCGTGCCTTTCCCGTCCCCTGGCTGACCCAGGGGAAGAAAAGTCCTCTGAGAGCCATGACTTGTTCATCTTGGTTCTTTTAGAAACACAGCGAGGGGACTCCAACCACAGTCTCCCTCGTTTCCACTAACTGGGCCACACACACCCCACTTGACTGGCATCGGTTGAGCCCCCTTTTGAAAAAGAAAAAGATGCTTTGCATGAAGCACTCTCAAAAATACGCGTGCCTTTCCCGTCCCCTGGCTGACCCAGGGGAAGAAAAGTCCTCTGAGAGCCATGACTTGTTCATCTTGGTTCTTTTAGAAACACAGCGAGGGGACTCCAACCACAGTCTCCCTCATTTCCACTAACTGGGCCACACACACCCCACTTGACTGGCATCGGTTGAGCCCCCTTTTGAGAAAGAAAAAGATGCTTTGCATGAAGCACTCTCAAAAATACGCGTGCCTTTCCCGTCCCCTGGCTGACCCAGGGGAAGAAAAGTCCTCTGAGAGCCATGACTTGTTCATCTTGGTTCTTTTAGAAACACAGCGAGGGGACTCCAACCACAGTCTCCCTCGTTTCCACTAACTGGGCCACACACACCCCACTTGACTGGCATCGGTTGAGCCCCCTTTTGAAAAAGAAAAAGATGCTTTGCATGAAGCACTCTCAAAAATACGCGTGCCTTTCCCGTCCCCTGGCTGACCCAGGGGAAGAAAAGTCCTCTGAGAGCCATGACTTGTTCATCTTGGTTCTTTTAGAAACACAGCGAGGGGACTCCAACCACAGTCTCCCTCGTTTCCACTAACTGGGCCACACACACCCCACTTGACTGGCATCGGTTGAGCCCCCTTTTGAAAAAGAAAAAGATGCTTTGCATGAAGCACTCTCAAAAATACGCATGCCTTTCCCGTCCCCTGGCTGACCCAGGGGAAGAAAAGTCCTCTGAGAGCCATGACTTGTTCATCTTGGTTCTTTTAGAAACACAGCGAGGGGACTCCAACCACAGTCTCCCTCGTTTCCACTAACTGGGCCACACACACCCCACTTGACTGGCATCGGTTGAGCCCCCTTTTGAAAAAGAAAAAGATGCTTTGCATGAAGCACTCTCAAAAATACGCGTGCCTTTCCCGTCCCCTGGCTGACCCAGGGGAAGAAAAGTCCTCTGAGAGCCATGACTTGTTCATCTTGGTTCTTTTAGAAACACAGCGAGGGGACTCCAACCACAGTCTCCCTCGTTTCCACTAACTGGGCCACACACACCCCACTTGACTGGCATCGGTTGAGCCCCCTTTTGAAAAAGAAAAAGATGCTTTGCATGAAGCACTCTCAAAAATACGCGTGCCTTTCCTGTCCCCTGGCTGACCCAGGGGAAGAAAAGTCCTCTGAGAGCCATGACTTGTTCATCTTGGTTCTTTTAGAAACACAGCGAGGGGACTCCAACCACAGTCTCCCTCATTTCCACTAACTGGGCCACACACACCCCACTTGACTGGCATCGGTTGAGCCCCCTTTTGAGAAAGAAAAAGATGCTTTGCATGAAGCACTCTCAAAAATACGCGTGCCTTTCCCGCCCCCTGGCTGACCCAGGGGAAGAAAAGTCCTCTGAGAGCCATGACTTGTTCATCTTGGTTCTTTTAGAAACACAGCGAGGGGACTCCAACCACAGTCTCCCTCGTTTCCACTAACTGGGCCACACACACCCCACTTGACTGGCATCGGTTGAGCCCCCTTTTGAAAAAGAAAAAGATGCTTTGCATGAAGCACTCTCAAAAATACGCGTGCCTTTCCCGTCCCCTGGCTGACCCAGGGGAAGAAAAGTCCTCTGAGAGCCATGACTTGTTCATCTTGGTTCTTTTAGAAACACAGCGAGGGGACTCCAACCACAGTCTCCCTCGTTTCCACTAACTGGGCCACACACACCCCACTTGACTGGCATCGGTTGAGCCCCCTTTTGAAAAAGAAAAAGATGCTTTGCATGAAGCACTCTCAAAAATACGCATGCCTTTCCCGTCCCCTGGCTGACCCAGGGGAAGAAAAGTCCTCTGAGAGCCATGACTTGTTCATCTTGGTTCTTTTAGAAACACAGCGAGGGGACTCCAACCACAGTCTCCCTCGTTTCCACTAACTGGGCCACACACACCCCACTTGACTGGCATCGGTTGAGCCCCCTTTTGAAAAAGAAAAAGATGCTTTGCATGAAGCACTCTCAAAAATATGCGTGCCTTTCCCGTCCCCTGGCTGACCCAGGGGAAGAAAAGTCCTCTGAGAGCCATGACTTGTTCATCTTGGTTCTTTTAGAAAAACAGCGAGGGGACTCCAACCACAGTCTCTCTCGTTGCCACTAATTGGGCCACACACACCCCACTTGACTGGCATCAATTGACCCAATTTTCAAGATGAAAAAGATGCTTTGCATGAAGCACTCTCAAAAATACGCGTGCCTTTCACCTCCCCTGGCTGACCCAGGGGAAGAAAAGTCCTCTGAGAGCCATCTCCACATTGTCAGTGGACAGACACGTGTGCTTATCTGCCAGCAGACCCCCAGCAGCACTGAAGATAGGTTCCAAGAGAACGCTGGCTGCAGGACACGACAAGATCCCCAAGGCGTACGTGGCGAGCTCAGGCAATTTATCAAGATTGGAGGCCTAAAATGAGCAGGGCTCAAGTTGCACAATAATGGAATCGATGTTTCCTTGCATATACTCATATATCTGTGTGTCCTCCTCTTTTTCCTTGTCCAGCTGTTTTGTTTTCGCATGAGTATATGTCCTTGTCACTTTCCCATGTGTTTGTGTTGTGTTGTGAGTTGTTTGTCACCTTTTGGACACCTTTGAGGGTGTTTTCTAGGTGTTTTTATGTGTTTGTGATTGCCTGCCATTGTTTCCTATGCAGTTCGAGTTCGGTTCGTCGAACGTTCGACGAGCCGAACTCGAACGGGACCTCCGTTCGGCGAACCGACCTCGAGCCGAACCGGGACCGGTTCGCTCATCTCTACCGGTCACATGTGCGATCTCGGCAAATCGTATGTGCGATCTGGCGTGTTACATCGCTAACGAGATCGCTAGTGATGTCGCAGCGTGTAAAGCACCCTTAAGTGTCTGGTGTTTTCCTTCTCCATGGCATATTCCTTCAGCTTGATGCAAAACCCCGCCTTTCTTAAGGCATTAAAAATCAACTGGACCTTGCCGAGATGGCTTCACCAATCCTGGCTGAAGATCACAATGTCATCCAGGTAGACCGCTGCATATTTCTTGTGGGGAGCTAGGATTCATGCCTTGGCTGTCTGGAAGGATGGGGGGAGCTCCATGCAGCCCAAATGGCATCTGGATATATTGGAAACGCCCTGTCGTGAGGTTCAGGTTGTAGAACTTAGAAACCTTGTTCAGTTTCATGTAGTCATTGCAGAACTGCCATTCTCCAAATGGTTTTAGCACCCAGACAATGGGACTGAACCAGCCGCTCCTGTACTCCTCAATCACTCGTACGTCCAACATCCACTTCACATCCTTTGGAAATACCTCTCTGGGAACCTCGGGAATCTGGTATGGCTGCAAGCTAACTCGGACATGAGGTTCCATGAGGATTTCATGTTCTATGGCCGGACTACAACCTGGCAGTTCTGAGAACAACTTTCTCTTCTGATGAAGCAATTCACAGCACTGCTGCTTTTGGGTAGGTGGCAGTGTCTCTGCCACCTTGACAGCTTCCATGTCAGCTTTGGACACTGGGCTTCCACGGATTGCCACTCTCACTGTGTCTTAATTAGATTGACGTGCTACACCTTGTAGGGCTACCTTCTCCCTGGTTGATGGCTTTTATAATTAGCTTCGCCCAACTCCCACTGTATTTACAATATTTCAATTCCAAATCTATGTGTATAATTATGCCAAGATCAGTTTCTAGAACAGAGTTTCTCATTATCTTAGGCTGTATTATGTCACATTTAAAAGTAAGCAACAACCTACTTGAGAAATTAATGACACAGACCAAAATGTCAACACCCTCGACTTTGGTGATATTTAATAAAGATCCGGGTTTTGTACATATGTATAACGCCTAAAATACACACTGTGAGTGTGATGCCTTGTGTATTTGTGAAACAACGGAATAACAGATTAGTTCAGCTACAAAGCTAGCTTTTGTCTCAGAAAAGAATAGCAATGTGTAGGCTTTCAAAGCAATGGAAATATGTTAATATTCAACCTCCATATTTGATGGAAGCTCTGTCACGTTATGACAACTTGGCTGTAATCTCACATTTTTGTAAAAGAAAACTGTGCTAAACATTTTACTTAATGAATCCATTTTTCATAGCGCAATGGGCATTTTCTTCACACTTGTTCTTGTAAGTAAATTACAGAATGGATATCCTTCAAATGTTGTGTTTTACAAATACTTTATAATATAGAATGCTGCTCTTTATATATAAAAAACAGTCCAGATAAAATAAAACTATATTATATATATATATAAAAAATATATCTATATCTAATATATAAAGCTGAGTGTATGTATCTATGTATTATTGTATGTGTGTATGTCCACTAAAGGAATTTGCACCGTCGCATGTACAATCGAGAAATTTTGCACAGACACTCAATTTGATTCAGGGAACATCATAGACTATGTTTTGAGGGGAAATTTTAACCCCATGCTTTAAGGTTAATTGCCAAAAAACCTGCCTCCATTAAATTCAATGGAGCTGGAAGCTAAATTGCAGCCGGAACTTCAGAATGTTGGCGTGTCACAATGCAGCAAGAGAAAGAGACAGACCGACAAAGAGACAGACAAAGAAACAGGGAAAGAGACAGGGAAAGGCACAGGGAAAGAGACTGACAGACAGGGAAAGAGAGAGACAGGGGAGAGAAAGACAGGGAAAGAGACAGACAGACAGACAGGGAAAGACAGACAGGGAAAGACAGGGAAAGAGACAGACAGGGAAAGAGACAGACAGACAGATAAGGAAAGAGATAGAGAGACAGACAGGGAAAGAGATCGAGAGATAGACAGGGAAAAAGCTGACAGACAGACACAGACAGAGAGAGACAGACAGAGTAGGAGACAGACAGAGACTGAGAGAGAAACAGAGAGACAGTTCCCGGGTGCTACAGCTAGTATGTATATATATATATATATATATATATCTCAAACAACCAGATCACTGAATATGTGCTATTATGTAATGTGGTTCAATAGAGAAGATTCCTTACAGAGGCATAAACATAATTCATAGCACAATAGCAAAATCAGGTGAACAGCACAGCCACTGCCTAATGAGAGAAAACTGTAACAACAGCATAAGTAGCAATAATTAAAGATATGAATAATAGTACCATATATTATGAAATTCACATAGTTGTGCTAGCTTTTGTTTTTAAAGGGAATTTGTCAACCTGCTTTCACACCCGAAACTATTTATATGTGCATGTAGCTTTTTCAAAGACAAGTCAAGGAGTACCTTTACATGGTGAGTCCGTTACTCCATTTTCGAGAAATCAGCATTTGAATTGCATGCAAAAGAGGCTGTAGATCTGAAACCTCTGTCACTCATGCTCTATTCTGACACCTCCCCTTTTTTGACTGACGGCTGTTTTGCATAGAGTCAGAGCACGGCGACTGTCAGTCAAACAGGAAGATGTAACTCTTGGCAGGAAAAAGAGCTGGCGTGACAGAGGCGTCAGATCTACAATACATTTTACAAAATACATTTTAGGATTTATTTGTATAACAATGCAAAAGCTGATTTCTTTGTAATGGAGGAATGAGCTGGCCATTTATAATTATTGCTGGACTTGTTTTTGAAAGAGCTACATGCACATATAAATAGTTTTGGGATGAAATTCTGATGATAGATTCCCTTTAAGGTTAAAAGAAGAAGGTTGAACTAGATGGACCTAGGTCTTTTTTCAACCTTAGTAACTATGTAACTATGAAACAAGTTCATTAAATTCGATTTATAATCTAAAATTATGCTACAGAGAGAGGCAAAACATCCCTAAATAAGATCCTAATTCCCCCTTACTAGGTAGTGGAAATCTTACTTTTTATTCCCTACAAGAAGGAACAATGTTCATCATGGACCTAAACAGGACTTACTAACCTCTGTGCTCCATATGATCAGCTAAAATGGAGGCAGCTAAGAGTGCTTCATAGAACTGGAGGCAAAGGCATGTAAACTAATGATATTGGTGCTTTTAAAGAACTGTCGACTGTTTATACCTAATACCCGCTGATAGTGGAGGGTCCTTGCAGCATGACTTTCAACAATCAGCTCATTGTGTGAGCACTTGCTACATGATAATAGGCAACTTAAAGAAAAACAATGTCAAACCCTAGTTTCAAGACCGGTTTGTAGTCAGTTAACAGAAACATTCCGTACATTATACACTGAATACCATTTACATATTGTAAAAGTGTATGTTAAATTTTAACACCATATACCTACATGGTAACTAATTGCTCTGGAGAACCTTCAGTAACTTAAATGGAAATATGGCATGATTTTCACCAATATAATAGCCCCTCCATCAGTCCCCAATTTTAGAAAAAGTATAATTTCAAACAATTAAAATTTATTTTCACACTGACTATCAATGATGACTCTGTCCACAGTAGACAAAGCCTTGAATAGGTTGATACAGCTTTATATAGGTTACAGAATAATACTGGGATCAACTTTTTTGAACCACATTGTTTTAAGATTTTCCTTTCCACAACTCATATTTTCCTTTTATGATTAAAAAATTTGGAAATTTAGGAACAATGAATTCAGCACATCTGAAGAAAATTATCACAGCAGGTTGTTCATGTTGTTTGATATTTTTCATTTTAGAACAAGGCTATATTGGAAAGGAGAGTGAGCCAGTTAATAGGAGAAAGTACCTAAACTTAAGCCAGAACCATCACAGCTGTGGAGAGGCTGGATAATAAATATCATCACTGAAATGTGGCCAACCTGGAGCTTCTCCAGCTCTGCACTGTCTACTCACAGCAAGTGCTAAGTAAACAATTAGTATCTTTCAATCTTCCTTGTCATAACTCTGGTAATTTAATATCATTCATTCACAAGATTTCCATACCTGCTGTGAGACCTGCCTCCATACGTAGACAAAAACATCATTAAGGATATTATATGGCAGTCACATCCAATTTCTGACTTCACGCAGACTTTTTGTAATAAAGATCACAGTGATGGCGCACATATGGTATTTTACATGGATCCAAAGTAACGTAGTAATATGTGGAATTTACTAATGCTATCAATTGTCTAACAGTTAGAAATTACAAACTGTGGATGAAGTTGTCCGGAGATGGGACAAATCACCATAGTGTACGCTGCTTGTTAAATTTGATGCATTTCGGTAACACATTTGACTCTTATTTTCTTTGTCATACCACTACATAGGTGGTATACATTAGGCCAACATTACGAATATAAAAAAAACTGCATGTGCTAGTAATAAAACTGCATTTTGCAACTCAACAAAGCCAGACAATTTGGCAATTGTGTAAAGGAGACCATAGAATAAAGTTATTGGCTGGGAGATTGTTCGACTGACAGCTATCTCCCGCAACTTCACCATATACAGGGGAGTCAGTTCAGCCATCACTCCTGTGTCCTCTATAAGAGAGTTATTTCCAGACTCCTTTGGCAGTGGCTGATCTCCAGGTAGAACAAAACAATCGAACAATGAAATTTAACAAAGAAGGTCCTTCTTTTCCCAAACATCATCTGTTGGAGCAGAGTCAGGAAGCCCTCATAAACATTAGACTGTTGGCCAATCCCTCAATATTAGTTCTGATCTATTAAATGGAAGGACGGTTGAGCAATACAAGAATGTCAGAAAGTATGTAAAAGACAAAATATAAAAGGTTATATTTGATAGTTTTTAAACTGATATGGCAGTTAAAGGAAAAACAAAAGCAAATATAAATAGATAGTGGTTAAATGGGTTAGAGGTGAATTTAATAGATTAGAAATGGATTAGGAGCATGTGAAGATAATGAATTTTTGTGTCAAATTTTGTGAGTGAAACAGAAGAATGCAGTGTTCTCACAGAAGGGGCATCCTTAGATTTATTTGTTGTTTTGCATAGGGGAACCTACTGCTTATTACTAGAGATGATTCAAAAAAAGTATATTCATGGCAAATGAACTGCCAGGAAATGATGTACACTCTGAGGTCTACTAGGACTGAATCCAACCACTTTTAATCTCTTTAATACAAACACAGCCCTAGTAATGTCAAAGTGGCCTCAAAATAGGAATGCATTGACTAACAGCGCATTTATTAACATTTTTTTTTAAATAAAAAAAAACAGTCCAAAAATTATCCCTCTTGGTCACTTGTGATCAAGCAGACTGTTATGTGTAAAACATTCACGCAAACTGATTGTGTCGCTGTTAGAGGTAACTGAGTCTTGCTGTGACTGAGATGAGTGATGTGACATATATTACCATAATCCCCAGCCCTTCCTCACTAATATGCTTGTCAGAGGCAAAAGAGGCCAATTATTACCTGCATTTTGTAGTACTACTCCCTGGAAGGCTGGTGCCAGTGGTTGTGGTGGAGCTTCCACTGCTTTTAGTGACTCCCATATTCTTAGCTAAGGTATGTTTTTTCCTTTTTATACTACCCTGTCCATTGCCACTTTTTTCTTTTATCGTATATTTTTTTACAAGACTATAAATAAAGGGATATTTTCATGTTATGTAATAGGTATGGTTAGACAGTATGAAAATAAGCCAATTTCCAATTGTCTTGTTTTTTATTTCTGAAGTGGTTCTCCTACTATGAGATCAATCCCAAAAGCTGAGTATGTACAGTAGCTACATTCAAGGCTGACAAAATAACTATTGAGATACCAGCCACCTCTCACCAGCCATTAGCTGCTCACTTCTCTGGCTATCTGTTTTTTTCCTGTTATCAGTCCTGCAAAATCCCAAATCCCTGGTGCCCACCAGTGGAATTTTTTACTTGAGCTTTTCAATAGCCCTGTAATCTCTATATGTAATGACCAGCATCTCACTATAGCATATAAGCTCAACAGTAGGGGGAAATGACTAAGGCCGGGGCCACACGGGGACTAATGCGATCCTCGCATGACACTCGGCTTGCACTGGCAGCACAGCGGGAGCCGAGTGTCATGTGAGTATTCCTGCGACTGAGGTCCGATCATGCAATCGGACCTCAGCTGCGGGGGATAGGCCAGCACTGAGAAGGGGCGGGCCAGTGCTGCGGAGGGTAGGGAGGGATTTATCTCCCGCTCTCCTCCGTAGCCAGCTATTGCCATTCATAGACTTGAATGGGTGCGAGAGTAAGAGTGTCGCATTACAATCGCAGCATGCTACGATTGTTTTATCGGTCCGATTGGGGCCGAGAAAATAATCGCTCAAGGGTGCTGACACATAGTCTAATATTGGTCCGAGTGGAATGCGATGGTTTCTCGCATTCCACTCGGTCCGATTTTCATGCTGTGTGACTTAGGCCTACCCAGAACTGTCACTCAAAAAGGAGCACCTGTCCCCATGACAACAAGTAAGTTAAAACATGCTCTACACACAAATTGAAAATAATCCTTTAACTTTTCCCAATTTATACAACTCCAATTATTCAACTCTTATGAAAAACATATTAAGAAATACTAGATATAGTTGTTTACATACACTATCTAAAAAGACATATATGCATGTTTTTCTCACTATTTAACATGAAATCTGAATACACTTTTCCCGTTTTAGGTCAATCAAGAACCAAATCTAATATATAAAGCTCAGTGTATATATGTATGTGTGTATGTATGTATGTCCGCTAAAGTAATCCGCACCATCGCATTTACAATCACGAAATTTTGCACAGACGCCCCATGTGACTCAGGGAACGTCATAGACTATGTTTTGACAGGAAAATTTAACCCCGCGCTTTACAGTTACTCTCCAAAAAACATGCCTCCATTAAACTGAATGGAGGTGGGAGCTACAGGCTATTAATAGCAACTGTCAGTGGTTGCTATAGGAACAAAATAAACTGTTAGTATAAGAAGCTTATGTGTGAGGTAATAAGATGTCAGTGGGGAGACGGATAGAGAGAGACGGACAGAGACAGACAGACAGAGACACAGAAAGACAGACGGGGAAAGAGACAGAGAGATAGAGACAGACGGGCAAAGAGACAGCCCTGGAAAGAGACAGCCCTGGAAAGAGACAGCCCTGGAAAGAGACAGACCTGGAAAGAGATAGCTGGGCAAAGAGACAGGCGGGCAAAGAGACAGGCGGGCAAAGAGACAGCCGGGAAAAGAGACAGCCGGGCAAAGAGACAGACGGGGAAAGAGACAGATGGGGAAAGAGACAGACGGGGAAAGAGACAGACGGGGAAAGAGACAGACCGAGAAAGAGACAGACCAGGACAGAGACAGACCAGGAAAGAGACAGACGGGGAAAGAGACAGACGGGAAAAGAGACAGACGGGAAAAGAGACAGATAGGGAAAGAGACAGACGGGGAAAGAGACAGACAGACACAGAGAAATTGAGAGACACAGAGATAAAGACACAGAGATAGAGAGAGACAGACAGAGAGACTGATACAGAGACAGACAGAGAAACTGATACAGACAGAGAAAGACACACAGAGACAGACAGAGACAGACAGAAACTTGAAGAGAGACAGTTACTATCCCGGGCAACGCTCGGGTACTACAGCTAGTTTATTTATATTTGCCAAATGCCAGAATAATGAGAGAGAGAATGTCTTAAGGCATTTTTATTACTTTCTGCAAAGTCAAAAGTTTACATACACGAAGAGTACTATGCTTTTAAGCAATATGGGACAGCCCATATGATGATGTCATGTCTTTGGAAGCTTCTGATAGGTTTATTGGCAACATCTGAGTTAATTAGAAACACACCTGTGGATGTATTGTAATGCACACCTGAAACAAACTACTGTCATTATCCTAAAACCAACCTAAAATAGGTGTTGCATTTGCTGTCAAGAGTTTTATATATAATGACAAACCCTCTTGATTGGCTGTGCCAAAGGCATCGCTAGCAACACAAATCTGGGTCTCTCAAACTTTTTGCCCAGAGCTCCGGATCTTCTGTGACTGCTGTACCGAACTGCATCATATTGTCACCGATTAAGAAAATTAAAAAAAACAAAAATGTTCAAATTACCTCCTTTTTACACCATTAAAAATAAAACAATAAAAAATTCCATATTTGGTATGGTATTGTTGTATTCGTAAACTTGCAATCTATCAACATATAAAATAAAATACTCCAATTAGAAAATGGCATAGCAAGAAAAAAAATCAAAACACCAGAATTATGGGGGTTTTTTTGGCCACCACAAACTTGCTATATAATGCAATAAAAGACGATCAAAACATCATATCTACCCCAAAATGGGATCAGTAAAAATGACAGCTCAGTGTGCAAAAAGTAAGCCATCACACAGCCCATATCCTGACAAATGAAAACGTTATTGGTTACGGAATATGGCAACACAAGCAAACAAACAAACAACATTTCTTGCAAATTTCAGAATGTTTTTTCACCACTTAAATAAAAACCAATAACAAAATTATACATGATTGGTATGTGCTAGTAATGCGTGAATGTGCAAGCCACTGCACGATTCTCAATCGAGCATTGGGGGCTAGGGCATGCTCGATACTTGATTGATGTTCTGCAATGTGTAAAAAGGAGGCAAGCATTTTTTATTATTCACGCAAATAAAAATACAAGTTGCTCAAATTTGTAGGGACCTGCAAATTTGCTAAATTTCAACGCTAATTTGATTTGAATTGAATCAAATTGATCATATTTGTTCAATACTCAAATCGATTTGATGATCCCTACTAAATACTCAATTCTGAAGCAGGGAAAATAATATGGTGTTTTGCTGAAAGTGAATTTTTTTTATTAATCTCAATAGATATGCTGTAATTATCTCAGTGTGAGCTATTCCTTGTATTGAATCTTGACTATTAGAGGGGATTCAGATCACTGTGTATTTTTAGCTCCAAGCATCTGGTCACATTAGAAAACCTATAAACTGGACAACATATGACCTTTTAGGACTTGGGCCAAGTAGTTAAATCATCTGAAGTTTCAAAAGAGCTTGTTAGTGTTGAAAAATAATGAATCTAAAACCAAATACATGGAATTTATAGTTTTCAAAGAGTCTTTTATTTCTAAAGAATCTTTTAGACACTTATTTTGGATTACTAACAGCATTTTCCATTTGGCAACATTTGTGTGATTACAATTCATTGTAAATAACATATAAATGTCAACTGTACTGTACGGAGAAATGTGTGCTTGTCACAGAGCAACAATGTAAAGCCGTACACATGACCCGTGCTGTTTTATAAAAACTACAATTGTAAAATGCCAAATGCCAATTACATCTGAATTTATATTAACACAAACATGACATTTACAAGGAGATGAATATGGTGTAGTTAACATTTAGTAGTAAGAAGATGGATTGCCATAATCATATAATCATCCACTAAAATCCTGAGTGTTGGGATACAAAGTATCCTGAATGAGACCAATAAGGCCTTGTACTAGATTATTTTCTCTGCATAGCTTCAGAGAAAGAACAATTATCTTATTAAGAAAGATATCACAATTTCTAATTTTATAATGTAGTGAACACTTACTTGCTCATGTCATGCCACTTTATCCATTATTTTTGCAACATTTATTCTAAAACAATGTTACACGCTATGCTCAGCTACAAAGTACAATATAAATAAATCAATATATAATCACTTTCTTCTGTTCTTACATGATTGTCATGTCTACTCAGTGGTGGCCATTGAAAAACACCAATGACTAAGTGGTCTGAAATATAGAGACTTAGCAGAAATCTGCAAACATTATTGTTTTTTGCCACACTAGTGAAAGTAAGGGAACAGACAGTAAGTGAACAAGGTTTACCAGGCTTTGGTTTAAGTCTTGTTATATTTAAGTAGTTGCTACACAGGATTCCTTCTTTAATACCTACAGCACAAATTAAAGCGAGTGGTCTGAAACAAAAATACATTTTTATCCTAAATCTATTTAATGCTATAATTTAATGTATTTTCTAATATATTATAATTAAAAAAATCTTACAATTCCCTCACTACAACAACTGCTTTTTTCATTTTTACATTACTACATGCTTTTTTGATGACACTTTGTTTGAGAATTCCACTTCATGCTGGGATACTCAAATGAAGCGTCATCAGGGGGCCCCCTCCCTGACATGAAGGGTCATTAGTAATGTCTGTTTCAGAGGCTAGGCTAGTACCTTCTTTACTGAGCATGCATTGGTTGTTATTTCCAATGGATACCAAGTAGTTTCTTGTCACTGTGCAATATGCACAGTGACAGTGCACTCTATGTCAGCTCTGATCAGAAGTAATGAGCAGGCAGAAGAGAGCACTGCAAGTGCGCGTTGTAAGCATGCAGAGGCCAGATCTGCCTCCATTCATGATGTCACTTAGGAAGGTGGTGCTGTTCTCTGTATGCCGGGTATTCTTACAACGTGCACTGAGATTGCGCACTTCTGCCGGCTTGTTATCTGATCAGAGATTGCACAGAGTGCACTGTCAGTGTGCATATAATACAGTGACAAGAATTTACTGAGCATCCATTGGAAATTACAACTTGCCCAGTTCCTGAAATTGGTGTCACTGATTATGCTTTGTTTCAGGGAGGGGACATCTGCTGCATCAGAGACTGCAGCCTGTGCCCCCTGAAGACGCTTCGTTTGAGTGTACAGCATGCACTCAAATGAAGCATGATCAGAAAACATAGTAGAGAAAAATAAAGTTGTTAGAAAGTGTAGTGAGGGAAGGATAAGACATTTTTAATTAAGTATACTAGAAAATAGCTTAGATTATGGCATTAGATCGGTATTTACGCTGAAAATGAATTTGTGCTTCCGACCAACCATTTAAGTGCCAGTGATTAGTATTATTCACCCCTTCAGTAGATTTAAGGAATATTAATGAATAAAATAAGGCAAATCAGTAGGGATTTAGTGATATCAAAATCTCACAGCACTATTTATAATGTGAGTAATTGTTTGCATGATGTATACTGGTGTAATAGTTTGAATCTGATGTACAGTATATAGTCTTCTTCAATTTTATGCATTTACCTTAAAATACTAAGGTGCTCTTTGTTCTTGCTCTTTTCATAATATAGCACAGTTCTGTTATATCAAGAGACTGCAGATTTATTTAATTTGGGCAGCTGTTCTTCTTGGCAGAAAAAAATGTAATATCTCACAGGGATAACATGAACAAGTGTCTGTGACGTGTTTTAGGTTAAGCTGGGTTGAGAGATATAATAAACACACACATGCAAAACAAAACTTTATATATCTGGAAAACACTTTTAAGCCTGTATTTGTATACAAGAGCTCTAAAAACTTGCAGGGGTCAAGTCCTGCATTATCTCTACAAATCTTTTTTGCTTCCAGACACTGCAAATGTTTGTAGAGGGACCTGATGGGCAGGGGCAAGTTAAATGAATCTTATACATCCCCTTTGCTTGTAATGTTCAGCAACATGAATTAACTCATCAACAACTAGACCTTGTGCCCACATTGCTTTTTTCATGCTGTTTTCCTTGCTTCTTTTAATCAATAAAAGCAAGTAAAAATCATCCCAGCAAAGTCTATGAGAATCGTGACTTGCTGTGCACACGTTGCTTCTTTTTTCCTTGCAGTTTTTGTTCCTGAAAAAAAGAAGCAGCATGTCAACCGTTTCAGCGTTTTTTCCTGTTTTTGTTTTCACCAATTGACTTCAATGGAGTCAGTGAAAAATGCAGCAAAAAACGCATGTGTAATACATCACTAGGGTTCTCTGCAACCATTTCCTCATCTCGCGGTCTTTACCGGACTTTGCTGCAGGGAACTCCGGTGATGTCACAAGGTGAGTCGAGTTCATGCCAGCAGTTTGGGTTTACTGCAGATCCTCCGGCATGAACTTCGTTCACCTTGTAACGTCAACAAGGTTCCCTGCACCTAGGTCACATAGCCAGTGTCAGCAAATATTTTCTCATCCCGCAGTCTTTACCGTGGGACCTTGTTTCAAGGAACTGCGGTGATGTAGGTGTCCTGGTCTGTGAGGCGATCCGCACCTCAGCAACCCGGGGTCATCATAGTGACGACCCAGGGTTACCATGGCAATGATCACTGCGATGGCAGTGATGGTAATGCGATCACAAGGGCCATGATTGCCTAGGAGAAGTAAGTGAGAGTAAGAGCAGCGAGAGCCGGGTCCCGGGTTTAAGATCAGCTGGAGACCCGGTGGCTATCGCGTGGGTACAGTGCCTGAACCCCACTGGTCACCATAAGTTAAAGTTAAGTTAAAAACACAAGAAGAAGCAGAAAAAAAGCATGTAAAGAAAAAGTGCAAACACAAAAATAAATGCACGTTATCTCAGCTGCTTTTACCCTGCCAAAACATGCGTTTATGTGGGCACATAGCTTTACTGTCCAAATCCCTTCTCATTTTGTTATTGGATGTACAGATAAGATATAAAATATGTACAGTTCAAAACAATAGGTTTTATCACAGACAGCCACTTTAAGTATGTATATGTGTGTATATATATATTTTTTTTATATATATATATATATATACTGTATGTATATACAGTTAGGTCCAGAAATATTTGGACAGTGACACAATTTTCGCGAGTTGAGCTCTGCATGCCACCACATTGGATTTGAAATGAAACCTCTACAACAGAATTCAAGTGCAGATTGTAACGTTTAATTTGAAGGTTTGAACAAAAATATCTGATAGAAATTGTAGGAAATGTACACATTTCTTTACAAACACTCCACATTTTAGGAGGTCAAAAGTAATTGGACAAATAAACCAAACCCAAACAAAATATTTTTATTTTCAATATTTTGTTGCGAATCCTTTGGAGGCAATCACTGCCTTAAGTCTGGAACCCATGGACATCACCAAACGCTGGGTTTCCTCCTTCTTAATGCTTTGCCAGGCCTTTACAGCCGCAGCCTTCAGGTCTTGCTTGTTTGTGGGTCTTTCCTTCTTAAGTCTGGATTTGAGCAAGTGAAATGCATGCTCAATTGGGTTAAGATCTGGTGATTGACTTGGCCATTGCAGAATGTTCCACTTTTTTGCACTCATGAACTCCTGGGTAGCTTTGGCTGTATGCTTGGGGTCATTGTCCATCTGTACTATGAAGCGCCGTCCAATCAACTTTGCGGCATTTGGCTGAATCTGGGCTGAAAGTATATCCCGGTACACTTCAGAATTCATCCGGCTACTCTTGTCTGCTGTTATGTCATCAATAAACACAAGTGACCCAGTGCCATTGAAAGCCATGCATGCCCATGCCATCACGTTGCCTCCACCATGTTTTACAGAGGATGTGGTGTGCCTTGGATCATGTGCCGTTCTCTTTCTTCTCCAAACTTTTTTCTTCCCATAATTCTGGTACAGGTTGATCTTTGTCTCATCTGTCCATAGAATACTTTTCCAGAACTGAGCTGGCTTCATGAGGTGTTTTTTGAGCAAATTTAACTCTGGCCTGTCTATTTTTGGAATTGATGAATGGTTTGCATCTAGATGTGAACCCTTTGTATTTACTTTCATGGAGTCTTCTCTTTACTGTTGACTTAGAGACAGATACACCTACTTCACTGAGAGTGTTCTGGACTTCAGTTGATGTTGTGAACGGGTTCTTCTTCACCAAAGAAAGTATGCGGCGATCATCCACCACTGCTGTCATCCGTGGACGCCCAGGCCTTTTTGAGTTCCCAAGCTCACCAGTCAATTCCTTTTTTCTCAGAATGTACCCGACTGTTGATTTTGCTACTCCAAGCATGTCTGCTATCTCTCTGATGGATTTTTTCTTTTTTTTCAGCCTCAGGATGTTCTGCTTCACCTCAATTGAGAGTTCCTTAGACCGCATGTTGTCTGGTCACAGCAACAGCTTCCAAATGCAAAACCACACACCTGTAATCAACCCCAGACCTTTTAACTACTTCATTCATAGTATCATAGTATCATAGTTTTTAAGGTTGAAGGGAGACTCTAAGTCCATCTAGTTCAACCCGTAGCCTAGCATGTTGATCCAGAGGAAGGCAAAAAAACCCCAATGTGGCAAACAAGTTCCAATGGGGAAAAAATTTCCTTCCTGACTCCACATCCGGCAATCAGACTAGTTCCCTGGATCAATACCCTGTCATAAAATCTAATATACATAACTGGTAATATTACATTTTTCAAGAAAGGCATCCAGGCTCTGCTTAAATGTTAGTAGTGAATCACTCATTACAACATCATGCGGCAGAGAGTTCCATAGTCTCACTGCTCGTACAGTAAAGAATCCTCGTCTGTGAATATGATTAAACCTTCTTTCCTCAAGACGTAGCGGATGCCCCCGTGTTCCAGTCGCAGGCCTAGGTGTAAAAAGATCTTTGGAAAGGTCTCTGTACTGTCCCCTCATATATTTATACATTGTGATTAGATCCCCCCTAAGCCTTCGTTTTTCCAAACTAAATAACCCCAAGTTTAATAACCTGTCTTGGTATTGCAGCCCACCCATTCCTCTAATAATCTTGGTGGCTCTTCTCTGCACCCTCTCCAGTTCAGCTATGTCCTTCTTATATATCGGTGACCAGAATTGTACACAGTATTCTAAGTGCGGTCGCACTAGTGACTTGTACAGGGGTAGAACTATATTTTTTTCATGAACACTTATACCTCTTTTAATACATCCCATTATTTTATTAGCCCTGGCAGCAGTTGCCTGACACTGTCCACTAAAGTGAAGTTTACCATCCACCCATACACCCAAGTCTTTTTCTGTGTCTGTTTTACCCAGTGTTCTACAATTAAGTACATAATCATAAATGTTATTTCCTCTACCCAAGTGCATGACCTTACATTTATCTACATTAAACTTCAATTGCCACTTCTCAGCCCAATCCTCCAATTTACATAAATCTCCCTGTAATATAAAATTATCCTCCTCTGTATTGATTACCCTGCAGAGTTTAGTATCATCTGCAAATATTGAAATTCTACTCCGCATGCCCCCAACAAGGTCATTTATAAATATGTTGAAAAGAAGCGGGCCCAATACTGACCCCTGTGGTACCCCACTATGAACTGAGACCCAGTCCGAGTACGTACCATTAATAACCACCCTTTGTTTCCTATCACTGAGCCAGTTTTTAACCCAGTTACACATATTTTCCCCTATCCCCATTATTCTCATTTTATGTACCAACCTTTTGTGTGGCACCGTATCAAAAGCTTTTGAAAAGTCCATATACACAACATCCACTGCATTTCCCTGGTCCAGGCTTGAACTTACCTCTTCATAGAAGCTGATCAAATTAGTTTGACAGGATCGATCCCTCATAAACCCATGTTGATACTCTGTCATAAGGTTATTTTTCTTGAGATACTCCAGTATAGCATCTCTCAAGAAACCCTCAAGGATTTTACCAACCGTAGAGGTTAAACTTACCGGCCTATAATTTCCCGGCTCAGTTTTTGTCCCCTTTTTGAATATTGGCACCACATTTGCTATGCGCCAGTCCTGCGGTACCGACCCTGTTATTAAGGAATCTGAGAAGATTAAAAATAATGGTCTATCTATCACAGAACTCAATTCCTGTAATACTCTGGGGTGTATGCCATCCGGGCCCGGAGATTTGTCAACCTTAGTGATTTCGAGGCGGCGGCGTACTTCCTGCTGGGTTAAGCAGGTAATATTCAAGGGTGAATTTATGGTATCACTGGTCATGTCATCTGCCATGGCATTTTCTTGTATAAAAACCGTAGAAAAAAAGTCATTCAGCAGGTTGGCTTTACCCTCATCCCCTTCCACCATTTCACCAAGACTATTTTTAAGGGGGCCAACACTATCGCTTTTCAGTTTTTTACTGTTTATGTAGTTAAAGAATATTTTAGGATTATTTTTACTTTCTCTCGCAATGAGTCTCTCTGTCTCAAACTTAGCTAACTTAATTTGCTTTTTACATATTTTATTTAATTTTCTATAATTATATAATGCCTCATCACTACCTACCCTCTTTAATTCTTTTAAGGCTTTCTGTTTTTCTTTTATTGCTTCCCTTACAGCTCTATTTAGCCATAGGGGTTTCCTCCTATTTCTAGCATGTTTGTTCCCATAGGGTATATTTTCTGCACAAGCCCTATTCAGGATGCTCATAAAAGTCTCCCATTTGCTTTGTGTACTTTTATTACTTAGTACATCATCCCAGTTTATTGCACTAAGATCATTTCTCAACCGTTTAAAATTTGCTTTCCTGAAGTTTAATGTCCTTGTAGCCCCTCTACTATACATCTTACTAAAAAATACATGAAAACTTATTATTTTGTGATCACTATTCCCCAAGTAACCCCCAACTTGTATATTTGATATGCGGTCTGGCCTATTGGTTAGTACAAGGTCTAGTACTGCTCCCCCTCTTGTGGGGTCCTGTACCATTTGTGAAAGGTAATTATCTTTCATTGTTATCAAAAATCTATTTCCTTTGCTGGAACTGCAAGTTTCTGTTCCCCAATTTATATCAGGATAGTTAAAGTCCCCCATAATAATTACCTCTCCGAGACTCGTTGCTTTATCAATTTGCTTTAGGAGGAGATTCTCTACCTCTTCCATAATATTCGGCGTCTTATAACACACCCCTATCAGTATTTTATTATTCATTCTCCCCCCCTTATCTCCACCCATAGGGACTCTACATTCTCAGTACCCTCACATATGTTGTCACGCAGGATGGGTTTTAAGGATGATTTTACATATAGACACACACCTCCCCCTCGCTTATTTGTATGGTCATTCCTGAATAGGCTATAACCCTGTAAATTAACAGCCCAGTCATAGCTCTCATCCAGCCATGTCTCTGATATCCCCACTAAATCATAATTTTCTTCCAACAATATTAATTCTAATTCCTCCACCTTATTTGTGAGGCTTCGGGCATTAGTGTACATGCACGTTACGTATGACTCTGTACCTGTATTCCTGCTTACTGTTACATTGATTACAGGTTAACGAGGGAGACGCCTTCAGAGTTAATTGCAGCCCTTAGAGGCCTTGTGCGCACTAGGCGTTTTTGCCGCGTTTTTAGCGGCGTTTTTTACCGCGTTTTTGTGCTGAAAACGCAGTGACATTGCTTCACCAGCAATGTCAATGGGTTTTCATAAGTGCTGTCCGCACACAGCGTTTTTTTTTAGCTGCGTTTTTGTGGTGATCACAAAAATGCAGCATGTCAATTATTTCTGCGTTTTTCACTGCGTTTTTCACCCATTGAATTCAATGAGATGTTAAAAACGCAATGAAAAATGCATATAGCCGCGTTTCTATGACTAAAAATGCAGCTATAAACGCAAGGGGTGGGTACTACAGTGACGTGTACAGGAAGAGGATTCCTTCTGTTGGTAAACACAGAAGCGTGAATCCTCCCGGTACCGTCACCGCTGCTTCCACCTCCCGTCCTGTGCATGTCAGCTCCGTGCGGCGCCATGTCTGGGCGGGAGGTGGAGGCAGCGGCGAAAACAAAAGTGAACAGTAGAAAAAAAAAAAATGTCATATATACTCACCTGTCTGCAGGGTCCCGGTGCCATGCCCGCGCCCATCTCCTCCCGGTCCCGCCGCTCTGCCTGTGTGCAGTCTCCCCGGGGCAGGACCTTGCTTGCAGGACCTGGCGGTGGATCACCAGATGCAGTCACCTGACGCATCAGCTGATCGTAGTCTCGCCGGCTTTTTCGCGCCCGGCCGGCTATCAGCTGATCCTGCCGTCAGGGGACTTCATCAGCTGATTACCGGCAGCTCTTGCAGCGATCGGACGGGATCAGACTCCTGTCCAATCGATCGCTCCAGGAGCTGCCGGTAATCAGCACAACACATAAGTGAGTATTATTTTTTTTTTTTTTTTCTACTGATGCATCAGCTGATTGTATAATCGGCTTTTATACAATCAGCTGATGTGTCATGTGATTCACATCCTTGAACCTGACAGATCATCTGATCGGTATGCCTTCCAGCAAACCGATCAGATGATATTGGATCCGGATTGGACGGCGCGGGACCCTGACCCAGGATTACTGCGGAGGGGGGTTTATTTCAATAAAGATGGAGTCACTAATTGTGTTGTGTTTTATTTCTAATAAAAATATTTTTCTGTGTGTTGTGGTTTTTTTTTATCTGTACTAGAAATTCATGGTGGCTATGTCTAATATTGGCGTGACACCATGAATTTCGGGCTTAGGGCTAGCTGATAATATACAGCTAGCCATAACTCCATTATTACCCGGCTAGCCACCCGGCTTCAGGGCAGCTGGAAGAGTTGGATACAGCTCCAGAAGATGGCGCTTCTATGAAAGCGCCATTTTCTAGGGTGGCTGCGGACTGCAATTCACAGCGGGGGTGCCCAGAAAGCATGGGCACCCTGCACTGTGGATTCCAATCCCCAGCTGCCTAGTTGTACCCGGCTGGACTCAAAAATTAGGCGAAGCCCACGTCATTTTTTTTTTTTAATTATTTCATGAAATAATTAAAAAAAAGGGCTTCTCTATATTTTTGGTTCCCAACCGGGTACAAATAGGCAGCTGGGGGTTGGGGGCAGCCCGTACCTGCCTGCTGTACCCGGCTAGCATACAAAAATATGGCGAAGCCCATGTCATTTTTTTTTTCTTTTTGGGCAAAAAACTGCATACAGTCCTGGATGGAGGATGCTGAGCCTTGTAGTTCTGCAGCTGCTGTCTGCTCTCCTGCATACACTAGTGAATGGAGGATGCTGAGACTTGTAGTTCTGCAGCTGCTGTCTGCTCTCCTGCATACACTAGTGAATGGAGGATGCTGAGATTTGTAGTTCTGCAGCTGCTGTCTGCTCTCCTGCATACACTAGTGAATGGAGGATGCTGAGACTTGTAGTTCTGCAGCTGCTGTCTGCTCTCCTGCATACACTAGTGAATGGAGGATGCTGAGACTTGTAGTTCTGCAGCTGCTGTCTGCTCTCCTGCATACACTAGTGAATGGAGGATGCTGAGACTTGTAGTTCTGCAGCTGCTGTCTGCTCTCCTGCATACACTAGTGAATGGAGGATGCTGAGACTTGTAGTTCTGCAGCTGCTGTCTGCTCTCCTGCATACACTAGTGAATGGAGGATGCTGAGACTTGGAGTTCTGCAGCTGCTGTCTGCTCTCCTGCATACACTAGTTCTGCAGCTGTCTGCTCTCCTGCATACAATGAACATTTTGAAGAAGGAAATGACATCAGACCTTTTTTTTTTCATCAACAATCTTTAATGGCATTGTGCACTGATTAAAAACGCAGTGAGCAAAAACGCAGCAAAAAACGCACCAAATCGCGGCAAAAACGCATGCGTTTTTGCCGCGTTTTTTAGCCGCGGGTGCGTTTTTTAGACAAAAACGCACATAAAAACGCAGCGTGAAAAAAACGCCTAGTGCGCACATACCCTTAGAGTCCTTTGTCCAATTACTTTTGGTCCCTTTAAAAAGAGGAGGCTATGCATTACAGAGCTATGATTCCTAAACCCTTTCTCCGATTTGGATGTGAAAACTCTCATATTGCAGCTGGGAGTGTGCACTTTCAGCCCATATTATATATATAATTGTATTTCTGAACATGTTTTTGTAAACAGCTAAAATAACAAAACTTGTGTCACTGTCCAAATATTTCTGGACCTAACTGTATATATATATATTGTGAGGCAGTGACAGGGGTAATATTTGAAGACCGCTATGTGTCCCCCAGAATGTGTCTGGAAACCCTCTGAGTTTGCTATAGCTATTACTGGGAGTATAGCACAAAGGGTAACAGGGAGACAGATCCCTCCTCCCAGTCCAGGTTTTGTAGCAATCCTCATGTCCGGCATTTTCATTTAAAATCATGCAGAGCACAGCAGGGTGTGTCTCAGTTGAGAGCCAGGCTTGGTGAAGCTAACACATGCGGTATGAGCTGGGCTGGCTCTGTGTGGAGTGAACACAGGCCAAGAGTGTCAGCCTAGGAGAACCTTATACAGATCCCTGCGGTTATCGGGGTCCTAAGGTAACAAGACTTTTTGATGCAAAGAATTTGTCTATATGCACCGGCTGTGATCCGGAAGAGACTTTGACTGTGGGAAATTGAATCTATTTATGCTGCAACAATAAATAGACTGTTGGTGTGAACACGCTGCTGCCTCACTGCCTCACGTTTTTGCCCAAACAACGCTGCTACCTCACATTATGGTGGAGAATGCGGGCATGGCAGCCTGGTTGTTAAGGGCAATGGCCTAAGAGGTACTTACCCGGAAGAAAAAAAAATATTTTTTTTCTACTGACTGTTTGCGGTGGATCGGCGGGTCCACGAAGCCTGCAGGCGTTGCAGCCTGGTTGCTAGGGGCAACAACCCAGTTTTCACATGTTTATGATCAAGCCTGCAAAGTTACAGTTTAACTCAGCAGCCACCATGGAGGATCTTGTAAAGCAGCTGGCCCAGGCTAATGCTCAGCAGCAACAAACCAATGTCCAGCTCCAGCGGGCGTTCATTCAGCAACAGGAGACAAACAGCTTGTTGGCTAAGCAGCTTTCTGCTCTGCGAGAAGCGCTCCCAGCGGTAACTCCAGGTCATCCAGTCCTTCCTGCGGCCCAGGACAGAGTAAGGGCAGCACTTACGAGGATGAGTGCAGAGGATGACCGAGAAGCCTTTCTCTCCGTGTTTGAGAGGACTGCTGATGTCGTGGCCCCGTTCTTGGTAGGTGAACCCCAAAAAGCCTACCTGGATCTCAGCACGGAGGATGCCAAGGACTATGGCACACTGAAAGGTGAGATCCTTGCACGAATGGGGGTTAACACTTATCTCTGGGCCCAACGAGTGAATCAGTGGTCCTTTGAGGCAGGAAAACCTGCACGCTCACAGGCCCATGTCTTACTGGACCTTGTAAAAAAATGGCTGAAGCCGGAGACCTTGAACCCCGGACAGATAATTGAGCGGGTGGTGATTGAACGGTTTGTGCGGACTTTGCCAGCCCCCATTCAACGGTGGGTGGGACAGGGGGACCCCGGTACCCTAGACCAGCTAGTGAATTTGGTGGAACGCTACACAGCTGCCCAGGAGTTGGTCCGGGACTCTGCTTCACGGCGGGCACTCCGTAGGGATACGGCCCCTTCACAGTTGGTAAAAGACTCCCGTCCCTCCTCGGGTGCTGCCCCGTCTTCAGCCCTGGCAGAGAGTAAACCCCAGACTAAGGTCAGCAGGAGTCCCGGTTCCCCAAAGTCAGACACCCGAAACAGGGACACCTCTGCTGTTATGTGCTGGCGGTGCCATCAGCTCAGGCATGTGATGGCACAATGCCCACTCACATCAGAACCCATGGACTGCTGGTACCCCCGCCGGGTATCAATGTATGCCCATACTGTTTGTATCGTAAGCACTGTTACTATGGGGGAGGAGCCCCATCTCTGCAAAGTACGTGTTAATGGCTATACAGCAGAGGCTTTGTTGGACTCAGGAAGTTTAGTGACTCTTGTACATGCCTCCTTGGTCTCCAGGGAAAACCCTACGGGACATAAAGTAGGGGTACTTTGTATTCATGGAGACCTACGTGAATACCCTATGGAAAGGGTCACCATTGCTACCTAGTGTGGAGAGGTACAACATGAAGTGGGGGTGATGAAAAGACTTCCATATGCTGTTATTTTGGGAAGAGACTTGCCCCTGTTCTGGACATTATGTGGGAGGCGACCTAGCCCTCCGAGGTGTATGATTGAACCAGGCCCTGAGCCGGACGATCCCGACTCAGGGATACCTGCCGTAGGGGTCACCAGTATAGGGACAGAGTGTAACCCTGCCAGGTTCCCCCTAGAGGTAATGGCAGGAGAGGTTGAGCCACCCGAGGCAATCCCGGAGTTGAACGTGTCTCCAGATAATTTCGGAACAGCACAGCTCCGGGACCCCACATTGGCTCCTGGATGTGGAAATGTACAGGTAATTGATGGGGTACCCCAGCGGCCTGGTGCCAGGCTGGAAACTCCCTACATGGCTCTAAAGCGAGAGTTGCTCTATCGGGTTGATACAATCCGGGGGGAAATAGTGGAACAGTTGGTGGTCCCTCAGCAGTACCGCCGTCAGACCTTGGAATTGGCTCATAACCACCTAATGAGTGGGCACCTAGGTGAAGAGAAAACGCGGGAACGCATGTTTCAGCGGTTTTACTGGCCAGGGGTCGGCGCAGAAATTAAGAGGTTCTGTGAGTCCTGCCCAGTTTGTCAGTTGACCGCACCAACGCACCGTTTCCGTAGTCCTCTGATACCTTTACCCATTGTAGAGGTGCCTTTTGAGCGGATTGCTATGGATCTGATCGGACCCATTGTGAAATCAGCCCGTGGTCACCAGCACATCCTGGTAGTGATGGATTACGCGACACGTTATCCGGAGGCCATTCCACTACGTCACACCTCGGCGAGGCTTATTGCTCGGGAGTTGTTTGCTATGTTCTGTCGCGTGGGGTTACCCAAAGAAATCCTGACCGATCAGGGCACTCCCTTTATGTCTAAAATTACAAAGTAACTGTGCAAACTCCTCCAGATCAAGCAGCTACGCACGTCGGTGTACCATCCCCGGTCTGATGGTCTAGTGGAACGTTTTAATAAAACTCTAAAGGCTATGTTGAAAAAGGTGGTCTCCAAAGAGGGGAAAGATTGGGACATGTTATTGCCCTATTTAATGTTCGCTATCCGCGAGGTCCCACAATCTTCCACCGGGTTCTCGCCATTTGAGTTACTGTATGGCAGACATCCGCGGGGACTGCTGGATATAGTTAAGGAAACTTGGGAACAGGAGCCCACCCCTCACAAAAGCACAGTGGAATACGTTATGGGTATGCAGGATCGTATCACGGCAATAATGCCCATTGTTAAAGAGCATTTGCTGGATGCTCAGGCAGCCCAAAGTACTCAGTATAATAGAAAGGCCTCCATCAGGTCTTTTAAACCGGGAGATCGTGTCTTAGTCCTAATACCTACTGCAGAAAGTAAGTTCTTAGCCAAATGGCAAGGTCCCTATGAGATCCGGGAGAAAGTGGGGGAAGTAAACTATAAAGTGTATCAGCCAGGTAGAAGAAAACCAGAGCAAATCTACCATGTAAACCTGCTGAAGGCGTGGAAAGACAGGGAATGTATGGTGGCTGACGTAACGTTGGACCTAACCTTTTCAGGTGCCTTGACATCAACAAAAGAGGAGTCCCCTGATGATGAATTGGGAGTAAGGATAGGGGATTCTCTCTCAAAACAGCAGAGACGGGAGTCTCGGAGATTAGTGCAGCGGAATACGGATGTGTTCTCAAGCCTACCCGGCCGAACAACCGTAATCCACCATGATATTGTCACCGAGCCTCAAGTAAGGGTACGCCTGAGGCCATACCGGGTACCAGAGGCTCGTAGGCAAGCCATTGCGGAGGAGGTAAAAAAGATGCTCCAACTAGGGGTTATTGAAAAATCCACGAGCGAATGGGCCAGTCCCATTGTGCTGATCCCGAAACCAGACGGTTCTTTAAGATTCTGTAATGACTTCCGAAAGTTAAATGAGGTATCGAAGTTTGATATGTATCCCATGCCCAGGGTCGACGAGCTGATAGAGAGACTTGGACGGGCCCAGTACTTCACGACTCTCGATCTCACTAAAGGTTACTGGCAGGTGCCGCTGACAGAGGCGGCAAAAGAAAAGACCGCTTTTGTCACGCCAGGGGGGCTCTATCACTATGTCGTCTTGCCATTTGGTTTACATGGGGCTCCGGCCACGTTTCAGAGATTAATGGACATAGTGTTAGAACCCCATCAACCATATGCCTCCGCATATTTGGATGACATCATCATCTATAGCAGTGACTGGAGCACCCACTTATCTCAGGTACAAGCGGTAGTGGATTCGCTCAGAGCGGCTGGTCTGACGGCGAATCCAAGCAAATGTGCTATGGGTCTCAAAGAAGTCCGTTACTTGGGCTATGTGATAGGCAAGGGGTTATCAAGCCACAAGTAAACAAAATCGAAGCCATTCAAAACTGGCCTCGTCCCCTTACCACAAAACAGGTAAGAGCCTTTCTAGGTATAATGGGGTATTACCGACGATTCATACCCAATTTTGCTGGACGGTCGGCGCCTTTGTCCGATCTTTTAAAAGGGAAGAAGTCGGTCATGGTCCACTGGAATACACAAGCAGAGGAAGCCTTTCAGGTGCTAAAGGTAGTCCTATGTGGTCAGCCTGTCCTTGTCAACCCTGACTTTCAAAAGGAGTTTATAGTACAGGCAGATGCCTCTGAGGTGGGTCTGGGTGCGGTTCTGTCCCAGGAGGTAGATGGAGAAGAGCACCCGGTCACCTATTTGAGTAGAAAACTCACCCCGGCAGAGAAGAACTATAGCGTAGTGGAGAAGGAGTGCCTGGCCATAAAATGGGCTCTGGAATCCCTACGCTACTACCTGCTGGGGCGACACTTTCGCCTGGTGACAGACCACTCCCCTTTGGTCTGGATGAGGAATGCTAAGGAGAGAAATGCTAGAGTCACCAGGTGGTTTCTCTCCTTGCAGAACTTTCACTTTTCTGTGGAACACCAGGCTGGTAGGTTGCAGGGCAATGCAGATGCCCTGTCCAGAGGTCCATGTATGTTGGCAAAAGTTCAACCCCGCCCGTTTGAACTGAGGGGGGGATATGTGAGGCAGTGACAGGGGTAATATTTGAAGACCGCTATGTGTCCCCCAGAATGTGTCTGGAAACCCTCTGAGTTTGCTATAGCTATTACTGGGAGTATAGCACAAAGGGTAACAGGGAGACAGATCCCTCCTCCCAGTCCAGGTTTTGTAGCAATCCTCATGTCCGGCATTTTCATTTAAAATCATGCAGAGCACAGCAGGGTGTGTCTCAGTTGAGAGCCAGGCTTGGTGAAGCTAACACATGCGGTGTGAGCTGGGCTGGCTCTGTGTGGAGTGAACACAGGCCAAGAGTGTCAGCCTAGGAGAACCTTATACAGATCCCTGCGGTTATCGGGGTCCTAAGGTAACAAGAGTTTTTGATGCAAAGAATTTGTCTATATGCACCGGCTGTGATCCGGAAGAGACTTTGACTGTGGGAAATTGGATCTATTTATGCTGCAACAATAAATAGACTGTTGGTGTGAACACGCTGCTGCCTCACTGCCTCACGTTTTTGCCCAAACAACACTGCTACCTCACAATATATATATATATATTATACACATATATGTATATATATAAATATATATATATATATATATATATACACACACACACACACACACACACACACACACACACACACACACACACACACACACACACACACACAGTACAGACCAAAAGTTTGGACACACCTTCTCATTCAAAGAGTTTTCTTTATTTTCATGGCTCTGAAAATTGTAGATTCACATTGAAGGCATCAAAACTATATGAATTAACACAAGTGGAATGAAATACATAACAAAAAAGTGTGAAACAACTGAAAATATGTCTTATATTCTAGGTTCTTCAAAGTAGCCACCTTTAGCTTTGATTATTGCTTTGCACACTCTTGGCATTATCTTGATGAGCTTCAAGAGGTAGTCACCGGAAATGATTTTCCAACAGTCTTGAAGGAGTTTCCAGAGATGCTTAGCACTTGTTGGCCCTTTTGCCTTCACTCTGTGGTCCAGCTCACCCCAAACCATCTTGATTGGGGTCTAGTGACTGGAGGCCAGGTCATCTGGCGTAGCACCCCATCACTCTCCTTCTTAGTCAAATAGCCATTACACAGACTGGAGGTTTGTTTAGGGTCATTGTCCTGTTGAAAAATAAATGATGGTCCATCTAAACGCAAACCGGATGGAATAGCATGCCACTGCAAGATGCTATGGTAGCCATGCTGGTTCAGTATGCCATCAATTTTGAATAAGTCCCCAACAGTGTCACCAGCAAAGCACCCCCACACCATCACACCTCCTCCTCCATTGTTCATGGTGGGAACCAGGCATGTAGAGTCCATCCGTTCACTTTTTCTGCGTCGCACAAAGACACGGTGGTTGGATCCAATGATCTCAAATTTGGACTCATCAGAACAAAGCACAGATTTCCTCTGGTCTAATGTCCATTCCTTGTGTTCGTTAGCCCAAACAAGTCTCTTCTGCATATTACCTGTCCTTAGCAGTGGTTTTCTAGCACCTATTTTACCATGAAGGCCTGCTGCACAAAGTCTCCTCTTAACATTTGCTCTAGAGATGTGTCTGCTGCTAGAACTCTGTGTGGCATTGACCTGGTCTCTAATCTGAGCTGCTGTTAGCCTGCGATTCCTGAGGCTGGTGACTCGGATAAACTTATCCTCCGTAGCAGAGGTGACTCTTGGTCTTCCTTTCCTGGGGTGGTCCTCAGGTGAGCAAGTTTCTTTGTAGTGTTTGATGATTTTTGCTACTGCACTTGGGGACACTTTCAAAGTTTTCCCAATTTTTCGGACTGACTGACCTTAATTTCTTAAAGTAATGATGGCCACTTATTTTTCTTTACTTAGCTGCTTTTCTCTTGCCATAATACAAATTCTAACAGTCTATTCTGTAGGACTATCAGCTGTGTATCCACCAGACTTCTGCACAACACAACTGATGGTCCCAACCCCATTTATAAGGCAAGAAATCCCACTTATTAAACCTGACAGGGCACATCTGTGAAGTGAAAACCATTTCTGGTGACTACCTCTTGAAGCTCATCAAGAGAATGCCAAGAGTGTGCAAAGCAGTAATCAAAGCAAAAGGTGGCTACTTTGAAGAACCTAGAATATAAGACATATTTTCAGTTGTTTCACAATTTTTTGTTAAGTATTTCATTCCACATGTGTTAATTCACAGGTTTGATGCCTTCAATGTGAATCTACAGTTTTCAGAGTCATGAAAATAAAGAAAACTCTTTGAATGAGAAGACGTGTCCAAACATTTGGTCTGTATATATATATATATATATATATATATATATATATATATATATATATATATATATATATATACACACACACACATATACCTACGTACTTGCATCATTCATAGCACATGTGTATTTTTATTCATCCACTTACTCCAACAGGTATGTCTCAATTGTTATCCACTATGATTCCTACTGGATTTCGCGCCAGTTTAGAGAGGTCACCACTAGAGATGAGCGAACCGGTCGCGGTTTGGCTTGAGGTCGGTTCGCCGAACGGAGGTCCCGTTCGAGTTCGGTTCGTCGAACGTTCGACGAACCGAACTCGAACCAATAGGCTATAATGGGAGGCAATCACAAACACATAAAAATGCATTATAAATGTACACATACAGTTAATAAACATTGCCATAACACTTAGCGGTCCCCGCGATCCCTCCTGCACTCTGTCTCCTGCCGCTATTCCATCCGATGATCGCTGAATCCTCCCGGTGACCGGCACTGCCAGCAGTGATGCAGGACCTATCGTGATGTCAAAATAGCCATGTGACCAGTCACGTGGCTATTATCTCATTGGCTACAGACTGGTCACATGACTATGACGCGTCATGTAGGACCTGCGAGTGCATCTCTCCGGTACACGGTGCACATTTGTGTATCGCCGTGTACCGGCGACATGCTGTAGCACACGGTCGACTCCCCGTTCCGTTAGGGACCGGCTGACACAGCCGGTCATTAACGGAGATCACCGTTGCCATAGCAACGCAGTTAGCGGTGACGTCACCGCTAACCGCGGCTCCGGGAATCACATGATCGGAGCCCTGTTGCTATGGTAACGCGTCTGTCACCGCCAGCAGCACTGATCTCTCTCTCCATGAAGGCTGCAAGCTGCTTTCCGTGCAGCCATCACGGAGTGATTTCTGCACGGGAAGCAGCGTCTTCCCCCATTCAGCAGTGATGTAGCAGAGCTGCATTTGTTGAACGAGAAAGACAGAAGACCATGGATCGTGGAGGGCTGACAGGGGGTAATAAAGATGGAGTCTCTAATGTGTCTGTGTATTTATTTCTATTAAAGTATTTTTTCTCTGTGTGGTGTCTTTTTTTTAACCCTTTATTGGAGATTCTTAATGGCTGGGTCAAACGTGCCTGACATTAAGAATCTCTGGCTTAATACTAGCTAGTAAAACAAAGCCAGTATTAACTCATGATTACCCAACAAGCCACCCGGCTCCAGGGCTGTTGGAAGAGTTGGATACAGCGCCAGATGATGGTGCTTCTATGAAAGCGCCATTTTCTGGGGCGGCTGCGGACTGCAATTCGCAGCAGAGGCGCCCAGAAACCTCGGGCTAACCTGTGCTGCGGATTCCAATCCCCAGCTGCCTAGTTGTACCCGGCTGGACACAAAAATGGAGCGAAGCTCACGTCGTTTTTTTTTTAATTATTTCATGAAATAAGTGAAATAATTAAAAAAAACGGGCTTCCCTATATTTTTGGTTCCCAGCCGGGTACAAATAGGCAACTGGGGGTTGGAGGCAGCCCGTGGCTGCCTGCTGTACCTGGCTAGCATACAAAAATATGGCGAAGCCCACGTCATTTTTTTGGTGGGCAAAAAACTTCTGCATACAGTCCTGGATGGAGTATGCTGAGGCTTGTAGTTCTGCAGCTGCTGTCTGCTCTTCTCCATACAGACAGACAGCAGCTGCAGAACTACAAGGCTCAGCATACTCCATCCAGGACTGTATGCAGAAGTTTTTTGCCCCCTGAAAAAATGATGTGGGCTTCGCCATATTTTTGTATGCTAGCCAGGTACAGCAGGCAGGTACGGCTGCCCCCAACCCCCAGTTGCCTATTTGTACCCGGCTGGGAACCAAAAATAAAGGGAAGCATTTTTTTTTTTATTTCATGAATTTCATGAAATAATTAGAAAACAAATGACGTAGGCTTCGCCCCATTTTTGTGTCCAGCCAGGTACAACTAGGCAGCTGGGGATTGGAATCCGCAGCACAGGTTGGCCTGAGCTTTCTGGGCCCCACTGCTGCGAATTGCAGTCTGCAGCCGCCTCAGAAAATGGCACTTTCATAGAAGCGCCATCTTCTGGCGCTGTATCCAACCCAACTCTTCCAGCACCTGCCTGCTATACCTGGCTAGCATACAAAAATATGGCGAAGCTCACGTCCTTTTTTTGTAGTTTTTTGGCAAAAAAAATAAAAAATGCTTCCCTGGATTTTCCATTGCCAGTGAAGGTAACACCAAGCAGTGGGGGTTAGCAGCCAGTAGCTGCTTGGATTACCCTTAGCTAGCAATACAAAAAATGCAGCGGGAGCCCATATATATTTTTTTTAATTATTTATTTAAATAACTAAAAACAAAATGGGCTTCCCTGTATTTTGATTGCTGGACATCACAGTGCTGTAAAAATAAATCTTTAAAAAAAATTACGTAGCGCTCCGCAGTATTTTTGATTCTCAGCGCAGATAAAGCAGACAGCTATGGGTTGCCACCCCCAACTGCCTGCCGTTACCTTGGTTGGCAATCAAAATACAGGAAAGCCCATTAATTTTTTCTATTTAAAAAATAGTTAAAAAAAAAATGATGTTGGGTCCCCCCATTTTTGATAGCCAGCTAGAGTAAAGCAGACGGCTGTAGCCTGAAAACCACAGCTGGCAGCTTTACCGTGGTTGGGGATCCAATGTGGAGGTCCCCCCAGGCTCTTTTTTTTATAATTATTTTATAAATATTAATAATTACACAAAAAAAGTATGGTCCCCCCCAAATTGGATCACCAGCCAAGGTAAAGCGGACAGCTGTGGTCTGGTATTCTCAGGGTGGGAAGGTCCATAGTTATTGGGCCTTCACAGCCTAAAAGTAGCAGGCCGCAGGCGCCCCAGACGTGGCGCATCCACTAGATGCGCCAATCCTGGCGCTTCACCCCAGCTCATCCCGTGCCCTGGTGCAGTGGCAAATGGGGTAATAAATCGGGTTGATACTAGCTGTAAGGTCACCTGGCATCAAGCCCAGCAGTTTGTGATGTCATGGCGTCTATTAGATACCCAACATCATAAACTGTCAGTACTAACAAAAAAAAAACGACAAAAGAAATTTATTTGAAAAAACAGTCCCCAAAACATTCCCTCTTTCACCAATTCCAATTTATTGTAAGAAAAAAAATAAAGGGGTCCCACGACAACTCTGGACCGTCTAGAATATGGGGGGGAGACACTCAGGGAACGTATCCCCCATTTTCTAGGAGTGCTGTCACGCTCCCCGGCTCCCCTGCCACGCTCCCCGGCTCCCCTGCCATGCTCCCCGGCTCCTTTGCCAGGCGTCCCCCGCTCCACGGCCTCCATGCTCCCTCACCTGCGTCCTCCAGGCAACCCGGTCCCCGGTCCCGGCGCCCATCTGCGATACTGAGCGCTCCTGCCTCCTGTGCACCACTCCCTGCTCTGGCTTCTGGCACCCGGGCCTCGCGCATGCGCATTAGGGCGCGCGCGCGGTCATTGACCCTCTCTTAAAGGGCCAGCGTCCTCCAACAGGATATTGAAGATTCAGGTGCAGGGTATATAGGGGGTTCCTTTCCAAGTGGGCGGGGCCTGTTCTTCGTGTTTGCTAAGCTAGGAGTCAGGTCTCCCTGTGCCATTATCTCGTACTTACCTATCTCTCTTGTAGAGCCGCTCCTGTCTCGCCAACCGGTCCTGACGGTTCCAGAACCCCGAACGGACTGTCCGCCATCCTCTCAGTTCCTACCGTCTCCGATCCCTGGATCCGTGTGGTGACCGACCTCCCCGTTCCGCTGGTTTCGGACCCTGCCTGACATCATCTCGGCCTCCGAACCTGCGCTCTGTCACCCGGACTACCTTCAGAGACTCCGTGGTCCCAGGGACTTCTACACCCACTCCTCTGAACGGACTGTCCTGCTACCCGTAGTGCTTCGGCTACCGGGCACCTTGCCCTCGGTGGGGTGCTCAGTCCAGTGGATCCACCTCCTGGGCCTACCCGTCATCCTGGTCCTAACAAGTGCAGACCCTTCATGTGAAGAGTGTGGGTGCAATGAATCTGCACTCACTCTCCCCGGGTCCACAGCAGCAGAGTCCATGTCGTAATGGTTGCTACAAAAGCTGCAATGCCCTGCTCATGAGGTAAGGGCATGCCTAATCAGGAGAACTATTCTACATTTCCAAATATTGGTATTTGCTGATATTATTGCTATTCCACCTACTATATATTGGGGATAGGATCTTGGAGATGGAATACCCCTTTAAGTCCAGTTATCCAGCTGAATGAATACTTAACAATAGAGCTCGCTATTTAGATGTGTTTTCTTGTGGCGTATAACGGACTCTCATGTTTGGTAGTCATTCAGCAGGGCAACTATAAAAGCAAATCCCTCCATTTGGAAATGGAGGTACGGTGTACGGTGTATACGGTGTATACCTGTGATCACGTGTATACGGTGTATACCTGTGATCACGTGAGCGGGGACCGGAAAAACCGTCCTGAATCATGATCTCCAGGGTCTCAGCTAGCCCTGAAACCCCGGAGATTTTCTGATGCTGGGGGGCACTATTCACTTATTTCTGCCTGCTGTTTATAAACGGCAGATCAGAATAAGGCTACATTAACACGACCGATCCATTTTTGTGGTCTGCAAAAAACAGTCCGTTTTTATTCACGGGTGCATCCGTGTGGCATCCTTTTTTGTTCCGTAGACGGTCCGTATGTCATCTGTTTGTCAACCGTGTGCCTTCCGTTTTTTTTGTGTACTGCAAAAAAACTGAAGGAGGGTAAATGCATAAATTTACCCAGGATCCATAGCTTCATCCTACATGAGGCGGTCACATGTTCACTCCAGCTCTCCTGATCAGCTCTCCTGATCAATTATGTTCCTTACCTCATGAGCAGGGCATTGCAGTAATAATAATAATTTATTCATTTATATAGCGTTATTAATTCCATAGCGCTTAGCGCTGTATGTCTTTGGAGTGTGGGAGGAAACCGGAGTACCCGGAGGAAACCCACGCAAACACGGGGAGAACATACAAACTCCTTGCAGATGGTGTCCTTGGTGAGAATTGAACCCAGGACCTCAGCGCTGCAAGACTGCAGTGCTAACCACTGAGCCACCGTGCCGCCCATTTAGCTTACAGATGCATAACCACCACTCACTGTGTCTGAACACAGGAAGCTGAGCTGACAGCCGCTCTGTGCATGCATCAGCGTCTATTGTGAAGGAGAGGGCCGCGGGGGATCAACGCTGCACAGGTACCGTGGGACACCGGGGAACACCGGTGGGGTTATAGGGGGTGCCCTGGCAGGGCCTGGGGAGGAGTTTTCTGTCGCATGTGTCATGATACATGCGACAGAAATGAGAGGAGTAGGGTGAATGTGGCCGGCGCGCTGCTGTGCGCGCGGCCATCTTGGAGTTCTGGGAGGGCATCAGGGGGGGCACTTTGGCGACACCGGGGGACTGGAGGGGACCGGGGAGGAGATTTATCATGTTTGTTCATGCCAGATGGGAGATAAATTATTTTTTACCGGCGCTGTCATTTACTGTAACGTGATCATCGATGTACGGTGTATACCTGTGATCACGTGAGCGGGGACCGGAAAAACCGTCCTGAATCACGATCTCCAGGGTCTCAGCTAGCCCTGAAACCCCGGAGATTTTCTGACGCTGGGGGGCGCTATTCACTTATTTCTGCCTGCTGTTTATAAACGGCAGATCAGAATAAGGCTACATTAACACGACCGATCCATTTTTGCGGTCTGCAAAAAACAGTCCGGTTTTTTTCACGGGTGCATCCGTGTGGCATACGTTTCCGTTCCGTAGACGGTCCGTATGTCATCTGTTTGTCATCCGTCTGCCTTCCGTTTTTTTTGTGTACTGCAAAAAAACTGAAGCAGGGTAAATGCATAAATTTACCCAGGATCCATAGCTTCATCCTACATGAGGCGGTCACATGTTCACTCCAGTGCCATTTTCTACTGCTTTTAACAGCGTAGAGCGCTCTGGTGATTTTCTTGTGCTTGTGCACTTCATATCAGTCTTTTCTGTCATTATAATGGCAGAAAGACACATAATGTCCCACTCTCCTGCATTTTGTAATTTTGCACCCTTTGGTGCCTTTCATGTGGCACTAAGGGGTGCTTAGCTTTGTATTTAGCCAAAAAAATGAAAAAAAAAAATGACATAGGGTTCCCCCTAGTTTTGTAGCCAGCTAGGGTAAAGCAGACGGCTGCAGCCTGCAGACCACAGCTGGCAACCTCACCTTGGCTGGTAATCCAAAACTGAGGGCACCCCACGCTGTTATTTTAAATTAAATGAATAATTAAAAAAAAAACACGTAGGGGTCCCCCCAAAATTGGATCACCAGCCAAGGTAAAGCAGACAGCTGGGGTCTGATATTCTCAGACTAGGGAGGTCCATGGTTATTGGACTCTCCCCAGCCTAAAAATAGCAGGCCGCAGCCGCCCCAGAAGTGGCGCATCCATTAGATGCGCCAATCCTGGTGCTTCGCCCCAGCTCATCCCGCGCCCTGGTGCGGTGGCAAATGGGGTAATATATGGGGTTAATACCAGATGTGTAATGTCTCCTGGCATCAAGCCCTGGGGTTGGTGAGGTCAGGCGTCTATCAGATACCCGACATCACCAACCCAGTCAGTAATAAAAAAAAATAGACGACAAACACATTTTTATTTGAAAAAATACTCCCCAAAACATTCCCTCTTTAACCAATTTATTAGAAAGAAAAACAAATCCAGGTCTGGTGTAATCCAAGGGGTTGCCATGACGATTCGCACTGTCCCAGTCATTGTAGAGCAGAATGTTCCCCATTGGCTGGGAGAGCAATGCAGTGACCTGAGCTAACATCAATGGGTCAGCCCAGGCCACTGCAGGGCATGACAAGTGCTGCTGTCAGCGAGGTACATTACCTGCGCTGATCTCCAGCACTGCTGACAGCCCCTGTCACTGAGTTCAATGACCGCCGCCTTCACAGCCAAGTATCGTGAGAGGCCCGTGACGTCACCGCTAGTCAGTCTCGGGTCAGAAGCGAGAGAAGGTGATGTGATAAGCGGTGGCCATGGAGGACAGTGACAGCGCTGAGGTCGGGATGGCGGGACTTCATCACCGCAGGTAAGCCGAGCGGGACCATGTGTGCAGAGTGTGTGTGCAGAGTGTGTGTGTACGTGTGTACATGCCGCGGGCAGGAGGGGGCGGAGCGAGCTGAGCGGGGAAGTGTGGGCTTCCTGCACGTAACTAGGATAAACATCGGGTTACTAACCAAAGCGCTTTGGTTGGATACCCGATGTTTATCTTGGTTACCAGCTTGTGGCAGGCTGCCAGCGATGGCTCCTGCACACTGTAGCTGTAAAAAGCCCTACTTTTTGCTGCTAGAACCGTTCTCGAACGTATCTAGAACTATCGAATTTTAGCAAAAAAGCTCGAGTTCTACTTCGATCTAGAACAGCCCCAAAATCACTCGAACCGCGAACTGGAGAACCGCGAACCGCGCTCAACTCTAGTCACCACTTCCGGGTTATCTCTAGTGACCAACACTAAAGGGGAATACAAAGTCTCCTCCAATTAGAAGGACCCAATCCTGACGCGCTCTCGAAGTGAGTGGAGGTTGCACTCATTCACAAGCGCTTCCAGGTTGTGAGCTTCCAGAACCTTTGCGTCTGAGCCAATTAACGCAGACCAGCACTGCTGACATGCCCCACTTCATCCTGTGGGACAATCATTGCTCACAATCACCTCTGGAACTCACATCGCACCATGTGTGCTTCCTCATAATGACATCAAACCTGCAGTGCCGTAACTATAAACTTCGGGGCCCCAGGGCAAAACTTCATAGTGGGGCCCCTCAACATTTCAATTACTAGAGGTTGGTCGGAACGTGGTGAAGCCTGCTACGCATTGTTGTATACAACACACAGGCTTCACCACGTTCTGCAAGACCTTTAATAGATTTTGTTTATGATGCAAGTTTTAGAAGTTAAATATTCAGTGCATATGTTTGGAAAATTAATAAGGTAAATAATTCCAAATATTGCACAATTTTCAAATAACTGTATATGTTTATTAAATTTAAGTATTTTTAAACAGTATATATTTAAACTTTGTTCACTTAAACATAACATTACCAATTTGTTCAGTTTTAAACAGCTACTTAAACATTTGTTTCCTAACTTTCAGAGAAGCGAATTCATCAATTACTTTGTCAAAGTTGATCTGTTGAGCTCGATCATTCTCAATTCAAAGTAAAGCTAAGCTGCTGAGTCTTTCTTGAGCCATAGTACTTCTCAAGTAGTTTTTTATGTGTGATTATGGAGACTTCCCCCTTCTCCCCTCCCTCCCCCTCGCAGCAGTATAGACCTGCAGACTGGAGAGGGGCAGAGCTTCTCACAATTTGTCACAGAGATATTTGTGTCTGCTGAGACTGTCTGTCTCCTCTCAAAACAAGACCTCAGTGTCAGTGCACGTCGCGTTGCGGCCGCTGCCTGAACTATTGGCTGACTGCCTGGCGCGACACCACACGATCAGCTAACAGTCTACTGTCTGCCATAGAGCACCTGTTGCTAAGCAAAATAGCGTTTCCCCGTTTACAGAAAACAAACAAAAAACATTTACGCTTGCACTTTCATGGATCTTTTTGTTATTTTTATTAACTTTAAACTTGAATAATGTAGGAGCTGGGTATTTATGAGAAATTAAAGTATTAAAATACAATTTTTTTACCATCAGTTTGGGGCCCCTTGGGTGGCTGGGGCCCCGGGGCAGTACCCCGGCTGTACTGGTTGTAGTTACGGCCCTGCATACCTGCATAGTGACATGCATCCAAAAATTGGAGGAAAAAGGGGCATAAATCCAAAAGAGCCATACATTACTCCTATTGCACCCCATTTATAGCAGTATGCATTAATAAACACTTTTTGAGAGTCTGTAACAGTTGACTTTCCTTTTTATTGTATTAGACACTAGCTAAAGGAGTAAGAAATATATGTTATCCATCTCCATGACCCCAATAAGGATCACAGTGCATAGACAATATAATATTTGAAACAAATGGTCATATTTTCCTTGAACTCTGAAGCTTTTACATACTGGGCTAAAAAGAAGTTTGAGGATTTAAAGGCAAATCCCCAACTACAACACTATAAGGCTAGGTTCACACACTGCGTTTTTTTGACGCTGCGTTTTTGTGCGTTTTTGCAGCAAAAAAACGCACAAAAACGCACCCGCGGCAAAAAAAGCGGCAAAAAAGCGGCAAAAAACGCGTGCGTTTTGCCGCGATTTGGTGCGTTTTTTGCTGCGTTTTGCTGCGTTTTTGCTCACTGCTTCTTTATGCGTTTTTTATCAGTTAACAAAAAAAAAAGGTCTGATGTCATTTCCTTCTTCAATATGTTCTTCATTCTCCACTAGTGTATGCAGGAGAGCAGACAGCTGCAGAACTACAAGGCTCAGCATACTCCATCCAATAGTGCATGCGGGAGAGCAGACTGCAGCTGCAGAACTACAAGACTCAGCATGCTCCATCCAGGACTGTATGCTGGAGGGAGAGTCAGAGGGAGCAGACCTACAAGGCTTAGCATCCTCCATCCAATAGTGTATGCAGGAGAGCAGACAGCAGCTGTCGAACTACAAGGCTCAGCATCCTCCATCCAATAGTGTATGCAGGAGAGCAGACAGCAGCTGTCGAACTACAAGGCTCAGCATCCTCCTTCCAGGACTGTATGCAGGATTTCTTTGCCCCCCCCCCAAAAAAAAATGACGTGGGCTTCGCCATATTTTGTATGCTAGTCGGGTACAGCAGGCAGGTACGGGCTGCCCCCAACCCCCAGCTGCCTATTTGTACCCAGCTGGGAACCAAAAATATAGAGAAGCCCTTTTTTTTTTTAATTATTTCATGAAATAATTAAAAAAAAAATGACGTGAGCTTCGCCTAATTTTTGTGTCCAGCTGGGTACAACTAGGCAGCTGGGGATTGGAATCCACAGTGCAGGGTGCCCATGCTTTCTGGACACCCCCACTGCGAATTGCAGTCCGCAGCCACCCCAGAAAATGGCGCTTTCATAGAAGCGCCATCTTCTGGCGCTGTATCCAACTCTTCCAGCTGTCCTGATGCTGGGTGGCTTGCTGGGTAATAATGGAGTTAGGGCTAGCTGTATATTATCAGCTGGCCCTAAGCCCAAAATTCATGGTGTCACGCCAATATTAGACATGGCCACCATGAATTTCTAGTAAAGATAAAAAAACCACAACACACAGAAAAATATTTTTATTAGAAATAAAACACAACACAATTAGTGACTCCATCTTTATTGAAATAAAGAACCCCCCCCCCCGCAGTAATCCTGGGTCAAGGGTCCCGCACCGTCCAATCCGGATCCAATATCATCTGATCGGCTTGCTAGAAGGCAAAGCTATCAGATGATGTGTCAGGATCAAGTGCCTGAATCACATAACTCATCAGCTGATTGTATAAAAGCCGTTTATACAATCAGCAGATGCATCGGTGCAAAAAAAAAAAATAAAAAATACTCACTTATGTGCTGATTACCGGCAGGTCCTGCAGCGGAGTCTGATCCCGTCCGATCGCTGCAGCAGCTGCCGGTAATCAGGGATGAAGTCTCCTGACGCATCCGCTGATAGGTGAAGCCGGCCGGCCGCTGGCGTCAGCCCGAGACTTACGATCAGCTGATGCGTCAGGTGACTGAATCAGATGATCCATCGCCAGGTCCTGCATCCTGCAGGCATACGTACCCGGGGAGACTGCACACACCCGGAGCGGCGATACCGTGACAAGATCTGGGAGCGGGCATGGCACCGGGAGGCTGCAGACAGGTGAGTATAACTTTTTTTTTTTTCTACTGTTCACTTTTGCCGCTTCCACCTCCTGCCCGTACATGGCGCCGCACGGCAGCTACATGCACAGGACTGGAGGTGGAAGCGGCGGTGACGGTACCGGGAGGATTCACGCTTCTGTATTTACTGACAGAAGGAATCCTCTTCCTGTACATGTCACTTTACTGCCCACCTCCTGCGTTTATAGTTGCGTTTTTGGTCTTAGAAACGCACCAAAACGCACCAAAACGCAGCTATTTGCGTTTCTCATTGCGTCTTTCAACATCCCATTGCACTCAATGGATGAAAAGCGCAGTGAAAAACGCGGGAATAATTGACATGCTGCGTTTTTGTGGCACCACAAAAACGCAGCTGAAAAAAAACGCTGTGTGCAGACAGCAAAAATGAAAACTCATAGACTTTGCTGGGGAAGCAAAGTCATGCAGTTTTCTGAGCAAAAACGCACCCGAAAACTGCGCAAAAACACAGCGAAAAACGCACTGTGTGAACTTACCCTTACAGACAATTCAGATAAAGCAACTAAAGGACATCTCTTTGTTAAGTCCCTTGCTGGAGACTGTATCTAAGCAGAAGATCCATTTCGCTTTCCTTTAGACGATCATTTTATTCTAGTCTCCCCTTGGCGAGATCGCAGGGCACCGATGGAATATCATGGAACCAATTGGTTACCTATTGAAGGCCCATTTTTTGCCATCTTGACACTCCTGAAGCCAAGCCTGTGAGCTTTTGCCTCAGTGCCTACCTCTTTATTCAGCAAAATAGTCCTTTCTGGAGAACCAACCTGCATGGATGTCCTATGACCTGCACATTAACTCTGTACGGTTATTCTTCTAAGTATTTTGAAGTCAATAGGCATTGACTTCAAAATACTTTATACATTGTTTAATAAAGCGTTAACGTTTTTCTAAAATGGTCATAAACTCATACACCTTATAGCTCTCTAAAGTCATGACTATCCTTCAGGGCTCTAGCATGTCATAGGTATCCATAGGTATCCTTGGAAGTCAACATTACTCTGAAACATTTTTGAAATAATGGTCCTACATCTTTTTAAATGAAAAGCCTTCAGTAGAGTACAATAGATTTTATGAATGAGGCTCTCAGTTGATTTGTTTTCCCAAATGTCCTGTTACTACTACATTACCACTATTAAAATCCTGTCTGAAACTGCTTTTTTTCTATTTACTTTTTATAGGACTATAAATAACAATGTACCAAATCGCTTTCTTGATTATAACCTAAAACATTTGTTTTCCTCATAAACTATATAAAAGTTTAGGCAACGACTCCGACTCTTTAAATCTAATGAATAAGGTGACAAAATTATATTGTTTTAACTGCAATTGTCAATCTTACATTATAATTCCATTTTTATGTAAGGCCAATGCAGCTTTTTAAAGCAACAAAAAGCAACGGAAGGAACATGAACAAGCAGACAGCATATAATTGGAGAAAAATTACTGAACCGAAAATATATTGTATGGTAAATAACAGAACTCAATTGAAGGAACCTCTGCAATTCTAAGTAAGTTAAAGACCATAAATGTTTTTTTCCATTTATCTTTTGTGATGCCAATTTAATTTTTATACACAGATACAATTAAACATTTCTTTTTTAATAATATTAAAAGAAACAGTAACCAAATAGTTACCTGGAGGTGATGGTGTGGATTTAGTGATATTCTGAAATCCTGGGAAAATAAAGAAATATAATCATTATTGTGCTGCCACTCAAATAGAATTTCTAAAATTCTTACTTTAAAAATCTCAGCAATGAAAATAAATTTAAAAAAGTTTTCCTTATCTCATTTTGTAATTATGATGTATGGTTATATCTCCAGTTAACACTATCATTAAATAATTATGGCTGTGTACCCCTCAGAATGATTGTATTGTTTGTCATTAGAGATGAGCGAATGCTGTGAAATTTTAATTTGCCGACTGCAGCATTTAACACAAAAGTTAGGTTTGTGGCCAATAAATTTGTGCAAATCACATAACTAAAATGCTATTGATTGCCAGGAAAATATGTACAGAACTTTGAAATCAACTAAAAACCTTTTGAACTCTGTAATGTAAAAAGAGTCTTTTTAACCCCTTAGCAACCATTGATATGCACAAAAACAGTGGTAGTTAAGGGTCCTCATTCCCTCATCGCTATTTTAAAATGGCTATTGGAGATAAGTACACTGACAAGCAAAAGGGTAACTGTTATGAACTTTTGACTTTCAGTCTCCATATCTCATCATCCACTTTAATTATCTCTTGTGCATTACCTCCTGCTACCCTTGTGAAAATGAAAGATTTGCGGTAAAAGCAAAAATTTTTTTGGGTAAAAATGCATTTTTTTCATTTTCACGGCTCAACGTTAAAAAATTCTGTGAAACACCTGCAGGTTTACAAGCTTAACAAGCATCTAGATAAATTCCTTGTGGGGTCTACATTCCAAAATGGGGTCAGAAGTGGGAGGTTTCCACTGTTTAGGCACATCAGGGTCTATGCAAAAACAACATGGCGCCCGCTATCTATTCCAGTAAAAAAGGAAAGGAAAAAAGGTGCACCACCAATAATGAGAGAGGTTGTAAACAATGAGTGCTCACCCGTGCAGTAGAAAATACATGTAAAATGGAGAAAAAGTACTGCACATGAACGGGAAGCACAACCGACCAAATATATAAGAAAAGAACATGACCTTAATTGATACAAAAATAAAAAACGCTAAAACCAAAACTCATACAATAATAGAAACAGGACAAGAGACACAATATAATAAACTGACCGTTATACAATATCATAAATATATCAGATAATAGCATATCATAGAATGTACAAGGTTATATATATATATATATATATATATATATATATATATATAAACTGTGCAAACCTGTACTCAGAAATAAATATGCAATTATATACAAAATACACGAATACCAATATAGCTAGGTCTACTCACAAGAGAATAAACCAGGCACCTAGTCAGGAGGCCAATTCATCTGCATGATAAAACATGAAGTAGCAAAGAAACCTGTGACCAAATAGTCATAGCACTATGGCCATGCTAACCTCCCATGTATGATGCATTGATCAAGATTAACTCTGTGTACAGAGAATTATGGAGAACGATCATGGAGAGCAACAGAGGAGTCCCATGGGGAGCAACAGGCTCCGATCATTGCTGTGCCACCGGTAAGCACAAATGCCTGAAGGACCTTGCATGACGTCATAGCCATGTGACCAGTCTGGTATGAATGTTGTACAGACATTGGCTTACAGACTGGTCAATGACTATGACATCATCGAAGGTCCTGGAATCAGGAAGGTGGAATCATACCCTCACTGTCAGCCTGCTTTTTGCTCTGTACAGAGCGATGTAGCAGAGCTGACAATCCGCTCTCTTCTTCTCTCTCTGTAAAGACACTTGTCTTTACAGAGTAATGAAGCAGAGTTGACATTGCTGTCTTGTGGATTGACGAAGGATTTTTTTTATAATAAAGATGGAGTCTCTAAATGCTTTTTTTGCTTTATTTCTAATAAAAGTTTTTTTCTGTGTTGTGTTTTTTTTTTACTGTTTACTAGAAATTCATGGTGGCCATGTCTAATTTGGCTTGACACCATGAATTTCAAGCTTAGAACCACCTGAGAATACAAAGCTGGTATTAACCCCTTTATTACCCAGCGTGTCACCACCACCAGGGCCACTGATCGAGTTGGGTAAAACGCCTTGAAATGGCACTAAGAAACAATGCGTCCTTTCCATTTTGATCACCAGTCAAGGTAACGCCAGGCAGAAGGGGGTGGCAGCTCATAGCCATCCGCTTTATCTACACAGAGAATCAAAAATGCCGCGGAGCGCTACATCATTTTTTTAAATTATTTATTTTTATACAACTATATAGTTTATATATATATATATATATATATATATATATATATACAGGTCTGGCAAACATCAAGAGACCACTGCAAAATTTTCAGTTTTTCTGATTTTTCTCTTTATAGGTATATTTTTGAGTAAAATGTAAATTGATGTTTTATTCTATAAACTTGTATTTTCAGAAAATAAATACAAATTTTTCTGCTTGGAAATTTGGAGACATGCTGAGGCTGTTTCAATATGGTGTTTTGAAACAGCCTCAGCAAAACAATTGTCAGACCTGTCCCAATTGTCAGGTCTGGCATACCTCTTGGCTCTGTAACAGCAGGTAGGTCTCCAGGTTTCACTTTACCACCAAGCCACTTTAACCCTGTATATTATTTATCTGACAGCACATGCTTATGGAGTTTATGGTGGATAAACAAGTGACCTTGTGTGTCCTACCCTTTCTTCTATGTGTTATATAGGAGTTTAACTGTTAGGACTGTGATCCTTATTATCTTGCATTTGATCCTACAGTATGTTTTTTATCCAAGGGTATGCTATTCCCCAATTGGGACTTCTTTTCCTCCTCCAAACATCTTTTTTTCTGGTATTTTTACATGTTGTAATCATTCGAGTTTTTAATCTATCTGCCAATTTTCTGGCTGTATTTATGCACATTTTCTACAATAAAAAGCAGCTTAAAAGAAAACTATATGGCATGTTTATTTACCCATCAATTACCTTATATTTACACCGTCAATTACCCCTATATCTCTATGGTTTCTCATTAATGTCCTTATGGGGTTAAGGTATTACAATGAGATCTAATTGTCTTGGTAATTTTTTCATAAGATCAGGTTTAGGTCAGAAAAAAAACTTAACAAAAAAGCCCTGTGTGAACATAGCCTAAAAGGGATATTCCCATCTCCAAGATCCTATCTGAATATGTAGTAGGTATATTATTAATGATATTTGCAAATGCTTACAATTAGAAATATAGTATAAGTATAGTTCTCCTGATTAGCTATATTGCTTACCTCATGTGCAGGGTATTGCAGCTTAGGTAGCTATGATTATATTCACTCAAATAGTGACATTTAGTTAAGGCTGCTTTACATGCGTCAATTTTCGTGCGATCGCATGAGCGATCGCACCCTCCCCCATTGTTTGTGCGGCGCGGGCAATTTCTTGCCCGTGTTGCACAAAGTCGTAAACCCCTGTCACACTACGTACCTTCCAAATGACCTCGCTGTGGGCGGCGAACATCCACTTCCTGAAGGGGGAGGGACGTTCGGCATCACAGCTGCGTCACACAGCGGCCGGCCAATAGAAGCGGAGGGGCGGAGATGAGCGGGACGTAAACATCCCGCCCACCTCCTTCCTTCCGCATTGCCGGCAGGATGCAGGTAAGCTGTGTTCATCGTTCCCGGGGTGTCACACGGAGCGACGTGTGCTGCCTCGGGAACAATGAACAACCGGCGCGCAGAAGGACGTTCGATTTTTAGGAAATGAGCGACGTGTCAACGAGCAACGATAAAGTGAGTATTTTTGCTCGATCACAGACGCTCGTAGCTGTCACACACTACGATATGTCAAACGATGCCGGATGTGCGTCACTATCGAGGTGACCCTCACGACATATCGTTAGATATATCGTAGCGTGTAATGTGCCATTAAGTCAGTTAGTTGTTTGTGGTCATAACAATAGATATCTAAGCTGCAATGCCCTGCAAATGCGGTAAGCAACATAGGTAATCAGGAGAACTATACTACATAGCTATTATTATTACACCTACAACATATTGGGATATGATCTTGGAGATGGGAATACCCCTTTAAACCTTTCTTCGATTTTTAAAGATTATTTTTTTAATATTACCAGATAGGCTGTGTAATTTGTTTGAAGAAAAACATGCAGCAGAGCAGAGAGAAATGATATCCCTGCACTGCCGCTCTCTGTTCTACAGAAGGCAAGGCTTATTAAAGGCAACCTGTCATGTAAAAAACGCTATTAGTCTGCAGATACTGTAAGATGTTAATTAGAGTTTAATAGTGTTCTTAGCCTGCCCGCCACTTGCACATTGAACCCTGCTGCCAGGAGGAAAGAAACTTTTATATTCCTGGCAGCGTTCGGGTTTAAGGCGAGCTTCACATGCTGCGACATCGCTAGCAATTGCTAGCGATGTCAAGCGCGATAGCACCCGCCCCCGTCGCACATGCGATATGTGGTGATTGCTGCCGTAGCGAACATTAACGCTACGGCAGCTTCACACGCTTATACCTGGTCGGCGACGTCGCTGTGACCGCCGAACAATCCCTCCTTCAAGGGGGAGGTGCGTTCAGCGTCACAGCGACGTCACCGCGATGTCACTAAGCGGCCGGCCAATAGAAGCGGAGGGGCGGAGATGAGCGGGACCTAACATCCCGCCCACCTTCTTCCTTCTGCATTGCTGGCGGGACGCAGGTAAGGAGATGTTTGTCGTTCCTGCGGCTTCACACACAACAATGTACCGGCAGCAGCAGCGATATTATGAAAAGGAGCGACGTGTCACCGATCACGATTTTTGACGTTTTTGTGATCGGTGATTGACGCTCCTAGGGTTTACAAGCTGCGATGTCGGTAACGGCGCCAGATGTGCATCACTAACAACGTGACCCCGACGATATATCGTTACCGTTGTCGCAACGTGTAAAGCCCACCTAAGTCACTGGGATGTCGCAAGCGCGGGTTCAGTCATTACTGTGTGTATGAAAAGCGCCGGCTGTTACCATGCCCTCCAACTGACTGGTTCAGCATTAGGAAGCTGTCAGTCAGTGTGGGGGGACACATTTACAGCCGCCATTCTTGATACAGAGTGAAGACTGAACACGCATATGCGCCACTGAAACTACTGAAACCCAAATGCTGACCAGTGGATTAAAGTTAATTTTATCCAGTCAGCGGGGTTTAATGTGCAGGCACCAGGCAGGTTTTAAACACTATTAACCTGCTGATTGACCCTATATTTTCATGTTTATAACCTTTTTTCATGTGACAGGTTCCCTTTAAGCATGCGGTTTACAGAACAGCAGGATTATGGTGCCAGCAAACACAAAGGATGTCAAAATCCCAGTGCGGTGATGTCATCACACTGTGTGTGCGATGACAGTGCTATTATCCTGGATTTGGTGAGTATATGATGTTTATTGTTATTAAAATGTGTGGTGGGGCTGTGGGGACATCATAAAATATATCCCCATACATTGCGGGAGTTCTGGGGGGGCTCTAATACAAAGTAAGTAGTACTATGGGAGCCCTTATACATTGTGAGGGGCCCTTATACAGTATGGAGGGCCCTTATACAGTAAGTGGGTCCCTAATTTTTTGTGGTAGGCACTTATATAGTGTGGGAGCTAATGCAGGGGCTGTTATGTAGCATAGGAATTAATGTGGGGGTCACAATACAGAATAGGAGCTAATTCAGGGGCCATTGCACAACATGCAAGCTAATGTGGGGGTAATTATACAGCGTGGAAGCTAATGAGGAGGTCATTATACAGCGTGGGAGCTAATGTGGGGGTCATTATACAGCGTGTCAGCTAATGCAGGGGCCATTATACAGTTTGGGACCTACCTTGGGGGCCATCTTACAATGTGAGGGCCATCATTCAGTGTGAGGGCTACTCTAGGGTCTGTCATAAACATTGGGAGCTATTTAACAGTGTGGGGACTACTGTGGGGGGCTGTCATAAACTGTGGGTACTACTTTGGGGGCCATTATACAGAATGAGGGTCATCTGAGGCAAATATATAGTTTGGGGGCTACTGTGGGGACCATTAGTCAGTGTGTTGGTTACTGTGGGGGCTATTATACTGTGATTAGGCCATTATACAGAGTGTGCACCATTATGATCTGTTTAGGGTGAGCTCTAGGTCCATCATACTGTGTATAGGGTAGCTGTGGGTCTACCATACTGTGTATGAGAGAGCTGTTGGATAACCATATTGCCTATAGGGGAGCTGTGAGACCATCATACTGTGCATAGGGGAGGTGTGGGACCATTATACTGTGTATAGGGTAGCTGTGGGCCCATGAAATGGTGTATAGGGGTGCTGTGGACCCAATGTATTGTGTGTAAGGGAACTGTGGGCCCAACAGACTTTGCAGAGGGGAGGTGTAGGGCATCATACTGTGTAAAGGGGAACTGTACATTGGGGGACTCAAGGGACATTATTAAATGTTATTTAGAAACTTAACCTTTATTGTTATAGGGGAACTCAGGGTATTGTAACAGTCAAAGGTGCACAGGGAATATTATTACTTTCTATAGGCAAAATGTGGTCACTTTTCTAGGGCACTTGCAAAGGGTTTTAATTTTTTCTAAGGGCAATTTTACCATCTAGAGGGCACAAATGAGGCATTACACTATGTAATGGGCACGGTGGTGGGCATTATTATGTGGGGGGCACGGTGGTGGGCATTATTATGTGGGGCAGTTGGTCAGCTTATTCAGTAACTGAACCCCTAGTTATGCCTAATGAATAGCTGTATTATTAATGTATACAATTTAGCAATTATAGATTACCTTGCTTCACTTTCGTTACTGGAATGAATGCCTTTGTGTCTTCTGTGGCATACTGTAAATAAAAGCAAATTAAACTCATCAGTATGAATGACAAAAAGAATTGTTATAAACAGAACACACACAACCAATGACATAGATAGTAAACAACAACTGGAAGACTTCCCGAGCTTACAGCTTTAATTTTGGAAAGTACAGGGAAATCGAGGACCCTCTTATTGTTTACTTATGCAGCATCAATAACTTCCGCTGCGTTTGACACAGCACAATATCTGGGTAACACATTGTAATAATTATACATGTGTTACAGACAAATAGAACAGTTACTTACAAGATCCATTAGATAAGATCCCTACTATATATTAGCTTACAATGTATAAGCTGTAGATACAAGAGATCTGGGAAATTAGCAACCAGCTTTAGACATGTCAGATGGAGGTAGAATTGGAATATTTTACATCAGGTTATATGCTTATCAGAAAAGAAGGGAATTTTGTTACTTACCGTAAATTCCTTTTCTTCTAGCTCTTATTGGGAGACCCAGACGATTGGGGTATAGCTACTGCCTCCGGAGGCCACACAAAGCACTACACTAAAAAGTGCAAGGCCCCTCCCCTTCTGGCTATACCCCCCCGTGGTGTCACGGGTTCTCCAGTTTTAGTGCCAAAGCAAGAAGGAGGAAAGCCAATAACTGGTTTAAACAAATTAACTCCGAGTAACATCGGAGAACTGAAAAACCGTTCAACATGAACAACATGTGTACCCGCAAACAACAAAAAAAATCCCGAAGGACAACAGGGCGGGTGCTGGGTCTCCCAATAAGAGCTAGAAGAAAAGGAATTTACGGTAAGTAACAAAATTCCCTTCTTCTTCAGCGCTCTATTGGGAGACCCAGACGATTGGGACGTCCAAAAGCTGTCCCTGGGTGGGTAAATAAATACCTCATGTTAGAGCTGCAAAACAGCCCTCCCCTACGGGGAAATCACTGCCGCCTGCAGGACTCTTCTACCTAAGCTGGCATCCGCCGAAGCATAGGTATGCACCTGAGAATGTTTGGTGAAAGTGTGCAGACTCAACCAGGTAGCTGCCTGGCACACCTGTTGAGCCGAAGCCTGGTGTCGTAGTGCCCAGGACGCACCCACGGCTCTGGTTGAATGGGCTTTCAGCCCTGAAAGAACCGGAAGCCCTACAGAACGGTAGGCTTCCAGAATTGGTTCTTTGATCCATCGAGCCAGGGTGGCTTTAGAAGCCTGCAACCTCTTGCGCGTACCAGCGACAAGGACAAAAAAAGTGCATCGGAACGGCGTATGGTCGCCGTGCGGGAAATGTAGATTCTGAGTGCTCTCACCAGATCTAGCAAACGTAAATCATTCTCATACCGGTGAACCGGATGAGTGCAAAAGGACGGTAAGGAGATATCCTGATTAAGATGAAACGAGGATACGACCTTAGGGAGAAACTCCGGAATGGGGCGCAGCACCACCTTGTCCTGGTGAAACACCAGGAAGGGAGCCTTGGATGACAGAGCTGCCAGCTCAGACACTCGCCGAAGCGATGCGATCGCAACGAGAAACGCCACCTTCTGTGACAGGCGAGAAAAGGAAACTTCCTTCAGAGGCTCGAAAGGCGGCTTCTGGAGAGCAACTAGAACCCTGTTCAGATCCCATGGATCTAACGGCCGCTTGTACGGGGGTACGATATGACAAACCCCCTGCGGGAACGTGCGCACCTTAGAAAGACTTGCTAGACGCTTCTGAAAAAACACGGATAGTGCTGAGACTTGCCCTTTGAGGGAGTCGAGCGACAAGCCCTTTTCTAACTCCTATTGTAGGAAGGAAAGAAAAGTAGGCAATGCAAATGGCCAGGGAGACACTCCCTGAGTAGAGCACCAGATTAAGAAAATCTTCCACGTTCTGTGGTAGATCTTAGCAGACGTGGGCTTCCTAGCCTGTCTCATGGTGGCAACGACCCCTTGGGATAATCCTGAAGACGCTAGGATCCAGGACACAAAGGCCACACAGTCAGGTTCAGGGCCGCAGAATTCCGATGGAGAAAACGGCCCTTGGGACAGTAAGTCTGGTCGGTCTGGTAGTGACCACGGTCGGCCGACCGTGAGATGCCACAGATCCGGGTACCACGATCTCCTCGGCCAGTCTGGTGCGACGAGTATGACGCGGCTGCAATCGGATCTGATTTTTGCGCAGTACTCTGGGCAAGAGTGCCAGAGGTGGAAACACATATGTGAGCCGGAACTGCGACCAATCTTGCACTAAGGCATCTGCCGCCAGAGCTCTGTGATCGCGCGATCGTGCCATAAATGCCGGGACCTTGTTGGTGTGCCGAGACGCCATTAGGTCGACGTCCGGCACCCCCCAGCGGCAATAGATTTCCTGAAACACGTCCGGGTGAAGGGACCATTCCCCCGCGTCCATACCCTGGCGACTGAGGAAGTCTGCTTCCCAGTTTTCTACGCCCGGGATGTGAACTGCGGATATGGTGGATGTTGTGTCCTCCACCCACATGAGGATTCGCCGGACTTCCTGGAAGGCTTGCTGACTGCGCGTCCCTTCTTGGTGGTTGATGTATGCCACCGCTGTGGAGATGTCCGACTGAATTCGGATCTGCTCTCTTTCTAGCCACTTCTGGAAAGCTAATAGGGTAAGATACCCTGCCCCGATTTCCAGAACATCGATCTGAAGGGTGGACTCCTGCTGAGTCCACGTCCCCTGAGCCATGTGGCAGAGACAAACTGCTCCCCACCCTGACAGACTCGTATCTGTCGTGACCACTGCCCAGGATGGGGGCTATGACAATGAGGTGAGAATAAGCCACTATTGCAGAGAGTCCTCGGCCGTCTGGGAAAGGGAGACTTCCCTGTCCAGGGAGGTTGACTGCCCGTCCCATTGGCGGAGAATGTCCCATTGCCGTTGGCGCAGATGAAACTGCGCAAAGAGAACTGCCTCGATGGCTGCCACCATCTTCCTTAGGAAGTGCATGAGGCGCCTTAAGGGGTGCGACTGGCCTTGAAGGAGAGACTGCACCTCTGTCTGCAGTGAACGCTGCTTGTTCAGCGGAAGCTTCACTATTGCTGATAGAGTATGAAACTCCATGCCGAGATACGTTAGTGATTGAGTCGGAGACAGATTTGACCTTGCCAAATTGATGATCCACCCGAAAGTCTGGAGAGTCTCCAGCGTAACATTCAGGCTGCGTTGGCATGCCTCGAGGGAGGGTGCTTTGACGAGTAGATCGTCCAAGTACGGGATCACCGGGTGTCCCTGAGAGTGCAAGACTGCTACCACTGCTGCCATGACCTTGGTGAACACCCGTGGGGCTGTCGCCAGACTGAATGGCAGAGCTACGAACTGAAGATGTTCGTCTCCTATCACAAAACGTAGAAAACGTTGGTGCTCCGTAGCAATTGGCACGTGGAGATAGGCATCTTTGATGTCTGTTGAGGCAAGGAAGTCTCCTCGAGACATTGAGGCAATGACGGATCGGAGGGATCCCATCCGGAACCGCCTGGCGTTCGCGTGCTCGTTGAGCAGTTTCAGGACCAGAACAGGACGGAAGGAACCGTCCTTTTTTGGAGCCACAAAGAGATTGGAGTACAAACCCTCGCCCTCGTTCCTGAGGGGGGACAGGGATCACCACTCCTTCTGCTCTTAGAGCGTCCACCGCCTGCAGCAGGGCATCTGCTCGGTGGGGGGTGGGGCCGTTCTGAAGAATGGAGTCGGAGGACGAGAACAGAACACTGTCCTGTGCACGTGAGCACAATGTCCGTCACCCACCGGTCTGTGACCTGTGGCAGCTAAATGTCGCCAAAGGCGGGGGAGTCTGCCATCAACCGCGGATGCGGCGAGAGAGAGAGAGCTGAGAGTCCTGAGGAGACCGCCTTGGCAGCGGTTCCTCCGACTGCCTTCCTTGGGCGTGATTGAGCCCGGCCGGAATCTGAGCCCGTCTGAGGTTTTGTAGCCCTTTTGCACGAGGACAATTGGGACCTGCCCGAGCTTGGGAAAGACCGAAACCTCGACTGTACTTTTAGGACAGTATTAACAGGGTAAGTCGCAGTGCAGACATTGCGGGGTTACAGACGCCTCTGCGGTACAGATGTCCCTGTGCTCAAGGCCAGCTGCGCAAGAACAGCTGAAAAGGTTAGGTTGCCTATACGGCTGTGGATGCCGGAGCAACCGACACGCCGATAGCTTCCTAGACAGATTTCAACCAGAGTCCATCTGTCTGTGAATGGCATCTTTAAGTGAAGCCCCATCTCCAGTGCAACTATGGCTCTAGATGCAAGCCTGGAGATTGGAGAATCCACCTTTGGACCCTGGGTCCAGCGCTGACCACGTCAGGGGAAAAGGGATAACGTGTATCCTAAAAACGTTTGGAGAAGACGCTTATCTGGTAAGCGTGGTGTTCCTGGACTGCTTCTCTGAAGTCAGCGTGGCCAGAAAAATACTCAATATCTGTGTGAGATACTGAAAAGGGACTTCTCCTGTTCGTCTCCTATCTCCACTGGGGGAGCTGAGGGAGAAAGATCCAACCTTCCATTGATGGGCGGTATAGGATCATTCCGTATGGCGTTACCACCCGGTGTATCCGGATTGAGAGCGATGTCAGTATCAAAGCCCTGAAGAGCTGCCTTTTGGTCAAGTAGATTGCCCATGGCCTGTCTGGACTGCAAGTCTCTATATTATGACTACTCCGTCCCTGTCCATGGACAGGGTTGACAGGTGGTTTCTTTGGCCACAACTAGTAGAGACCCCGGCAGACGAAGTGCTAGAGACCCCGGCAGACGACGTGCTACAGGGGAGCATGCACACAATGGGACGGTGTCATGAACAGCCTCCCATGTAGTAAAAACAGCACTGAAAATCTGTGTTGCTTTTTTGCCGCTGCCGACTAGCTATCTAGAAGTATATAGCCAAGATTGGTGACCGTACAGTGCAATGTATAGCATACAGGCATAAAGTACAAATGACCACTGCAGCACAAGCAATACAAGCAGCATAGAAGCCTGTGCCCTGGCACCCCTGCTCTTCTGCTGCTGTATACTAGTCACCTAGGGGAATATAGCCCAGAAGAGTGACCCTACAGTGCAATGTATAGCATACAAGCACAAGTACGAATGAACACTGCAGCACATGCAATACAAGCAGCATAGAAGCCTGTGCCCTGGCACCCCAGCTCTTCTGCTGCTGTAGACTAGTCATCTAGGGGAATATGGCCCAGAAGAGTGACCATACAGTGCAATGTATAGCATACAAGCACAAGTACAAATGCATACTGCAGCCCATGCAATACAAGCAGCATAGAAAAAAACCTGTGCCCCAGCACCCTTGGTTTTCTGCTGCTGTAGTCTAGCCATTCCAGGAGAATATAGCTAAGACTAGCGACTGTACAGTGCAATGTATAGCATATAAGCATAAACACAAATGAACACTTCAGTACGTGCAATACAAGCAGCCTAGAAAGCCTGTGCCTTAGCACACCTGCTTTCCTGCTGCTGATGTGTCGCTCCCCAAGCGGGCATATAGCGACCTATGCAGTTAAAAACAACACATGTACACACTGCAGTTATATTGTGGTCAGCACTATGTGTGCCGCTTACCGCCCGCCTATAAGCGGGTGTATGATCGCCACTGCAGTGAGAGGGCTGGAGCATGTAAATAAGGCTCCAGCCCTCGGCGCTGCTGATTGCTCAGCGTCTGTCCCCTTCCCTGAGTGACAGGGAGGGGGCGGGAACGAAGCGGCACTAGGCCGCAGAAGCCGGGGACTGGATTTATAAGCGCCGCCGCCGTAAAAGCGCGGTCGGCGCCCAGTCCCCGGCGAACTACAAGTCCCAGCCGCGCCGCCGCTCCCGGAGCGTCCGGCGCGGTAGTTCCCAAAACACAAAGTCACTCAGCAAAGCTGCAGTGACTGTAACCCATTACTGTCCCCGGCGCACTAGCACACCCAGCAAGTCTGGAGTGTGCTGTGCCTGTGTGTACGGGGACACAGAGTACCTGTAATGGTGCAGGGCCATGTCCCTGAACGGTACTCCAGCTCCGTATCCAGCAGGTTCAAATGGGTCTGTGGATGGAGCCCGGCGTCAGAGCTTTGAGGCCGGCAGGATCCCACTTCCTCAGAGCCCCTCAGGGGGATGTGGAAGGAAAGCAGCATGTGGGCTCCAGCCTCCGTACCAGCAATAGGTACCTCAACCTTACAACACCATCAACGGGTGAGAAGGGAGCATGCTGGGGGCCCTATATGGGCCCTCTTTTCTTCCATCCGAAATAGTCAGCAGCTACTGCTGACTAAAATCTGTGGAGCTATGCATGGATGTCTGACCTCCTTCGCACAAAGCTTGAAAACTGGAGAACCCGTGACACCACGGGGGGGTATAGCCAGAAGGGGAGGGGCCTTGCACTTTTTAGTGTAGTGCTTTGTGTGGCCTCCGGAGGCAGTAGCTATACCCCAATCGTCTGGGTCTCCCAATAGAGCGCTGAAGAAAGAACATTTTCAGGCCCCCTTCACACGTCCGTCAAACACGTGCGAGTTTGGTCCGTCCCGTATATACCGGAGACATGGACAAACGTGCACCAATGTTATTTAATGTTTGAGGACACATGTGCGTTTTTAAGGTCCGTGTGTCCGTGTGCGTGCTACGTTTGTGTCTCCGTTTTGCACGGAAGCATGTCCGTTTTCAGCACGCAACACGCACGCACGGACCCAATGAAAGTCAATGGGTCTGTGCGCACGCCCGAGTGACATGGACGCATCTTTGTATGCTCCGTGTACGTTTTGTGCTTTTTTCATGTGATGTCGGTCTTTTTTCTTTTTCTATTTCGTTCTCTCCCTCAGTTCGTTGGTCGGTCGGTCTCTCTCTATGTCTGTCGGTCGGTCTCTCTCTATGTCTGTCGGTCGGTCTCTCTGTCTTATCTGTCCCTCTCGCTGTCTGTCGGTCAGTTCCCCCCCTCTCTCATACTTACCGTTTCCAGATCTCCGGCGCGGCGCTGCACTGCTGTTATAAAAGCTCCGGCGGCTTTTCCTCTTTTGAAAAAGCCGGCCGCTTATTAATCAATCTCGTATTCCCTGCTTTCCACACCCACCGGCAAATATGATTGGTTGCAGTGAGACACGCCCACACGCTGAGTGACAGCTGTCTAACTGCAACCAATCACAGCCGCTGGTGGGCGTGTCACTATGGAGCAGAGAAATAAATAAATAAATAATTAAAAAAAACTGGCGTGCGGTCCCCCCAATTTTAATACCAGCCAGATAAAGCCATACGGCTGCAGGCTGGCATTCTCAGGATGGGGAGCTCCACGTTATGGGGAGTCCCCCAGCCTAACAATAGCAGACGCCCAGAATTGCCGCATACATTAGATGCGACAGTTCTGGGACTCTACCCGGCTCAGTATTTGAGGAAGAAAAAGGAGAGGGAACATGATAGAAACTATCCCTATCCTTTCCCATCCTGACAAACGGAGGTTGGTGTCCTAAAGATAATAATGCCCCCGTTTAACGTCGACTTTACCCTATTTGTTCCCTCCCTTATTCTAGACACCAGTGCTCCTTTGTAAAAGTTAGAACATGTGTTTCACCAACTGAGCCCAGGGAAAGTCAGTGCACAGTCTAGAAAGGGTAATTGTAATGTTACAGCCATCTTATATATTCTAGGGGTAGGGGCCTAATTCCTACATCAAATATATGTCAGTTCATATGTCTGTGTAAGATAAGATAAATTAGAGAAAAATCCACATTTTATTTCAAGAATTTTCCTACGCGTTTCGCCCTTCTCTCTTCCACTATAAGGGCTCATCAGGGGCGTCTCAACAAGATTCTTGAAATTCACTTGTAAAATTATGTGAATCACATTCAATATGAGATGCCAGAAGGGACAACGTCCATGCAACAGCCGCCTAATGCTGGAGGTCCGGGGATTTAGATCACCCTGATAATTTTTCACTGTGCCTATCTTGTATAACAATGACTCCACTTGATATAAAGGTAGACGTCACTAAGAACAATATCCTCATCTGACCACCAAATACCGGGGATCCCACACTTCAGTCAAAATAGTTTCTCCACTATATCAGTCTTAAATTAAATGACAGTATTTTTCTGTATTGTCCTCCCATTCATTTCCACATAGGATTCAATCTTTCAAGTAGTCAATGCTAAGCGGCATACCATATAGGCGGACATTAGCCACATCAATAGGGCACCCCACAGGGATCCACACAGTGTTTATATTATTCGCAGGTCTATGATGGACCTTGTAATGGAATAGTTGGGGGTGTGTACTCAATATCGGCGCATGGACCCTTGGTAGGCTGGTTCCAGGCCCAGAAGTATCAGTGCCAATGTAGTGACCCAGGTTGCCCTTTCCCTGGCACTCTCTTGTAGTTGAGTCCCCGTAGCTTGAAGCGTTTGGGGGCCCCGACTGTCCCTTTTGGGGTACAGTCTCCTTCTCCGTACGGCGGGCAGCGCGGACCCTGCGGGGAGGTAAGTGTCCGAACCCCCATCCTAGTTTGCTGCTGATACCCCCGAATTATTTGGTTCGGTGAAGGCCGTGAAGGTTTCCACACCATGCAGGTATTTATCAAACCGTTTAAAACTTAACATTTTACCTAGGGCCCTGTGCCCCGTTTGTGCTCCGGTCCTAGCGGTATCTCCGGTGCCCGTCCTGTTGACCTCACGGACCCAGTGCAGGCACGTCCGCACAATTCAACGTGCACCGTCAGACTCTAACTGACTCAGACTCAGACTCTCAAACTCCTCCCAACAAGCTGGCTAAATCCTACTGTTAACCTCTTATGCCTGGTGTGGAGAGTTCACTAGGATTTGATTCATGTTTTGGTTGTTAATGGCACTGTTACTCCAGATCCCAGGGAATAGGTCCTGCATCCCCAAGAGTATGCAGTTCCTTGTAGTGCACTGATAGTTTCAGGGGCGCTACATTTACAATGGGTCCTCATGATTTCTATGCATGACCGTGCAGGATAACATATATATATTCATCAGAACTAACCTGGCAAGTCTCTGTAAACTGTAGAAAGGAGGTTGCAAGTGGGGTGGTATTTGTGAATGAGAAAAAAGTTGGATAGTCTTTGTAGGTTAGAATGGTAATTTTAAATTGTATTTTGGCAACTACTGCATGATCTAATGGAACAGCAGTGTTACAGGTATGGAAGATTATATTTAAACAATAGTCAAGAAAACATATTGGCAATCAGCATCTGACAGCAACATCCACAGGTTACTCTTTATATCAGCAGAAAAAGTTTGAGCACTCGATACTCAATTTGAGGCAGTCAGATGCTCAGACGGGCTCGTTACAAGTAACGTGTATAATGAAAGTCAATGGGGAACTCGAACATTCTTCCAGAAAACCCCCCAGGAGAGCTGGGGGGCAAGAAAATCACTGAAATAAATGGAAACGGCACTCAAATGGAATGGTAAAAGGGAAGAGGCCTAGAAGCATCTCTGACTCCCAGGTCTCTGCTGGGAACAATGTTGTCAGACTATTATGCCAGTTTTACGAACTTACAATAAAACATAGAAAACAGAAGACAAAATTGATTTTACAAGAAAAAAAATGGCAAGAAATATTCTTTCTTTCTTATACAATGACTTGTATATAAGGTAAAATAAAAAAGAAAGAAAAAAACTCTTCCTTCACCCCGTTAGGCTATGTTTACACGTAGTGTTTTTGCACTTTCTCATTGTTTTCAATATTGAAAAAAATGCTGCAAAAAAAGCTACAAAATGCTGAAACAGTTAACATACTATTTCTTTAAAAAACGCAAAGTTTTTCCAGTTCACTCAGGAAAAAAATACAATCGTGTGCATAGATTTATGGAATCTCATCACTTTTGCTGGGCCTGTAAAAAACAGCTTTTAATTTGCATAAAACTCATGAAAAAAGCTGGAAACAAAAATGCAGCAAAAATGCAATGTGTGAACATATCTTTAATAACCATCTCTCACTGTATTTCCCTATTTCCTATGGCTGCAGTAGATCACATAGTATAGGGGGAAATAAAACTACACCCAGTGGTGGTCGCTGTTAAATATAATTTAAACATTTCACTATCTTAGCTGGCCATGTGGTGGGTGTGACATAATCAGACACATACTGTTTAATTTATGATGCAGGGACTTTGAACCTTACAAAGCCTATGTGGACAATGCAAGAAATGCCAAAAATTTGACTCCAATACCCCCTGTGTTAACGCCTTCATGAACAGGGATGTATATATATATATATATATATATATATATATGTCCTTGTGTGTCCCTTTAATGCGGGTTTGCACTGCGAGCCCGCATTATTACTCACTCATGTGCACATGACATGTGCAGCTAACACAGTGTGCAGTCGAGATCCACCTGCGCCTGTTAACCCCTTAGACTGCGCTGTCAAACTCTGACAGAGCTATCTAATGTGTTCCGGTGGAGATCATGCTGTTCCCCATCGCCATCGGCAGCCCCACCACGTGATCACGATGCACCAATGAGTTGACATGACAGAGTTGGGTCAGATGATGGCCCCTGTCGCTGTCATGGTGTGCTTTCTGAGAATGCTGGCAGGGCTCCAGCATTCACAGGAGGTCAGCATTTCTGTTAGGGCTCTTTCCCATCTGCGATTAATTAATCACCGCAATACTTGCCCAGTAAAGTAGGGTGAGTGTCATGCGTATGATGTGCGTTTTTTTCTCACCTAACGTCCGTATGACATATGAGTGTCATGCGAGTGCCATGTGAGTGCTATGCAAGTCTGTATATTTTTAACATCAAGGATCCGTGTGACCTGCGTATGCCATCTGTATGACATGCGTATGCCATCTGTAGTGCGATTTTTTTCTCGCTCCTATAGGCTTGCATGGGGGTGCAAGAGCTGAGACTCGGTGCAAAACGCTGCATGTGTTTCTCCTTTCTTACGGAGTGTAACTCTTAGATTAGTAAAGCCTAAGTACTGTGTGCAAGGGCTGCAAAAAGTTAGAAGGAGGGACTGCAATACACTCTGGAAGACACATAAAGGATGGCCTCAGAATACCATTTTTTCCCATTATTAAAAAGTGAGTCTCAGACTAGTAAAGCTTATGCACAAAATATTACATCAGATTTCTAATAACAGAGATCTCTAAACTGTAGTAAAGTGGTTTGATGTGGTTATCACCTGGGTTTGTCTCTTTTTATTATAATTGTCTCTGCTGCTGTTTTCATGCATAGAGGAAACTTAACATCAAGTGTTCAAATTCTTTGCGTCACCATCAGAAGGGAATTGAATTGCTGAAGTGAATTGCTGAACTACATAAACAGTAAAAAACTGAAAAGCGATAGTGTTGGCCCCCTTAAAAATAGTCTTGGTGAAATGGTGGAAGGGGATGAGGGTAAAGCCAACCTGCTGAATGACTTTTTTTCTACGGTTTTTATACAAGAAAATGCCATGGCAGATGACATGACCAGTGATACCATAAATTCACCCTTGAATATTACCTGCTTAACCCAGCAGGAAGTACGCCGCCGCCTCGAAATCACAAAGGTTGACAAATCTCCGGGCCCGGATGGCATACACCCCAGAGTACTACAGGAATTGAGTTCTGTGATAGATAGACCATTATTTTTAATCTTCTCAGATTCCTTAATAACAGGGTCGGTACCGCAGGACTGGCGCATAGCAAATGTGGTGCCAATATTCAAAAAGGGGACAAAAACTGAGCCGGGAAATTATAAGTAAGGTAAGTTTAACCTCTACGGTTGGTAAAATCCTTGAGGGTTTCTTGAGAGATGCTATACTGGAGTATCTCAAGAAAAATAACCTTATGACAGAGTATCAACATGGGTTTATGAGGGATCGATCCTGTCAAACTAATTTGATCAGCTTCTATGAAGAGGTAAGTTCAAGCCTGGACCAGGGAAATGCAGTGGATGTTGTGTATATGGACTTTTCAAAAGCTTTTGATACGGTGCCACACAAAAGGTTGGTACATAAAATGAGAATAATGGGGATACGGGAAAATATGTGTAACTGGGTTAAAAACTGGCTCAGTGATAGGAAACAAAGGGTGGTTATTAATGGTACGTACTCGGACTGGGTCTCAGTTCATAGTGGGGTACCACAGGGGTCAGTATTGGGCCCGCTTCTTTTCAACATATTTATAAATGACCTTGTTGGGGGCATGCGGAGTAGAATTTCAATATTTGCAGATGATACTAAACTTTGCAGGGTAATCAATACAGAGGAGGATAATTTTATATTACAGGGAGATTTATGTAAATTGGAGGATTGGGCTGAGAAGTGGCAATTGAAGTTTAATGTAGATAAATGTAAGGTCATGCACTTGGGTAGAGGAAATAACATTTATGATTATGTACTTAATTGTAGAACACTGGGTAAAACAGACACAGAAAAAGACTTGGGTGTGTGGGTGGATGGTAAACTTCACTTTAGTGGACAGTGTCAGGCAACTGCTGCCAGGGCTAATAAAATAATGGGATGTATTAAAAGAGGTATAAGTGTTCATGAAAAAAATATAGTTCTACCTCTGTACAAGTCACTAGTGCGACCGCACTTAGAATACTGTGTACAATTCTGGTCACCGATATATAAGAAGGACATAGCTGAACTGGAGAGGGTGCAGAGAAGAGCGACCAAGATTATTAGAGGAATGGGTGGGCTGCAATACCAAGACAGGTTATTAAACTTGGGGTTATTTAGTTTGGAAAAACGAAGGCTTAGGGGGGATCTAATCACAATGTATGAATATATGAGGGGACAGTACAGAGACCTTTCCAAAGATCTTTTTACACCTAGGCCTGCGACTGGAACACGGGGGCATCCGCTACGTCTTGAGGAAAGAAGGTTTAATCATAATCACAGACGAGGATTCTTTACTGTACGAGCAGTGAGACTATGGAACTCTCTGCCGCATGATGTTGTAATGAGTGATTCACTACTAACATTTAAGCAGAGCCTGGATGCCTTTCTTGAAAAATTTAATATTACCAGTTATGTATATTAGATTGATCCAGGGAAATAGTCTGATTGCCGGATGTGGAGTCAGGAAGGACATTTTTTCCCCATTGGAACTTGTCTGCCACATTGGGGTTTTTTTTGCCTTCCTCTGGATCAACATGTTAGGCTACGGGTTGAACTAGATGGACTTAGAGTCTCCCTTCAACCTTAAAATCTATGATACTAAGTGTGCACTATGGCTTTGAAACAAATAGTCTGCCTACAGTCCTTGCCAAAACTTTTGAGACTTACACAAATTTTGCTTTCCACATTGCTTGCTTCTTCAGTGATTTAAATGGTTACTGAAGTACAATTATTAGCAAATCATAAGTTTTTAAACTTGTATTGAGAAATACATCAAGTTTATAAAAACTGACAATATCTACAATGTTCACTTTTATTTTTAAAGACTTCTGCAATTCACACTAGCATGCTGGATCAGCTTTTGGAACAAATGCTGACTGATGGCCTAATCAATTCTTGAAGTTTATCACAATTTTTGTATTTTTGTTTGTCCACCTTGGTTGTTAAAGATTAAACAAAAATTTTCAATGGAATTCAGATCTAGGGATGTTACTAGCCACGGACCCAAAATTTCAGTGTTTTTTCATAGAACAACGTAGCAATTACTCCTGCCTTGTGACGTGGCGCTCCATCAGGCTGGCTATAGCATTGCTCATCACAAAATGGCTCTTTGATCGTTGGGAGAAGTTGCCCTTGGAGGATTTTTAGATATCATTATAAGTGCCCCAGTGAACAAAAAATTGACCTTTGAGTCCATGGCCTAGAAACACTGGTTGAGTGGAGCTTTTGAAATTCAAATTTGTTATTGCTGAATTTCACCCCAAAATTAGATTTGCAGAAAATACATTCTTGGAAATCTCAATACCGAGAAGAGAGAGAGTACCCGGTTGACCACAAGAGCTGACACTGTACAAGAGAGAGAAGACCCAGCTGGCCATAAGAGCTTATGTCCTACATGAATAAGTGAGATAGACAGAACCCTGCTGACAATAAGAGCTTACACTCTACAGGAGAGAGAGACTTCTCCAGTGATTCTGGAGATGTAAAATGTCTCTGCCGTACAATCTGTGATCTACTGGGAACTGCTGATTTGTGATAGACCAGGTATTGATCACCACTGAACACGTTATGATGATCTTCTAGATGTCATAGTTGCAAGGTATTATGAGCAAACCCATGCGGCCATGCAATAAGTCATTAGCACACTCTATGATGATTCAGCAGTATGGGAAATAGTGCTGGCCACATTTTTTTTGCAAACCTCAAATTAAATCTCAAAGTGTTTCACCTTGTGTAAAAAACGGATTTTTGTGTACTCACCGTAAAATCGTTTTCTCTTAGCCATCACTGGGGGACACAGGACCATGGGTGTTATGCTGCCTATCCATAGGAGGACACTAAGTAGATGCAAAAGCATAGCTCCTCCTCTGCAGTATACACCCCCTGGCCGGGCCAGGCAAGCTCAGTTTTAGTACACAAGCAGTAGGAGAAAAAAACAGTAAAAACTTCTCAACAGAGGAACATGAGAAAAGAAGAGTCATAACCAAATAAGATACTGAGAGAACCAAGGCCCAAAAGGGCAACAGGGTGGGTGCTGTGTCCCCCAATGATGGCTAAGAGAAAACGATTTTACGGTGAGTACACAAAAATCCGTTTTTCTCTGACGCCTCATTGGGGGACACAGGACCATGGGACGTCCTAAAGCAGTCCATGGGTGGGAAACATAAAAGAAGACAACACAACCCAAGGACTAGGAACCAGTCCCGGACAGCCTGGAGCGCCTACTGAGAGAGGTGCTCTACTGACGTTTGCAGAATTTTCCTACCCAGATTTGCCTCAGCTGAAGCCTGGGTATGGACACTGTAATGCTTTGAAAATGTATGTAGGCTAGACCAGGTCGCAGCCTTACACACCTGTTCCACTGAAGAATGATGCCGAATGGCCCATGAAGCGCCAACTGCTCGCGTGGAATGACCCCGCAGCCCACTAGGAATGGGCTTGAGTTGCAAGCGGTAGACTTCCTGGATCACAGAGCGAATCCAGCGAGCCAGCGTCGCCTTTGAAGCTGCCTGTCCCTTCTTAGGCCCCTCAGGAATGACAAACAAAGAGTCCGTTTTCCTAAATGGGGCTGTCCTGGATATGTAATATCTGAGAGCTCTGACGAGGTCTAACGAATGCAGAGACCTTTCCACCCTATGAACTGGGTGTAGACAAAAGGAAGGCAGGACAATGTCCTCGTTCAAATGAAACGGGGTAAGAATCTTTGGAAGGAAATCCGGGAGAGGGCGCAGAACCACCTTGTTCTGGTGAAAGATCAGAAAAGGCTCGCGGCAAGAGAGTGCTGCCAGCTCTGAAACCCGTCTGATGGACGTAATTGCCACTAAGAATGTTACCTTCCAGGACAGAAGAGCAAGGGAGGATTCCTTGAGAGGTTCAAAGGGAGACCTCTGGAGATCGTCCAGAATGAGGTTGAGGTCCCATGGTTCCAGCGGCCATTTGTACGGGGGAACTAGATGGGAAACGTCCTGGAGGAAGGTCTTGACTTGCGGTTTTTGAGCCAGGCGGCATTGGTAGAAGATTGAGAGTGCTGAGACCTGCCCTTTAAGGGAACTGAGAGCCAACCCCGCTTGCAAAGCCAGACTGTAGAAAATCGAGAATTCTGGGGATGGCCAGAGGCATAGGCTGGACGCTAGTTTCCCTGCACCATGAAAGGAAGATTTTCCATGTACGGTGGTAAATGCGGGCTGAAGCAGGCTTTCAGGCGCTGATCATGGTGGCAATAACCGCGGGGGAGAATCCCGCTCTTGTTAATATCCAGGTCTCAATGTCCATGCCGTCAGCTTCAGGGCTCTGGAGTTCTGATGGGAAATGAGCCCTTGGGTCAGCAAGTCTGGGATGTCTGGAAGGCGCCACGGTGCGTCTGTGAGCATTTGTACTGATTTGGCGTACTAGGCGCGCCTGGGCCAGTCCGGTGCTATCAGTATCACCGGGACTCCCTCTACCTTGATCTTCCTGATTACCATCGGCAGAAGGGGTAGAGGTGGAAATATGTAATGCAGGCGGAAGTGGTGCCAGGAGCAGACTAGAGCATCTGCGCCGATGGACTGCGAGTCGCGTGACCTGGCTATGAACGCGGGTACCTTTGCATTCAACCTTGAGGCCATTAGGTCCATGTCTGGTGTGCCCCAGCGAGTGCAGATGTGTAGAAACACATCTGGGTGGAGGGACCATTCTCCGGCAGCCAGGCCTTGGCGACTCAGAAAGTCTGCTGCCCAGTTCTCTACGGTATGTGTACTGCTGATATCACTGATCCCGTCGATTCGGCCCAGCTGAGGATCTTGTGGGCCATGAGATAAGCCCATTTGCTGCGGGTGCCCCCCTGCCGATTGATATGGGCTACAGCTGTCGCATTGTCCGATTGGACTCGAATCTGACGACCCGCTAGCAGAGGGCTGAACGCTCTGAGTGCGAGGAAGATCGCGCAAAGTTCCAGGATGTTGATGGGGAGGAAAGACTCCTGGGGCATCCAACGTTCTTCAGCAGTGTGGTGCAGGTACACTGCTCCCCAGCCTAGGAGGCTGGCGTCCGTGGTCAGGACCAGCCAGTTCACTGGGAGAAAAGATCTCCCCTTCGATAGGGATGAGGACCGAAGCCACAAGCGGAGTGCGTACCTGACTGAAGGCGTCAGGTGAAGATGTCTGTCCAGGGAGAAGGGGCTCTTGTCCCAGGCCGCTAGAAGGGCTAGCTGCAGTGGGCGGAGGTGCAGTTGAGCAAAGGGTACTGCTTCCATAGCCGCCACCATCCTGCCGAGCACTTTCATGCTGAATCGAATGGAGCGAGACAGAGGACGTAGAAGGCAGCGTATCGCTCGTTGAAGAGCGAACGCCTTGTCCTGAGGGAGAAGGATCAAGCCCCGACGGGTGTCCAGGGACATGCCCAGGAAGGTGATGGATCGTGATGGGATCGGGGATAATTTGTCCAGATTCACTAGCCACCCTAAGCGGGATAGGGTATCCACAGTGATTTGTACGCTGCTTGAGCAGTCGCGGACAGAGGGGGCCTTGATGAGGAGGTCGTCCAAGTAAGGGAGAACGACTACTCCCCTGGCGTGAAGGACACTCATGGCCGCCGCCATGACTTTGGTGAAGACCCTTGGTGTGGTTGCAAGGCCGAAGGGTAGAGCTACGAATTGAAAGTGTGAGTCCTGAATTGCGAAGCGTAGGAACTTTTGGTGATCTGGGGCGATGGGTATGTGCAGGTACGCGTCCTTGATGTCTATGGAGGCGAGGAATTCCCCTTCGACCATGGATGCAATAATGGACCTTAGGGACTCCATTCTGAATCTCCGTACGTGCACATGTTTGTTTAGGTGTTTGAGGTCCAGGATGGGTCGAACTGACCCATCCTTTTTGGGGACCACAAAGAGGTTGGAATAAAACCCCCCGAACTTCTCGTCGTCTGGGACAGGTATTATCACTCCTGCTGTTTGGAGCGAGTGGATTGCTGAGAAAAAAATTTTGCGTCGTTTTCCAGTCTTTGGGGGGTTTGAGAGAAAGAACCGACTCGGGGGTCGGGTACGAAATTCTATGTGGTAACCGGAAGACACAAGGTCTCGCACCCATTTGTCGTCTGAGGCAGCAGCCCATATGTGTTGAAAGAGCCGCAGTCGACCTCCTACAATGAGTGTGTCTTCCAGGGCGCCGAAGGAGTCATTAGGGGGGAAAACGTCGTGGCCGAGTCCCCCTAATCTAGTCTAGGCTGCCATGACGAAGTGGGTTTCGGGGAGGGCTGAGAAGGTCGGTCCCTGCGTAGTCCACGGCTGGTGGCGGGGACAGCACGGGATGTCGAGCAACAAAATGAGTTCCGAAAGGAGCCGAACGAGGACTGTGGATGTCTGGTGAAGGACGTCCTGGGCTTCAGCTGGGGGAGGGAGGTACTCTTTCCTCCCGTGGCGTCAGAAATGAGCTTGTCCATACGTTCGCCAAACAATCGGTCTGGAAAAAAAGGAAGGCCCGTGAGAGACTTCTTGGAGGCAGAGTCCACTCGCCATTGTCGAGCCAGAGAGCTCTACAGATGGCTATGGTATTTGAGGTGGCAAACACTGCGCAGGTAGCAGCGTCCATGGAGGCCTAGATGAGGTACTCCGCCGCAGCGGCAATTTGAGCTGTTACCTCTGTGAAGGTCTGAGTGAACTGGGATTCCTCAAGAGAAGTGTTAAGGGATTCTGCCCAGACCGAGATCGCCTTTGCAACCCACACAGAGGCAAAGGAGGGCGAGAGGGAGGAACCCGCAGCCTCAAAAGCAGAGCGGGCGAGGTGCTCCACCTGTCTGTCTGTCGGGTCCTTAATGGAAGAACCATCGGGTAAAGACAGGAGTGTCTTTGTGGTAAGGCGAGAGACCGGGGGGTCGACCGAGGGCGGATGGGCCCAGCCCTTAGGGGCAGGTGAGGCAAAAGGGTACCGAGACTCCATGAGTTTTCGGTTACCGAAGCGTCTGTCAGGCTTCTCCCTTTGCTTTGTGAGGATATCCTGAAACTCTGGGTGATCAGTGAAAACCTTTTGGGGTTTCCTTGCCCTCTTAAAGGAGACCGCATAGTCAGTGGTAGTGGATGGGGGATCCTCCACATGCAGTGTTTGGTTGACTGCTGCTATAAGGGAGTCTATTGCAGTTTGATCATCTGGGGAGGATGAAACCAAGGAATCCTCCTGGTACAAACAGCATTCTCCCTCCTCCAGCTCTTCAGAAGCCGTGGAACGTGTGGGAGAGCCTGCCCTGTGTGCTCCCGAGGGAGAGCCCGCTGGAGACACCCGGCCGTGTGCCCTTTTCCTGATCCCTACAACCGGTGAAGCATGTGCCCGGATTACCTCAAAAGGATCCTCCATAGGGGTATCCTCAGGCTGCGTTCCGTCCAGGGACCCAGAAAGGTGTGGAGGACGACATTGCATAGCCAGAACCAGGTTCTGTGACAGTTTTTCCATGGATTGGGACAGAAACTGTGCCCATTCCGGTGAGCTGGGGGCCCTAGGCTCTGGGCTGCCGGTTGCGGCAGTGGTGGCAGAGGGGTCTTGGGGGGCTATAGGGGCACAGGACTCACAGAGAGAAGAGGTGTGTTTACGTGGTAGCTCAGCGTGGCAGGCAGTGCAGGCTGAATAATAGACTATGTGAGCCTTAGCCCTCTTAGTGCCTTTTGAATTCTGCATGTTCCTAATAGGAGTATGCTAGGAGGGGGAGCAATGCTCAGCAGAGCTACAATTGATAGCAAGCACCTCACCAGAATCAGCCGATGACCCTGTCCTCAGGAAGGCTTAAGCTCTATGAAGATCTTGCACGCTTCCCTGGGGGGCGGGGCTTATCGCGGCTTGGGGGCGGGGCTTAGCGCTAAAAGAGCGGGAAGATGAGTCAGTGTGCCCCCCACTGCTGTGGGTAGTAAAAAGGAAAGGAAGGGAGCTTCTGATAGTAGTTATCCTCCCTCTCTCTACAGTCAGCACACAGGTTGTCAGCTGTGGTTATCAGCTGGCTTTTGCTGGAGCAAATAAACAGAGCAGATAATACACAGCGTGAGTCCCTGAACCTTGAGCCCTCCCCCTGCCACCAGGAAGTTATCTGCAAGACTTTCTGCAAACAGCAGAACTTCCCCCAAGCCAGCAAGCTAGAGAAAGTTAACACTGTGTGTGCAGGATCCTTGCTCCTTGCACATAAATACTGTAAATGGCCTGGGAGCCTTCTGCAGCGTCCTTTCTCCCTTTGTCTGGGAAACCAGTCAGGGGGGATCTCACCTTAAAACGCTGCTTTCCAGGCAGTGAAAATAGCAGAGCCAGCTTGCTGTGTCGTTGTCATATTCATCTCAGAGCCTGCAGAGAGGGGCTGAGGAATTGGGCTATAGGGCACAGGCCTCTACCCTGGGCTTTGGAAAATCGGTGTCTGTGGAACCCGTCGTCCAGCCCAGGATTCAGCGTCGCGGGAGGGGGTACATGTAGGCAACGCTTCACGTTCCCGCCCGTTGATGGTAGTGGGAGATCGGTCCCAAAAGGAAACCGTCGCCCTCAAAAAATAACAAACCTTGAAAGGAAGTGCCTCCTACAGACACTAAGCTAAAACTGAGCTTGCCTGGCCCGGCCAGGGGGTGTATACTGCAGAGGAGGAGCTATGCTTTTGCAACTAATTAGTGTCCTCCTATGGAAAGGCAGGATAACACCCATGGTCCTGTGTCCCCCAATGAGGCGTCAGAGAAATAGTAAATTTCAGGAAATTTGACTCAAACTCAATCCTCCACAGATCAATCCGCTCATTTCTATGCCAAATGTGAATTCCAGTAAGAACGCTCATGCCCCGGGGCAGCCGGGCTGCTTGGATCAGGCCGGTCCGTGGCTCGAGGGGTACCGGATCTGAGGGCACCGTTGACCAGTTTTAAATGAAAAATAAAGATAAAAATAAAATAAAAGTCCGACTACGCCATTCGCGGTTTGCGGCCAGGGATGATAGGGCCGCCGCTGCGGGTTCCCACTGAGGATGATGGATGAGGCAGCGTGGATGGTGGAGCCCTCTGCGAGCAGAGCTTTTCCCCAGAGGTTGGTAAAAGGGTTAACGTGGAGGCGCGTGGCAATGAGTCAGTCCAGACAGAGAGGGCAGTTTGATGGTGTTTACTCACTAGTTCGATGCCCTGAGACGTACTGGATTCCAGGTGCACCCAAGTCCTTATGGCTGTGCCTGCCAACCTGGTGCCACTCTCCACCTGTGCACTCCGTGTATGTGGATCCTCCCTGGCATGGAGCACTTGGAGGTCCTCCTGGGTCTGGGTTGTGCTGCAGGCAGCTTGGACTATTTAAGGGTATGTGTCCCACTCCCGCTTTGCTGCTGATGCCTCGGACGTTAAAGGATGGCAGATGGGCCCTGGAAACCCACCCGCCTGGCAGAGTTAACAGAGGGCCTGAAGTCCGTGTCTGTTCTGGGGATCTGCACCCCTGCGTGCAAAGTACTGTGAGCTTTGGATGTCCACCCCACAGGGTCCCTCGGTCCTTGCTCTCTCACTCCACAGCTACTTTCCTCCTCTGAATGGCAGTTCTTAAACCTCAGGTTCTTTGCAGTCTCTTTTTCTCCTTCAATGTGTCTCAAGAGTCTGTGGTCTATCTTAACAACCTTCCTCTTTCACTGTCTACTGCACACTAACACTCCCTTTCTCTGACTGCCTACTAATACTTCCCAGGTCACTTTTCTCCTCCTCCAGGTCTGTTCTCTTCTTCCCAGTTGGCTGCCTGTTATCTAACAGTGCCCAGAACTGACATCTGGCTAAGTGAGGCTCCCAGCCGGGTACAGCGAGTGTAAATGTCCTAGTGTGCTGGTGTTTGCGTAATGACTGGCACAGTCATGTAGGACCCAAGCTGTAACCTTGTTTTTGTGACACCTGGTTACCGCAGGGACGTCACGGAACCTACAGTCAATCCTCAAAAAGTGGGTACATAAAACACAGAAAACTACAAGCACTGATTAGGTAAGAAAGCGTCATCCACATTCCGAGGACTAATTGCAAAAGTCTTCTAAAATAAAGATCAAATTGTCTCTCCAAGAAAGGAGACAAACTCTAGCGCAGCGCCACCTATTGGAAGTAGCGATCCTTAAAGTCAAATGTGCATTTTTAACAATCCTTTGCATATGACCTAGGATATATAAGCCAGATCAGAATCCCAATTTGCAGACACTGTGTTTCGGGGTGCTTGCCCCTCGTCAGTGCAAAGTATGGGGTGTCTGATCTGGCTCATGAGAAGCTTTGTGGGGACCACGGGGGAACACTATTCTCCTTATGGAGACTTTGCAAGCCAGTCTGGCTGTCAGTAAAGTAAGGGGACTTAGAAAATAAAGATCAACACTGTGAATAGTACGCTTTTGCTTATACTTGATGTGTTTGTCAATAAAAGTATAAACACTTATGAATTGCTTATAATTGCATGTCGGTAACCATAGAAACATCTTACTAAATGATCTAAAAACACTGAAGCAGCAAACCATATGAAAAGCAAAATTTGTATCAGTAACAAAACTTTGGCCACAACTCTATAAAATGTAAAGAAGTGTCAGGTTAACTAGAGTGGAAGATGTTTTTTGTAAACTTTTTCTGCTTTAACTAACTGGCTAATAGAAGATTCCAAAAAAGTTTAGGCTTACTTAAAGTTGAAATCTGAACATAATTTTATATTTAATATTTACAAACTCAATTCCCAAAAAGTTGTAACACTATAATGTGTAAAGAAAAAGAGAATGCAATGATTCTTTAAATCTTTTCTATGTATATTTTATTCAGAACACAAAATAGATCACATATCATAACTTGAAAGTTAAACATTTTTCCATTTAATTTGAAGAAAATTAACACATTAAAAATTGATAGCAGCTACATAGCTGAAAAAAGTTGGGACAGAGTTAACAAAAGGTTGGAAAAGTAAAGCTTTAAGGTCATTATATCTTAAAAGTTCTTTAATGGACTGCATAGGCTATTCCTTCATTAATCTCTCATCAATTAAGCAGTTAAAAGGTCTGGAGCTTATTCCAGATGTGACATTTGCATTTGGAAGCTGTTGTTATAAACCCACAATATACGGTCACAGGGGCTCTCAATGGAGCCAAAACAGACCATCACTGGGCTGAAAAAAAAAAAAATCCATCAGAGAGATAGCAGTAATGTAAGGGATGGCCAAATTAAGAGTTTGATATATTCTGGAAAAAAAATTAGTACACTGGAGAACATAGGAACTCAAAGAAGCTTGGATGTCCAAGGAAGATAATAGTGGTAGATTATCACACAATCCTTTCCTTAGTGAAGGAAAACACTTTCACAATTTTCACCCAAGTGAAGAACACTCTCCAGGAAGTAGGTGTTTCAATATCTTAAGTCTATCATAAAGACACTTCATGAGAGCAAATATAAAGGGTTCACCACAAGGTGCAAACCATTAATCAGCTTTAAAAATAGAAAGGCCAGATTAGACTTTGTCAAAAAGCATCAAAGGAAGCCAGCACATCTCTGGTAAAGCATTTTATGGACAGATGAAATTAAGATTAACCTGTACCAGAATGATGGGAAGCAGAAAACAGGCAGAAGGCTTGGAGCGACTCAAAGCACACCACATCCACTGTAAAACATGGTGTAGGCAGTTTGACTGCATTGGTATGCATGGTTTCCAATGGCACTGGGTCACTAGTGTTTGTTGATGATGTGACTGAAAACAAAAACAGCCGAATGAATACTGAAGTGTACTGGGTGAGACTTTCTAATGATTTTCCATCAAATGTAGAAAGGTTGATTGGACGACGCTTCACCGTACAGATGGAGAATGACTCAAAACATACTGCAAAAGCGACCCAAGAGTTTTTTTAAGACAAAGAAGTGGAATATTCTGCAATGTCCAAGTCAATCACTAGATTTCAACCCCATCGAGCATGCATTTCACATACTTAACACAAAACTTATGACAGAAAGACCCACAACAAAGCAACAACTGATGTCAGCTGCAGTAAAGGCCTGGCAAAGGAGGAAACACAACGTTTAGTCACTTCCATGGCTTCTAGACTTCATATAGTCATTGTCTACAAAGGATTTTCTACAAAGAATTAAAAATGAACATTTTATTTATGGTAAAGTCAATTTGTCCAATTACTTTTGAGCTCCTGAAATGAAAAGGCTTTATAGAAAAATGGTTACAATGCCTACACATTTTGTAAGATATTTTTGTTTAACCTCTTTAATTAAACCTGAAAGTCTGCCCTTCAACTGCATCTCAGTTGTTTAATTTGAAATAAAAGATAGCAGCATGCAGAGCCCAAATCACGAAGATTCGGTCACTGTCCAAATATTTCTGGACTTAACTGTATGATTCAGTCATCCAAATCATTACATGGACCCAGTAATATATACATCATCAACTTATAATCATTGTCTGTAAACACAAAAGCAAGTTAAAGCTCTATCATGCAAATAAGAAGCCATATATTAACAAAATCCAGAAACACTGCTGTCTTCTCTGGGCCAAAGCTAACTTATAATTGACAGAGGCAAAATAAAAAACTGTTTTGTGGTCAGATGAATAAAAATGTGAAATTCTTTATCGAAACCACAGCCTCAGTGTCCTGTAGACTCAAATGGAAAGGGACCATTCAACTTATCAGCACACAGTTCAAAAGCCTGCATCTCTGATGATATAGGGCTGCATTAATGCCTATGGCATGAGCAGCTTACACATTTTGGAAGGCACTATTAATGCTTAAGGGGGCTTTACACGGTAGCGATATCGCTAGCAATTTGTAGTGATAGCGAGCGTGTAAGTACCCGCCCCTGTCGCGCATGCGATTGTTTGTGATCGCTGCCGTAGCGAACATTATCGCTACAGCAGCGTCACACATACTTACCTGGTCGGCGGCGTTGCTTTGACTGCCGAACAATCCCTCCTTCAAGGGGGAGGGACGTTCGGCATCACAGCGACGTCACACAACGTCACTAAGCGGCCGGCCAATCAAAGCGGAGGGGCGGAGATAAGCAGGACGTAACATTCCACCCACCTCCTTCCTTCCGCATTGTGGCCGGCGGCAGGTAAGGAGACGTTCCTCGCTCCTGCGGTGTCACACATAGCGATGTGTGCTGCCGCATGAGCGATGAACCACCTGGATAAACAACCCTTACCGATTTTTGAGTTTGGGATGACCTCTCCATGGTGAACGATTTTCACCATTTTTGAGGTCGCTTAAGGTCGCTGGTTAGTGTCACACGCTGCGATATCGTTAATGACACCGGATGTGCGTCACTAACAACTTGACTCCAGACTTAAGGCAGTGATTGCCTCCAAAGGATTCGCAACAAAATATTGAAAATAAAAATATTTTGTTTGGGTTTGGTTTATTTGTCCAATTACTTTTGACCTCCTAAAATGTGGAGTGTTTGTAAAGAAATGTGTACAATTCCTACAATTTCTATCAGATATTTTTGTTCAAACCTTCAAATTAAACGTTACAATCTGCACTTGAATTCTGTTGTAGAGGTTTCATTTCAAATCCAATGTGGTGGCATGCAGAGCCCAACTCGCGAAAATTGTGTCACTGTCCAAATATTTCTGGACCTAACTGTAGATGTACAAAAAGATAAGGTGACAGATGGAAAATCAATGCAAGATAGAGGGCCACTCAAAATAGCAATGAATAAATATAGAGAACTGAGTTTTATATGGCCAAGCATAATTCCAGAAGGAAAATTAATAACTAGTACACCCATGTAGATAAACAGGTATTTATTACAAAATTCCACATACAAAGCAGGGGTACTGTTAATAAAAAACAGGTTATCAAATATAAGAAGGTGAAGGGTTAAAGAACAATCAGAGATCACCCTTCCAAGGGCCCGGACAGCGTTAATCAAGTATTCTGCATAGGTGAATGTACCGCACACCCCAAAGGGAAAAATCACATTGTATGGCCTACCAATTATGTCTAGAGGCACAGGGAAAAGCCCATGGGTTGTGCAGGGGTTAGAGCAACAGCTTACCCATATCAGGTTCCTATGCAGTAGCCGTGTCCAGGGTCCAGTAAAGAGGGGGAGAAACGCCCCGACGCGTTTCGCTTAGTTGCTTCCTCGGGGGGCCCGAGGGGTGTGCGGTACATTCACCTATGCAGAATACTTGATTAACGCTGTCCGGGCCCTTGGAAGGGTGATCTCTGATTGTTCTTTAACCCTTCACCTTCTTATATTTGATAACCTGTTTTTTATTAACAGTACCCCTGCTTTGTATGTGGAATTTTGTAATAAATACCTGTTTATCTACATGGGTGTACTAGTTATTAATTTTCCTTCTGGAATTATGCTTGGCCATATAAAACTCAGTTCTCTATATTTCTAACTGTAGATGTGCCTAAATTGTTTGGGATTATTTAAGTACATTTTCCTGACATAGTGTTTATTTGTTCTTTGCATTCCATAATGTCTGTGCACTTTTCCTGACATAATAGCCAGCTCTTACATTTTGGGTCTGTCCTGACCTGGGGATAACATGGTTCTTTTGTATGTCTTTGTATGTTTTTTAAATGCTTTTAAACTTGTTGTACACGGTTGTTTTGGACACCAAAGGTGTTGTGTGATTCAGATGCTTTTTTGATTTACAATAAATATATTTATAATTTTTGATTAACTATTTGTGTGGTTGGTGATCCCTCATTTATGGCACTTCTTTTTCCTCTCTGTGCAATAAACTTTCCTACATTCATGATCTTTGCATCACTAATAAACTCTCCTTCCTCGGTATCACTGAAACCTAGCTCACCCCCTCTGACACAGCCTCTACTGCTGCACTTTCTTGAGGTTGTCTCCATCTCTCTCATAGCCCCCGCCCCAGTAACAAACATGGTGGAGGAGTTGGTTTTCTTCTGTCAGAAAAATGCTCCTTCACCCTACTCCCACTGCCACCCTTCATTACTCTCCCCTCTTTTGAACTGCACTTCATCCGAATATATTTCCCCTCCAACCTTCAAATGGCTGTCATTTACCGCCCCCCCTGGGCCGGCCACCAGCTTTCTCCACCACTTCACCACCTGGCTACTTCATTTCCTTTCCACTAACATTCCCACCATCATCATGGGTGACTTTAACATCCCCATTGATAATTCCCACTCATCTGTCTCTAAACTTCTAACACTCACTTCCTCCTTTGGCCTCACCCAATGGTCCTCTGCAGCTACTCACAAGGATGGCCACACGCTTGACCTCATCTTCCCTCACCTCTGTTCCCTATCTGACCTCTCAAACTCACCACTCCCACTGTCTGACCACAACTTACTAACATTCTCTTCCCTCTCTTCTCCAAGTACGCAACCCCCCTCCACAAACTTTCACACCCTTGCAGAAATATGAAACACCTTGATTTACATTCACTCTCTCAGTCCCTTCTCCCTCTTGCAGAAATTGCGTCTTTAAATTATGCAGATGCCGCTGCCACTTTATACAATACCACCATCTCTGCAGCTTTCAAATCGGCCGCCCCCCCTCAATAACACCAAAACCCACACAAACAGTCAACCCTGGCACACGAGCCAGACTAAAGAATTGAGACGGGCTTCCAGGATTGATTAGCACAGATGGCAGTAGTCTCATTCCACCGAGCACTTTGTCACATACAAATGTCCCTCACCACTTTCAAGTCTGCACTCACTGCTGCAAAACAAACCTACTTCTCATCCCTCATATCTTCTCTATCTCGCAACCCTAAAAAGCTATTCAACACTTTGAACTCTCTCCTCTGTCCCCTAGCACCACTTCCCTCTCCTCTCATCTCAGCTGAAAACTTTGCCTCTTTCTTCAAGCAGGAGATTGAAAACATCAGAGCAAGCTTTGGCCCACAATCCCCACAGTCACTCCTCATAACTACTCAGCCTTCTTCCTCTAAATCCAGCTTCTCCACCGTGAGAGAAAATCATATTTCCACTCTACTCTCAGGATCACATCTCACCACCTGACTGCTTGGCCCACTCAAATCCCACCTCATTCCCAATCTCACCACATTCTTTATCCCAACCCTAACCCATCTCTTCAACCTTTCACTAACAACTGGTGTATTCCCTTCATGCTTTAAACATGCCTCCATCACACCCATCCTCAAAAAGCCCTCCCTTGACCCTTCCTCTGTGTCTAGCTGTCATATCATATATAACTTTCCTCACACCTCTCTTCCTGCTCCCTCTTTGATTGGTTACGATCTGGCTTCCGACCGCATCATTCCAATGAAACTGCACAAACTAAAGTCATCAATGACGTACTAACCACCAAAGCCAAGTGACACTACTCTGTCCTCCTCCTCCAGGGGCTGTCCTCTGCCTTTGACATAGTAGACCATTCCCTTTACTACAAATTCTCTCATCTCTGGGCATCACAGACTTGGTGCTATCTTGGATCTCCTCATACCTAACCGACAGAACTTTCAGCGTCTCTCACTCTCACACCACATCCTCATCTTGCACCCTATCTGTCAGTGTCCCCCAAGGTTCAGGTTTAGGATCCATGCTGTTCTCCATCTACACCTTCAGCCTTGGACAGCTCAGAGTCACACAGCTTTCAGTATCACCTCTACACTGATGATACGCAGATCTACCTCTCTAAACCTGACATCACCTCCTTACGAATCAGAATTCCACAGTGTGTCTGCTATATCATCCTTTTTCTCTGCTCGATTTCTAAAATGGAACATGGACAAAACAGAATTCATTATCTTTCCTCCTCCTCCTCACTTAACCAATGGCTGCTCACTTTCCGCAGTCCCACGTTCACGCTGCCTGGGAGTAACTCTAGACTCTGATCTTTCTTTCAAGCCACACATCTAAGCCCTCTTCACGTCCTGCCACCTCTAAATCAAAAATATTTCCCGGATTCGTACATTTCTTTCCTAAGAAGCTGCAAAAGCCCTAGTGCATGCTCTTATTATATCCTGCCTGGACTATTGCAACCTCCTGCTCTGTGCCCCCCCTTCTAACAGTCTTGCACCCCTACAATCTATTCTAAACTATGCTGCCCGAGTAATCCACCTGTCCCCTTGCTACTCCCAGACCTTTCCTCTCTGCCAATCCCTTCATTGGCTTCCCATTGCCGAATGACTCAAGTTCAAAACCCTAACCATGACCTACAAAGCCATCAAAAACCTGTCTCCTCCCTACATCTTTGACCTAGTCTCCCGGTACTTACCTGCACGTAACCTTCGATCCTCACAAGATCTTCTTCTCCACTCCCCTCTTATCTCCTCTACCCACCATCGCATCCAAGATTTCTCCCGTGCATTCCCCATACTATGGAATGCTCTGCCACAAAATAGCAGACTGTCGCCTACCTTGACAAGCTTCAAAAGGAATCTGAAGACCCACCTCTTCTGAAAAGCCTACAACCTGCCGTAACCCTCAGTCTGACATACTGCCACACAACTATCTCTGCCCTCACCTACTGTATCCGCACCCATCCCTTGTAGACTGCGAGCCCTCGCAGGCAAAGTCCTCTCTCCTCTTGTTCCAGTCTGTGCCTTGTTTTGTTTATGATTATTGTAATTGTCCCTACTATGTGTACCCCTTTTCACATGTAAAGTGCCATGGAATAAATGGCACTATAATAATAATCTCCAAATCAATGTGTTTTCCTTAATGATTAAGTATAATTTTAAATCTGTGGTAGAAGTGATCGCTTCTGAAATGAAATCTAAGATCCAAAAAGAAGAAGTTTATGTGTTTGCAGTTACTGATGTTGGGATGATCATATTTTGTCTGAAAATTTCAACACTAATTGAATCCTGGAGTGGAAGTTTGAAGTCTAAAAAAGGACAGCATTTCAGCAGAGAAAGACCATTATCCCTGTTTCTAATGAAATGCAGATCTCTACATTACTTTAATTAGCACAGAAAACAAAAACAGATCTGATCACATATGTCAGTTGGTAGACAGACTTGCAGCTCAAATCTTTAAAGGGACCCTGTCACTATATTCATTCTTCATGACAATTGGCTACATTAATCAGAGCTTGGCTACATGACTGCAGCCAGGTATGTTTAACTGATGAAATGCTGGGGTCTATCAGAGACAGCATAAATTGAAAAGCAGCTCAAAGACCATAGAGAGAGACCTGATGAATCTCGAGTGCCCCTGGGTGCCTTCTCCAAGCCCTGTTTATGTTGATTGACAGGTCTTTCCCTATTTACACACATTGGAAAGGCCTTTCAATCCATTAGAGTGGAGCCTGCAGGGGATGTCATTGGACTAGTCAGTTCTTTTCCTACAGTACTCAGCCAGCTTGTCAACCTCTGTTTTCTCTGAATCGCCACACCAATTTAGGGAAAGACATGCCTGGTTGAAATCAAACAAACAGTCAAGTGTAGATTCTGGTTCAAGCAGCATGAATTGTGTGATAGGTCTCTTCCATGTGTGTACATAGGCAGAGACTTGCCAATCAACAGGAACGAGGTGTGGAGAAGGAGGTAAAAGAGAAAATCACATCAGCTTACCATTTGGGGAAATATCCTAATCCATTCTGTGGTGCTCGGAAAACACCAGGCCGGTTACTGTGCTGCCGAAGCCAGTATTGTGTAGAGAAGGAAGCCCAGCACCATCAATACATAGACACTAGGTCCAGTTGATGTGTTTCTGGCAGATTATTGCCCTTAATGATGACTAAGGGCAGTAATCTTCCAGAAATACATTGACTGGACCTAATGTCTAAGGATTGATTTTATCATTGCTAATTTTAATAGTGGAAATAAAGATGATGGTTTTATACTAATCTTCCCTAACTCTCCTATACAATGGTGGAGAAGGCGGGCAGGGGCCACTCTTGACTAGTCAGGTCCCTTTCTATGACCCCGGCATGCTCTTCAAACTATGCAACTGCACGGTCAGGCTCTCATTCTTGTTACCCATGATCCAGACAGAATTAATATAGTAACATATTCATTTGAAATGTTATTATATAAACCACAATAGTAATTTCTGACTGTAGCCATTTGGCAAACAAATGTAAGGGAAGTAAAGTTTTTAAAAAAAAAAAAAATGATAGTTATGCTTCTAGTATACATATTCAGAATACTCAGAAAATGAAGAAGAAACTCAATCCTATTATCAGTCACTGAAAAGATTAGCTATGACATGCAGGACTGTTAGGGAAGGAGACACGGTGCTTTCCAACGCTGCACTTAGTAACACATGAATCTGGAATTTAGACAAGCCTGGAGTGACCATCAGGACAGTGTTATTTTGGATAAACCATTTAATCCTTTTGTGCTATATTTAGCTGTACTGTAACAAAGCAGTTTCAACAGCATCTCTGCTAATTTAGCATTTTTTTATGGCAGTCATAGTTTAGCCAAAAAAGAATAATAGATTATGGCTGGTCAGTGGCTCACTGGTTAGCACTGTTACAGTGTAGCACTGGGGTTCTGGGCTCTAATCCACACATGGCCAACTTCTGCATTGAGTTTGTAAGTTCTTACAATGTCTATGTGAATTTCCTATGGCTGTTTCAGTTTCATCTAACATACAAAAATATACTGATTGGTTAAGAGACCTAAGACCCCTATAAACATTAGACCAAACTCAGCTGAATCCTTCAATATCAGCTGGGTAGGTAGATGGTTTAATGTCCATATGGGCCTCTCAACTCTCCTCTTACAGATGATGTCAGGAGAGAGAATGAAAGACACTCTGAGGCTATGTGCACACAGTGCGTTTTTCGCGGCGCTTTTGCGCGTTTTTAGGGTGCGTTTTTGGCCTCAAAACTGCATGACTTTGCTTCCCCAGCAAAGTCTATGAGTTTTCATTTTTGCTGTCCGCAAACAACTTTTTTTTTAAGCTGCGTTTTTTAACTTAAAAAAAAATGGACATGTCAATTCTTTCCTGTGTTTTTCTGCGTTTTCCTGCCATGCAATGCATTGGAAAAACGCAGAAAAACGCAAAGATCAAAAATGCAGCAAAACACAGCCAAAAACGCACCAAATCGCGTCAAAAACGCAGCGTCATAAAAACGCAGTGTGTGCACATAGCCTGAAATTGCTTACTGTTTGTGTGCCGAGATAACATGCTACCAGAGGTGTCTGGCAGTGGCTCTCTCATAGATAGCAGAGAATTTCTCTGTATTTGATAGTTGGGGGAGAATGCTTTTGGTTGAACAATCATTTATCCAATAGGTATCTAATGTGACAATGAAAGTAGCACAAGTATGTAGATGTGAGATTTTTTTTTAACAGCATTCAGCTAGATCTCAAACCATGGCGACTTGATGGATGAACGATCTGTAGAAAGATCAATCTTGTGCAAGTCTAGATAGGTCCACCAAAGTCTTCTCCACCATTAATTTGATTGAATCAAGCCATCAAGATGCTAGTCTTCCTCTTGCCCTTATTCCTTTAATTACTCTGACCATGATGCCCGTCTCCAGTGATTGTTCTCTTCCTATGATGTGGCCAAAGTAGGCAAGTTGTAGCTTGAAGATTCTTGCTTCAAGTGACATGTCTGGCTTGATTTGTTCCATAATTGGTTTGTTTGATCTTCTTGCCATCCATAGAATTGATAATATCCTTCTCCAGCACCACATTTTAAAGGCATCAAGTCTTCTTCTGTATTTTTTCTTTATTGTTCAGGATCCACATTCATATATTACCACAGAGAAGACAATGTATGAGCCGTGTCTTCATTGCCAGTGAACTGTTCTTTGATTGAAGACCTTGTCCAGTGACTGAAATTTGATTTGCCTATAGGTATTCTCCTATTGACTGATTTGAGAAAGATTATTGAGTGAGAGCAATCTCTATACAGACTACAGCCACTGGATGTTAAAATGTGCTAGGAGTTGCAGACTTGCAACAGATAGAGAGATACAAGTTGGTGATTATTGTTCTAATACATTAATAGAGATTGATAAAACGAAGGGGAGTTATCTCATTACAGACAACCCCTTTCACAAGACAGTGGCATGTAAGAAAGTAGCCATGTATCAGCCCTTTCAGAAGACAGCAGCATGTCAGAAGATTGATGCATGTCAGATGAATGGCTATCTATTAAATGCATGGAGGGTTCATGTCTCGAGACGTTCTATTAATTCTCTGCATTTTTTCACATTCGCTTTTTCCTGCTTTTTTGTGCTTTTTTTTTAGTCATGGCGATCACGGGGATTCAGGTACTGTACCCAAGCGATTGCCGCCAGGTCTCTGGCTGATGGTACAGTCAGGACCAAGCTCTCACTGCCCAAAGTAGTACCGCTTCTGGTAGTTTAAGCCCCTGAATGCTGCATTCAGGAGGCAGGGAGAGGAATTACTTACCTCTCCCTGGCGATCGGGTCCCTGTATTGGGATCACAGGGATCCAATCGCTACAATGGTAACACAGGGTCGTCACCATGCTGTATGCACAGTGTGTAAAGCAAAGTGCTGCGATATCATCCACTGTAGTGATAAAGCATTGGAGGGGATTATAGAAAAACAGAAAAAAAAATGCAGAATTAATTGACATGCTGCTTCTTTTTTCAGCAACAAAATCTGCAAGAAAAAAGAAGCAGTGTATGCACAGCAAGTCACAATTCTCATAGAGTTTGCTGGGATGCATTTCCCTTGCAGTATTGACTTAAATCTGCAAGGAAAAATGAGTACAAAAATGAGAAAAAAATGCAACGTGTGCACATAACCTTAGTGCATAGCAAGTGGCTGCTTGCTAATGACATGTACTAGCCATCATGCGCCTGTTGACATGTTAAATACCACTGTCAATCTCTGACAGCGGCACTTAACACGTGTCGGCAGGGGGGAGAGCACGTCATTCCAGTTGCTCATCGGGTGCGCATATGATATGATCACAGAGTGCTCATAGGTCTACTGATGATGCCCGTGCCAGTCATTTACAATCCTATGAAAGTGAGCCTACACATAGCAGTACTGATGGATTGCTACAGTATGTATAGTACAATCAATCAGACAATCGCAGCTTCAAGTTCCCTGATGGGTTCTATTAGGCCATGTGCGCACTAGAAATTGACTTTTTCTTAAGGAAAATCTGGATTCTCTCAAAGAATCCCACACCTGTGGTAAAAAAACACACCAAAACCGCAACGATTGCTGTAGTTTGGTATGGTTTTGGTGCGAATTTGCCACGGATTTGCCGCGGTTTTTCCACAGGTTGGTCCCTACAAAATTTTACCATTATCTATGGCAAAAAACGCAGGTGCCTGCGGAACAAAAGTGACATGCACATTAATTCCGCAGCGGAAATTCCACAGGTAAATCCGCAGGTATATAAAAACGCAGTGTGCGCACAGCATTTTTTTATACCCATTGGTTTTGCTGGGGAATGATTGCAGAAATGTTAGAAACATTTTCTGCAGCAAATCCGTGATAAAATCCACGGTAAATCTGCAGCATGTGCACATAGCCTTAATCAGTAAAAAATGGAAAACATTTTTTAAAATATTACAAAATTCAACAAACAAAATCACCCCCCTTTGCGCCATTAAAAATAAATAAAAAAAAAATCAACACTAATACTCATATTTGGTATCACTGCATTCATAAAAGTCCAATCCAACAAAATATAAAAGAAATTTATCTGATCGGTAAACGGTGTAATGCAAAAAATAATCAAAACAGCAGAATTGTGGATATTTGCCTTTCGGAAAATTGCACTATAATGCAATAAGAGGCAATCAAAACACCGTATCTACCTCAAAATAATATCAGTAAAAATGTCATCTCAGTGTACAAAAAAAGAAGCTCTAATGCAGCCCATATCCTAAAACCTGAAAACAACAAGGGTCTCAGTAAATGGCAACTCAAGGAACATTTTTATTTACAAAGTTCCTAAACGTTTTTCACCTCTTAAATAAAAAAAAAAATACATGTTTAGTATTTCGTACTCGTGCTGACCTGAAGAATCACATTTCCAGATCATTTTTGTCATATAGTGAACTACGTAAATAAAAAAATTATTTTGAAGTTGCACTATTTGTGCAATTTTAAAACACTTGGAATTTTTTTTCTGCTTTCCAGTGTATGATATGATAAAATAAATAGTGTCTTTCAAAAGCACAATTCGCACCGCAAAAATCAAGCCCTCATACAACTATGTGGAGGGAAAAAGAAAAGACTTATGACGCCTGGAAGCACTTTATCAGCCTTCTAATAAGCTCTGTAATGATGCCTAACCGCGATATATATGTATGTGTTTAAAGCGGGCTTTACACGCTACAATATATCTTACGATGTGTCGGCGGGGTCACGCCGTAAGTGACGCACATCCGGCATCGTAAGTTATATTGTAACGTGTGACAGCTACGTGCGATTGCGATTGAACGTTAAAACGTTCATCGCACGCACGTCGTTCAATTCCTAAAAATTGAACGTGAGGTTGTTCAATGTTCCCGAGGTAGCACACATCGCAGTGTGTGACACCCCGGGAACGATGAACAGCAGCTTACCTGCGTCCCGCAGCTCCCGCCGGCAATGCGGAAAGAAGGAGGTGGGCGGGATGTTTACGTCCCGCTCATCTCCGCCCCTCCGATTCTATTGGCCGGCTGCCGCGTGACGTCGCTGTGACGCCGAACATCCCACCCACTCCAGGAAGTGGATGTTCGCCGCCCACATCGAGGTCGTATGGAAGGGTAAGTACGTGTGACGGGAAATAATCATTTGTGCAACACGTTCAACAAATTGAACGTGCCGCAGATACGATGGGGGCGGGTACGATCGCATACAATATCGTATGCAAAATCGTAAGGTGTAAAGCAGGCTTAAGAACTATGTTGTGCCTCGCCTCCTCCATCCTGCACACTCTGGGTGGCAGACCCTCTGCAGTGTTAAAGCAGTTGTGGACTTCATAGATTAGTTTGCTGACGGCAGGAAGGAACGATGAAACATAATTTTCATACATATTTAGCGTTTTACTGTATGTAGGGGCAGACATATCAGTGGTGCAGCAGGTTCAGCCGCACACGGACCCAGTAAGGAAGGCAGACTCCAGGTGTAGGGGACACAATTGTACTACAGGTTGCTCAGATACTGTGATCATTAAACTTTCTCCCTATGTACATTCTCTTCAAACATTGGGAGGACTCCCCTGTGTGTCTCTCTTTGGTCAATGAATGCTTTAATATATACTTAATTATTTTGTTAAGGGATATCCATCCTGCCACTAATACTCAAAGTTAGGGTTTGCTCAAACTAGCGTATATTTTCTTTTCCGAGAGCATCGGATGCGTTATACTAATGACATTCATCTCAAACTCTGCTGCGAGTGTGAGCTGAGTGTCATCTACTGTTCTCTGATTCTCTCACAAGCAAGAATCAGAGCACAGGTGCGGAGAAGATGGAGAGATTAATTTCTTCATCTTCTCCATTGTCTATCTCGGCGTATTTCAGACTGCACCATCCGAGTGCAGTCCAGTGTTTTGTATGGACCTATAGAGTTAAATGGGTGCGCATTGTCTGAAATATGCTGACTTGGCATGAGAAAAAACCTCTAGTTGTGACTGCACCATAATATAACACTGGAGCAAATGCTATCTAATTAAACATCACATAACACTCGTCCGAGTTATACGCTTGTGTGAAAGACCCCTTAGCTGTACTTCACAGACTGGAGCTTGATGGGGGGGTGGCCCAGACACAAGTCCTGCACAGGGACCCTTCACAGTTAATGACCGCCCGTGGGTTAATCTAAATGGGTCCTTACAGAGCAGGAATCTATTTTGGCGATAGTAATGGGGGAGGGGAGTTCCATCATGAGATAACCCATAAAATACCAAAATATGAATAATGGCAAAGTGGCAAAAGTAATTTCACATTGAAAAGTTTTGTTCAATGGTTCTGTTTGCAGTGCTAAGAGGATTTATAAAATTCTGAGCAAGGAATTGTAGCACCCAGGGATATGGGGTACTCTGTTCCGGGCAGTGTCTCTCTTGGGAATGTCACGGTGGTGGCCATTACCCGGTTCTGTGCCCTGGGCCCTTTTTGTAATGGGGATATTTATAGGGGAGAATATGATAATGTTCACATGTGAAGCCACTTGCGGTGTTGCGGCTAAGTTTAGGGAGGAGCCGCTGCAGAATGTCTCTACCGGGGCTGATGGTATTGGCAGCTACAATGGTAGTCCCTCCGCAAGTAGGGTTTTGCCCCAGAGGGTGTATGGTGCAGTAGGCGTCGGAAGAAGGTAGTCCACGCAGGTATTCAGTGCAACTGGTTTACTCATTGCTGAAGATGTTAACTGGTTGCCCGAGGCCGGCTGGTTTCACCTCCAGGTCTCCTTCGTCCCAGTGCCAGTTTGGTTCTCTGGTACCTTCTTCCCCTGAACCTGTCTCTGGTAAGTGGGTCACCGTGGTATAGAACAACTGGGGGTCCCCGTTCTGTGGTTTGTACATTTCTGTTCACCTGATGGTAGCGTGAACCTTGTGGGGTTGGTGTCTCTGGTCCTATCCCCGGTTCTCCCTTTGCTACTTGGTCTTCGGATTCTTTAGGGTCAGCAGGGTCCTTGATGGTTTCCTTTGCTGTGCAGGTGTTAACTGGTCGGCTTGAAGCTTTTTCCTGTCCTAGGGTCCTGTACCCCGTCGGTGCATAGTTTGGGAGTACTCCACCATACTCCACCGGCAACCACTTCTCCTGGGGACCAGGTCACCGTCAACCTGAGCCAGGGTGTTACTTCACTTCCACCTCAACACCCCTGCCGTCTGACACTTTCTGACTACTCTCCACAGTCTGCCCCTCCCACCTGGTCAACTAGTGGACTGGACTTGCTCCACCTCTAGGCGGCCATCCATTGGTTCTACCCTAGCTGGGTACCATTGTATGGGGGGGTTGTTGGGGAAGACTGGGATTACCTGGGTTTTTGGTGTTACCGGCACTGGGGTTCTGGGTCCCTAAGGGGATAGGCTTTGCGTACTGATGGGGATGCAGAACCTTGTAGTACCCTGATGGTTTCAGGGGCGCTATAAAATCAAGTGACAGAAATAAGGTGAAGTCATGCCTAGATGTCCCTTGTTATCTTGGTGGTGGATAGTGAACAAACTAAGGCTGACAACAGCTAAGAAGTGAAATACATGATGGATACTGGTCTAAGGAGCCAGATGTTCTATATACAAGTTCTTTCCCTGCATATGGATGTGTCACCCAGGGATAGGGGGTACTCAGAATCAGGCCAATGGGGTTGCTTCTAGAGGTATCACAGTGGCGTGACCCGGTCTGTGATCCCAAGCTCCACAACAAAAGGGGAATATGTAAAGGGAGATTGTCTGTGACGCCACCCGTGGGTTGCGGTGATGAGATGGTGGTACCGCCGCTGCCTCTGGGGACCGTGCCCGGGACTGATGGTGTGGGGGCAGCAAGGTGGGATCCCCTCCACAGTTAGGGGAGTTGTAGTCCCGGGGCCCAATTGGGAGTTGTGGTGGTGGCAGAGCTTGCAGGGATCAGCACACTTACAGTTCGGTTGTCCTGGTGTTGGATGAGGCTGCTTTCATGTGTAGGGTCAGGAAACACAGAGTCTGTTTTGTCAACCAACTTGCCAAATGGCCGGTCACCTTTGGCGGGTGTCTTCGGTTCCCACACCCAGATGTACAGCCAGGGCCTTTCTTACCACTCTCTCTGTCTGTCTCCCTCGTGTCTGGACTATTCCATTAGAACGGCCTCCGGATCAGGTCCCTCTCCCAGCACCGGCGGTCAACAACCCTGTCCCGGTCGCCTCAGGATCCCCACGACCGGAAACCGTCGCCTGTGGCCCTAGCAGCCACCTAGTCTGGTAGTCCAGGGGTCCAACCCTGGCTACCACCTTCTCCGGGGAGCTCCAAGCTTCCCCTGTCAACGCTTCACTGACTACTGCACAACTGAAACTAAAACTCCCTCCACTTCCTTAGCTCCTCTCGCCCCCCCTCCCTTTTTTCCTGGGGAGGGGGTGAGTAGGGCCTGATTGGCTGTTGTACATCTGTGTGGGGATTGTGTAGCTGCCAAGGAGGATTAACTCTTTCTGTGACTACCTGGTTTTGCCATTGCGTCACACTCCCCCTTGGTTGAATACAGCCCGTCCGCGGGCTGTCCGGCCACTTACGTTTATTTTAATGGGAAAAGAAAAAGTTAACACATTACAACCATACATCTTCCCACATCGGGAGGTACGTTTGCTTAACCTTTAACTATCCTGCCACCCCCCACCTGCTGTGCAGATTGCCTCCTCCGGGAACTTGAGGACGTTCAACAGGGGTAACAGTCCATAAAACAGTCATTCTTTAAACTTGCGGGTAGCCGTCCATGTTCCGCTACCATTGCTGCTGCTGCCGCCACTCCCAGTACAGGGCATGGGTTCCGTGCTTCGCCTCCTGCTCGGGAGCCAGGCCCACTCAGATGCCCTCGGTGCCGGCTACAACCAGCCTCGCTAACTGCCGAGGGGCCCATTGCTCAGTGGCCTGACCCTCTTCTCTGCAGGTGTACTCCAACTGCTCCGTAGCTAGGACAGGGCATTTGGGAGCGGCTGGCAGTGCAGCTGGGGGCGATTTCAGGACGGGTACTGCCGTCGTTGCGGCCGGGCGGACTGCAGGAGCCGACGTCATCACCGTTGCGGCCGGGCAGACTGCCGAAGCCGACGTCATCACCGTTGCGGCCATGCTCGGGGCCGGGTGAGATGTCATCGGTGTTGCAGCCTTGTTCGGGGCCGGTCGGGATGTTATCAGGGTTGCAGCCTCCTGTGACATCTTGCTGCTCTTGTGTCCAGGAACGGAATTTTGCAGAGTCCTGGCGTCCCTGCACTTTACAGTTCCGGTTACATGCCACCGCTTCTCTGCCTGCCCCCCCTTGGTCTTTTGCGAGCACTTCTTCTGGCCATGTTCCCAGGGGTGGGGCTTTAACTTCGCGCCATTTTCGGTGAAGAAGAAGATGGTGCCGTTGTTTGGGCGCCAAAAATGGCGGGCAAGATGATGGCATGTCAAAATTTTTCAAACAGTTCACGGATTACAAGGCGCACGTCATCCAGGTCACGGATGGGGTAAGAATCCTGTTTGTGACGCTAAAATGTGTCGCCCAAGGATAGGGGGTACTCAGAACCGGGCCAAAGGGGTCGCTTCTAGAGGTATCACAGTGGCATGACCCGGTCTGTGATCCCAGGGCCACAACAAAAGGGGAAAATGTAAAGGGAGATTGTCTGTGATGCCACTCGTGGGTTGCGGCGATGAGATGGTGGCACCGCTGCTGCCTCTGGGGACCGTGCCCGGGACTGATGGTGTGGGGGCAGCAAGGTGGGATCCCCTCCATGGGTAGGGGAGTTGTAGTCCCAGGGCCCAATTCGGAGTTGTGGTGGTAGCAGGACTTGCAGGGATCAGCACACTTACAGTTCGGTTGTCCTGGTGTTGGATGAGGCTACTTTCATGTGTAGGGTCAGGAAACACAGAGTCTGTTTTGTCAACCAACTTGCCAAATGGCCGGTCATCTTTGGTGGGTGTCTTCGGGTCCCACACCCAGATGTACAGCCAGGGCCCTTCTTTCCACTCTGTCTGTCTATCTCGTGTCTGGACTAGTCCGTTTGAACGGCCTCCGGATCGGGTCCCTCTCCCAGCACCGGAGGGCTACAACCCAGTCCAGGTCGCCTCAGGATCCCCGCGACCGGATATCCGTCGCCTGTGGCCCTCACAGTCACCTAGTCCGGTAGTCCAGGGCTCCAACCCCGGCTACCACCTTCTCCCGGGGAGCTCCAAGCTTCCATTGTCAATGCTTCACTGACTACTGCACAAATGAAACTAAAACTCCCTCCACTTCCTTAGCTCCTCTCACCCCCCCCCTCCATTTTTCCTGGGGAGGGGGTGAGTAGGGCCTGATTGGCTGTTGTACATCTGTGTGTGGATTGTGTAGCTGCCAAGGAGGATTAACTCTTTCTGTGACTACCTGGTTTTGCCAGGGCGTCACATGGACAGGTCTAGAAAAGGATGATCCTAATTTAATTCTTAGCCAGGACAAATATAATATTCCTTAATATAAGACAATGAGTTCAGGACGTTTCCATTCAGGGAAAATACATTCTATTTCAAAGCAAACAGTACTGTAAATCTTGCACTGTTTTTATGATTTGTTCTGCAGAAACATTTTTCTCTGTCCACTCACACACTTAGCCCTGTGATATTCCTTCCACATATATGCTGCTATGTAAACTGTGGAAACAGCTGGCACAGTTAAAATGAAATAATTAAAAACAAAGTTCGCTGTCCAAGCACATGAAAATATGGAGAAATAAGCAAAACATTTTCTGGATACAGAATCCTCAAACAACTTTGATATTTTATTTTAAGACATCGACTTGTTCCTTCAAGGTGACAGCTCTTCATTTCAGAACATCATTTTCTCATCATGATGAGAAACTAGTGAAAAACGTGGCTTCCCATCAATCATGAAGGTGATTTCTAAAATCTGGTCAGATAGTATTGCATTATAGGTCTCAATGAGACAGGCACAGTGTTACTTCATTTATTAAGCTATTGTGAGTATCATTATATTCATGGAATTTATAGGGTTTAAAAGGATTGATCTTTGCTTTAGACAAACCGCAATTAATGATCTTTGGGTGCGTGAATAGCCGATATAAGTGCCAGCGCTATGCTTGTTTAACCTTTCAACCAAGCGATATTTCGTTTCATTTTTTCCTCCTGTTCTTCCGAGAACTGTAACTTTTTTATTTCTCCTCCAATACAGTCATATGAGGAATTTTATTTTGAGGAGTGGGGCAAGTTGTACTTTTGAATGACACCATTCATTCTGCCCCATATTGTATTAGAAAACAGGAAAACAAGTGCAGTGAAATTGCAAAAAAACTGCAGTTCTGTAAGAGAGTGAACTATGACAATACAGGGCGAGCATTAGGACCCTGCAGAGTCTGCCTGTCTGTCTGAGCGATAAACAGGAAGTAGTTGTGGAGATCCAGGAAGTGCGAGGAGGGAGTTGGGTGTCCATGGCAACGGGTTTTTTGAAAACGTAGTAGGTGAAGCAATATGGGCCTTAAAAAGTTGGTTGTAAGCCCCGGTTGGTGACCAAGAGACTTGTTGGTGAACAGAGCCAGTGACAGCATCTGAGGAGAGTGAAGGGAAACAGAAATTGCGAAGACAATACCACATCACTGTGTGATAAGCGATCCAGTTGTGCGGACCTGGGTCCAACTGAAAGAGCATTTGAGGAGAAGCTGAGGAGATGTTTCCCTCCCTGACAGAGCAAGTGATTGATGTCCAGTAAGGCCGGGAGTGACTGCGATAAGAGAGACGGCGTCCGGTGTCATCCCCATTGGAAGGATTCTGACAAGCCCTGGAAAAGAGTGATCCCCAGACTGCACCCTGAGGCTACAGAATTAAAGTGCTTGACAGGTGACTCTGGCATTGGCTGATAGCTGCCAAACTTTGTTTTATTTTTGCAATAAGTACTTATTTTTGGCGCCAAAGTTTTATTTTTATTTTTCTGGACTTGCTGCAGCCCACGCGGAAACATACCGGTGTAAAGTTACATTGGAGTTTAATGGTACCATAGGTTGTGAGATACCCGGGTATCCCTGTGATAAGTGTATAGTCATCATTAATTTAGTGTATTGTATTATTATCTGTGATAAGTTATACTCAGTGCACCATCTCAGAGGTTCCATCAGACCACCCTCACCTAATTTACATCGTCTTTCCAGTTTGATAAGTTTAACGTGTAGGTAAATTTGTTCCGGGTCCCAAATGTGATTTACATATACTGGGATCTCTGAGATCGGTGCATTGATTTTCGGCTAGCGCTTAGTGTGTGAAAATTATTAATGGTAATGTTTTTAAGGGGATTTTGAGCTTATTATATTCTACATTTCACCGTAATTTCATCCCCATTTCAGTAAAATACTGTTGTTCATTTCTGCCTCAGTCTCGGTCTGTGACTCACTGGATCTTAATAGGACCTCTGGTCATTACATTTTTGGCATAGTCGGCAGGATTCAGTGTTTGTCATGGACGGAGGCGACGAAGGAAGAAATGATCCCACCGCATCAGCAGCCCCGCTGCTGGGTGCGGGTCTTTTGGCAGCCGCGGCGAATGTGGGAGGGCATTTACCGGTAGGAGCTTTACTCCAGCACATGCCGAAATACGACGGGCGTAATATGGCGTTGCAGGATTGGGCAGAGAGGGTCCAGAGTATTCTGCGGATGTGTAATCTGACTCCCGCATTACGAGCAGAACTGGCATTGAACGCACTAGAAGGCGACGCTAGGCTGACGGTGATGGTACGACCTGAGGCTGAGAGAAGTACGTTAGAGAAAATTGTGGTACTGTTAGAGGGGAGTTCTGGAGGCCGGGCCCGTGTGACCCAGCTTCGATCATTTTTCTTTAACCGCCCTCAAAAGGAAAGTGAGTCTCTGATGCAGTACTCTAATACGCTACAGGAAACATTGAATGAAGTGCAGCGACTAGACCCTGGGGTCCTGGGAGCGTTCCGGGAGGTAGACCACTTGCTCCGGGACCAATTCATCACAGGGTTAGCTAACAGGCTCCTTCGGGATAAACTGTATGAAGTGGCCCGGGCTACCCCAGAAATATCTTTCTGGCAGATTTACCAGGCCGCGGTGGAAAGGGAGGCAGAGTCCATTCTGGTAGTTCAAGGGGCTGTGGACAGTACACGGCTGGAGGGAGGCGGAATGCAATTGTCAGGAGCGGAAGGACTGGTAGATGTTGTACAAGCTCTGCGTGCTGAGTTGAAGGAGCTAAAGCTGGAAGTGTCTAAAATCAGAGCTGGGTCATCCCCTACTCCCCTGGAGAGGCCAGCAGCTACACCCTCTGGGATGGTGATTCCACTGACAGCCGGACCGCCCTCTTTGAATGACTCAAGTCCCCGTCCCCGGGGAGCAGTCACCTGCTGGAGGTGCGGGCGCCGGGGACACATCTCACGATACTGCCGGATGTCCACAGTCCCCGAGACTCCTCCGTCGACGTTAAACTCCCAGCCGCTGCCTTGAGGGGGAAATTCGCAGCGGCCCCCCCCCTCACAAAGCCCCAAACGGAATGAGCAAGATTTGTTTGCATGGAGTCCAGTCTTAGAAGCAGAATTTGAAGGACGGAAGATGAATTGCTTGGTTGATACGGGATCTGAATGTACCATTATGCCTCTAGAAGTTTTCGAGAAATACTTCAGTCAACTAGTGGTTCCCGAAGATGGTCGAATGATAAGACTTACTGCCGCTAACAATGGCCAGCTGATGGTGAAAGGGATCGTGTGGATGAGACTGAAAATGTTTGGTCAAGAGCTGGGTCAGAAAGGGGTAGTGCTGGTGGACCACCCCCCTAGAAGAGGGATGGAAGTGACACTGGGAATGAACATTCTGCGAGATCTAAATCATCAGATGTATGCTCGTGAGGGACCCCGTTACTGGACTCGTGCTACAGGTCACCAACCAACACAGAGAATGTTACACCGCCTAGTGCTGAACTGTGATCTGCTGAAAAGTGCAGTCCCTGGGGGCCGGGTGGGCCTTGTCCGAGTGCCATCACGGACCACGATTTCACTGGCGCCCCGACAGGAGGAACTCTTGATGTTGCCAGTGGGGGTGGCGCAGAGGCTGAATGGACTTGAGGTATTACTTGAGCCAGCCCCAGAGAAGTCCTCTTGTGCCAAGGTGCATGTGGCCCGGTCTCTGACGATTGTGAAGAATGGACGGGTGCCAGTCAGATGCATTAACGTGTTGGAGGAGGCTATTACCATTCCTGCTGGGACCATCCTAGCTGAACTGTTCGTGCCAGAGGGGAAGATGCCTGACAAAGCGGTGTTTGAATTGCGGCCAGACCCACAGTCATCCTGGACATATGCGGTCGAAGTAGCAGGGCCTGAATCTTATACCAAAGAATGGAATGGTCGTGTGATCATGGATCAGATGGGAGTAGATCGGGAGAAACTGACTTCCGTGCAACTAGAACAGTTGGAGAGGGTCGTGTGGGAACATGAAGAGGCCTTCTCGCGACATGCAGAAGACTTCGGGTGCTCACCGACGATTGAGCATGAGATTCCCACGGGGGACACCCCTCCCATTAGAGAACGTTATCGTCAGATTCCCCCGACACTTTATCAAGAGGTGAAGGGCATGGTTGCCAGTATGCTCGACAATCAAGTAATACGAGAGAGCCAAAGTCCTTGGGCTGCTACCGTTGTCCTTGTCCGAAAGAAGGATGGGACCCTCCGATTTTGTGTGGATTATCGGAAATTAAACGCGCACACTGTGCGAGACGCATACCCGTTGCCTCGGATAGAGGAGTCCCTGTCTGCATTAGGACGGGCCAAATACTTTTCAACGTTGGACTTGGCGAGTGGATATTGGCAGGTACCAATGGCTGAGAAAGATCGGGCAAAGACAGCATTTGTTATGCCAATGGGGCTCTATGAATTCAACCGGATGCCGTTCGGACTCAGTAATGCCCCGGGGACCTTTCAACGCCTTATGGAACACTGTTTAGGCAACCTGAATTTTGAATCGGTATTGATATATCTAGATGACATCGTGGTGTTCGGAACGTCATTTGAAGACCATCTTGAGAAGTTGCGCCAAGTGCTCCAACGTCTCAGTCGCCATGGCTTAAAGATAAAACCAAAGAAATGTCAACTGTTCAAGAGTCGCATAGAGTATCTAGGCCATGTGGTGACTCCCGACGGGGTGTTACCCTCAGTCAGTAAGATCTTAGCGGTACAGGGGTGGGCACCTCCTCAGACTCTACGGGAGGTGCGGGCTTTCTTGGGATTGGCAGGGTACTATCGACGATTTGTGCCCAGGTTTTCACAAGTAGTGGGTCCCCTGAATGAACTTTTAAGAGGGACGGCGCTGGGTCCTCGCAACCGCCTTATCCAATGGGGGCCTCAGCAGCAAAAGGCATTTGACGAGGTGAAAGCCGCCCTAACGAGTGCCCCTTTGTTGGCATATGCCAGGTTTGATACCCCTTTCCTGTTGTACACTGACGATAGTCTTCACGGGTTGGGGGCGGTACTGGCCCAAATTCAGGATGGCCGGGAGCGGGTCATTGCCTATGGCAGCAGGTCTTTAAGGGACACTGAGCGCAATCCGGCTAATTATAGTTCATTTCGCCTAGAGCTGTTAGCCCTGGTGTGGGCAATGACGGAGCGCTTTGCTGAGTATCTAACGGGAGCTGAGGTGTTGGTCATGACCGATAATAACCCTCTTGCTCACTTAGAGAATGCGAAACTGGGAGCGTTGGAGCAGCGATGGGTCGCTCGCCTTGCTAAGTTTAATTATCAGATTAAGTTTCGCTCGGGGCGAGAAAACGGTAATGCGGACGCATTGTCAAGGGTACCCCTTGGATTTAGGGGAGAAAGCATTGATGACCAGCTCGAGGACACAGAGACCCCTGACTTGGGGCAGGTACCTATCTTCCGCAGTGTGGTACATTCAAGTGGGGTGGCATCAGGGATGCCGTGTGTCCTGGGAAAAACGCCATCAGATTGGGCAAAAGATCAGAACGAGTGTCCAGACATCTCGCGAGTGCGCACCTGGGTACAAAATGGGATTTGGCCGAGTGCAGAGGACAAGGCCCAACTATCCGCAGAAGGAATGAAACTATTGCGACAGTGGGATAAGTTGTGTGTGGAACAGGATCTTTTGTATCGTAAGGTGTATCTGCCATCTGAGCTGCAACACCGGTACCAACTGGTAATCCCTGTAGGGATGGGTCCGATGGTTGCCCGCGAGGCACATGAGAAAGGAGCCCACTTTGGTAGTGAAAAGACACTCCAGTGGTTACAGCGAATCCTCTATTGCCCTGACTTGGGAGGGATGGTAGCGGAGGCATGTCGGCAATGTCGGGTTTGTGGGCTCAGTAAGAGTCCTGAGCAGCGGGCCCCTACTCAAACCATTAAAACGTCTGCCCCCTTGGAATTGCTCATGATTGATTATGTCCTGATAGGATACTCGACGTCTGGGTGCTCCTATTGCTTGGTAATGACAGACCACTTCACTAAATATGCTGTGGCAGTGCCGACAAGAGATCAGACAGCGGAGTCGGCGGCTAAGGCTGTGTGTCGTCATTTTCTCCAAGTGTTTGGGTGTCCGCAAAGGATACACTCAGACCAGGGGGCATGTTTCCAGGGGACACTAATGGAAGAGCTGCGCCGGCTGTATGGCATAGCACATTCAAGAACGACACCTTACCATCCCCAAGGAAATGGGGCCTGTGAGCATTTCAATCGTACCTTGATACAGATGATGAGAACATTAGAGGAAGGGCAGCAGGGCCACTGGCCTGAGTACCTCCCTGAACTAATGTGGGCCTACAACAATCGATTGCACAGCACTACGGGCTATTCGCCACACATGTTGATGTTTGGGAGACCCGGGAGGGATATTGAAGATTTGAACATGCCAGATCCCTCCTCTGATTCCCCTCGGACTGCATCTGAATGGGTTCGGGAACACCAGCGGCGACTGAGAGTGGTGCATCAGGTGGTGGGTAATAGACTCAATCAGGTGTCTCATAGGGACACGAGGCCTGTGCAGACGGAACCTTTCTTTCCAGGGGATAGAGTGTTGGTGAGGGTCAAACGACCGACAGGGAAACTGGCCGATCGATGGGAGGCGACCCCATACCTGATAAAGAGACGAGTGAACCCTGAGATTCCAGTTTATGAGGTCGAGCCCGTGGGGGCAGGGGGGCTCACTCGTAATCTTCACCGTAACATGCTACAACGGTGCTGGTTTGAGGACGTGGCTCCCGTTTCTACGGAACCAGAGGCTGTGTCCCAAGGGTCAGGTACTCCTGATGTTTTTGAGTTTGATGATGAGCCCTCCTCTGCGCCTGTTTATCTGCCCCCTGTGAATGATCTGCACCTGTGTGGAAAGAGTGTTGAGCCGGTGGAATGTCCTTCCGAGGGTGAGGGCTTGAGTCAGCCACCTGACATGAATAATGGGTCACGGGGTGTCGCACTTCAAGAGGGGGCAGCGTCACGCCTTTCCTCTGATGACACTTCTGAAGGGACTCCTGCCCCTTCGGGGACAGAATCCGTTGGGAAGGACCTTCGGAGAACCACTCGACCTACGGCAGGAATACCCCCTCAGCGCTACGCACAGGATGATTTTGAGTGGGGAGGTATGTCGAGGACGCCAACCTCTAGTGGGGTGGCATGTAAGAGAGTGAACTATGACAATACAGGGCGAGCATTAGGACCCTGCAGAGTCTGCCTGTCTGTCTGAGCGATAAACAGGAAGTAGTTGTGGAGATCCAGGAAGTGCGAGGAGGGAGTTGGGTGTCCATGGCAACGGGTTTTTTGAAAACGTAGTAGGTGAAGCAATATGGGCCTTAAAAAGTTGGTTGTAAGCCCCAGTTGGTGACCAAGAGACTTGTTGGTGAACAGAGCCAGTGACAGCATCTGAGGAGAGTGAAGGGAAACAGAAATTGCGAAGACAATACCACATCACTGTGTGATAAGCGATCCAGTTGTGCAGACCTGGGTCCAACTGAAAGAGCATTTGAGGAGAAGCTGAGGAGATGTTTCCCTCCCTGACAGAGCAAGTGATTGATGTCCAGTAAGGCCGTGAGTGACTGCGATAAGAGAGACGGCGTCCGGTGTCATCCCCATTGGAAGGATTCTGACAAGCCCTGGAAAGGAGTGATCCCCAGACTGCACCCTGAGGCTACAGAATTAAAGTGCTTGACAGGTGACTCTGGCATTGGCTGATAGCTGCCAAACTTTGTTTTTTTTTTGCAATAAGTACTTATTTTTGGCGCCAAAGTTTTATTTTTATTTTTCTGGGCTTGCTGCAGCCCACGCGGAAACATACCGGTGTAAAGTTACATTGGAGTTTAATGGTACCAAAGGTTGTGAGATACCCGGGTATCCCTGTGATAAGTGTATAGTCATCATTAATTTAGTGTATTGTATTATTATCTGTGATAAGTTATACTCAGTGCGCCATCTCAGAGGTTCCATCAGACCACCCTCACCTAATTTACATCGTCTTTCCAGTTTGATAAGTTTAACGTGTAGATAAATTTGTTCCGGGTCCCAAATGTGATTTACATATACTGGGATCTCTGAGATCGGTGCATTGATTTTCGGCTAGCGCTTAGTGTGTGAAAATTATTAATGGTAATGTTTTTAAGGGGATTTTGAGCTTATTATATTCTACATTTCACCGTAATTTGATCCCCATTTCAGTAAAATACTGTTGTTCATTTCTGCCTCAGTCTCGGTCTGTGACTCACTGTTTCTTAATAGGACCTCTGGTCATTACAGTTCCACAATTGTTTCTTGGGTTTTTTTATTCACCATGTTCACAGTATGGTAAAACGGGCATTATGATTCCCCAAATCAGTATGAGTTCGTAGATACCAAACATGTATAATTTTATTTTTATTTAAGTGGGGATTTTTTTTTTTTTTAAATTTGTACTAAAAAAAAAAGAATTGCGCTTTTGTCAGCATTTTCCAAGACCCATAGGGTTCTCATTTTTCTAGATCTGGGGCTGTGTTATGGCTTTTTTTTTGCGTCTTGCACTGACATTTTTAATTATACCATTTTTGTGTATATACAATGTTTTGATCACCTGTTATTGCATTTTATTGCAATGTTGTGGTGACTAAAACACCGTAATTTTGTCAGTTTGATTTTTTTTTCTCTCGCTACGTCTTTTACCGATCAGATGAATTTAATTTGTTTTGATAGATCGGGAATTTCCGAACAAGACGATACCAAATATGTGTTTTTGTTTTTTCAATAGTTTTAAATCCAATGGGGCAAAAGGGGGATGATTTGAACTTTGATTTTTTTAAAGTTTTTGATAATATTTAAAACTTTTGCTTCTAAAGGCCCAGCCACACACAACGACTTACCAGCGATCCTGAAAACGATGCGACCTGATAGGGATCGCAGGTAAGTCGCTGGGAGGTCGCAGATGAGATGTCACACAGTCAGATCTTACCAGCGATGCAGGAACAATACAGGTCGCTAATGGGATCGCTACTGCATCACAGAAACCATGACTCAGCTGCGATCTCGCTAGCGATCTCGTTATGTGTGACGGTACCTTTACTCTTTTTATTGATTTTATTAGTCACCCTTAGGGGACTTGAAACTGGCACTGTCTAATCGCTTCTGCTGTTCAGAGCGGTGCTTCTGTACAGGTGCATCTAAGGGTACCTTCACACTTTAGCGATGCAGCAGCGATCCGACCAGCGATCTGACCTGGTCAGGATCGCTGCTGCATCGCTACATGGTCGCTGGTGAGCTGTCAAACAGGCAGATCTCACCAGCGACCAGTGACCAGCCCCCAGCCAGCAGCGACGTGCAAGCGACGCTGCGCTTGCACGGAGCCGGCGTCTGGAAACTGCGGACACTGGTAACTAAGGTAAACATCGGGTATGGTTACCCGATGTTTACATTAGTTACCAGCGCACACCGCTTAGCTGTGTGTGCAGGGAGCAGGGAGCCGCGCACACTGAGCGCTGGCTCCTTGCTCTCCTAGCTACAGTACACATCGAGTTAATTAACCCGATGTGTAATGCAGCTACATGTGCAGAGAGCCGGAGCCAGCAGCACAGGCAGCGTGAGAGTGGCGGAGGCTGGTAACTAAGGTAAATATCGGGTAACCACCTTGGTTACCCGATGTTTACCCTGGTTACAGCTTACCGCAGCTGCCAGACGCCGGCTCCTGCTCCCTGCTCGCTTCATTTGTCGCTCTCTCGCTGTCACACACAGCGATCTGTGTGTCACAGCGGGAGAGCGCCTTTGAAGAAAACGAACCAGGGCTGTGTGTAACGAGCAGCGATCTCGCAGCAGGGGCCAGATCGCTGCTCAGTGTCACACAGAGCGAGATCGCTAATGAGGTCACTGCTGCGTCACAAAAAGCGTGACTCAGCAGCGATCTCGGCAGGGAGCTCGCTGTGTGTAAAGCACCCCTAAGGTTGTGAAGGGGTTAAACACAAGTTCAAAATACAAAATAGAGATTTGATTGTTTTAACACTTGATTAAATACTTTTGTGTTCCATTGTGTTGATACATCAGTGCAACTTAAAACAATAGATGCACATTGTGATACCATGCTCACACAGAAAATCATTATTACAGCACTTGAGTCTTTTTAAACATACCTGTAATGTGCCTTTTGGAATTTTATAGGTGTTTTCTAGGTTTCCATTTTCTTTACCTTTTTCTGTAAAAAAAAATAAAGTTGGCTTTGAAAATATCAGTCAACAGATAATTTATCAACCTCTGTCTCTAAAACAGACTGTCTACAAGCAGTTGTTGTTTTAGCATTCTGTTTTCATACATAGGCGGCATTCCAGTAGTCATGCGAGGTTTAGGGAAGGTGGGGCCGTAAATAAGTTTAAGTTGTTTCGACTTTTTTTTTCAAAATGTTGCAATGTAGCTGATTGTGAGGGTGTCGAAAGTTGGACTCCCACTGCTTTAAGCTATTGGAAATAAAATAATTTTCATTTTTCCACTAACTATGGGGTATAAGAGTTTGTTTTTAGAAAAATGAGTTTTAGTTTTTCATGACACTTTTTTTTTGCCATATAATATACTGAAAAATGGAACAAGATGTATTTTTATGGTCATAAATGTATTTAGTTTTTTTTATGCATTACTACTTTAATTTACTACATTATTTTACTACTTGCAATTGGTCTGTTTTACCATTATTTTAAAACAGCCATAAGTTTTTATTTTTTTTGTGAATAGAGTTGTTTAAAGAAGATCTGTTACTTAAAAATAGTGAGCAATTGCTCTTACTTTATTTCTATTGCTCCCGAATATTCAGTTTTTTTTAAACTTTTTTATGTATCATACACTTCAAGAAATATGAGCCTTTTAATATAGTTTAAGTTTTTATGGTCATTAACAAGAGGTTGTGTCTTGCAGAATTCTCTCAAGGTATTTCTAGAGATTGTTCTAAATTATTTCCTTGTGAGTTACGCCCCGTGGGTAAAGACCATTAGATAAATTATATTACAAAAAAATGGAAGACTATTGAGCAGTAATAGAACACTAGTCTGGGATTAATGTACTACCAACTATATTGTAAAAATAAATAAAACAAATATAACTATTCTCTAGAAATAATTCCTGCTGCCACAACATAATTGGTGTTATACTAATTTAAAAAAAATGTAGGGGAAATATTAAAAACTTAAATATGTGGGAGACGAGGGAATTAGCTATATATGCTATATGTGGGAGATGAGGGACTTGTCTATATATGCTATATGTGAGGGAGGGTGGACTAAGTTATATATGCTATAAGTGGAAGAGAGGGGGCTAGGCTATAAAGGAAATATGTAGGACTGGGGGACTAGGTTATATAGGCTATATATGGGAGAGGAGTACTTAGCGATATAGGCTACATATGGGACGGGGAGTAGGCTTTATGTAAGATGGAGGACTAGGCTATATTGACTATATGTAGGAGAGTGGATACTAGGCTATATAGGCTATATGTGGGGGAAGGGGGACTTGGCTATATAGGCTATATATATGGAAAAGGGGGACTTTGTTTTAAAAGAGAGCAAAACTTCATGGAAAGGGTGAGCAGGCAAGGGGGGGGCAAGGAATTCAATATAATTTATTTCACAAAAGTGGTGTAAATACAACAGAATTGGGCCTAATTATAGTAAATATCTTGTGTTGGTGCATGTAAGCTGAAAAATGTGCCAAATTCTGGAGTATAAACAAAGAAAATGTCTATGTTGAGTAGCAGTAGAATGGGCCCTGTGGAATCAATTAATCCTGTGGGCTCTAGGCATTCCAGTCCGACACTGTGTGCATCATGCCAAAATGATAACACTGCGCCAGACTGGCTAATACAAATAGGAGCTGGGGACACTATCATGTAAAATGCAACTCACATGGCTCCCGTTCAGCAGCCATAGATTGCCCGCTGGACTTGGCCCTTCAAACGGATTCATATAATCTCCAAAGCTCAGAAGTGATTCCTGCTTAAGGGCACGCTCACACAAGCGTGAAAAACGGACGAGTGCAATGCAAGAAAATCTCGCATTGCACTCTGACCAATGTTAGTCAATGAGGGAGAGCAGTTGGTCAGCTTTTCTCGCATCCAGATACTGGATGCGAGAAAAGCGGCAACATGCTGCGATTTTCTGCGAAAGCCGTATCACTCGCACCCATTCAAGTGAATGGGTGCGAGAGAAACATCGGACTGCACTCGGATGTCATCCCAGTGCAGTGCGATATACGCACAGGCTGACAATGGAGGAGATGGGGGGAGATTAACCCTCTCCCTCTCCTCCACAGTGCCCGCCCTCCTCTTCACAGCTGTGACCAGATTGCATTACACTCGTCTCTCGCATACGTTCGTGTGAGTCCAGCCTAACAGAAAGTGTGATCTAATTGTAATGCTCAATGTTTTTTTTGGTTGACATGTAAAATTTGAAAATAAAAACATGGTAAATTCAGACTTTGGAAGCAAGCAGAATTACTAAATTACAAGAGATTGCTCATGGCAGTTCAAAAATAGGACATAATGATCCAACTTACGATTTGTCTTATGAGATAGAGATTTGCTCCAGATTTCATCCTCTAAATTATCTTTTACTCCAAATTCATAGAAAGTGTTAGGCTTCAGGTTGTCTATTACTGTTTCAGTTGTTGGGCACAGCTGGAAAAGCCAATCTTTATTCTTTTCTCTGTAGCGAACTGTGTAAAATCTGTGAAAACAATATTTGTATTATAATAAGATACACAGCAGTCTATACAAATTTCTTCTATAGTTATTGCTTTAATGTTGTATTATGATAACATTTGGATGTGTTGGATCACTAGACTTTACATATATTATCTTGTAATATGGTCCCTAAATCAAAAGACTGATACATTTTCGGTTCCTTTTCTTGTAAATAGAATAAACAGTTTATACATTTGCATGAATAATGTTAAATATAGCAAGTTAAAAAGACTTTAAAAGAATCCCTTTAAGTTCTATAATATACCGTATCATATATATATATCTATATATACAGTACAGACCAAGAATTGGTAAAAAATTGGTAAAATTGTAGATTCACATTGAAGACATCAAAACTATGAATGAAAACATGTGGAATGAAATACTTAAAAAAGTGTGAAACAACTGAAAATATGTCTTATATTCTAGGTTCTTCAAAGTAGTTACCTTTTGCTTTCATTACTGCTTTGCACACTCTTGGCATTCTCTTGATGAGCTTCAAGAGTAAAGGGGGCTTTACACACTGCGACATCGCTAATGCGAAGTCGTTGGGGTCACGGAATTTGTGACGCACATCCGGTCGCATTAGCGATGCCATTGCGTGTGACACCTATGAGCAATTTTGCATCGTCGCAAAAACGTGCAAAATCGCTCATCGGTGACATGGTGGTACATTCTCAATTATCGTTGGAGCTGCAGGTACGAAGTAGTTCGTCGCTCCTGCGGCAGCACACATCGCTATGTGTGACGCCGCAGGAGCGAGGAAGCTCTCCTTACCTGCCGCCGGCCATAATGCGGAAGGAAGGAGGTGGGCAGGATGCTACATCCTGCTCATCTCCGCCCCTCCGCTTCTATTGGGCGGCCGCTTAGTGACGTCACTGTGAAGCCGCACGGACCGCCCCCTTAGAAAGGAGGCAGTTCGCCCGTCACAGCAACGTCGCTAGGCAGGTATGTGTGACGGGTCTGGGCGATGTTGTGCGCCACGGGCAGCGATTTGCCTGTGTCACCCTACAGATGGGGGCGGGAATGCACGCTAGCGATATCGGTACCGTAAAGCGGCCTTTAGTCACCGGAAATGGTTTTCCAACAGTCTTGAAGGAGTTCCCAGAAATGCTGAGCACTTGTTTGCCCTTTTGCCTTCACTCTGCGGTCCAGCTCACCCCAAACGTCTCGATTGAGTTCAGGTCTAGTGACTGTGGAGGCCAGGTCATCTGGCATAGCATCCCATCACTCTCCTTCTTAGTCAAATAGCCCTTACACAGCCTGGAGGTGTGTTTGGGGTCATTGTTCTGTTGAAAAATAAATGATGGTCCAACTAAATGCAAACCGAATGGAATAGCATGCCGCTGCAAGATGCTGTGGTAGCCATGCTAGTTTAGTATGCCTTCAATTTTGAATAAATCCCCAACAGTGTCACCAGCAAAGCACCCCCACACCGTCACACCTCCTCCTCCATGCTTCACGGTGGGAACCAGGCGTATAGAGTCCATCCGTTCACCTTTTCTACAAAGACAAGGTGGTTGGATCCAAAGATCTCAAATTTGGACTCATCAGACCAAAGCACAGATTTCCACTGGTCTAATGTCCATTCCTTGTGCTCTTTAGCGCAAACAAGTCTCTTCTCCTTGTTGCCTGTCCTTAGCAGTGGTTTCCTAGCAGCTATTTTACCATGAAGGCCTGCTGCACAAAGTCTCCTCTTGATAGTTGTTCTAGAGATGAGAAGGTGTGTCCAAACTTTTGGTCTGTACTGTATATATATATATATATATATATATATATATATATATATATCTTTTAAAGATATTTGTACTTAGGATGAGTCTCCTGCCACGTAATCATAGTTAGCAATTTTTACCCTACCATGCTGGAGAATTTTATCATTTGCTGTATTTAAGAGCTGCTGAAAACTTCTTGGATATGACTATCACCTGTAAAATGTTGTTGTGATGTGATTCTGCTTTCAATTACATTTCACAGATTAGGTTTACATAAAATGTTAAAGGGGTGGTCTGAAGGATAAGGAAATTTTCATCTAAATCCCTATCTAGCTATTGCCCTAATCTAAACTAATTTATAATACTGCTGCATTAAATATTTCATATCCCTCACTACACTATCTAGTTACTATTGATTTTTCTCTCTACTTCCTGTCTGATGACGTTTCATTTGAGAATCTCATTGAATGCGGGAATACTCAAACGAAGAGTCATCAGAGGGCAGAGGCTGCGGTCACTGTCACAGCCTCTGCCTCCTCTCTGAAACAAAGTGTCATTAATGATGCTTGTTTCAGCGGCTGGGCTGGTCTCCTCAGATCAGCAGAACTATCAATGGAGAAGAGCGAACTATCAGTGAGCGGTGTCAAACTACCCAGCGGTGTTCAGACATTACTTGCGAGGGCAGCGCTGGTCTCTGAAAGCAACTGGGTACTATATTGCCAACTCTACTGATTTGGGAACATAAAGCATGCTGTCACTGTGAAAATCATACAATGACAACATGCAGTGACAAGACCAGCACCTGAAATGAGCATCACTGAGGACTCTTTGTTTTAGGGATTAGGCAGAGAATGCTGCAACCTTTGCACCTGATAACGCTTTGTTTGATTATATCAGCATGCACTAAAATGAAGTGTCAGCAGACAGAAAGTAGAGAGAGAAAATCAATAGTAGCTAGACAGTGTAGTGATGAAAGGTCATTTTTTAATGCAGCCATATTAGAAATGAGTTTAGATAAGGGCAATACATAAATAGGGATTTAGATGAAAATTTCTTCAGCCTTCGGACCATCCCTTTAGGTTTCCCTTGAGAACACACAGTAGTTTAAGATCCTACATACTACATATGGAAACACCCAAAAAGGAATAGGGTCTTACTTGAAGATACCAGTTTATTGCTGCATCCACAAAGAACCATTTCAGTATATTCTAAAAACATCTGAATACAAAGAAAAAAGTGCTGGTTTGGTGTTGACCAGACTACTGCATCAGGTCAGAGACAAGTTCAGCATGTACTGTGCTAAGCGATGGTTGTACAATTGTTTATAATAATGCATAAAGATGAAGTAAAGTGGTTCTCCTAAAGGTGTGGAATCCCTGATAAGGACATGGACTGAAGCTTGGTTATTACTGAACAGCACACACATTTGAATGTTCACTGTCATAGATTGTCAGAAGACAATTTTTGCAAAAGGGATTTCAAGATTTGGCTTAGAGGATGTGACAACATTATAGACACCAACAAATGATTATTTTTTAATAGACCATGGAATATAATAATTATTTTACCTTACACTACTTCTCATTCACACTTCTCAGAATGTGACAAGAGTGAATCTGTAAGGGTTAATTTTTTATCTTTCACTCAATCCAGTGCTAAACTTCTATTATAGGCTATAAAGTGAGCATAAATCACAACCCCAAGACAGACTACGCAACATACACAACATGCTGCCACCACTCATCAAAGACATGGGGTAATGAATCCCCGAAATATATGCTACTGTCTGAAAATCAAAAAGGGATTTTTGTTATAAACTAAAAAGGGAGAAAAAACAGATAATTAGCAGTCGACCCGCGAGATCACCCCTGGCAACTACAGCCCGCAGTGATCATGTGCGGCTATATTCACTGCCCCCGCGCATCATCATCAGCGCGGGGGGCAGTGAATAAGTATGGTATACTCACGTCATCCTGTCTGCCAGCTGGCTGATCTGTGTAGAGCATGGTGAGCTAGAGATGAGGAAACAAAAGGCGCAAATAGGGTCTTACCCGGTAATAACCGTTTAGAAAAACACGAATGAGAACACTCACCTGATGAGGTTGTGCCAGTCACAACCCCTTGAAAAGCCTGTGAGTGTCAGCGTGGTTCCAAGCAGCGGCCCCGAGATGATCGTGACAAAGATTTTTATATATGTATATACATATATGAGAAACGGGTTTATGCCGCGCTCAAGAATCAAAGATTTTTATATATATAGAGCATGGTGAGCACAGGGATGACGTCATCACTGTGCACACCGCTCTCCACACACATCAGCGGGCCGGCAGACAGGAGGACATCGCGGTGCTGCAGGGATCGGTGACCGGCTCTACACAGGTCAGCGGCGCTGCTGCCGACACAGAGAGGAAGATGATCGATGCAGCAGGGAGTGAGGAAAGGTGAGTATAAACGTTTATTTTTTCTGTGCCATAGAATACAGGCCATATAGCAGGATAGGGGTATATAGCAGGATGGGGGCATATAGCAGGATGGGGGTATATTATGAGCAGGATGGGGGTATATAGCAGGATGGGGGTATTTGAGCAAGATGGGGGTATATAGCAAGAGAGCAAAACACGTGTCGGAGTGAGGGGCTGCGAGCAGGACACATCACTTTGTCATTAGGTAACGTTATTGTCTTTATTCATGCCATAGGTTACACTGTGTTACAATGTAATAAACAGTTATGCACTGCACTTTCTTACATGCATGTATCACTTTGTGTTACAAGGTAGTAAATGGATATAAACTGCACTTTACTTCATGAGAATATGCATATATCTCGTGTATGGCAAGTAATTAATTTATTAACAAATTGACCTACCTCATTGTGTTGCTGTTTGTTCACTTCCAAGTATTTATTTATTTATATACATATGGTGTAGTTATTTATTATTTATTTATAATGAAATTTTATTATTATCACCAGTGGTGATACTTGATTGATAACGCTTGGATGTTGATAAATGTAATCCTTTGAGGAAGGTCACTGACTGCTGGTGATTATAGTGGTATCCCATATATGATTAATGTTGATTTGGGACCCTTTGACTAACCTATTCGTAACCCTATATACAAGATAATTATATGCAGCACCTTATGTTGATCTCACTATGTTTTTAAATGCATACTAATAAAGGTTTATTTTAATGTTTGACGTTGTCACTCCATTTTTTGTCCGTTTACACATGGCTAAGGTTTTGATATATATCTAGTTGGGAGTGCGATCTAATGACTATATATGTGTACAATTTGTTGAAATCTTTAATTAATAGATGCAGAAATGCTGCACTTAATCTGCAACATCAAAAATCACCTTAAACTCATCGTCGGCACACAGCCTTACTCTCTAAGGAGAGCTGTAAAAATTTTAATTCATCGCAGTGTGTGACACCCCGGGAACATTGAACGACAGCTTACCTCCGTCCGCGGCTCCCGCCGACAATGCGGAAGGAAGGAGGTGGGTGAGATTTTTACGTCCCGCTCATCTCCGCCCCTCCGCTTCTATTGGCCGGCTGCCAATATTATATTAGGGCTTAATATATTACAAAAGAAAAATAGAAAATTGCATTTTTTTCTCTGAAAGAATATTTAGACTTTATTTGCTAGACCCAGAATATCCCTTTTTCTAAAACAAGCAGACATTGCTTTGAAACAGCCTTTCCTAAAATTACCTTTGCGATCTCCCCTGACACACATCTTATAGGTATTGTTCACAAAAATGAAACATACCAATCTATAATAACTATCAAACAAAATACCTATGTATATCATGACTTTCCAATGTCAAAATCATGTCTTAAAAGAAATTAAAGGTATTATTAGACTATTTGTGCTTCAGTGTTGATTTTAATGCAGAAGATAAACCGATAATACAGATTTTCAGATGGCCTGAAGGCAGCTGTCATTCTAGCTTTGATTTGCATGTCATAACACAATGACTTGTACAAACTTTAATAATCTTTACTTATTGCTCCGTCATTTTAAACAATAAGGTTAAGGTTGGTTTAAGCTTTCATGAAGACATGCACATTACATGGTATTAGTGATGAGCGAGTACTAAAAAGCTCGGGTGCTCGAAGCTCGGGCCGAGCCTCCCAAGATACTCGTGTACTCGGCCCGAGCACCGAGCCCAATGTTATCCTATGGGAGACCCGAGTATTTTTGTGAAATGACCCCCGGCAGCATGTAGAAACCCTAAAAATGTCACAAAAGTCTCAGAAGAGTGCTCAAATGACATGGCAACAGCATGGGGAAGACCCCTTGAAGCATTTATCACTCAAAAGTCACAGATGTGAACAATTTTGTCCGAGTTTTACGCCATTTTTACGGACTCACCAGAAAACCTTCCAAAATGACACCAAAATGAATTTTCATGGCGGAAATGTTAAGGGCACATACCCAATAGTGAGATAGAGCTGGTGTATGTTACTTTTTGAGATTAATACATGAAAGATTTTACATGAAAACCTTGTGTGGCACTCCGATGTCCAAAACGCACGTTTTGTGCTTTTTACTAGCGATGTCGGTCATTTTTTTTTTTTTTTATTCTATCTCCCTCAGTCCGTCGGTCTGTCTCTCTCTGTCTTGTCTGTCCCCCTCTCACAGTCTGTCGGTCAGTTCCCCCCTCTCTCTTACTTACCGTTCCCCGATCACTGCCGCGGCGCTGCACAGCTGTTCAAACTCCGGTGGCTTTTCCTCTTTTGAAAAAGCCGGCCGCTCATTAAACAATCTCCTATTCCCTGCTTTCCTGCTTTTCGGCGCCTATGATTGGTTGCAGTGAGACACGCTCCCACACTGAGTGACAGCTGTCTCACTGCAACCAATCACAGCAGCCGGTGTGTGTATACTGTGCAGTGAAATAAATAATTAAATAATTAAAAAAAACGGCGTGCGGTCCCCCCAATTTTAATACCAGCCAGATAAAGCCATACGGCTGAAGGCTGGTATTCTCAGGATGGGGAGCTCCACGTTATGGGGAGCCCCCCACCCTAACAATATCAGTCAGCAGCCGCCCAGAATTGCCGCATACATTAGATGCGACAGTTCTGGGGCTGTACCCGGCTCTTCCCGATTTACCCTGGTGCGTTGGCAAATCGGGGTAATAAGGAGTTAATGGCAGCCCATAGCTGCCACTAAATCCTAGATTAATCATGTCAGGTGTCTCCCCGAGATTCCTTCCATGATTAATCTGTAAATTACAGTTAAATAACACACACACCCGAAAAATCCTTTATTAGAAATAAAAAACACTAACAAAGTCCCTCATTACCAATTTATTAACCCCGACAAACCCTCCATGTCCGGCGTACTCCACAGTCCTCCAGCGTCGCGTCCAGCTCTGCTGCATGGAAGTGACAGGAGCTGCAGAATACACCGCCGCTCCGGTCACCTCCACGCAGCTAATGAGATGAGTATAGCGATCAGCTGAGCTGTCACTGAGGTTACCTGGATCCAGCGGTGGATGCAGCGGTGGCCGCGGGTAACCTCAGTGACAGCTCAGCTGATCGCGCTACTCACCGCCGCTCCAGTCAGCTCCATGCACCAACTGAGGTGAGTATAGCGATCAGCTGTTGTCACTGAGGTTAATCGCGGCCACCGCTGGATCCAGCGGTGGCCGGGAGTTACCTGACTGACAGCAGCTGATCGCGCTATTCCCTTCATTAGCTGCGTGGAGGTGACCGGCGGCTTTTACTATTTTGAAAAAGCCGGCCGCTCATTAAACAATCTCCTATTCCCTGCTTTCCCCGCCCACCGGTGCCTATGATTGGTTGCAGTGAGACACGCCCCCACGCTGAGTGACAGGTGTCACACTGCACCCAATCACAGCAGCCGGTGGGCGTGTCTATACTGTGCAGTAAAATAAATTAATAAATAATTAAAAAAAAACGGCGTGCGGTCCCCCCCCATTTTAATGCCAGCCAGATAAAGCCATACGGCTGAAGGCTGGTATTCTCAGGATGGGGAGCTCCACGTTATGGGGAGCCCCCCAGCCTAACAATATCAGTCAGCAGCCGCCCAGAATTGCCGCATACATTATATGCGACAGTTCTGGGGCTGTACCCGGCTCTTCCCGATTTGCCCTGGTGCTTTGGCAAATCGGGGTAATAAGGAGTTAATGGCAGCCCATAGCTGCCACTAAATCCTAGATTAATCATGTCAGGCGTCTATGAGACACCCTCCATGATTAATCTGTAAATTACAGTAAATAAACACACACACCCGAAAAATCCTTTATTAGAAATAAAAAACACACACATATACCCTGGTTCACCACTTTAATCAGCCCCAAAAAGCCCTCCATGTCCGCCGGAATCCAGGATGCTCCAGCGTCGCATCCTGCGCTGCTGCATAGAGGTGACCGGAGCTGCAGAAGACACCGCCGCTCCGGTCACTTCCACGCAGCAAATGAGGTGAGTAGCGCGATCAGCTGAGCTGTCACTGAGGTTACCCGCCGTCACTGGATCCAGTGACAGCGGGTAACCTCAGTGACAGCTCAGCTGATCGCACGGCTGTCTTCATTAGCTGCGTGGAGGTGACCGGAGCGGCGGTGTCTTCTGCAGCTCCTGTCACTTCCATGCAGCAGAGCTGGACGCGACGCCGGAGTCCGTGGAGTACGCCGGACATGGAGGGTTTGTCGGGGTTAATAAATTGGTAATGAGGGACTTTGTTAGTGTTTTTTATTTCTAATAAAGGATTTTTCGGATGTGTGTGTTTTTTAACTGTAATTTACAGATTAATCATGGAAGGAATCTCGGGGAGACGCCTGACATGATTAATCTAGGATTTAGTGGCAGCTATGGGCTGCCATTAACTCCTTATTACCCCGATTTGCCAACGCACTAGGGTAAATCGGGAAGAGCCGGGTACAGCCCCAGAACTGTCGCATATAATGTATGCGGCAATTCTGGGCAGCTGCTGACTGATATTGTTAGGGTGGGGGGCTCCCCATAACGTGGAGCTCCCCATCCTGAGAATACCAGCCTTCAGCTGTATGGCTTTATCTGGCTGGTATTAAAATTGGGGGGACCGCACGCCATTTTTTTTAATTATTTATTTATTTATTTTACTGCACAGTATAGACCCGCCCACCGGCTGCTGTGATTGGGTGCAGTGTGACACCTGTCACTCAGCGTGGGGGCGTGTCTCACTGCAACCAATCATAGGCGCCTGTGGGCGTGGAAAGCAGGGAATATGAGATGGCTGTGTACAGAGCACAGCGCGCCGGCCGGTATAAAGGCTCGGTCACGCTGTGCAGGCCGGCCAATCACTGCAATTCCACAACTAACAGGGCTGTGGCATTGCAGTGGTCTGCCAGCCAATCCCTGCATGAGGGCTGGCTCTCAAAAGAGCGCCAACATGCAGGGATGAAGACCACGAGTAAAGCACGAGTATTGCAAAATTACTCGGTACCCGCCGAGTAGCCCGAGTACAGTGATACTCGTGCGAGTACCGAGTAGTAACAAGCATACTCGCTCATCACTACATGGTATCTTAGCACGATGTACTTTGTCTATGATAACACAAAACTAGAGCTAGAATAACAGGAATGCATCATGTCTGCCACATATCACCCAGATGGACTAAACAACACAGATATGCTCCTATAGCAACAAAACAGCAGGAAATCAGGACCTAAAGTTTATATCCGTCATCAGTCCGAAGCTACATCGGCTCAGGGGACAACTGTTACAACTAATTAGCATTAATAGTTTATGGCTTAGTTTTTATTTTATTTGGAATAAATGCAGATTTTCCACATAATTAAGTAATGTCTAAAAATCTCATTAAGTAAAGGGAAATACTAGATGAACAAGGATGAGATGACACTACACTATATTTGTGGCATGTTCTAAACTCAGCCCTTAAGGCTGCTTTACACGCAGGGACATCTCTAGCAATGTCGCTCGTGAAAGCACCCGCCCCCGTCGTTTGTGCGTCACGGGCAAATCACTGTCCGTGGCGCACAATATCGCTAACACCCGTTACACGTACTTACCTTCCTAGTGACGTCGCTGTGGGCGGCGAATAACCTCTTCGTTAAGGGGGAGGTTCCTGCACCGACACAGTGACATCACACAGCGGCCGACCAATAGAAGCGGAGGGGTGGTGACCAGCCACATTGACAACACGCCCACCTCATTGCCGGAGGATGCAGGTAAGCTGTTGTTCGTCGTTCCTGGGGTATCACACGTAGCGATGTGTGCTGCCTCAGGAACGACGAACAACCTACATCCACAACGACCAACGAGATTTTGAAAATGAACGACGAGTCAACGATCAACAATTAGGTGAGTATTTTTGATCGTTAACACTTGCTTGGAGCAGTTACACGCAACGACGTTGCTAACGACGCCGGATGTGCGTCACGAATTCCGTGACCCCAAAGACATCTCGTTAGCGATGTCGTTGTGTATAAGTGGGGCTTAAGTCCTGGTTGGTCTACATATAACTCATCCTCACCTAAAGCTTGTGAAAATGTTTGGTATTTGGATGAATTCCACAATGAATCCCGAATCCTTTACAGGCTTGTGAAGGTTATGAGAATGACTTTGTAAGGCGTTAGATTGCTGAACAGACCCAACTCTATGCTGTGCATCCAAAATTGAAACCAGTGGTGTGCAGTGGAGACCCAATCATGGAGGGGCCCATAAGCAAATTAGTGGGTCAGTGAATCTTATGAGACCCACTTCTTCATTAATGAGAGGCAAATGGTGTCCTTTTCCAGAAAGCAGTGAACTCAATAATTTTTTTATACTTTTGATCATCTTGGTTATTACGTTACTATGCATAGGCAATGACCAAGATGGCAATGATCAGTATAAAAAAAGTATTGGGTGCCCTGCTCGACATGGAAAGGACGCATTGCATCACTTACCGAGTCCTGTCTGAGTTCTATGTGTAGTGCAGCTGCCTCAAAGTAGGCCACGACTTCTCAATGTCACATAACCACAACTACCAGTTGTTTTTCCAAGTATTTTTGGGAGATGGCCAGACAAACATATAATATATTTTTCTTCATGAAAAGTTTAAATTGTCCATCATTTTTTGGTTTTAAGAAAAGACCCACTGTAATGGCTCTTTGAAGAAAAGGTGGAAAAACGAAAACAAAAAATGGAAAATCACCCGAAGTTGAAGTGGTTAACATACCTTCACTATACTACACACCTATTTAGAAATGTTTATAGAGTAAAAAAAAAAACTGTTGGGGAGCTTCTCCATTCACCAAGGAAGGTTTCGTCGTCTTCCTATTATTTTTTTCGCAACTTCTCCAAGAGCCATAACTTTTTTCCGAGACAAGATCAAAAAATGCAATTCTGCCATTATTTTTTTTTTGGGGGGGGAGGGTTCTTTTTATTGTATGAATTATGCAATAAATATGAACCTAGAAGCACGATTGTCCAGGCTAGTGCAGATATTTATCTTGCATCCATTTTTTTTTCCTATTTAAAGGGAACTAGCCATTTGATTTATGCTGCTCAAACAACAATCGTGCAGCCAGGCTCTGATGCCTGCTGCCTTCGGTTTGGGAAGCATCAATCAGATGAATGGTTTCCCTTAAGTGATAAAAAAAATCTGAATTTTGTTCACAATTTCAGAATTGTTTTGTGTCGCTGTTTTAAAAAAAGTGTAATGATAGAGCTGAGTGATATTTTTCTTTTGAAATTTGTTTGCTGAGCTAATTTATAATGCTTTTTTAGCTTTTTATTACTTTTTTAGCAAGGTGAGAAAAAAATACATTTTGGCTTTTGATTTATTTTTTCTCTTTACGGTGTTTACTACAGTGTTTTTCCAAAAATAAGCCCTCCCCCAAAAATAAGCTCTAGCAGGGATTTTCAGCATTTTCGGAGCAAGGCTTAAATATAAGACCTCCCTCGAAAATAAGCCCTAGTCGTGGTTCAATAGTGAAGTGTCCGTGCAGCTAAAAAGGTTAAAGATACTGCAGGAAACGTCATCATAGAAAGCAGACACCCCGCAATCATACTCACCCGACACTGAGCGGCAGGACCTGCAGTAATCTCACACCCACAAACATCCGATCTCACACACACACATCCGATCTCACACACATAATCAGATCTCACACACACACACACATGTGATCTCACACACACAATCAGATCACACACACAAACATCGGATCACACACACACATCGCATCACACACATAGTCACCACATCCAGTGACACCGATCTCTTCTCGCTGGCAGAATCCTGGGAGGCAGTGCAGTGGAGCGCAAGGACCTGCGGCAATGCTAGCTTACAGGACCTGCGGGTCAGACACGTGACTTCCTCCGATCATTCCTTGCGGCCAGAAGTGTTCTGTAACACTGGATGTAATGAGTGTGTGTGTGTGTGTGTGTCAGTGTGAGTGTCAGCCAGCCAGATGGGAAGCAGGGGAGGATGGCGTGCAGCACCCATCGGAGATCACAGGGAAGACCTGGGAGCCACGCAGACGTCCGGGTCTGGTAAGTATGAGTCTCCTGAGAAGTGGGGTGTCTGCTTTTTTGGGGGGTAGACTAAAGCCTGCTTTACACGTTGCAATTTCGCATACGATATCGTATGCGATTTGCAACGCCCCTATCGTATGTGTGGCACGTTCAATTTGTTGAACGTGCCACACAAACGATTAACCCCGGTCACACATACTTACCCGTCCATATGACCTCGATGTGGGCGGCGAACGTCCACTTCCTAGAGTGGGAGGGACGTTCGGCCTCACATCGACATCACGCGGCAGCCGGCCAATAGAAGCGGAGGGGCGGAGATGAGCGGGACGTAAACATCCCACCCAGCTCCTTCCTTCCGCATTGTCGGCGGGAGCCACGGACGGAGGTAAGCTGTCGTTCAATGTTCCCGGGGTGTCACACACTGTGATGTGTGCTGCCTCGGGAACATTGCACAACCGCACGTTCAATCTTTGAGGAATGAACGACGTGCATGCGATGAACGGATTTTCGTTCAATCGCAATTGCACGGAGGTTTTACACGCTACAATCATACTTACGATGCCGGATGTGCGTCACTTACAACGTGACCCCGCCGACACATCGTAAGATTTATTGTTGCATGTAAAGCGCCCTTTACCCCAAACCCTGTTTCTCCAAAATAAGACCGCCTCCAAAAATAAGCCCTAGTGCTTTTTTGGGGGGCAAAAAAAAGTATAAGACAGTGTCTTATTTTTGGAAAAACACGGTATATAGGTGAATTAATTTTAGAGATTGAGTGTTTGAAATTTTATGGATGCAGCAATACCAAATATGTTTGTTTTTTTTAATTTATTTTTCACATGGAAAAAGAGGATGTTGTGAATTTTTATATTTATTCATTTTTAAAAAACATAATGTATAGCTTTCTTTTCATTATTTTATACTTTATTGATGGGATTTGAACTTGTGATCATTTGTACTAGATACTTAAATTTTACAGTATTGATCTATATAGGAAAAATCATAGTCTCCTATCATAGGCGTAACTACAATAGGTGCAGGGTTTGCAGTCGCACCCGGGCCCTGGAGGCTAAGGGGCCCGAAAGTCCCATTGGACTATATGAAAAGACGATTGCTATTACAGACTTGCAATAATTGGTGGCCTCTTTGGAGCTTTCGCATTGGGGCTCATGAGCTTCAAATTACGCCACTGTCTCCTATAGAGATTATTCTGTGGCTGAGCTTCACACGATTACCAAGATAGCATCCATGAGGGCTTTCAGCAGAGCCCCTGATGCCATGATGACCCACCGGTTTCCTGAGATTGACAGTGACATCTAAATGGTTAAAAGCCATGGCCATTGCCCAGTTCTGGCTGTGGCTGTTAGATACAGATGCTGGTTATAAACTACAGCTAGTTGCTACCAAGTTCCTGAGCCCCCTCTACTGTTGCATACTCCATCTCAGGGTGTTTATGTCTTAAGCCAAGAAGGGGTTAAGAAATTGATTAGTTATAGTTACAACATTTAGGGTCAAGAACTATTCTTATTCACTTTTAAGTAATTTCAAAATATATGGGTTTTATTTGTACTTATTTATTGCAACAATTTGGCATTCAGTCATTTTTCATCCAACATTGAACACGGTGACTATGTAGATTAACGTGTTACTTTACAAAGAGATACAAAAACAAGCATTCTTCATACAATCGTTATGGGGCCCAGTAGAGGGCACTTATTTTTTTTCTATTTTTTCTCACTTGTCATCTGTGTAAAGTCCATATGCAATTTGTTTTTTTACTCAGGACCATTTACAGTTTCTCGTTTTACGGTATGTTAATGTAGCCATAAAAATTGGATGTCGTACTGATGGTCCATATGGTATCCAATTTTTTTCTCACACTGTACAGATTTTGGAGTAAAATCACAACATGGTTTGATTTTTTCTCTCTCAAACCGAATACTATTGGGACAAAAAAACACAGATCTGTACTACTTCATTAAATACCATTGGTCCAAGTCTGGATTTAGTGGAGTATGAAAAACCAACACACATCTACTGAAGGAAAGGAAAGTATCATCAGCAATTGGGTGGAGCATTAGGCAAGAAGAAGACAGAATCAGGCAATATACAGAAGTATAAAGTTATTAGATCCTCTGTTATTTAATAAATATCAAAATGACGGTTAGTCTTTAGCTATGGCATTGAAGATTACTCTTCAGATCAGTGTCAAAACCAAAATGTGAATATCCGTTCTCAAGAGATTAACATTTCCTGCAGCTGGTTTCTCTCTATGTATGTAGATATTAATTTATGTGGCAATACAGTATGCACAGTCAGTACCCATGGACATGTACAATTTCAAGGATATTTACCTGTCATTAGGACATTTGCTGAGCGCAGACCAGTCAATTTGTGGATTTATTAGTATACCCCATGAGAGGAAGACAGATGTTGGAGTCAGAGTGCCAATAACAAGCTGTAGAGGTTTCTGAAAGGAGTTTTTCTCTGTGTGAAAAAGGCCAGAATGTATTTTTAATAATAAAGCCATTGTACAAGAAACAATCAGGCACGTACTGAGAATTGTATCCACTAGATAACACTGCACCTAAGTCATTACATCAAACTTATATAAGGAGCGCAATCTCCCAGTGGCAATTGTATAGATTTTACAAGTGTTACAACATGAGGATAAAATCTAGAATTCTAAATAAATGTAATATAAAATAATAGTATTAAAATCTATACAGTGATATAGGGAACATAGCTCCAATAAAAATCACATTAGCATTGTACCTGTGCCTGCACTTGAGGGGGCTACGATGCACACAGGTGGGCTGAGTTCAGTGCTTCCTCTGGAAGTGAGCACTGTCAATGAGAAGCTGGAGAAGGCTCTCAATATACAAAATGAGGGGGTATTACAATGTACCATGCCATGTACCATGTACATGTACCAAGTACCATGTACTGGCCATGCCAAGGGTGCATGAACCCCTTCACCCCCGGGCGATTTTCCGTTTTTCCTATTTTTCCTCCCCTTCTTCCAAGAGCCATAACGTTTTTATTTTTCCGTCTAGATTGCCATATTAGGGCTTGTTTTTTTTGTGGTACAAGTAATTTTCAATGATACCATTCATTCTGCCCCATATTGTACTGGAAAATGGGAAAAAGATTCCAAGTACGGTGAAATTGCAACGTTTTTTTTTTTTATTTACCATGTCCACTATATGGAAAAACTGGCCAGACATTATATGATTCCCCAGGTCCATACAAATTCGTAGATACCTAACATATATAGTTTTACTTTTATCTATGTGATAAACAGAAAAATAAGAAGTTTGTAAAAAAAACAGTGGTTTTGTTGCCATTTTCCGAGACCTGTAGTGTTCTCATTTTTTGGGATCTGGGGCTGTGTGATGGCTTATTTTTTGCGTCTTGACCTGACCATTTTTAATTATACCATTTTTAGGTAGATGTGATGTTTTGATCGCCTCTTATTGCATTTTAATGCAATGTTGTGACTAAAAAAACGTAATTTTGTTGTTTTGGAATTTTTATTAATTTATTAATTGATTTTATATTCTGCTATATTGGACATTTCTGAAAGTAGCGATACCAAATGTGTATTTTTTTCTCTTTATTGTTTTATTTTTAATGGGGCAAAAGGTTTTATACATCTTTTAATATTTTTTAAAACTCTTTTTTTACATTTTTTATTGATTTTACTAGTCCCCCTAGGGGACTTTGTGACTGCTCTGTATGAATGCTTGTGTTGATCAGAGCGATGCTTCAGCATCATCCTGCTCAGGAATGCTGATCCCTGCCAGAGAGCGTTAGGTCGCCCTATCAGATTCTGTCAGCATGATCTAAGGGGTTAACAGGTATGAATGGATGTCCGATTCACCAGTGCCTGTTAGCTGCACATGTCTGCTGATGGGATCAGCAGACATGTGGGGAATAATGCGGGACAGTCACGCTAGCCCCGCATTAATGGGCAATGCACGACCAATGACGTATAGGTACGTCATTGGTCATGAAGTAGTTAAATCCCCCTCATTTACATGCAATATTTTTTCTCAGGCACTTTACCAATGCCAGGTACAGTGCTAAGATGATTTTTATAGCGGTTTTGTCCCCTATAACACTGTATAGAATGGTTAATATTCATTTTAGCGGTGATAAACATCCTATAAAATGAAGCTTTTGATCCCACAATGTGTTTAAACTGCTCTCATAACATTTTAGACCCGTTATGAGTTATCACAGTAATATATGTGATATTTAATACAAATGCAAATATTTGCAAAAAAAAAAAGCAATTTATATGCGAGTCTGAGCTAATATGCATATAGCTAGCAGCAGCAAATCAGTTGATTTTGCACATTATGTGCATTTGTTTTTAACATCCCATACATTGCTGTAATTCCACAATCAATAGCTAAAAGACAACAGCGGCAATTTAAACAAATTGGGGGACCTGACTGGTTCCATTTAGTTGTGTATTTATTAATATATCAATAATCAAAAGAAAAGTGTATGTGCCAAATGGCTCTGTGAGAAACCATATACAGTAATTTGGAGAATCTACTATGTGTCTATTACTTAAAGGGCTAATTTCATCACTGTTCACACCAGCGGCATGGAAAGCAACAGGAGCCCTGAAACAGACCAGATCCAGCGATTTAGCAAGCAGTAGGGCAGTGCATTAAATTTCTATATATTTCTTTCTATCTATCTAAGGATGGATATATATATTATAATATGTATATATATATATATATATATATATATATATATATATATATATACATATCATAATAAAAAATGATTCTTATAGCAAATAATGTAAGTTTTGCTACTCGGCTTGAAAGAGAATCTTTCACGATACACATGGAGTACATTATTAGGTCCTGTGCGCACACTGCGTTTTTACCCGCGGTTTTACCCGCGGTTTTGCTGCGGAAATTTCTTGAGAAATGTTTGAAATCTTTCTGCAGACATTTCCCAGCAAAACCTATGGGGAAAAAAAATAGCTGTGCGCACACTGCGTTTTTTCTCAAGAAAATTCTTTGAGCATAATTCCTTGAGAAAATTTCTTGAGAAAATGTGGATGTCACTTCTTTTCCGCAGGGGTGAATACTAGCAAATGATGTGCGGTATACCTTCAGTATAGCCGCACGATTTACCTGCGGTAATGCTCATCACTGCCTGCGGTTTTGCAGGAAGTGATGTCATTATGACAGAAGAGGAAGCGGAGCAGAGTAAACACACACGTCACACTCCCTGGACGCCACACATAAGCACTTCCGTGTGACCTCCAGGTGCCTGTGCAAGTGCCCCGCGGCTGCACTCACTGCTGTGTGTCAGTGTCTGCCCACAGTGTCAGCAGCTTGTCACGCTGCAGTGCTGGCAGCCGCGGGGATGACGAGCGCTGCTGTCAGGAGCTTAGATGAGATCATTACCTGCTGTGACGATCTCCTGCCTCTTGACGTCAGCGCTGTCACTGCCTTCTGTGCCCGTCTCGCGGGCGGCCTGAGACTATCACTAGCGGCGACGTCACGGGCTCTCGCGATACTGCTGAGAACGCGGTGGGCATAGAAGTTAGTGACAGCGCTGACGTCAGCAGTGCAGGAGATCGTCACAGCAGGTAATGATCTCATCTAACCTCCTGACAGCAGCGCTCATCATCCCCTGCAGTGACCTGGGCTGACCTATTGATGTTAGCTCAGGTCACTGCATTGCTCTCCCAGCCAATGGGGAACATTCTGTTCTTCATTGACTGGGACAGTGACTATGGTATGGATCGCCGTGGGACCCCCTTATTGGATTACGCCGGAATTGATTGTTCTTTTCAATAAATTGGTGAAAGAGGAAATGTTTTGGGGAGTGTTTTTTCACATAAAACTTTTTTTGTTGTCTATTTTTTATTTCTTACTGACTGGGTTGGTGATGTCGGGTATCTGATAGACGCGTGACTTCACTAACCCCAGGGCTTGATGTTAGGTGACATTACACATCTGGCATCAACCCCATATATTACCCCGTTTGCCACCGCACCAGGGCAACGGGATGAGTTGGGGCAAAGCACCAGGATTGGCACGTCTAATGGATGCGCCACTTCTGGGACAGCTGCGGCCTGCTATTTTTAGGCTGGGGAGTATCCAATAACAGTGGACCTCCCTAGTCTGAGAATACCAGACCACAGCTGTCCGCTTTACCTTGACTGGTGATCCAATTTGGGGGGGGACCCCACATATTTTGTTTTAAATTATTTATTTAATGTAAAATAACAGCGTGGGGTGCCCCCTGTTTTGGATTACCAGCCAAGGTGAAGCTGCCAGCTGTGGTCTGCAGGCTGCAGCCGTCTGCTTTACCCTAGCTGGCTACAAAAGATGGGTGGACCCCACGTCATTTTTTTTTAAATTATTTATTTATTTTTTGGCTAAATACAAGGCTAGGCACCCTTTAGTGCCACATGAAAGTCACTAAAGGGTGCCAGCTTAGAATATGCAGGGAGGTGGGACATTATATATGTCTTTCTCATCTATCTATCTATCTATCTCTCTATCTCTCTATCTATTCATCTATCCATCTTTCCCTTTATCCATTATCTGTCTGTCTATCTATCGATTAACTATCTATTATCTATATTATTTATTGCAGTTACAGCATAAAAAAAATGCAGGGACCAACCTGTGGAAAAACCGTGGCAAAACCGCGGCATAACCGCAGCAAAAACGCATGCGTTTTTCCCGCGGTTTTGGTGCGGTTTTTTACCGCACGTGCGGTAATCTTCAACTCCCAGTAGTTTCTCAAGAAATTTTCTTGAGAAAAATCACTTTTCTAGTGCGCACATAGCCTTAGAGCAATATTTTGAACCTCATGAGGCTGGTGTACTGGCTTTTATATTCCATGTCCAAACAACTGTGTAATATTTTTTAAAAAGTAAACTCTATATTTGCAAAGCTGGTCTTATTGACAACCCCTCAGTGTCCCTCCTGCTGCTGAGATCTCACACTGCTTAGAACATGCTGCAGCCGTCAGTCAGGCTGGTGGGTGGAGGTTGATTACACTTGTACTTATGAACTCCTTTACTCTTTAGATGGATTTATAAAATGCTCATCTTAATATCAGGACTCTACAGCTATGCTGACATTAATTTTCAAAGTAGTCACATCAGCCTTGGGTCTAAAGAATCTATTTAATAATGTATCCATTGAGTATTTTGAAATCTGGTGATAGATTTGTTTTAAGACTGACATAAAATTATAAATAGCTTACCTTTACAGGACTTTTTAGGATTATCATTTGGTTTAACAGCTATTAAGTATCTGGTCTCTGCATCTGAAATTAAATAAACATATTAAATTAGATTTAAGAAGTCAATGAAATGAAGCAATCACTCACTCAAAGTCTAAAATACTAAAAGTTCAGAAGTTCAAGATAAAATGTAGAAATACATTTATAGAAAACCTAAAGGTGCTTAAGGGTTGTTTCATTTTAAGATGTCAAAAACGATCAGAACGTCTATGTGAAAATGAATGGGGGTTGTCACAACATTACACTTGTTGCTAACATCAATCAATATAGTAATATCTTATGTATAAGCTTACTTTGCAGAAGCAAGGATTTTTTAACTACAACTATTAAAATACAATCTACTGAATCAAGTACAAGTGAAAACATTGATGATTTATTACTACGGTACTTATAACTAGTGATGGGCGAACCCAGACGGTAAAAGCTGACAGGTGAAGTCACTGCTCATCGCTGCTCAGTCTGCCTGAAGTTACAGTGTGCGGTTATGTTCTATGATTTCGCGAGTTAAATTCAGATACAGCAGAGCTGGAATCGTCATGGGACCTCGTTTGGGCTACGTTGGACCTGCAGGGGTGTTTTGGGGGCTAATAAAGTGGTGAAAGAGGGTGGGGTCGTTTTGTGCATTTTGTTTCAAATAAAGTATTTTTCAGTGTTTGTGTTTTATTTCTTTTCACTTACAGATTAGTAATGGAGGTGTCTCATAGACGCCTCCCCTTACTAATCTAGGGCTTAGTAGCACCTGTGAACTGCAATTAATCCCTTATTACCCCGATTGTCACCGCACCAGGGCAATCGGGAAGAGCCGGGTAAAGTGCTGGGATTGTCGTATCTAATCGATGCGGCAATCCAGGGTGGCTTCAGATTGCTATATTTAGGCTGGGGGAGCCAATAAGCATGGGTCTCCCCAGCCACAGAATACCAGCCCCCAGCTGTCGGGCTTTATCTTGGCTGGGTGTCAAAATTGGGGGGAGCGCATGCTGTTTTTTAAAATTATTTATTTAAATAATTTTAAAAAAGCCGCATGCAGTTCCTCTTATTTAGTTGTACAGCCAATATATGCTCATGGCTGGGTGCTGCAGCCTCTAGACAAATGCTCTATCTGTGCTGGGTATCATAATATGGGGGGACCCTACACCAATTTTTTTATTTATTTATTTGCTTTTATACCACAATAGACCCGCAGTCAGAGTCTGTGTAACAATAACAGTAATACAGTAAGACACACTGCCACTATGGGTGGGGGCGCGTCTGACTGCAACCAATCACAGACATCGGTGGACGAGGACAGTAGTGCACATGCAATGAAGGTAATGAGCAGCCCTGGAAGTGAATGAGCGGCTGTGGAAGCAGTTACAGCTGCGCGGGAAACTCAGTAAGTATAGCCCGCTCGTTCCTATCCCCTTATCCCTTCTACCACCATTTTTAATCACCGGATTCAGGTCCTCATAGACTTATATGGGGACTAGTGTCCAGCCAGATACCCAGGATCAATCCTAGGCTGGAACTGCAGGTTTTTTTAAACCCGGGTAGACCCGCCGGTCCCGGGTATCTGAGAGTCCACCCATCACTACTTATTATGCAAATCACTAATATGATGAAATTTACTACTACTGTCTCTCAGAAATATTTTTTTTAACTGAACTGTTAACTGATATTAAGTGGACCAACATCTTTATCGATGATAGCAAAAAGAGGGAATTATAGATGTTCATTAGTGATGAGCAAGCATGCTCAGGTGCTTGGTACTCATAACGAACAGTCAGATGCTTGGACAGACTCCACTCGTGGAACGAGTATAGCGGAAGTCAATGGGGAACTCAAACATTTTTCTTGAAGATCTTCCGAAAAATGCTCAAGTTTCCCATTTGCTTCCATTATACTTGGTACTCCAGTCATGCCCATCCGAGCATCAAACTGCTCATTACAAGTACCGAGCACCCAAGCATGGTAGTGTTCCCTTATCACTAAAGCTCATGTGTACAAAGAAAAAAGAAAGTTTTATCAGCTCACCACTTCAGAAGTCCTTATAGAAGCCAAGTGGATTTCCTTTGAGTCAGTGCACGGAACCTGTGGCCGGCATCCACATGAAAGTATCCAGAGAAATAAAGTGAAGATACAGCACCATTTAAAAATCTTTGTTCCTTCTTTATTTCTTCATAGTTAAAAATCACACCAAGGGTAGGAGAGTACACCATCTCCATATTACAAACGTAACAAATGTGATCAAGAACACTCAGATGCTCGAAACGCGTCTTGTGGTTTGCTTTTAATATGGAGATGGTGTAATCTCCTACCCTTGGTGTGTTTTTAACTATGAAAAAATAAAGAAGGAACAAAGATTTTTAAACGGTGCTGGATCTTCACTTTTTTCTATGTGTACAAAGAGTCTTCCAGTCAACAAGTAAAACTAATGATCATCAATAGCCAGCACAATCAAAGGCTCGAAGCTAGCGTAACATTCCCCTCAACTAAGCATTAACATTTTCTATAATATAGAGACAATAAAAGATGTAACCACTTTCCATGAGCGATCAGAAACATGGCAAGCATTTCAGTGATTTCTAAACATGTTAATTCCATAGCCGACTCCCGTAATTCAGGACATTTGCTGATTTAATCTTAGGACAAGCCTACATGTTAACAGATCATGGTAATAGACCACAATACATTTTTAAAAAGTTGTCTAACATCACATAGTGAAATACCAGTTTACTCATTACAACTATTATATGTAACAATTAATTTTAGAAAACCTTTTTTGTTACCACTGAAATGAGACTATTGGATTTGGACAGCACATGTTGTGATGTTTCAGTTATATCTGCACAACATGAATCATTGCCGTCCCAAAACTATTAGTATATTTTCATGAGGCAGATTTGTTGCAGACATTTCTGTAACTGATAGTTACATTGATGTGAATGGGCTTAATTTGGTGACCAAGCCCCACTCAGATACTCAACTTCAGAAATGTCAATTCACCCTAAGATACTGCGTCATGTGTCCCACAATCTCAATGTGTCACCAGGTTATCTGAGAGCAGCAAGATGTAGAGATAGAGACCCTGATTACAGCGATGTGTCACTTAAGGCCCAGTCACACACAACAACTTACCAGCGATCCAGAAAACGATGCGACCCGATAGGGATCGCAGGTAAGTTGCTGGGAGGTCGCAGGTGAGATGTCACACAGTCAGATCTTACCAGCGATGCAGGAACAATACAGGTCACAGTAGCGACCTGTATAACGATCTCTGCAGTCACTGTGACCCTGTCACACAGTGTCAAACACAGCGATGTGTCCTGCCCAGAAGGACATCGCCTTTGAAGAAAATGGCCTGGACCATTCTGCAACGACTAGAGATCTCACAGCAGGGGCCTGATCGCTGGTAGAGGTCACACATAACGAGATCGCTAACGGGATCGCAACTGCGTCACAGAAACCGTGACTCAGCTGCGATCTCGCTAGCGATCTCGTTATGTGTGACGGTACCTTTACTGAGCTGTTTGCTGTAGTTTTGATAATCTACTGCTGATAAAACTGATTTTATCACTAGAGGACTAGTAAGCTTGCTGCCATGTAGCCCTCCATATTTCTGAGCTCTATATAACTCCATTCCAATAAGTGATTGTTAGCTTTGTGTCTATGCACAGTGAAGACTTAAAGCTGTCAATCAGCGATGTGAATAGGGTTATACAGCACTCAGCATTCGAGGACTAGTAGATCTGAAGCAGATAAAAAAAGGGATTTTATAAAAAAAACTAGAGCAAGCAGTCTTGTAAGTGATACATCACTGGTCTCTTCCTCTACATAATTCTCAGATGGGATAGCAGTAAGAGTGGGAGCAATGTTATCATATTACAAAGCATCTATGTGGACTCCCTGTTGCTTTCTCCAAGTGTCAGGCATAAAATACAGTTGCAGTTTACATTTCCTGAATGTTGTGACTGAATTGATGCAGAGCAGAGATTCCGCACCTATCTGCTGACATTGAAAATTGCTCCTGTGTGGAATACATGTTCTGTTCTACTGATGGCATCAAGAGAGCAGATATATTGAATTTGGATGCTGATACACAACTCTAGTCCTCAAATGCCCCTAACAGTTTACGTTTTTGATAATTCCATCATCTGTGGAATACTAACAAAATAATGAAAACGTGGTCTGTTGGTGACTCTTGAGGACTGGAGTTGGGGAATAGAGATGAGAGAACCTGAAAAAGGTTTGCCAATCTCAAATTCGGCACGAGCCTTGGCTCCTTCACTTCGGGAACGGATGCATGAGCACTTTTCTCAAAAATCAGAAACTTTGCCTTGGTTGGTAACTGTTTACATTTACACTATTGCAGAAACCATCCACTTCTGGCCCCATCACAGCCATGTCAAGAATTGGTATAGCTGTGATTGACCAGGGAAATCACTGTAAAAAAAAAAGGAAGCAAAATGGTTAAAGCAGGACATACCAGTATCCACGGGGCTGTAACACTACTTCCGGGTCTGCTAATTAACCCTCATACATATTCACTGCTTTCCCCGCCCACTGGCAGTCCCAGCGTCTGTGATTGGTTGCAGTCAGACCGCACCCCAACCCTGTCTGACAGCATCTGTGATTGGTTGGAATCACACATGGTGTCTGCATACCTATCGTATAGTGAAAAAATGAATAAATAAATAGGCATAGAGTCCATTGTATATTAATACTCAGCGCAGATAAAGCAAGGCTAAAGGTTGCAGCCCCCAGCTGTGTGGATATCTTGGCTGAGTATCAAAATAAGAGGGACCCTATGCGACTTCTTTAAAAATTATTTAAATGAACAAAACAGCATGCAGCCCTCCCAATTTTGATACACAGCCATGATAAAGCTGACAGCTGGGGCTGGTATTCTCAGGCTAGGGAGGCCCATCTATTTTTACCCTTCATTATAGCACTTATACAGCATGTGTGATTCCAACCAATCACAGACACTGTCACACAAGTTGGGGGTGCGGTCTGACTGCAACCAATCAGAGATGCCGAGACTGTTGGTGGGCGGAGGAAGCAGTGAATATGTATGAGGATTAATGGGGCGGACTCAGAAGCAATATGACAGTCGCGCGGTAGACTCGGTAAGTATAATTGTCCTGCTTTATTCATTATTTTCTTTCTTTTTCAGCCCCCTAGCCCTTACTAACACTAGCCCCCTAGATCTTACTAACACCAGCCTCCCTAGACCTTACTAACACATAAGTTTTGCCTCGTATTGAATTTAATTTTTTTTTATATGTTCGTTGAGCTGCTCGGCAAACACTGATAATGTATATATGGCCTCCAATCGTGAGCTGTATTTTAATAGAGTGCTCTCTCTAAATGTGTGCTCACATTAGCGTACATCCGATGAGAGAGCTACTGACACTAGGCTCAATCCCTGCTGCGAGGGTGATCTGAGGGCCATTCTACTGTGTTCTGATTCTTTTGAATATGAGAATTGGAGCACAGGTGAGGAGAAGATGGAAAGATTATTTTTTCCATCTACTTTTCGCATTGCACTCCTCCATATTATACGCCATTGTTAGTGTACCCTAAGAAACATATCACACAGGTAACAACGATTGTGCTGATAATTTGCTACATTATTCTGATGTGAACCTGGTGTCTTATTGCAATGGTTGCACAGTATTATATAGCTGTATAGTTTTACATTATTCTAATAACACCAACTTCAAATATCTAAAAGTGCATTTTTTATATCTATGTTTGTGAAACTTGATACCTGTGCAAATTATGCTATCAGTGATTGACAGCCATCACTGTATGCCCTAGTATACAAGTAAGGCTGTCAATCACTGATAGGATTGCCCACTGGACTGAAAATCCCAGAAAGAAAAGAGTTCTAAAAAAAGAAAAGAGTTCTAAATGATGAAAACACAGGTTATACTAAATCTTTTCTCACAAAACTATATATCAATTTACTGAGCTCCCTCTAAGGCCGGATACACGCTTTTCGCCGGTTTGACAGATGCGGCGCACGCCAGTACAGTGTATATAGTACACTGGCAGCGCAGCAAGCGCTGGTCACATGCTGTCATGTGACCGGAGCATGTGACCCTGAAGTTGCGGCGCTGCCACTGTACTGTATCATACTGTACTGGCGTGCGCCGCATCCGTCAAACCGGCGAAAAGCCGGATATGTGTACCCAGCCTAATCTTTAACATAATATCTACAAACTGGACTGCATTTTGGTAATGATAGGATCCCTCTGCGACATGCACTGTACATATACGGCGCAAGTCGGAAGTGGGTGTATAGAGTGGGCTCACTAGGCAGGTGATTACTGTGTTGCAGTCAGGATCTGCCTCTAACAATCACTGGTGGAGTGGAAATCAACCCACAATTGTTAACCGGTTAAATCCCGCTGTTGCCTTGAGCCAATGGATTGCTATGACAACAGGTGGCCTGTTATAGTCCTTTTCATTACAGAGCTCCTTGAAACCCTGCCTGTGGACAGGCTTCAAAAGAGACTGCAATTTTCACTATATGCTGTATTTAGCACAAGCAATCAGATGATTACAGGTTGAAGTGCACTAAGGACTAGTGACGGCCGGACAGGGACTGTAACAATCCTGATCTGCATGATTTCAAACGTGCCCGAGTGCCAGGCACGGAGTTCTCAGGGAACTCCAGGTAATGATCCAGATCCAGCAACTCGAGAAATAAAAAAAAAAAGTAAAAATAGAGAAAATGAAAATAAAGCAAACACATTATACTTAACAGTCTCTGCACTGCTGTAACTGCTTCTAGGGTCGCCCATTCTTCCCCCAGCCTATGTGACCATATGTCTGACTGCTTACAATCCCACTCCCTGTTTGTGGCTCTATCGGGGTATAAAAATAAATAAATACATTGGCGAAGGGGCCTCTCATATTCTGATACCCAACACAGATAAAGCATACAGCTACAGGCTGCAGCCCTCAGTCATGAACTTATCTTGGCTGTGTATCAAAATAAGTGGAACCACATGCAGCTTTTTAAAATTATTATCCCCCCAATTTTGATACCCAGCCATGATAAAGCTGACAGTTGGAGGCTGGTATTTTCAGGTTGGGGGGACTCATGCTTATTGGGTCCCCCAGCCTAAAAATAGCAGCATGCAGCCACCCAGGATTGTCGCATTAAATAGATGTGAAAATTCCAACACTTTACCTGGGTGTTCCTGATTGTCCTGGTGCAATCGTATAATAAGCAGTTACTAATAACTCACAGTTACCACTAAGCTCTAAATAAGTAATGGGAGGCATCTATGAAAAACCCCATTACTAATCTGTAAGTGAAAAGAAATAAACACAATACAAAAAAACACCCTCTTTCACCCCTTTTATTAACCCCCAAAACACCCAGGTCTGACATAATCCCCAAGACGTCCCACGGTGATCTCAGCTCTGGTACATCTGAAGTGACAGCGAGAGTGCACAGTTCATGACCACCTGCTGTGGGCAGAGAATGAGCTGTGCAATGAGTGGTGACATCGCTCAGGTTATTTGCGGTCACAGCTGGAGGTTCCCACTGTCCTCCACCTGTGATCGCAGGTAACTTGACCTCAGGTGACCTCAGTAAACTCAGTGACCTCACCTCAGTGACCTCACCTTGCCAAGATTTGCAAATTGCCTTTCTTTAGATTCTTTGGAAGGAAGGGAAGGAAAAAGCAAAAACGGAAAGTGGCTTCATCTTGTTAATTAGAAAACAGCAGAAATAATGACATATCCTGTTACAATATCTGCCAGAAAACTCAGGCAGAATGATGGGAAAAATAAGATAACTTTTCATTTTTTTTTTTCCAAACATTTTTTATTGATTTTCCAAATTTTATAAAAACCATAACAAAATTAGTATGATTAAAGGGCAGGACAATCAATTGACAGAGTATGGTATAGAAGAAGAAAAAAAAAGGGGTACAACCCCCTCTTGCTAGTCCAGATTGTACTTCCATGAAAAATGACATATAATGAAACCGAACTAGAAAGTCAAAATAAACCACATGTAATATAGTCTCTCAAACTCCTGTGTCATTCTTTAGTGGTTCCAAAATCAATGATGTGTCTTAATAATTCATTGACGTCTCGCCTCCTCCTTCCTCTCGAGCCTAAGTGAGCCTTAGGTTGCCCAAGCTACCCTGGATTTCATTCAGGAGATACCACTCCGTGTGTATGAAAGGTGTCACCAAGTTATTGATTTCTCCCCGTGTGAAGTGGTGTTCAATAAAATTTTTCCATCTCCCAAAGAACGTGGCTGTCTTTTGATCCTTATCCCTTTCCGCTTCCAATTTTTCCAGCTTCAGAAGAGCATGCAATTCCCCAATAACCTCCTCTGTAGATGGACCCTCCCTCTGTATCCATTTCATTTTTTTTAAGTTACACCCAGACCAGGATTGCCACCCAAAATTCATATTATATTCTGGACAACTTAACAAAAAATAACTGTTAGCAAACTTTTCTAATTAGGATACCATAATTAATGATAAATATTTTACGGAATACATGTATGTAGCTAAATCAACTGATATGAAGCAATTCTGCTATTTACTATAAACTGTAAAATGATCCCTACAGTGACCATGACCAGTCACAAAAAAGTCATCCTAATTAGTGATGAGCGAGTATGCTTGTTACTACTCGGTACTCGCACGAGTATCACTGTACTCGGGCTACTCGGCGGGTACCGAGTAATTTTGCAATACTCGTGCTGTACTCGTGGTCTTCATCCCTGCATGTTGGCGCTCTTTTGAGAGCCAGCCCTCATGCAGGGATTGGCTGGCAGACCACTGCAATGCCACAGCCCTGTTAGTTGTGGAATTGCAGTGATTGGCCGGCCTGCACAGCGTGACCGAGCCTTTATACCGGCGGGCGCGCTGTGCTCTGCACACAGCCATCTCATATTCCCTGCTATCCCCGCCCACAGGTGCCTATGATTGGTTGCAGTGAGACACGCCCCCACGCTGAGTGACAGGTGACTCACTGCACACAATCACAGCAGCCGGTGGGCGTGTCTATACTGTGCAGTAAAATAAATAAATAAATAATTAAAAAAACCGGCGTGCGGTCCCCCCAATTTTAAAAGCAGCCAGATAAAGCCATACGGCTGAAGGCTGGTATTCTCAGGATGGGGAGCTCCACGTTATGGGGAGCCCCCCACCCTAAAAATATCAGTCAGCAGCCGCCCAGAATTTCCGCATACATTATATGCGACAGATCTGGGACTGTACCCGGCTCTTCCCGATTTACCCTAGTGCGTTGGCAAATCGGGGTAATAAGGAGTTAATGGCAGCCCATAGCTGCCACTAAATCCTAGATTAATCATGTCAGGCGTCTCCCCGAGATTCCTTCCATGATTAATCTGTAAATTACAGTTAAAAAACACACACACACGAAAAATCCTTTATTAGAAATAAAAACACTAACAAAGTCCCTCATCACCAATTTATTAACCCCGACAAACCCTCCTTGTCCGGCGTAATCCACGGTCCTCCAGCGTCGCGTCCAGCTCTGCTGCATGGAAGTGACAGGAGCTGCAGAATACACCGCCGCTCCGGTCACCTCCACGCAGCTAATGAGGTGAGTATAGCGATCAGCTGCTGTCACTGAGGTTAATCGCGGCACCGCTGGATCCAGCGGTGGCCGTGAGTTACCTGACTGACAGCAGCTGATCGCTATACTCACCTCATTAGCTGCGTGGAGGTGACCGGAACGGCGGTGAGTAGCGCGATCAGCTGAGCTGTCACTGAGGTTACCCGCGGCCACCGCTGCATCCACCGCTGGATCCAGGTAACCTCAGTGACAGCTCAGCTGATTGCTATACTCACCTCATTAGCTGCGTGGAGGTGACCGGAGCGGCGGTGTATTCTGCAGCTCCTGTCACCTGCATGTAGCAGAGCTGGACGCGACGCTGGAGGACCGTGGATTACGCCGGACAAGGAAGGTTTGTCGGGGTTAATAAATTGGTGATGAGGGACTTTGTTAGTGTTTTTTATTTCTAATAAAGGATTTTTCGGGTGTGTGTGTTTTTTAACTGTAATTTACAGATTAATCATGGAAGGAATCTCGGGGAGACGCCTGACATGATTAATCTAGGACTTATTGGCAGCTATGGGCTGCCATTAACTCCTTATTACCCCGATTTGCCAACGCACTAGGGTAAATCGGGAAGAGCCGGGTACAGTCCCAGATCTGTCGCATATAATGTATGCGGCAATTCTGGGCGGCTGATGACTGATATTGTTAGGGTGGGGGGCTCCCCATAACGTGGAGCTCCCCATCCTGAGAATACCAGCCTTCAGCCGTATGGCTTTATCTGGCTGGTTTTAAAATTGGGGGGACCGCACGCCGTTTTTTTTAATTATTTAATTATTTATTTCACTGCACAGTATACACACACACACCGGCTGCTGTGTTTGGGTGCAGTGAGACACCTGTCACTCAGCGTGGGGGGCGTGTCTCACTGCAACCATCATAGGCACCGAAAAGCAGGAAAACAGGGATTACGAGATTGTTTAATGAGCGGCCGGCTTTTTCAAAAGAGGAAAAGCCGCCGGAGTTTAGTGAACGGGGAACGGTAAGTAAGAGAGAGGGGGGAGAATGACCGACACACTGTGAGAGGGGGACAGACAAGACAGAGAGAGACAGACAGAGCGAGACCGACCGACGGGAGATAGAATGAAAAAAAAAATGACCGACATCGTTAGTAAAAAGCACAAAACGTGCGTTTTGGACATCGGAGTGCCACACAATGTTTTACGTAAAATCTTTCATGTATTAATCTCAAAAAGTAACATACACCAGCTCTATCTCACTATTGGGTATGTGCCCTTAACATTTCCGCCATGAAAATTCATTTTGGTGTCATTTTGGAAGGTTTTCTGGTGAGTCCGTAAAAATGGCGTAAAACGCGAACAAAATTGTTCACAGCTGTGACTTTTGAGTGATATATGCTTCAAGGGATCTTCCCCATGCTGTTGCCATGTCATTTGAGCATTCTTCTGAGACTTTTGTGCCATTTTTAGGGTTTTTACATGCTGCCGGGGGTCATTTCACAAAAATACTCGGGTCTCCCATAGGATAACATTGGGCTCGGTGCTCGGGCCGAGTACACGAGTATCTTGGGATGCTCGGCCCGAGCCTCGAGCACCCGAGCTTTTTAGTACTCGCTCATCACTAATCCTAATTTCCCCTATTTTGACATACTGTCCAGCATTTTCCAGATGTTTTGTAATCCTGATCTAGACAGTTTTGATTTATTAGAATTTTAGAGAAATGTCTATATTATCCTATTCCGGACATGTGACGTAAAAGTACGTCACAGATCTGATCCCCGCATGTGGAGCTGGCTCAAGAGCTGAGCCCGTACAATAAAAGGAAAGATGTAGGCTGTTTTATAATCGCCGACATCCTTCTGTAACATCAGCAGCCAGAGCCTGCTCATATCTCAGCTGTTTAACTATTTAAATGCCTCTCTCAGTCTCTGAAAGCAACCGTTTAATAGCGCAATCATCGATGTATGCTCCCATCAGCCCCCTGCAATATGAAGTATGACGTTTGGCATTACTCTAATTGTACTGACCTGGAGAATCAGACTGCCAAGGTCATTTTTACAACACAGTGACTGTCGTGAAAACAAAATCCCCCCCAAAAATTGCAAAATTGCATTTTTTTTTCATAATTTCACCCCACTTAGAATTTTGTTTTCATTCTCTAGTAGACTGGGTAGTAGAATGAATGGTTTTGTTTAAAATTACAATTCGTACCACAAAAAATGAGCCTTCATATTGACCTGGGTTGCCAACTGTCAAAAAAGTCCTGGACAGTCCGTAGAACTGGAGCTGTTTTTCCACCTGTCTGTAAATTTTTTTTAAGGCGTCTGTGATTTTAGGAACCTGAAGAAACTTAAGCGGGCTTTACATGCTATGATTTCGCTACAGCGATCTCGTTGGGGTCACGAATTTTGTGACACACATCCGGCCGCTTTAGCGATCTCGTTGTGTGTGACTCCTAGGAGCGATTTTGGATCGTTGCAAAAACGTCCAAAATCACTCCTCGTTGACATGGGGGTCCATTCTCAATTATCGCTGCTGTCGCGTGGGCGAAGTTGATCCTCGTCCCTGCGGCAGCACACATCGCTACGTGTGACGCCGCAGGAACAAGGAACCTCTTCTTACCTGCCACACACCAGCAATGAGGAAGGAAGGAGGTGGGTGGGATGTTCGTCCCGCTCATCTTCGCCCCTCCGCTTTGATTGGGCGGCCGCTTAGTGACGTCGCTGTGACGCCGAGCGAACCGCCCCATTAGAAAGCAGGTGATTCGCCAGTTACAGCGACGTCGCTGAGCAGGTAAGTACGTGTGATGCTGCCGTAGCGATGATGTTCGCTACGGCAGCGATCTTCACATATCCCATAACGATAGGGGTGGGTGCTAACACGCTCGCCATCGCTAGCATCGGCTAGCGATGTCGCAGCGTGTAAAGCCACCCTAACTCAGATTATTCTGACTAATTCTCATAATTTTACAGCTTACAGTGAATGCAGCTGTTGTCTTCATATCACAATTATGGGCGGTGGACATGTATCACAATGATATATTAAGGTTTAACAATGCGTCCATAAAAAATATTGTCTGCCCATGATTTTTTGATAAGCTGTCCAGAAAAAAAATGAAAAGTCAAGCTGACAACCCTGATACTGACTTCGTTGACGGAGAAGTAAAAAGGTTATGGCTCAAAGACGAAAGGGTAAAAAAAACCAAAAGTGTAAAACAGAAAATCACCCACTGGGTAGGAAAATATTAAATAAGATAAAAATTCAGCAATAGAACCATCTCATCTACTTTCTAAAATATAGTCATTTTCATGTTACAGACAGGATTTATCAAAAAATACATCAACTCTAGATATGACTATTTTATAGCACTAGCCTTTCAGCAACAGATTAATTAGTGTTTATACATTTGGCAATGATAAGTAAACTAGATGAAGAAACATATCAAAAGGCTGTACAGTTTAAAGGAAGAAAAGGCCTTTTATAAACATGGCCAGCTCCGAGTGCAACTTTTCCTTTTCCATTTATTCCAACTCCCTAAACTGAATATTCCACATGAGTGCAAGCTGAAGAGCATGTGTAATGGAAATTGAATATAGCAAACATATTGGCAGGTTATAATTTTGCTTAACACGTTTACAACCAAATTAACTGGAGAGATTAACTAAGGCAAATGTGCATTTTATTTCTACTATATTTTCATAAAATATGGTCCTTATTTGAAATGTGAGATAAGCCTATAAGAACAAGTCCCTCTAAATATCACTACCATTGTTTGCAGATATTCTATCACAAGGAGGTTTTTAAAAACATCGCCAACTGTCATGGTGGCATCAGGATCTGTGGAGACTATAGATTCTGGCACTCTGCCTGTTGACTTCTCTAATGTCTGTGATCAGCGCAGGCAGACTTGGGCATTGACCCAGAGACTTGTAGGTTATAGGCAGGCTAGCAAGAGTTAATCTCTGCTGGACTGGTTCTTAGAATTTTTTGATCACATGCTATAAGGGAGCCAGTCACATTCACTCTCCTCCTATATACAGTATGCTGGCTAAACATTTCCTTTAATGCCAGCTATAGTTTCTCTATACTGGTCCGGTGAGTGTAATACAGACTTACTGGTGGTTATAATACTTCACTATTATGAGCGGTTGTGGTGTTAACCTTTGTTGTCCTTTTGTTGCTGCCTTGCTTCCCTTGCTTTTCTCTTTAGTTTCTCACTGTTTGTTCCTGTGACTTTGCAGTGTGTCTGAGTTTAGTTTTATTCCCTGTTTGTCTTTATCTGTGTAGTTGCCATCATACTTCTGTCCCTTCCCTCCCTGGGGGGAAGGAACAATTTAGTTCTGGTTACGAGAATAGTAAGGCATGGGACTCCAGCATCTCCACCATCAATGGTAATCTGGGAGTTAGGGATAGCCTAGGGTCCCCTACCATGAGGGACAGTATAGGAGATCCCTGTCCCTCACTATCCTACAGTCACAGAAATCAATTAAAATGAATGTCAAGATGTAAGTACACAAATAAATCATAAAGTATTACAGAAAAAGCAGACAACTAAACTGGAGCTTAACGATTACAAATGGAAGCTTATAGAAGAATTAATTCTCTTCTAGAATTATTCTAGGCTTCCATGCCACATTTCTCATCTTCAATAGTGTCCTAGAGTACAAGAGAAAAAATGGGGCTGAGGGTTTTTCAGATTGATCCACAAATATTGGAATGTGCCAATAGTATTGAACACAACCCACCAATTGGGTATGCAAACCAGTTTAGAATAGTTATGTTCTGTTTTTTACTGGTCGCATATGTTAAAACGAAAATTCCCTTTTTTAGGGAGATCTTGAAAAGCTATACATTCATGTATAATAAGTTTGTTTCTTTTTCACTGAAAAGCTGTGGCTTATTAAAATATTTTGAAACCAAAGTTTAATTTCTCCTAAAAATTCATTGATAAATTAAGGCACTAGGAAAGTAGGTTAAATGTGCCCTAAGTGTAGTTTTTCTTATGAAAACATATGCGTTGAGTATAAAACACACATGTTGAGCGGAGATATAGGGCACCAATAGTTCCAGTAAATTCATCCAATGTTCTTAAGATTCTCTTTAACAGAAATCACTAAAATGGAGAACATATTTCTCTCCATTATAAACTGATAGAAACAGATGCCCTTTTCATTTCTTTAAGATCAATGATTCTTTTTCAGACTCCCAGTAGCTCAGACATCCATATGTATATTAACCCACAGAGTTGTTTAATCAGCAAGGGATGAAAATGTTTTATGCTTGCCCCCTACATAAGTGTTCATTTATCTAATGTAAATCTGCTGAATTTGTAGGGGAACCATTTGTCTTCTAAAGTAAATGTCTTTCAAATATTGAAAACAATGAACGGACCAGGCTTAGACAGTAATATTCAGGAGAATATGAACTAAGCCGTAGAGATTAGTATAATTCTGATCATCTAGCCACTTTCACAGGTCCATAATACAGGCATGTTTTTACACTGTGCTCAAATCACGAAAAATGTAACTGAACTGAATTATATCACCATAATGTTCTAATGGGATTGACGCTTGGTCCTCAGGAGGTCCGAACATTCTGTTTGTACAAGCATTGTGTGAAATTGGCTTTAAGAAGATGGCTAATACACAAGAACAGGACATGCCCTGCATTTCTAAGGCATATCTTCTATTCCGCAGAGTGTCAATGACATAGGTCAATGTGTGTGAAATGGATTGATTGTGTTTCTAAGAAGCCCACAAGACTTTCCTATGTTCTATGTGTCTTTTGATTGTTCTCTTTTCTTTGGTAAATGGATTTGGTCACTTTATATTAACAAGTACATTGGAGACCTGATTTTGTGGTACTTACTAATATCTCAGTATTTCAGGTTCCCCTGCACTTATCAGCCCTGCTTTTCCCCATAGACTGCACAGTGTTCCTGACTACAAAATGGCTGCCAATGGAGGAGCATGTGACTAGACCGGTTCAACAGCCTTGTCCAATTGAAACCACTGCACATGGGAGAGCTGCTTTTAAGCTGAAATAGACTGATGGACACAGGCCTGGTCACATTATTTTCCATCAGCAGCTATTTTATGACAGGAGAGTTGTGAAGTCTGTGGAGAATGCAGCTCTAACAAGTGCAGGAAAACCTGTAATAATTGTGTATTAGGAAATGTAACAATATCATGTCCCCAACACATCTGTTCACATAAAGATAAAGAGCCAAAACAAGCTTTAATTCAGGTTTTTACTACCCAGAAAACTTTCTCTTGGGAGTTCTAACTACTTATTTGGCTACACGCTCCAGGAGAGTACCTTATATCCAAGCCAGTATATATTTTTTTTACATTCTTTGTCACTTATGCAATGTTCACAAAATGTTTTCCACTAAGTCAGTGGCTCCATCGGGGCTTATGTCTTTTATATAATCTTCACAAAAGAGGATTCAGGCATATATGTTAACTATAAGTGTTAATCATTGACTATGATGATGCAGATGGAGTCACATAATTTTCAGCAGTATATGCCTATTGGAGATATGCACCAAGACGAAGTAGACTGCGTCTTGCCGCCAACATCAACTAGTTTTATATGGCTGAAAATGATGTATTACAGAGCACACTGATGCTGTCTCCATCATCATAGTCAATGGCCCTGTCATCACATAAGTCTAAATGCAGTTTTGCAAGTGTTTGAACGTAAGTGCTGATGCAGCACTATACGTGAGGTAAAGTGTGACGTGAACATTGCCTTAGTTGTCAATATAGTGTAGGTTTTAGTAAATCACAGTTTATCGGGTACACCATGAGCTGAGCAAATAAGCTCATGATACATAACAATATAACCTGATTGAAAAGGGACATGCTTCTGAAGTCAGAATGTATGTTATACTGACAGCAGGTAAGGCAGCACAAACCCATCATAAATCAAAACACTTTATTTTCCCAAATTGATAAAAACATAGGAACAATTCAACTGAAATATACACTTTTTTTAAAAGAAGAAAAAGAAGCAATTTTACCAATGTAGAATGGTATAACACATTATTTTCTCACAATAACATGTACGAGTATATAACAATGCCAAATGTATGTATTCTACAGTATATCGAGAAATCTGAGCAACTACCAAGCAAACTACTTACAAGTGTCATCAGAGTTAAACCAGTGTGTGTGAACATTACCACAACTGTGATTTGCTTTACACCATTACATTCTACCAGGACGGAACATTGCAAACTTTTCATCCCAGGTAATCCTTCGTAACCTCAGCCGCCTGAGAACATCTACCAAAACATGTCATTAGCGGTTAACCACTCAAGTGTGTTAAAACATTTCAGCTTGATTTGGAACAGTGCAGCTACTCAAGCATAAAACCCACTGGGCTCACTTCCCAAAGTCTACAGCCTAAAATACTTAATCTGAAACTGACTAGTGTTATAAAAATATTTCTCACTTTCATGAAACTGAATGTTTACCCTTTGGATTTTCTGTCTCCATGTTGGATAGTAAAAACAACACTCACAATTAAAGGGATTTTGTCATCAAGACAACTCCTGTATATGCTGTATACCCTATTAAGTCATAAAGTCATGGAGCTGCCATGTAATAAAGTAGTGTACAGTAGTGTGCACTGCAATGGAAATATCTGGTTGACTGCAGCTTCTTCTTCAGGCTAGCCCTTGAAAAGAGGTTATGTCATTGTGTTATCACTTCATGTAAAGAAACAATCCAAAATAACCCTAATGAAGGGCAATTAGTCTTTACTGATCTATTATGTGCTCTCAGGAGTACACCGCTCCTTGCCTTCTAGCTTCCTGCTTGTTGGAGGTCCACTCCTAATGAACAGTATACAGTTTGTACCAGTGATATGGCTGTACATCTGGATTGAACTGTGTGTTCTCCAATATTGCAAGCAGAGTTGTCTTTACCCCTGAAGCACTGGAGGGTACAGGGGCACTGAGGCACAGCAGTGCTTGCTATATTTATAGCTGACAGCTTGCAAACGCTGCTCTCCTCTCTTCTTGCCTAGGATTACAGAAACAACTGATAGACTGCAGCATTGGCTGTTATCCTATGTTACAGGTAGTAAGCAATAAAATTAAAAATACCCCTTTTTTCGGAACAGGGAAATTTTAAGTAAGGCGTAAATTGTAAAGTATTAAAACCAGTTTTTATAGTCTCTCCATGTATGAATGCGCCACGTGCTGAGACAGTTAGAGACAATAAAGAGCGTGCCCTCCCTGGTGTAACAGACTTCCCTGCACCCATGATGTATTGGCCAGGCAAGACCACATCGGAGTGTAGCGGGGATGGAGAAATACACCCAGCATCCACAACAGGTGCTCAGTGTGGGTTACCTTACTGACAGTCACATTCCAGTGGGCTCACTGTTCGTCTCATATGCAGGCAGTTGATCTAATCACTGCACTTGTTAGAAACTCTGCGCATGATGATCCGGCGACTCACTCACTCTGTGCAGGTAATCAGACAGATAGGTGGTGAGTTGCCAATGTCTTCCTGGGGCATAAGTTCATCCAGATGGGCTGTCCTGGGCATCTGCCATGTAGATCTTTGAATACAATTAAAGACTCTGGATGAGTCTGATGATAGCGTCCTCACAGTGGACTTCTATTGGATTACTTCTGGGCTCAAATAAGACGCACGTTTCAGGGACAATTAAGGCCCCCTTCCTCAAGGATCCTTAATAAGATTAACAATAAAGCTTCATCTTTTTCAAATCTATTCTTCTATTTGTGAACCAGATGAAGGTAAACAACCACAAAAACAATTTTTATTCTCATTTTAGAATAATTATTCTCCAACTGCAAATATGGCAATCAGAATAAATCTTTAGATCATCAACCCGTCTTCAAGATTCTAGTAGTATCATCTTATGTCACTTTATTAATGTGACAAATGATGATACTTAATGCTATTAACCAGTTCAGACTCAGAATGATCCACTGATTCAGTTCAAACATTCTTTATGTCAAACAGTTGGAATACCAAAACCTCAAACATCAATTGACAATCTATTCTAGAATTGAATTCTTTTGATTACTGAAGTTTAGCAAGAGCAATCCTTTATAGACCTGTACTAACATTATTTCAAGATTATTTTGGTTAATAACATAACATTTTTTTTTGTTTTACTCAAGGGAGGTTAACTAAATATAATTGTCTTCAAACAAATAAAATCAACCTTATTGGTTGTTCTGTCCCCACTTAAAGGCGATGGAAGGCGCGTAGTTGAGAGGTTGTGAGAATCTTATCTTCATTTTTCCTATAGGTGAGGCAGACAGGACCAGAGCGCTCCAGAGTGAAACATGCACATGCTGAGATGAAACAATGGTAGTTTATTTTCTCCAAAGGTTAGGACATGCAGAGTGCAGTAATCCAAGTACTTGGCATTGTAATTCTCCAATGATGTTTGAAGCTACTACGTGGTCAGAAGACTTTGCTTCAGCCGCTCCAATAAGGGATGTGTTTCTCACAAAACTCTGGCTGGAATGAACATACCAGGATGTGATGCAAGAGGGTCATCAGACACTCCAATGGGCTGGACAAAAGAAACAGAGGAGCCGAAAGGTCTGACCAGTAGATGGCAGCAGAGACAAGCATGAAAAACATTAAATAACAGTTTTAACTAAGACAAATAGAAACAGCACACTCCCCGTCGGAAATTCACTTTGGGGATTTCACTATTGAGTCCATAATGCAACCTAAAAGGAAAGGCATGTTAAATGCAAAAACAAGCTCAATTGAGTCCAAAACAAGGATGGCTCAAAGTTCAGGTCCGGTAGCGTTCATCCCGTAGGGACGCTCTCTATGGGCAACAGCAGAACAAGTTCGTGGATTGGCCTTGCAAAGGTCTTCGTCTCACCTTTCCTGATGACCTTTAACTCCACCTTCCGAACATTGCCATTCTGGCTAGGCAGTATCCTAGTAATCAGTCCCATAGGCCAGTCAGTCCTTTCTGTGGTCTGATCTTTCATGAGGACTAGGTCTCCTTCTTTGAGGTTCGGCTTGGGATGTCGCCACTTCTTTCTTCCTTGAAGAATGGTGAGGTATTCCTTCCTCCATCGGTTTCAGAAGTAGTCAGCCAAGTATTGAACCCGTTTCCAGTGTTTTTGATAAGTGTTCGCGTGGGTGAACTCTCCGCTGGGCATTACCGCGTTGTCAGTTTTTTGGGTAATAAGAATAGTAGGAGTCAATATGGTTGGTGTTTCTGGATCCATGGTCACCGGCACAAGGGGTCTTGAATTGATAATGGCTGAGACTTCAGCTAAAAGAGTGACTAGAGTCTCATGTGTGAGTCTTGAGGAATTGACGTCCATTAGCATGGAGTTCAAGATCTTGAGTGAAATCCCGATCATCCTCTCCCAGGAGCCTCCCATGTGATAACTGTGAGGGGGATTGAAGATCCAGGTGCAACCTTTCTCTGCCAGCTGATCTTGGATAGGTTTGGTGTCGATGTTCAGTTCTCTACATGCACCGACGAAGTTGCTTCCACGGTCAGACCTCAGCTGTTTCACTGGTCCTCTGATGGCAAGGAACCTTCTCAAGGCGTTGATTAGACTGGAGGTATCCATGGACTCTAACACCTCAGTGTGAACGGCTCGAACACTCATGCAGGTGAATAACACAGCCCACCGCTCGCTGTTTGCTTGGCCTCCGCGAGATCTGCGTGTGTACACCATCCATGGTCCGAAAACGTTTAGGCCCACGTAGGTGAAAGGTGGCTCTGTAGAAAGTCTGTCTGTAGGCAAGTCAGCCATTTGTTGGTACAGTTGTTTTCCTCTCACTTTACGACAGTGCACACAATCATGTAGTATTTGTGCTACACGTCTCTTCATCACAATAATCCAGAGGCCTGCAGACCGTAAAGCACCTTCTGTAATTTGCCTGCCTTGGTGTTCAGTCTTTTCATGGTGGTGTCAGATCAGCAAGACTGTAACATGGTGTTTGTTGGGAATGATGAGAGGATTTTGTTCTGCAACTCCAAGATGAGCTTGGTTCAAACGACCGCCAACTCTCAGTAAGCCGAAACTGACGATGACTGGGTTTAAATTGGCGAGAGAGCTTCTTAATGGAATCTGCTGTTTGTTGTGTAAACACTTCCATTCTATGGCGAATTCACTCTGTTGGAGGTGGCGTATTATGAGGGACTCGCTATGGGAGATGTCCTCAGCAGAAAGGGGTTTGTGGCAGACATGCCAGCGATGACAGTCTTTGTTTTTAAGGTCCGTATGATAGCACCTGGCGATGTGCACTAACCTAGCGACAGTCCTGACAAGCCTCATCCAGCTGGAGAAACGTTCAAAACGTTGTCAACCGAGGTTGGAAGTTTTTTCTGCACTGGTGGCCAGGGTATTGACTTCAGCTCGGACATCTGGATTGTTGTCTGGATCTAGGATGCTGAAGGCTTCCTGGACACCTTCTTCTGACTGTCTCAGCAGGAACTCTGGACCTGTAAGCCAAGAAGAGTTAGCAAAAGAACTTATAGACATAGGTCTAGTTGCGTGATCTGCTGGATTCAGTTCAGATGGTACAGGTTCTGCCAGGTTGTTGCAGACTTCCTTGTCCATAAAGGCAACGCTGTGTTCTCTCATTTCAGGTTTGCTGTTCATAGAACGCTGAAGAGAGTTAAATCTGGTCTGAGCTTGAGCTCGGTTGTTTGGGAGTCTTACCCTGGTAGATCGGAAGGGTAATGGAGAGACCCAATGGTTGGTTTTGTCTTTAGAAAACTCACCGTCCATTATTCTGATGAATTCTCTGTCCTCTACTGACAAGGCTACTTTATCGTCGTCCTTGGTTGTGAGAAAGACTGATCTTCCCAAGTTGTCGATATGCAGAGAAGAAGCGATGTCAGGTAGCTGTATTGTGTCTGGAGACTTCTCTTTCACTCCATAGTGATGAGGACATGGTTTTAGGCAGGTTGTGCGCCCATCTCCATGCACGTAAGTCTTGAAGGAATCAATTTCTGATCGATCAACGCACACATTTCCTATGACTACCCATCCCAAGTCCAGTCTCTGGGCGTATGGTGCATAGTCAGGCCCATTACACTGTTGTCGCACCTTGTGTACCCTTAGATTGTCTCTGCCGAGCAGGAGTAGAATCTCTGCGTTATTGTCCAAAGGTGGGATAACACTAGCGAGGTGTCTTAGGTGTGGTTGATGAAATGCAGCTTCTGGGTTAGGAATTTCATTCCTGTGGCTGGGTATTTGGTCACATTCAACGAGCGTTGGTAGAGGTATTTCAGTCTTCCCATTGATAGGAGAAGCAATGAATCCCTGGGCTCTTCTGCCGCTAGTCTCTATGCGACCCGAGCAGGTGTTCAAGGTGTAGGGTTCTGATGGTCTATTAATTCCGAAGGCTTCAAAGAATTTGGTTCCTGCCAGAGACCGGTTGCTTTGGTCGTCTATGATGGCATACACCTTCATTGCCTTTTCTGGATGTCCCTCGGGATAAACCTTGATGAGGCATATTCGGGCACAACATTTCTGCGTTTGGCCCTCTCCACATACCTCTGAGCATGAGCAGGAGACGGCTGTGGTAGTGTCAGTCTGATTCTTGGACTCCCCGCCATGACTTGGAGTGGGAGTGGTGGTGACTGCAGCCGGTGTGTCTCTTGGTAGCTGGTTTGGGTGCATGGCTGAAACGTGTTTTTTCGCTATGACACTCCTCACACTTGATGATGGATTTACAGTCCTTGACCATGTGCTCAAGTGATGCGCAGCATTTGAAACAGATCCCAAGCTCTGTGAGGACTTTCTTGCGCTCCTGTAGGGTTTTGGATCTAAACCCCCTGCACTTGTTCAGTGAGTGCGGTTTTTTATGGATGGGACATTCTTGATTGAAAGACTTATCTCGTGATGAGATGGTGTACTGTTTATCTGTGGGTGCTGCAGGTGATGGTAGCTCAGTCTTCCTGACACTCACAGTGTTCTTAATGTCTCTGCGTTTGTGTTTGGCACCTTCATACCTTGATGATGATGATGTTGCAGCTGCCGAAGTGTTGAACTCTAGGAAGTCGAAGCTGGGGTCGTTCCTCATCTGGGCCTGCTCGTCGATGAATTTGCAGAACTGAATAAATGGGGTAAAGGTGACGTCATGCACTCTTTTGTACCTTGAGACTGACGTTGCCCATTTTTCCTGTAGACTGTATGGCAGCTTCACCACGATTGGGTTCACTCCATGGGCTGTATCCAGGTAGCACAGCCCAGACAGACGAGGATCTCTTTTGGCGAGCTCCAGCTCCATGAGCAGATCACTTAGGTCTTGAAGCTTGTGGATTTCTTTAAGGTTGATCTTTGGGATGTCCTGCAGTCTCTTGAATAGGGCTTTCTTTATTGCTTCTGAGCTGCCAAAGGTGCGTTCCAGTCTTTGCCATGCAGCAGCGAGACCTGCTTCTGCTTGTCCCACATAGACGGTTCTGAGGCTCTTGATACGGTTTGTAGAGCCTGTGCCCAACTACTTGATCAGGAGGTCGAGCTCCTGTTCTGCAGTTAAGTTGAGATTGGCGATGGATGCCTTGAAAGTTGCTTTCCAGGCCCTGTAGCTCTCTGCACGATCATCGAATTTCGTGAGACTAGTGTTGATTAGCTCTCTGCTCACCATGAACCTGGCAAACTCAGACATATCTGATTTCTCACCACTTGTTGCCATGACGACTCGTGATGCCCCTGGGGCGTATGGGCTGCCTGGCGTGTATGGATAAGATGTTCCCGGGTAGAATGACGTTGCTGCAGGGTTGAGCTGTGGTTTAGCCTCTGTAGATTCTGATGACTGCTGCTTGAGCTGTGGAAGTGGGTCAGGAAACACTTGGTTGCCATCTTGCCGTGGTGACTGTGTTTGAGAGGGCACCTCTTGGTGACTGTTATTAATTTGCTCAGGTGCTTTAGGTGGTACTGGCACTGGTAGAGGTAAGTTGGAGGTTTCGGTGTTGTCGGCTTGGACGGTACTGCAAACCGGGGTTGCTACAGGTAACTGATTCAGTAGATAGTCTCTTGTGCGATCAACTGGATTGTCTGCTTCCAGTGGTGGCGAGTGAGCTGGATCAGGACCTTGGCTCAATGCTTGCTCAAGTAGTCTCACTTTAGCTAGTGCAACTTCCTCTTCGATCTGTGACCGAAGAATCTTTATTCGAGCCTCCGCTTCTGCCCTTTTGGCTTCTGCTTTAGCGGCTTCTGCTTTTGCAAGGGCTTCTGCTTTAGTGGCTTCTGCTCTTGCAAGGGCTTCTGCTTCTGCCTTTTTGGCTTCTGCTTTAGCGGCTTCTGCTTTTGCAAGGGCTTCTGCTTTAGCGGCTTTTGCCCTTGCAAGGGCTTCTGCTTCTGCCTTTTTGGCTTCTGCTTTAGCGGCTTCTGCTTTTGCAAGGGCTTCTGCTTTAGCGGCTTCTGCTCTTGCAAGGGCTTCTACTTCTGTCTTTTTGGCTTCTGCTTTAGCGGCTTCTGCTTTTGCAAGGGCTTCTGCTTCTGCCCTTTTGGCTTCTTCCTCTACTTCTCTTTCTGTGAAGGAACGTCTCACCTTGGATTCCTCTGCTCTTATGCGGGCATCTAGTATCCTGTCGCTCAAGGCTGAGCTTCTTGAGGATGATGACCCGGATGACCGAGAGGAACGTCTAGATGAGGTTGATCGGTGTGATCTGGTTTCTTGCTGGTGAGAGATACGGTGTTCGGCCTTGTCTATGGCATCTTGCACCTTAGCATCTCTTTCCTTGTCCACCTCTTCTGCCTTGCTCAGGTCTGAAAGAGCTTCATCAATTTTAGAGTCTTTTAGAAAGGTAATGTACCTTGTCGACAGTCTCTTGTATCTTTCGTGAGCTGTGTTCAGCCGTTCCATAGCGGCTAGTAAGCATGCGGCATCACCTGATGAGGATTCAAGTCTTGACATGTAATAGGTGACTCGTTCCCACTGTTCTTCCAGGTGTTCACATAGCTCATCTTTCATAGTGTGATAGTTTTCAATGGCCTTTATAGTGGGTTTGGAAGAGCGCTTCAGTCGGACAACTTGGTCTGCTGAAAGCGTGGGATCTGCCTCTTGTGCTTCATAATGGACAGTATCAGATTGTATTTGCTCTGTTTCAGCAGTGGGGAACTGTCCGAGGTCTTTTTCGGCCATTTTGATTTAAGGTGTACTGTCTCTTTAAGAAACTTGACTTTTGAATAGGGGTCCGAAAATCGTTGTGCAGCTCTGCAAGGACTCCCTGATGAGATTCCCAAGGTGTCTTTAGCAAAACTTGGGATACGCAGTCAAGCAATGTGCATTAATGAGGTATAATGTGCTGCAAGTCTATAGAAGGAGTATAGCAAGAAAGAAACAGCAGGTGCATAAACTGTCCCTTTACAATGCAAGCAGAGGTGACACATGATGTGGCAGATGGGAGAGCTTCCCCTTAGGCTTGTCCAGGCATGCACTGTGCAGGCAGACTAGTGCACAAGGCTTGTTGCTAGGCAGATTACATGGGAAGTTACAGGGTTCTTAGGGATCTGTAGCTGGAGTATTGGGCTGTTAAGCAGTCTTCTGACTGATTGGGCTCTCCAGGAAGTTTTTGCTTTGGGCTCTTAAGCAGTCTTCTGACTGATCTGTCCCCACTTAAAGGCGCGTAGTTGTGAGAGGTTGTGAGAATCTTACCTTCATTTTTCCTATAGGTGAGGCAGACAGGACCAGAGCGCTCCAGAGTGAAATATGCACATGCTGAGATGAAACAATGGTGGTTTATTTTCTCCAAAGGTTAGGACATGCAGAGTGCAGTAATCCAAGTACTTGGCATTGTAATTCTCCAGTGATGTTTGTCTCTGAAGCTACTACATGGTCAGAAGACTTTGCTTCAGCCGCTCCAATAAGGGATGTGTTTCTCACAAAACTCTGGCTGAAATGAACATACCAGGATGTGATGCAAGAGGGTCATCAGACACTCCCATGGGCTGGACAAAAGAAACAGAGGAGCCGAAAGGTCTGACCAGTAGATGGCAGCAGAGACAAGCATGAAAAACATTAAATAACAGTTTTAACTAAGACAAATAGAAACAACACATTGGTGTATTCTAACAAATGAAGAACTGCTGCATCAAAAGTTTACAAATTTTCTGGCAGTTTGTAGAAAACAAGAATGAGCAAACAGACTTTATTATAATCTGAGAAAATGCAAACACTATTCTAATTGCAGAAAGACTGGAACGAAGCTGCACTAAACATATGCAATGTTTGGCTTTTTTACGTCATTATCTGATAAATGGGCAAAGATAGGTTGGGATGGTGCATGGTGATTACCGCTGGTTAAGTCTTACTCCTCATCTGATGCTGAAGAGGCTTAAAGAGGCTGGCCACTACTTTAACATTGATGGCCCACCCTTAGGATAGGTCATCTATGTCTGATCCACCGGGGTCTGACACCCGACAACCTTGTCGATCAGCTGTTGTCGGTACCGGTGGTGGCAGCAGGCGGACAGAACTACTCAGTTCCGGACCTGCCCCATCAACTGATAGTGGCTGTGGTCGGGTACTACACATCCGCCTCCTATTGCTTTGAGTGGGAGGTGGATGTTCAGTACCCGGCCATGGCCACTAGCACAATACGGACCATCTCTGGAACTGAGCATTTCCGGCCGCCTGCTGTCCCCGCCACAGAGAACAGTTAGTCAGACTCCGGACGATCAGACATTGATGACCTATCCTAAGGATATACCATGAATATTAAAGTAGTGGCCAACCTCTTCAAGACTTCATGAATCAGAAGAGTCCGACTCACATCTCCTAATCAAGACCAGTATGAACAATGCCGGTTGCGATGAATCAGGCCCAAAATGTCAATGACAGGTGTCTCAGTTATATCTCTGATCCCCTTCTTGACATGGCGACTTTTCATTTCTTATGCTTTTGTTTTACCTAACACTCTTCCAAGTGCCGTATTTTTATTTTTTTTTTTTTTTAAATTTCCATCTACATAGCTGAATAGAGCTTATTTTTTGGAGGACGAGAAATACTTTTGAATTGTTCTATCCATTCTATCATGCAATATACTGGAAAATGTAAAACAAAAATTAAATTGCAACGAAATTAAATAAAAAACAAACACCAATTCTGCAATTGTTTTTTGGGTTTTGTTTTTACAGCGTTCAAAAATAAAATAACCTGGTAATATGTTTTCCAAGTCACTATGATTAAAATGATGCCAAACGCTTTTTTATATATATATATATATATATATATATATATATATATATGCAGTACAGACCAAATCTTTGGACACACCTTCTCATTCAAAGAGTTTTCATTATTTTCATGACTCTGATAATTGTAGATTCACATTGAAGGCATCAAAAGTATGAATTAGCACATGTGGAATGCAATACTTAACAAAAAAGTGAGAAAATATGTATATATATAATTTTTTTATTACTCAATTTTTTTTTTAAATTTGTGAAAAAAATTGGAAATACATAAAAAACAAAATTGCTTGTGTTGCCACTTTCTTATACCATCTATTGGTTTTTTTTTTTTACTAAAATTGCTGTAGTGGTCCTTATAGATCACCATTACCAGAATAGTGCACTCATTCTCCACTGAAGATAAAAAAAAATGTAACTTTTAGCTAGTATATAGTATATTATGAAGTATATAGGGTATATTAGTTCTCAGTCTTTCTTAACACATATACAATTTTGTCCTAGAACCAGAGAGTAATTTAAGCAAAGACAAATGATCAAACTTCAGAAGTTAGTGAACATCACACTAAAGCAGGTAATGGAGTTCTTCAAAAGTCAATTTTAAATATCTATTTTGAAATTGAATTTTTATTGTGAAATTTGTTGAATAGATGTAGTAATAAAAAGAGACATCATCACATTCTCCCCTGTATATTTACAATAGCACTGAAATACAAATATTCCATTTAAAGATATATTTGATCAAAGTTTTAGTATTTGTAAAGCAAAAGGATAGCACTGACAAGCCAAATAAGCAGAATGGCCAATCTGTATTTCTTCAGTTGTAAGAAAAGCAAGCCAGAACTTTTATCTAGTGCTTCTTCTGGATTTATGAAGATGCAAGAGATCATTCTAACAAAAATGAGGTTACGGTAAAGTTTAGACTGTCAGACATTAAAGTAGGAAAAGGCGCCTTGATATTGTGCAAAAGCAAAAGACAGCATGTGATGTCCAGTGATTTGCAGTTTCAGAACTGTAAAAACTGTTTAATCAAGATGCAACATTAATCAATTTCATGTGGTTACTATTAAAAAATGATGTACTTTGTGTCATTTCATAAGCTCAATGTAAAGTGTGGCTTTTGTCATTTTAACATAGGCAACATTTTTGAGACATAAGTAGGTACTAAGGGTCCAATTCATTAACACTGGCATTTCGTATTCCAGTCTTAATGATGGGCGCGCAGGAGTATGATGCGACTAATTTATTAAGAGGTGCACACCACTTAGTGCATTAGGTGTGTTTTAAAACTGGAATGCACCTCTGTGTGACTTGCCTGAAATGGTACTCCAGTCATGGATTGCTGTAACATTTCTGGCATAAGTTATGCCACATTTTTTGAGGATTTATTTGGGCAGGCTTCACCATGTGCTGCCCATAATGTCGTACCAGCAATAGTGGCAGCCAATGCATTGGGTTTCCCCCCCACCCACTTGGCATCACATTTTCAACTGGATGCCAATATAGTGAAAGCAACAATGGAAGAGAGAACCATCCGCTCCCTCCTTTATCATTCTGCAGTGCTGAAATGTGCAGCACTTCAGATTACAAACTACAGAGACCGAAGTAGCAGGGAAAAGAGGACAGGTGAATCTGTATTTAATTATTTTTTTAAAATAAGTTAGTATATTGTGGGGTCATTATACTGTTAGGGGGCTATGGGGGGGGTGATGCATTATACTACATGAAAGGCAATGTAGGGGCTATTACACTATATGGACAGCAATGGGGGCAAGTTATACAACATTGAAGGCAATGTGGGGCGCATTATACTATATGGAAGGTAACGTGGGGACCTTTATATCGCACAGAATGCAATGTAGGGCCCATTATACTATATGGAAGGCTATGTGGGGCCCATTATATTATATGGAGAGCTTTGTGGGAGCAATTATAACATTTGGAGAGCTGTATGGGGGCCATTATACTATTTGGAGGGTTATGTGGGGGCCATTATATGTGGGGGCCATTATACAACATGGAAGGAAATGTGGGGTCTATTATACTATATGGGAGGATATGTGGGGCCCATTATATTATATGAAGGGCTATGTGGGAGCCATTATAATATTTGGAGGGCTATGTGGGGGCCATTATACTATTTGGAGGGTTATATAGGGGCCATTATACCATTTGAAGGCTATGTGGGGGCCATTATACTATATGGAAGGCAATGTGGGGCCCATTATGCTATATAAAAACTATGTGGGACCCATTATATACCATGCAGGACTCTGTGGGGGCCATTATACTGTTTGTAGGGGTACGTAGGGGGATCAATTGAACTTTTGCTATGGGGCATATCTACTTATGCCCCTGCCTGCCCACGTTGGCTGAAAAGCCAAAAGTCACTATTTTTTTGTGCCACTTTGTGATGCGCACAAAGTTTGTGACATATTTTAGGTGTTTTGTTCCAGTATTCTGGCGAACACAAATGAATGAACTGGACCCTAAATTCTTAAATGCAAGAAATGTAAGACTTATGTTTTTTTGGAGGGACAATGTCAATGGTTTATATATTTCCTTGTATATCTCTACAAGGATAATGGCTGCCTTCCCAGAAAGCAAAAGGTCTCTAACAGCATAAATGCCTTGTTGTCACCAACTCAAGATTAGCTTTTGTAGAATTTTCAAGCCTTCAGTTTCAGAATTTGGAGGACAGGCAGATGCTGATGACTAATCTCACCAACTATGTCAGCCCACTTCATTCATTTATATGTCTGCAATTTCTACCATATTGCTACTGAGCAAAAGTGGTATTTTGAAAGTCATGACAAAATCTGTCACAATTGCATTAGTGAATTCAGCTGGTACAATTAACACATTTCTATTCTGTTTACAGATCAAACAAGAAGTAAAACTAATTCTGATTATAAAGAACAAAAAAGTGTAACTAAAACCTATGAGAAATATTGTGTCCATTGCCATAGACTTTATGGTATACATCTTTTTAGAGAACCTTCACGACAAAAATCTGCCATATAGTATAAAATACACATTGTATCACTGATGCAGGGTAACTGGAAGATACTTAACTTTTGTAAAATGTATAAATATGAATGTGTCCTTAAGAAGATGAAAGGATTGTCAACTACTTTACATCCTGACCCATGAGTTGTAACAGCTGCATACTAAGCATGTTTGAAATTGTCATTATTGTATTGCATACTATTAAGGCCCACTCCCCACATCAGTGATTTCGGTACGTATGACGTCTGTTTTCATACGTACCGGAGACACAGACATATGCAGACCTATTAAAATCATTGGGTCTGCGCACACATCAGTGTTTTCACATGGACCGTGTGTTTGTATGGAGCACACGTGTGTCCATGTGTTTTGCACAGAGACAAATCTGTTTTTCTCCGGCAGCACTGATGTCACACGGACCACACACTGGTGTGATCCATGTGACACGTAGCGGAGAAAACACGTGTCTTTGAAATAAAATTATTTCTGTACTCACCAGTCTCCAGCGCTGCTGTCTTTGGTGCTGCTTTCACTTGCTTCCATCCTGCTCATTATGCTCATGAATATTCACTTCACCATGGACCCGGAAGCAGCAGTACCAAAGACATCAGCAGTGCCAGGGACAGGTGAGTAAAAAGTTCTTGCTCTCTGTATGCTATCACGGAAAGCACATGGTGAACACTGGTGTGCCAAAATCATGGCACACCGATAGGCCATATGCACCTTCAACACGGCCGTGCAAAATGTCAGAGTTCTGCGTGGACATGTGAAAGAGGCCTAAGATGGTACTTGGCTGCCAGTCACTTTATTTAGTCAATGTTTACATGTTCTGTAATCATCCGTTAGAAAGGATCCTTCAGAGATCCATTGGCAAAAAAGTTGTGCAAACACAACTTTTTTTTTACGTTGTTAAATAACTGATGTATTTTGCACCCTTTTTTTAACATTGGAGTCTATAGAGAACGGATCCGTTAATGGATTGCTATTTAGTCATCCGTTTTTTCTTGCATTTGTGAAGGATTTGTTGTTTTCTTTCAGGACCTGTTTCAAATGGAGGATAAAAAGCAATCCGTTAACTGATCCGTTCTCCTTAGACTCCAATGTTCAAAAAAACCCCAAAAAAACCAAACGGATCCAGTAGAAATCATTTTGCCAACGGATCTAGGTAGGATCTGTTCTAACGGATGGTTACAGGACGTGTGACATCAGCCGTAATGTGACCCTGCTCTATTTTCCTCTGTTGACTTTCCATTCGTAAAGTCCCCCCTTCTTGACTGTGTATTATTATTATTATTATTATTATTATCTAATATATAAAGCTGAATGTGTGTGTGTGTGTGTGTGTGTATGTCCAGGATTGGCATCTGCACCATCGCAGCTACAGCCACAAAATTTTCCACACTCACACGTCTGGACCCCGAGAGCGTCATAGGCTATATTTTGAGGGGAAATTTTAACCCCGCGCTTTACAGTTATTCGCCAAAAAAACCTGCCTCCATAAAAAGGGAATGGAGCTGGGAGCCACAGTGCAGCCAGAACTTCAGAAGAATGCGCAGCCACGCCCTTATATGGAATGTTGGCGTGTCACATTGCAGTCAGGGAAAAAGACAGACACAGACAGGAAAAGAGGCAGACACAGACAGGGTAAGAGACAGACACAAAGAGACAGACACAGACAAAGAGACAGACTGACAGGGAAAGAGACAGACACAGACAAAGAGAAAGAGACAGATGTCGCGGGCGGAGGGGTTTGGGAACGCCGCTGGCCTGGGAAATCGCTGGCGCTCGGGTCCGGTGCTTCTGCTCCTCAGTGGCTCGAGCACGGGGCCGGACCCGGGGGCTCGAGCAGCGCCTCCTCGCCCATGAGTGAAAAGGGGAGGTTTGGTGGTGGGATGTTGGTTGTGACGCCACCCACGGGTTGTGGTGATGGCGGGCACCACCGCTGCTGGTGACGGGGAATCCCGGGAGCGATGGCGGGGAGCAGCTAAGGTGTTGACCCCTCCGTGGATAGGGGCTGTTGGTCCCGGGGCCCCGGTTGGGGAGTAGGGAGGAGGGATAGGTGCAGGTGCCAATGCAGGGAGGCAGCGTGGACGCAGAGGCAACGTTGCCGGTGGCAATGGTGTACTCACTCAGGTAGACAAGAACAGAGTCTCTGGTAAACCAAATGGCTGGATGGACAGGGCCCGCAGTCGGCTGCGGTATCATCACTCTCCCCGGACGGGTTGATGATGGCTGTCGTTCCCTGCACCGATGTGTAAGTGTTTGACCCCTACGGATTCCCATGGGTGGTCCGCTCCCCAGCTTGTATGTGTTGGGAGAGCCCGTTTTGCCCGCAGGTGCTGGCCCTTGGATCTCTGGCCGTTGGCGGTGGCTCTTATCCGGATGGGTTGGGCTGTTGCCTTATGACGGGACTTGGTTGGGAATGAACCCCTGAGCTCCAGACCGCAATCAGAGAATTTGACCTTTACGGCGGCTTCCAAGCCTAGTCGGGGTCTGAGTACCCTGCCTTGGTGCTTGGCTTCAATACGCTCCTGGGTTCGGTACCGGCGGGCCACCGTCCGACCCCGGTCCTACGGTTCCGCAGACCTCCACCAACTCCTGCAGACGGCCACCACAGTCTGCCAACCTTGCTGATTCTGCCTGGGCTCCGACCCAGACACACACAGTCTCTCCTTCTCTCTCTACCACCTCTCCACTTCAACTCCTGAACTAGACTCCCACTAAAACTCACTACTTTTCCCGCCTCCAGGCCTGTGAACTCCTCGGTGGGTGGGGCCAGCCGCCTGGCTCCACCCCACCTGGTGTGGACATCAGACCCTGGAGGGGGCAACAAGGGTTTTGTTTGACGGGTGTTCCTGACCAGGGGAGAGGGTGTATTTGTGATGTTATTCTGTGACCCCTGGGATCCAGGGCATCACACAGACACAGGGAAATAGACAGACAGGGAAAGAAAGGGAAAGAGACAGACAGGGTAAGAGACAGACAAAGACAGACAGAGACAGACACAGGGAAAGAGACAGAGGGAAAGAGGGAAAGAGGGAAAGAGACAGACAGGGAAAGAGAGGGAAAGAGACAGACAGGGAAAGAGAGGGAAAGAGACAGAGAAAGAGAGAGACAGACAGGGAAAGTGACAGAGATAGATAGACAGGGAAAGAGATAGATAGACAGACAGGGAAAGAGATTGCGACAGACGGAGAAAGAGACAGATACAACAGACAGACAAAGAGATAGAGAGAGACAGAGAGATATATACAGAGGGGGAGACAGACAGGGAATGGGAGAGAAACAGAGAGACAGTTACTAACCCGTATAATACATTCTATTTATACATTCTATCCCGGGAATGTTAATACATTCTATTTTGTTAACAACAGTTATTAACCCGGGCGAATCCCGGTAGTACAGCTAGTTATTTATATAGTGCCAACATATTCTGGAGCACTTTATGGTTTTAACAGGATTGTGTGCTTTCTGTTAAGAAAAAGTTGCACAAAAGTTATAAGTGAAAAAAAGAAAACAAAAACAATGACTGCACACTTAATCCTCTGCCATTCTAGATCAGATGCTTCAGCAGCCTCTGTTTGTCTTTGTTGGCAAGGTGCCACACATGACCACTGCAGCCAATTAGTTGCCTCAGCATTAATGTACTGTACGGCTGCCAGCGGTGCTGAGCCATGCTGTCAGTAGGTACAGTATGTGAGGCCAGTAGCTGTCAGCAGCTGTCACATTCTGGCAGCCTGACAAAATGAAATGGAGGGACTGTTATTGCGCTCAGTTGGAAGGGGTTAAAGAGGTACGGTAAGTTCTTTTCAATTTCTAAAATTTGCTGCATTTTTTTTTCGGATTTTTTTTATTTTGTAAGGTTATGCAGTGAGAAATGCTTTTATTATAATTTCATTTTTTATCTAAAATGCAGCTGATTCCCAATCTAGACATACTTTTAAGCATAGACATGAATGGAAACAAACAACAATTGAATAATCAGTTGTATTGAAAAAACCTGCTGTGGAGTCAGAGGGTATTAGAGAAAAGGCGCTCAAGAACTGTACCAGACCACCGTTCTGAGAAAAGCTTGAAGGCAGAAAAAATGCCTGACAACCACGTCTGTCATTGCAGTGTTTAAACATGTCTTATGAATTTTTAGCATCTGTCATTGGTAATAAACTAATGTAAATGGCCGCACTGCAGCTTATATGACGGCTTCTTTTTTGCGGGATGAGTTGCACTTTTGAATGCCACCATTCATTCTGCCACATATTGTATTGGAAAATGGAGAAAAATACCAAGTGCAGTGAATTTGTAAGAAAAGGTGCAATTGCACAATTGTTTTTTGGGTAGTTTATTTACCATGTTCCTTATATAGTAAAATAACATGTCAGTATGATTCCCCAGGTCAGTATGAGTTCATAGATACCAAACATGTATAGTTTTACTTTTGTCTAAGTGATGAAAAAAAAATCAGAAATTTATAAAAAAAAAAATTGCACTCTTGTCGCCATTTCCTATACCCGTAGCGCTCTCATTTTTCATGATCTGGGGCTCAGTGATGGCTTAAATTTTGCGTCTTCAGCTGGCGTTTTTAATTATGCCATGTTTGTATAGATGCAATGTTTTGCTCATTTGTCATTGCATTTTAATGCAATGTTGCAGCAACCAAAAATGTAATTCTGGCATTTTGATTTTTTTTTCTCGCTATGCCATTTACGGAATAGATTCATTTATTTTATATTTTGATAGATTGGCCATTTCTGAACATGGAGATAAAAATAAAAAAAAAACCACTTGCTATTTTCAATGGGGCAAAAGGAGATAATTTGAACTTTTAGATTTTTTTTATTTTTTAAGATTTTTAAAAAAAATTTTTTACTTACTATTGATTTTAGTGGTCCCCTTAGGGGACTTTATGCCGACATTGTCTAATCTCTTCTGTTGATCAGAGCAGTGCTTCAGCATCGCTCTGATCAGGAGAAATACTGTGTAAGGCCTCGGTTCCACTTGTGTTTTGCACGGATGAGTGCAATCCAGTGTTTTATCAGATTGCACTCGCACCAGTGCAACACAATGAAGCAGTGTCCATCTGCGATTGATTTCTTATGACATATCAGCATGAGAAAAGAATTGCAGCATGCTGCATTTGGCAGCGAGTCTTGGCTCACATGAACCCATACAACTCTATGGGAGTCTGTGAAACATCGCACTGCACTCAGATGTCAGCGGAGGAGAGGGAGAAACTACTCGCTCCCTATTCACCGTATTTGTGATCTGATCACAAGATCGGATCACAGTCGCATGACCCTCGGCTTACAGTTGCAGTAGAGGGTCATTAGCATATCTCTTCCGATTCTCTCACATCGGAAGCTATGCACAAGTGGAACCGAGGCCTTACTGTGAATGCCGGCACTCTTCGTCGTGACAGCGACAAGGTCATCAGCTGACCCCCGTCAGTCATGAAAACCCATTGGTGGGTCACAACATCACCTAACCCCCGACACCTCTGGAGCTGTACCAGCTGCAGAAGTGAATATAGGCTTTTTTATTTTACCTGGGGGAAACATTTGGAATGAGAAGGTGTTGTCCTAATAGTGGACAACCCCTTTAACCTTTTTATTTACATTAAACACAATACTGTGCAAAAGGTTTAGGCAGGTGTATAAAAAAATGCTGTAAAGTAAGAATGCTTCAAAAAATGGAAGTGATAATAGTTTATTTTTATCAGCTAAATAAATAGAAAATGAACGAGCAAAAAAGAAATGAAAATCAGTTCAATATTTGATGTGATCACACGTTGCCTTCAAAACAGCATGGATTCTTTTAGGACTACTTGCACAAATCAGAGATTTTGTAGGATTATAGTTGGTTTTTCGAGTACCCAATTATACCAACATGATAATAATTATCTTTTTCATGTCTAAGTTAAAAGACAGTAATTAACTGAAAAAGAAACATCTGTGTACGAGGCTGAAGGGGAATCTTTCACCAACATTTTGCTCCAACATCTGGGAGCAGCATAATCTGGATGGGGACCCCGTTTCCAGCAATGTGTCATTTACTTTACTGCTTGATGCAGTTTTAATATGATCACTATTTATCTGCTGCAGATCTGCCAGTCCGACTTGAGTCACATTATGCATTTTTTTCTCAGCAGCTATTATTCTACAGTCATTTACAGGACTATTTACAGTGTCCTATACTAAAGAATGATAATGTATCTGTACAAAATGGATGATATAAGGATGATCCATGTGCCGTCCGTTTTTATTCTTGCACTCATAGACTGCACTCATCATCAGATAGATGAGTGCAGTCGCAGCGTTCTGCAATTTTTGTCCTCAGGCCGGCGTCACACTTGCGATTGAAAAATCGGTCCGATTCTCATGCCTAAAGGGTGCTTTACACGCTGCGATCTCGCTAGCGAGGTCTGTTGTGCGTCACGGGCAAGTCGCTGCCCGTGGCGCACAACATCGCTTACACCCGTCACACGGACTTACCTTCCCTGCGACGTCGCTCTGGCCGGCGATCCGCCTCCTTTCTAAGGGGGCGGTTCGTGCGGCGTCACAGCGACGTCACACGGCAGCCGTCCAATAGAAGCGGAGGGGCAGAGATGAGGGGAACGAACATCCCACCCACCTCCTTCCTTCCTCATTGTGGGCGGCCGCAGGTATGAGGTTGTTCCTCATTCCTGCGGTGTCACACATAGCGATGTGTGCTGCCGCAGAAACGACAAACAACCTTCCTACTGACCAGACAACGATTTTTGCCTCTTTTGCGATCGTTTAAGGTCGCACATAGGTGTTACACGCTGCAATGTCGCTAACGACGCCAGATGTGCGTCACAAACATCGTGACCCCGACGATATATCGTTAGCGATGTCGCAGCGTGTAAATGGCCCTTAAGAGTAGGATGAGCTATGTCCGAGTGTTGATCCGTATGCAATGCAATTGCAATGCGAGTCTGTGATTTTTCTCATGATAGTAGTCCGTGAGCAATCCGTATGTGATCCGTTTTTTCCTCAGCAGTTGTTACTCATTTACAGTCATGTAAAGGAGCATTTACAGTGTTCTCTGCTACATGATAGAATTGTATTTAGAAAATCGGATGTCACTAGGATGGTCCGTGTGTCGTCCGTGTGACATCCGTTTTTCTCTCGCACCCATAGACTTGCATTGGAGAGACTCGCCTGAGAAAATCTAGAAGTCGCTGCATGCTGCGATTTTTTCCTCAGTCTGATTTGAGCTGAGGAACAAAAAGCAAATCGGAGCTGCCTCAATGATTAACATTGGTCCTAGTACAATTAGAGATTTTCTCAGATTGCACTCGTGTGAGTCAATCGCAAATGTGACGCCGGCCTAAGTCCGATTAGAGCTGAGGAAAAACCTCACAGATCCACACTGCCTAATTGACTAATATTGTTTTGAGTGCAATGTGAGATTTTCCCACATTGCACTCATCCGATTAATACACTAGTGTGATTCCAGCCTTCCCTAAATGCTGAGCTCTGAATAACCCCACCCACACTATTGAAAGCTTTATGTATACACTGTGCATAGGCAGAAAGATGACAATCAGTGGTTGGGGCTGGGTTATTCAGGCCTCATTAATATGCAAAACTATATGGCATATTATAAACAAAAAATGCATGGCTAATTTATATATACACTGGGGGATGAACTCCATAGGATCCCTCAGGAATAGTGCCAACTTCAGGGGGAAGCATTGTAAACAAAGAGAACAAGGAAGAAAATGGCACAAAAATATATGCAAAAAATACGTTTTATTGAGTAATAATAAAAATATTTTATAACAGAGCAGTTATATCAAAAAAGTATTTGCAAGAGGATAAAAGTATGAAGTCACTGGACTCTTCCTATTTTTAGACATTCCCCTTCCTCCTACCTCTTTTGACACTTAGTCCGTGGCGGTGGTGGGTCCTGCGCTTCCACACGCGCGGACCCCTCACTGCCACGGCCTCCCACTACTTTTTATTGCCCACTGGGCAGATGTAGGATTAAAGATGCACTATTGTTTATTATCTTTTTTCAGTTTTTTGTCTCCCCTTTGGCATTCCCTGTATTTTAGAGGTTTATGTATCTGGGCTTTAAATCTTTTTCTTTAATAGTCATCATTGGTGCATCTATTTTCCTCTGCAGCTACATTGCCCTTTATACCCAGAGGTCTCTCCTTACAATTTATATTTACCCTTTGTGGTATTTAATTATTATATGACCTATTGAGAACCTTGGGGTTCTTTCCATCTCAGTGAGCTCTTTGTAGCTGCCTATAATGTGTCTTTTCTACCTTCTCTGCACATCTACATTGACCTAGAGGTATCCCTTGTTACAAGTTTAACCCACTGCGGTTTTTACAGGTGTTTGTTGTGACGCCTCGGGCACACCTAGTTACACTGGGCCTTTCTTATATTGGCCATTATGTGCTCTTGGCCCTATTACTATTGACACCAATTGGCCCCCTATTCACAATCTCCCCCTCCCCCCCCCCTTTTTCTTCCTACCATTTTGGAGGGGTCCTCTATATTCCGGCCATTACCTTGGTTACACACATTTTTCCATCATTTTGGCCAATTCATGTGGGTGGTTGGCATGGTTTTGCCATTCAATTTGTGTTCTTCTGTACATCAATAACTTGTCCGCCTATACCAATGTGACTTCATACTTTTATCCTCTTGCAAATACTTTTTTGATATAACTGCTCTGATATAAAATATTTTTATTATTACTCAATAAAACTTATTTTTTGCATATATTTTTGTGCCATTTTCTTCCTTGTTCTCTTTGTTTACAAAACTATATGGCAGCAGATTTACTAGTTTTCTATTGATAAACTCCTACTAATAAAAGAGAAATTGTATCAAAACTATAGCAAGGAGCCCAGTGAGTGAATAATCACTGGAATCAGGGTCTCTGTCTCTATATTATGCTGCCCTCAGATTTCGTGGTAAAAACCTGGTAACAGATTCCTTTTGAAACTGGATGAAGAATAGCCAAATTATGATAGAAAGACAGGTTGTGGAAAACAATTTCTTGTCACAGATTATACACCATGGCAAAACAGAGAGCAGCAACAAGATACAAGGTAGTTATACTGCAGCAGCAAGGCTTCTTTCAGGTATAAGATGACTGGGGGTTCAAGATGTGCTGTTCAAGCTCTTTTGAAAAAGCATGAAGGAATAGGCAACATTGAGGACTATACACATTGGTAAGCCAATCAGGCTTACTACCTTTCAAATTCAAAAGATCCCCACAAATGCTGTCAGCTCTGAACTAGCACAAGCAATGAAACTCAGCTACTGTATCTTCACTCATTCAATGCACTCTGAACAGATGAATCAAAATGTGAAATACTTGGCTGTAACTGAGGCCTGAAACACACATCCATTAAAAACATGCACGTGCCGCGAGACACGTATTTTCCCTGCGTGTTGCGTGAGGTAAGTACGTGTCTCGGGTACGTGCGGTCCACGTGTGTTCTCCGTGTGCTATCCGCGATAGCACACAGAGAACAGGTAATTTACATACTCACGTGGTCTGCGCTGCTGTCCAGGGTCCTGATCTTTGGCTCCAGCCCCGCCCCACTCCTGCTTCCAGCCGAGTGGAGGGGCGGAGATAAGCGCCCGGGACAGCACGCCCACCTCCTTTACACGCTCACAACGAGCGGCGGCCGGCAGGAACAGTTTGCAGCGGTAGAATCTGCGGGGCTGGTGGAGGTGAGTGTTTTTTTTATTTTAAAATTAATGACACGTGTTCTCCGGCGCGTGTCACACGGAACCGCAGCCACACTACATTCGTGTGGTACGGGTGCGGGCCGTGTGACACCCGTGCTGCCAGAGAATACATGGACATGTCAGCGTGCAAAAATCACGGACACACGTAAGTACGTAACGGACACACGTTCCATTCCAAAATACTTACGTGTGTCCATACAATAGTGAAAACATAGGTCCACGTGTCTCCGTGCCGCCGATATGTGAAAAAACTGCCAAACACGTACCGGCGGCACGGATGTGTGTCGTTGGCCTGAAAGGAGTTTGTTCACTGAATGGCTGGAGAGCAGTCCAATAATGACAAAGAAGCATGGCAGAGGTTCCTTGCAAGTTTTCGGTTGCATTTCTGCAATTGGACTTTCGTGACTTGGTCACAATTAATGGTGTCCTCAATGCAGAGAAATACAGGCAGATACATGCATTATTAATACAATAAAGGCATCTGGCTCCAAATTGATTCTGCAGCAGGACAATGAGCCACACATGCAGACAATGTTATTAGGAACTATCTAAAACATAAAGAAAAACAAGGACTCCTGGAAGTGATGATTTTTACCCCACAAGCCATAAACCAAACATTACTGAATCTGAGATTACATGAAGGAACAGAAGGATTTCCTATACAGAAAGCAGGAAACCTATATTTATAGAAGATCTGTGGTTCGTTCTCCAAGATGTTTGGAACAACTTACCTATTGAGTTGCTTCAAAAAGTGTGTGAAAGTTTATCTAGTAGAAATGATACAAAGTGTATCTAGTAGAAATGATATGGTTTTGAAGTCAAAAGGTGGTCACTTGAATGTGAGCAAATCCCATTCCATTGGCCACAGACCAATCTCATAGAATGGAAGAGGAATTACCACCTCTTATCTGATGTTGTCCACGGCTTTTCTTTTAATTAGCTGACTTGGTGCACGTCATTGCTATAGTGTAATGCATATGTGATGTCGCACTAGGCCGGTTAATCAAAAAATGAGCCACAGAGGCTGTCAAGTGAAAAGTAAGAGGCAGTTCACTCTTTCCTAATCCAGTGGCCACAGACCACGATGGAATGGGACGAGCGAATCAATTCACTATAGCGCTAATGAACACACAAAATATTGATTTAGTTTAGATGACTCTTTTGCTCATTTACTTTCCAGTTTGATAATTAATAAAAAAAGATATACTACTACCACGTCTATTTTTAAAAGCATTTTTACTTCGCAGCATTTTTTCCACACTGCCTAAAATGTCTATACTCTATTTCAGTAAAAAGGTATAAAAGAGAAGTCCTGTGAATGATGGATAACAGCCTTGACTCATGAAAGCAATTTAACCAGAATCTTGGAGTAAATTACTTTGAAACAGTTCAAAATTTTGTGAGTTTTAGGGTTTTTATGCCAGTTTCTTTCAGCTATGCCAAAATGGTGACTGGGGCATAGCAGGGGCGTGATGTCACGGTTCATCTAATTCATGACAAGATGTAAGATTTCTGGCCGATATTGATGAATTGGGGCTATTGTCTCCCTAAAATTTTTTGGAGCCTAAAAAAGTTAGGGCACACAGTCATTAGAAAGTGCACAACACTGCTAAGAAGAGTTAGTCCATTTAGGACTGAAACATTCATTTAACACTAGAAGTCCCAGAGAGGGGTCATTTAACATTTCTACATTTGAAACCCAGAGACAGGTTGAATGACCTGAAGGATTTTAGCTAACATCCTATAATCACCGTCTTTTGTTCTGTAATTAAGGCCATCACTGTCGCACCACAGGAGGTTGTTGTTTTCTATTGAGTTGAGCCATTAAAGGCCACGTCACACTAAGCAACATCGCTGCTGAGGCACAACTTGCTGGCGATGTTGCTTAGTGTGACATCCAGCACCAACCTGGCCCCTGCTGTGAGGTCGTTGGTTGTTGCTGAATGTCCTGGACCATTTTTTAGTTGTTGCTCTCCCGCTGTGAAGCGCACATCGCTGTGTGTGACAGCGAGAGAGCAACAACTGAATGTGCAGGCAGCAGGAGCCGGCTTCTGCGGAGGCTGGTAACCACGGTAAACAGCGGGTAACCAAGAAGCCCTTCCCTTGGTTACCCGATATTTACCTTCGTTACCAGCGTCCGCCACTCTCAGCTGTCAGTGCCGGTTCCAGCTCTCTGCACACGTAGCCGGACTACACATCGGGTAATTAACTTGATGTGTATTGTGGCTATGTGTGCAGGGAGCAGGAGCCGGCACTGGCAGTGAGAGCGGCAGATGCTGGTAACGAAGGTAAATATCGGGTAACCAAGGGAAGGGCTTCTTGGTTAGGGATCGCTGGTAAGTTGTTTAGTGTGACTGGGCCTTTAGTGTCTAGTTAGTTATATTCAGTTTGGATTAAGGGTCATTTGACCCTCTTTCGGGATTTCAGGGGGAGCTCGAAATTTCTGGGACTTCTAGTGTTAAAGGTCAATATTGTCACTAAACAGATATGTTTTATTTGTATTCAACTATATTTTCTGGCTATCGTACAGCGTATAAGTCATGTGAGTATGTTCAACACTAATCATTATAACGTTATACATATAGTGTTCTGTTAACATTTCATAGTATTTCTTCGATGTAAACTACTGTATTTAGATTTAAGGGTTTTTCCACTTCTATGTTATTAATCATCAATGTGAGATCTATGGGAGTCCGACTCCAGACACTCCAACCAGTCAGGGGTTACAAGCCCTGACAGGTTTACTTTAAAGGTAATCTGTCACCAGGTTTTTGCTCCCACCGAGAGCAGCATGATGTAGAGACAGAGATCCCGATTCCAGCAATGTGTCACTTACTGAGCTGTTTGCTGTGATTTTGATAAAATCAATGTTTTCTCTGCTGCAGATCTAGCAGTTATACAGAGCTCATGAATATGCTGGACTACCTGGCAGCACACCAAGTAGTCCTCTAATGATAATCTACTGATGATTAATCAGTGATTTTATCAAAACTACACTAAACAGCCCAGTAAGTGACACAGCGCTGGAATCAGGGTCTCTGTCCTTATGTTATGCTGCTCTCAGATAAGTTGGCAAAAACCTGGTGACAGACTCCCTTTAATAATGTGCAAACCATTGACCGATGAAAAGTTATAGGTAAGTGTTGAGCTACATACTTTAATGCTGGAATAATACATTGCTGTTATCTGATTTAAGATAACTTTTGCTACATTTTTAAGGATTTATTCACATAAATAAATTAGTCACGTTATTTTTCAGTCCAACGGCTGTCTATGGTAAAAAATGACATCACGTGGACAGCCATCAGCCAATGTTATTCAACTGGGCTGTTCACATAAACCAATTTATTTATAATATTTATTTACTGTATATATTTATATTTAATGTCTGCTTAAAAAAAAATGCAGCATACAGTGGTCTCTGCATCATTTCAGATGAGACTCTCCCATTCAACTGTATGGTGTGCAAACAAATGATCCCATGCAGATTATGTGTATAGGATCTGATTTTTTTCCAAATACATTGCAATTAACAAACGGTTAGGAAAATGTTCTTGGTCTTGTACATTTTATTCACTGCTGAGGTATAAAAACAAAAGCCATGTTAATACAATATAGATGAATAATCAATCATCCATTTTTTCTGGATTAAAATTAGATGATATTTAATATGGTCTTGTGATCTTTCCCCAACTCATGATTAGGGTGACGTATTGTACAAATCTCAATGCAGAATGCACAATGCAGCTCTATTGTTATATTTTATGGCAATTTATAGAAAATGAAAGCATATCAATGTTCAGAATTCCTGCACACACTAGAAATGTCACCAACAAGTATCCACTTTAAGCCACATGCACACGTTGAGTATTTGGTGAGTTTTTTCCTCAATATTTGTAGCCAAATCCAGCAATGGGTAACAATTAGGGGTACTTTGCACACTACGACATCGCAAGCCGATGCTGCGATGCCGAGCGCGTTAGTCCCCGCCCCCGTCGCAGCTGCGATATCATGGTGATAGCTGCTGTAGCGAACATTATCGCTATGGCAGCTTCACATGCACTCACCTGCCCTGCGACGTCGCTCTGGCCGGCGAACCGCCTCCTTCCTAAGGGGGCGGGTCGTGCGGCGTTATAGCAATGGCAGGCGGCTAATAGAAGTGGAGGGGCGGAGATGAACCGGACATAAACATCCCGCCCACCTCCTTCCTTCCGCATAGCCGGACGGGACGCAGGTTGGAGATGTTCCTCGCTCCTGCGGCTTCACACACAGCGATGTGTGCTGCCGTAGGAACGAGGAACAACATCGTAACATCGGTCTTTCCCAATTCATGGAAATGACCGACGCTACACCGATGATACGATTACGACGCTTTTGTGTTCGGTAATCGTATCAAAAATGCTTTACACACTATGATGTCGAGAGAGACGCCGGAAGTGCGTCACTTTCGATTTGACCCCACCGACATCGCACCTGCGATGTCGTGGTGTGCAAAGTGCCCCTTAGGTTGCTTTCACACATCCGGTTTTCACTGTCAGGCACAATCTGGCGAAAAAAGAATAAAAAGGATTGTGCCTGATGCCCTTGCGTTGCATCCGTCATGTGCCAGACCCGGCAAAATTTCTGTGTCCAGCTGCCGGAAAGGACGCAGCATGCAACTTTTTTGGCAGCGGCAAAAAAAGTACCGTGCCGGATCCGGCACCATGTACAATTAATTGGATTGTAAAATTGTCCTGTAAAGACTAGGGGGCTGAAAAAGAAAGCAAAATGGAGGTAAGAGCAGGACAATTTGCAAGCAAATGTGGATAGGGAATAAATAATTAAAAAATGTTGTGCCGTCCCCCTAATTTGTGATAACCAGCCAAGGTAAAGAAGACATCTCGACTCTGATTCTTGGGGCTTCAATAGGAGGAATATTACCTTGTAAGGATTGCAAAGTTGTGAGATATGCTCCTCTGTAATCCAGCCAAAAATTAATTGATTTTTTTTGGTGGGGAGCAATTAGAGCTTTTCCTATGGGGACCCAAGATTTTTATGAATGTCCTTGTCCAAGAGAGTAAAATAGTTACAACCTTGGTAAAACTCATGAAGTAACTGAATTTAATAAGGTTTTAGGGATTTAAAAATGTAAGTAATACATTATGAAGATATATGTAACTAGTATAGTTAAAAATGATATCTTAATATTGTTTGCCTGGAAATATTTTTTATGAAGTGCTGAAAAGCAATATATTACTTGTGGAACAATCTATTGTATTATTTGTATTATATGGATAATTCCTCATTTCTGCAGAAAAGTCACCATTACGCTAGCAAGTTTACTTATTATAGGGTAAGATTACATTAGCCAGAGTCCGCATTTATAGTATGTATCTACTGTTTATCTTTATCTGCTCTTTATCTTTCTGTGCATTTCACCTAGAAACAGCTCAGGTACAGTAATATTAGCTAGGAATGAGCGAACCCAGGTCTCGCATTTGACTGTATGACTGATTCCTGTTCAGTTTTGTCATCCAAATAAAGCTTGTTGAAAGGCTGCAGAGCAGCCATTCAGCGAGCTTTAAGGCTGTGGGCATTGGCATGGCTGTGATTGGCAGCGGACCACGTGATCCGGCCTGTATAAAGGCAGGATAACGGGCCGCTCAGCTATTTTGCTCTGAATAGCACAGGGATAGGACGCTGTTGGAGTGAGGGACAGTGTTAGGTTCCAGTGTGGCGTCCAGTACCAAAAGGCTCTATGTGGACACTGTGCCACATTTTTTGTTTGCTCAATCTGTGAAAAAGAATTTAGTTTAATTGCACTGCAACATTCTCTTTTTGGCCAATCTAACAAGCTGTAATTGGCTACCATGCAGCACTTGCTGTGGCTTGAATCTCACCAAAAGCTGTGTGTTTATACCGTGGTCCCTCTTTTGTGGGCCTAATCTCTGAAAATATTTAATCTTGGTGCAGTAAGTCCTGTGTGGGCCCTACAGAAATCATTACACTATAACTTAAGAGGAACTAATCTGTGGTATCCGGCAGCAGTCACAAAACAGTTTGACGACCGTTGGTGCTCTGCACCCTTCACTGTTAGTGTAGTGCCCCATGGGGCAGGTGTTTTAACCTACTCGTTGCCAGGCAGGGGTGCAGATCCTTCTGCATCGTCACGGGGTGGCCTGGCCCGGTTCGGTTGCCCCGAGGTGTTCAGGAACGAGGATTGGAGGGTTGTAGGGAGGATGGAGGTAGTGGTCGGGGGATAGGAAAGTCTATTATGATCGTGATGCCACCTGTAGTACGCGGTCAGGGATGGGGGCCGCCACTGCAGGGTCTCTCACTGGGGTAGATGTCGGGTGCAGCCAGGATGGTGTCGTTCCCCACAGGTGGAGCGGGATTACCTTGGGAGGATGGCGGGGGGACGGCAGTCCCCGGGAGCACCGGAGTCTTAGGCGACGGCAATCAGAGTCAGAGTCGATGGGTGCAGGTTCCAGATCTTTACTTACTGGTTCAACGCCACACCCCGGGTACTGGTCTCTGCCGTGATGAAGCTCCGGTCGATCCAGGGTAGATCAGAGGTTAGGTCCGGTATTGCAGTCTCTGTGGGTCTCTCCTTTTTTATGATGCACTGTGTGAATCCCCATGGCATAAAGCACCTTGGGGACCCCCTTGATTGTTTTAAGTGTCCCAGCCCTGTCGCAGGTGAAGTGGATCCTCACCTTGGGAGGAGCCACTGAACTCAGTCCCGGATCCAGTGTATCACTGTGCCTCGAGCTATTTGGGTGGTTTACGGGAGACATGAAATCTTTCTGTCCTGCAGATGTTGGCAGCCAACCTGAAGTATAACTTGCCCTAGAACTCTGCACCCTGTAGTAGCACTGACCCTGTGGAAGCAGCCACCTGCTTCTCCTCCGTCCCACAAGATCTACCAATACCGGTCTCCTTCTCCTCTAGGTGTCTCCAGCCTGCCCCCGGTCTGGCCGATGCTATCCACAGGAGCTCTCAAGCACTCCCTGCGGATGACCGTGTTGTTGTGTGTCCCCAGACGTTCTAAAGTAATTCTGTTTTTGCTACTGTATTTTAGCAGTGCTCCCCCCTCCCTCTGGATGAGTCAGCAACTAGGGATTTTCTAGTTGTCATGGTGATCCCCCTGCTCTAATTAGTGAGAAGCCACCTGCTGTATGTGTTATGCAAGGAAGTTGCTGACATTCTCTGACTGTGTGATTTAAGTGAGACATACCAGACATTAACTTATCCATACCTGGGATGGATACTGCGCCTTAAATGAGTTGTAGTACCCTGTGGCGACCAGAAGCCTCAGGGTTGCCACATTAGCACCTTCCAGGGTTCACGCTACCGTCATACGGACTGCTGTAAGAGACAACCAGGAGGGGACCCCCAGCCACTCCATGCCACGGGGACGCACCTAACAAAGACAAGTGCAGGGGAAAGAAGCCTCTAGGTCACTAAACGGGCACTGGGACTAAGGGGACCTGCGGTTGAAACCATCCTTCTCTGGGTAACCAGTTACCACTGAAAGTGAGTAAAAGAACTGGTTATACTGCAACCCAGTGTGTGGCCTGTCTGTTTCACCCATTTACATCACTTATTCTCTGGGGCCTGGCCTTGCTTGCGGAGGGCCTAACATCCAGGATGCCATTAATACCAGCCCCAGTAGCAAGAACTGTGCTCCATCCCCATAGCCGCAAAACCGCAAGTGGCGTCACGTGGGAACTTTATTCAAAATCCCCTGTAAATATCTCCCTTTTAAAAAGCACCCAGGGCACGGAACCGGGCAACGGCCACCAAAGTGACATTCCCAGTTATACACCGCCTAGGACTGAGTACCCCATAACCCTGGGCGACACACACCTAGAACTGCTCGTGGTTATGGGTGCATATAAGACCGAGTGCAGACAGCCATATAACTTGTTCTTCTATCTGTTCTTCAAAAGTCGGGAGGTATGTGGTTTTGTGGCGCACATGGACAGCACACATATTGATTATATCCTCATCTGAATGAACACTATGAATTGAAGCTAATTTCAACCATATCCCATACATTTTATGCAACTTTAGCTATTTGCTATCTTCATCATCAGTCATTTGATAGTTTGCAGGTGACTACAAAAAGCGACCCAGGAGGAATAGGAGGAATTCCCATCTATCCATAAATCAAAATACAATGTACTAGATTGAATGGAAATAACTGGCATTCTTGGCCAGCGTTAAGGATCCATGGCCTTGTTCTATTATAGTACTTTTCCCAGGTGTTAGTAGTTAATCCCTTGGTAATGATCACACGAGTAATGGATTTGTCCAACCACAAATATTAGTTTATGTTCTTTTTCATCTCTACTGGGGGTCAGTTACCTGCGGCACTCCAGCTGTGGGCAACGACAACACCAGGCACGTCTTCACAGGCTTCAGATGTTAGGGAATGCTGGGAGTTGTAGTTTTATCACAGCATGTTGCTGACCCCATTCACTTTTTTATATAATTTGCAATGAACATTCTACTGTAGCCATTGTGACCAGATCTTCTGCCCCGTACCTTGAGGACACAGCGTTAAGGTCAGCAGGTCAGTCACTAATCTTTAGGTATGTAGCATATTTAGATCAATGGACATGTGATAATTTGATATACCTGCAGGCACAAAGTAGATAACAACATGCGTCATACTAACTTTGTAACCTTAAGCTATTTAATTTCAATCATCCTCTATCATTATGCAAAGGTTAGATAAAAATGTTTCTGTACAAAGAACAAAGATCTAAGGCTGACCAGAAAAAGGTCAAAACAAAAATGGAATCCTGCAAACCTGGACAGGTCACGTCTTGAGCAATTTACAGCTGGTCTGTTGCAAAGACATTTATCTATGGGCATAGAATGGATCTCAGTCTTAGCCTGCCCAGGACAAAGGATGGATAATGAAGACTTAGCAAGTTTATTTGCTATGAAAATATATGCTTTTTTTGTTATATCACAAATGTAGTGAATACATAGACAGTGTTGTTTGTTTTTTATCTCTTTCAGTAATAAATTGAAAACTGTATTCTCATTCTGGAAAGTAGCCCAAACCCTTCTGACTTGTGTTGAAAGGTAACCTCTGAATCCATTAACAGTCAGACTTGCATAAGTGGCGGGTGGAGCTCCTTCTAGTAATCAGAACAGAAAATAAACATGGAGGATTCCTGATGACTGTTTATATGCTTACTCAGAACAAATTATCCATATACAGTACAATATTAAAGGGAATCTGTTATTGAGAACCACCCTCCCTGCGCCCCAACGGCTTATTTGGTCAAACGAGTCTCTGAAACAGACATAGCGTCACCCTCTTACCATTGTTGGACAGTTCACTGGCTGCGTAGTCAATCCTGTGAGCTGTGGCACTGAATGGGTAAAGGAGTCAGGAAGACAGAGGCTCGGGAAGTGCTATGGCACACCCAAAGCACTTCAATCTCATTAGCATGAGAAATAAAATATTGTTTTTTTTTATTAAACTGATAGAGCAACAGATTGCATTAGTAAAAAGATACCAATTTTCTTCGGTTTCAAAGACCGGCTTACCCATAAGTGAGGGGAGGGGACATTTAAGGCTAGTATTATTACTTTATTTAGGACTGATAATGGCAAGGTAGGTGCTCATGACTATGTGAGAATGTCATATCCAAGAACAGTAAGGCATGCTTCACTAATCCCATAGACTCAGTGGTGTATGTGACGCCCTGGCCTAGCCAGGTGGTCACAGACACAACACCATATACACCCCTTTCCCTGGACAGGTCACACCAGTCACACATTAAACCCTTGTTGCTACCCTCCAGGGTTGATGTTCACACCAGGTGGGGCAGAGCCAGGCGGTTGACCTCGCCCACCGAGGAGTTCACAGACCTGGAGGCGGGAAAAGCACAGTCAGTCAGTCAGAGAGTCCCATTGTGGGCAGTAGACTGAGAGGAGTGAAACTGTTGGTGTCTGGGTTAGAGTCCAGGCACGTCCAGAAAGGTCAGCAGACGGTGGTGGCCGTCTGCAGGAGTTAGCGAAGGTCAGCGGAACCGTAGGAGCGGGGTCGGGCGGTGGCCCGCCGGTACCGAACCGGGGAGCCGATTGGAGCCAAGCACCAGGCAGGGTACTCAGACCCCGACTAGGCTTGAAGCCAACCTTTAGTCAAATTTACTGATTGCGGTCTGGACCTCAGGGGTTCATTCCTAACCAAGTCCCGAGTGAAGGCAAAAGCCCAACCGTTCCGGATAAGTGCCACCGCCAAGGGCCAGAGATCCACAGGGCCAGCGTCTGCGGGCAAATGGGCTCCTCCGGCACGTATACGTCAGGGAGTGGACTACCGGTGCCCGGGCATTGGAGTCAAGATACAAAACACAGGTGCAGGGAAACGACAGCCACCATCAACCCATCCAGGGAGAACACCACAGCCGGCTGTGGGCCCCATCCATCCAGCCATTTGGTTTACCAGAGACTCTGTCCATCTGTGTCTGAGTGAGTACACCTGTGCCATCCGGCACCGCGCTGTGCTGCACCGCAACCCTGCACCCTGCCAAAACCCATCCTGCAGAATCCTCCACCCCTCCTATCGGGTCCCGGGACCACCAGCCCCTACCCACGGAGGGGTTAACAACTAGCTGCTCCCCGCCATCGCTCCCGGGAACCCCGTCACCAGCAGCGGTGGTGCCCACCATCACCACAACCCGTGGGTGGCGTCACGAACTCCCCACATCCTGAAGGAAACCCAATTCCCCCTTTCACTCGAGGGCGAGGAGCGCTGCTCGAGCCCCGGGTCCGGCCCGCTTGAGCCACTGCGGAGAAGGCACCGGATCCGAGTGCAATCTCCCCGAGCAGCCCCCACGACGGGGAAGCTGGCCCCCGCCCCCGACATGTACCATCAATGGCGGCAGACCGCACAGCTGCTTTGAGGCCCATGAGGGGGCATGGTGCAGATTGCCAGCAACACCACCACCGCAACCCCACCCGTTCAACCGTACCAGCATTCTGAATGCCAATACAATTGAAAGTAATAATGAAAGATGTAGTGATGCTTCCTCCTTCATCATTCTCCCTCAGCATATGATGTCTCAGCACAGCGAGCACAATGACGTCACTATAGCACACCCACTGTGCGATGAGTAGAGCTTCAGACCTCTCAAAAAGGAGCTGCAGATCTCTCATAGGGAACGACTGGAGATGAGTATTTATTTATTTTTTTAATCAATGATTACAATGGTGGCCATAATACTATACAGATGACTATGGGGTGTGCATTATTTTATATGGAAGACTATGGGTTGTGCATTATTTTATATGGAGGACTGAGGGATGTGCATTATACTATATGGAAGATTATGGGATGTGCATTATACTATATGGAGGCCTATAGGGTATGCATTATATTATATGGAGGACTAAGGGGTGCATTATACTATATGAAGAACTATAGGGTGTGTTTTATACTATATAGAGGACTATGGGGCGGTGCATTGTATTATATGGAAGACTATAGGGTGTACATTATTCTATATTGAGGGCTATAGGTGGATCCAGTATACAATATGGAAGGCTATGTATTACTCAAATATAACGTTTGGATTTATGGAGGGCTATTTGAGGGCCATTATGCTGTATGTAAGGAATTATACAGTGTAAAGATTTGTGTGCGGATGACTGTGCGGTGCCCATTATACTGTTTGGGAAGTCAGTGGGGGCCATTATACAGTGTAAAGAGATGTGGGGACCATTTTACTATATGTAATATCATTATACTGTATAGTGGGCTGTGTGGGGTCACAGTTGGTGATTATACTGTGTTGGGGTTACCATACTTTTCAGGGGTAGTTTAGGTGGGTACGGTAAGATTGTCATACTGTGTGTGTAAAGGCTACTGTGAAGACGTTCACTGTGGGGGTATTGTGCAGTGTTTGTGGGGCACTTTTGTTGGCATTATACTTTATGGGTGAATTGAAAAAGGATTCTAGGGGCTTCAGTAGGAAGAAAATTACTTTGTAAGGGCTGTAAAGTTGTGACATATGGTTTTCTGTGACGGATCGAAAACTATTAATTTTTTATTTGGGGGGAGGGGGCCCAATTAGAACGTCTGCTATGGAACTTCATGATTTCTATGTACGCCCCTGCGTAGACCAGGACCTACAATAAATTAAATGTTGCTGTTACTTCCAAATAAGGTTTAGTGCTTGATTTACAGCCCTGAAACATACGTTTTAGCATAAGATAAAAGTGGGTGGTAAGCTAGAGATCACAAACAGTGATGGGAAAAATTGCAGGTAACTGGAACCAGCGGACCTAACTGGATTTAAAAAAAAAAAAAGAAAAAAAAAAAAGAGTCTGGTGCCAACCCGACATTGATCCTGGATCTATGGGGGCCAGAATCTGGCTATTAAAAATGGTGGTAGAAGGGATAGGAGGATAGAAACAGGTGTGCTATACTTACTGAGGCTCCGGCGTAGCTGTAACTGCTTCCGTGGCCACCCATTCACTTTGGAGGCCGCTTATTAGGCTCATGCATATGCATTGCTTTCCCCGCCCAATGGCGTCTGTGATTGGTTGCAGTCAGAGGTGCCTCCACCAAGATGTAACGCTGGTCTCTTTCCAGCGAGACTTGTCCTCATTTAAATGGACTTTTTTTCCTTTTAGCATCTGAGGGATTAATGCTTCTTTTGCAAGTTTGCTTGGAGGCATTCCCTCAGGTGCTCTAAGTTACTAATTAGGCTGGGCCTTTAAAAGGTCCCAGCATCCTTCACACAGGGCTGGTTATTTTCTATCCACAGTTGAAAGGGACCACCTGTGTGTTTGGGTGTGCTATATGCTTGTTCCTGTAGCTTTCTGCAAACAAGGTCTAGTTTGCAGAAGCAACGTTATTTTGTTGTTTTTGTTTATTTTATTTTCGTGCTGTTCCCTGGAGTTGCCCTGTTGAACAGGTAGGGAGTCTCTAGACCAGGGTCCGTGTAGGAGACAAGGACAGGTCGGAGGGTCATGCCTCGCTACCTCCAAGCATACCTGTGGCTTGAATGCAAGTCAGGGTTCCCTGGTTTACAGGGTCAGAGAACCCCCTGTCCCTGGGTAGCGGTCCATTTGCGTGACACCTGAGTGACAGCGTCTGACTGCTTCCAATCACAGGTACTATGCCCATCTATCATACAGTAAACATAAATAAATAAAAAAAATGGCATAGGGTCCCCCATATTATGATACCCAGCACATATAAAGCATACAGCAACAGGCTGAAGGCACCAGCCGTGCGCTTATCTTCACTGTGTATCAAAATAAGAGGATCCGCATGCAACTTTTTTTAAAAAAATATTTAAATAAATAATTTAAAAAAACAGAGTGCGGTGCCCCCAATTTTGATACCCAGCCATGATAAAGCCCGGCAGCTGGGGGCTGGCACTCTCAGGCAGGGGAGGCCCATAGTTATTAATTCTCTCCAGCCTAAAAATGACAATCTGCAGTCGCCCGGGATTTTTGCATCTATTAGAGACTACTTCCTTCTACTGTCCACATAGTGTTTGACCTTGTATAAATTTGCCCAGAGCACACGGATGTTATACCACTACCTCTCATCGATTATATCAAGCAAAAAACAGAATAGGAGCGTTAAAGGGCCATACATCATACTGAGAAAAAATGTGAAGACTCCTTGTGATTACAACAAGGAGACAACATTGCAATTAATGAAAAAAGTGCATAGCATTGTTGCACTTTTTCTCTGATGGGTAAGCGGCAATATATTTATGTATTTATAATGAATCGAACTCTAAACTGCTGACCCAGTGATCTGTATCTTTTATGGCAGGGTCCCATGGTTTGGGAACTTTTTCTGGAACCATTTTTCCTGCCCCTATGCACTTTTTTCATTAATTGCAATGTTGTCTCCTTGTTGTTGTAATCTTGGAATAAATGTATTATTACTCTTATCACAAGGAGTCTTCACATTTTTTCTCAGTATGATGTATGGCCCATTAACGCTCCTATTCTGTTTTTTGCTTGATATGTACTTTTGGAGTGGCCTAAAAAAATCTATATTTACCCCATCTGTTACCCTGAAATTCTGTATTATACCTCTCATGGATTGTTGGAACACACATGGCTGTGAGCATACAATGTGCACATCACCTAAAACTCTGTACCACATGGCATTCTGCAAAGTCAGGCGTAACAAATATCTATGAACTCTAATAGTGAGAAGCCAGCACTTTGGTCGTTTTTATTTTACACACACAAATTTAGTATAAGCAGGGCTACTATGAAGTCTGGTCAATAGTAGCTCATTACAGCAGAGCTATTGAGCATTGGAGAAGCAACCCTGCTTCCCTGGCATTGAGTGGTGCTGGAGATCAAGGAGGCCAGGCAATGCCTTCGCTTTGGTCGCTGTAAGGACTCCAGTGAAATCTGTGCAGCCGGATTAAAAATGGTGTCCTGCATGGTCCAAGAAAGGCCCAACTGGCAGAAAATGTCATTTAGGGATCAAAAAAGGGATTTCTTAATATGATCCTGAGTTGTCAGCCGTGGGAAGAGAGCTGAGGTACTTTTCCTTTAAGGCGAAAAAGTGATGAAAGAGTCGGCTCAGCACAAATCCAATAAAATATATAAAAAAAAAAAAAAATGTAAATAAATTTTTTTAAAAAAATTAAATATCTTTATTGATATTTCCTTAAAATAGTCATTCCTGTAAATACATCACACAAAGGTATAATCTGCATACAGGTGAAACTTTGCGCGTTTCGGACCTATATCATAAAAACAAAAGGGTCCTTGGTCATAAGTACCTGTATGCGACTCTGGACAGAATATATAAGTGCTTCCACCATGGAAAAACAGGAAACTGAGGTTGAGAGGGGTGTGTTCGTTACACAGGTGTAGGAAAATGCAGCCGGAGGTTTCAGTAGGTAAAAAAGAAAGACTGGATCCATCTATATCAAATCTATAAATACATACCGCATAGGTCTATGGTGGAAAAACATATACTGTAAATGCATAGGCAAAAAATACATGTATGCACCCAATCTTCATACATAGGTAAAAATGCATATATAAATAATGCATGCATATTTAGATAAAAAACAACAAATGATAATATACTCCTGCGTATATACCGGATATAAAATACATGCAGGAATATATATGTAAATTTAATATATAAGTTTATGTAAAGGGAAACTCCCATTCCAAAAAAAAAGAGGTCATAATATAATATCCATGAAAGAATAAAATCCAAAGTTACCACATATCTCATACATGTATCATACCACATGCACATACAAGTGCATGTGTGCTCATATATAGATGTAAGTATGCACACATGTATGAAAATCAGGATGCACAAAGGAACATAAAAATAATGGCAGAATAGAAGATGGCAGGACATAACCATAAAATAGTGCAAAAATCCAAAATCCAAAATGGTACATATATGCACATCAATACCCACAATAAAGGTATATGTCCTCACATATGGATATATGTACAAATAATGATGTTAGCCATAATGGTTTTTCACCAAAAAAAAGCCAGAGGTGCCGTGGATGACAAGGTCCAGGCTCAGAGGAGAATTTTTAGTGCACGTATAGTGCTATAACCAGCGGTAGTGAGAATAGCTGCTACACATGACCAGCAAAGAGCTTGGTTCATCATCACACCATGAAGGGCTGTCGACTCTGTGTACTGAATAATTATGGAGAGCTGTAATTATCATCATTAATTTCTCATATAAAAGTGAGTTTTTCTGTTGCACGCAAGGTCTAGACATTACTTATAGAGACGGGCTGATCCTGCACCCATTCACAACTAAGGCCTTTTCTTTTTTCTTTCTGTTGAGGATGGCCCGCCAGCCGGCGAAGACCACAGTGACTGTTGGCCATCATTACACCTCAGTGGAGGCTGACTCAGACACACAGAAGTACTCTCCCAGCGCAAAGATTGACCAACACAGTATCAGTTCAATGCCTTGTTAAAAAGCGTACTGTCTGTTTAGTGACTGATCCCTTTATTGGCACATTTATAATAATAGTAACATAGAACAATAGTGGCAACTTCAAGATAGATGGATGCACAGAACACTATTTAAAGGGGGTTGTCCATCCACAAAATGCTTTTCAGAATTAGGCTGATATGGCTTTGGTTCCAATGCTTGTGTTGTGTATGAAACAATGCATTTTGGAGTCAAACTGGCTTCATCATGAGGAACAACATAGAGATGAAGAAATATGTTTTGAAAGCTTATTAAAGCAGCAGACCACCAGTACATGAGATGTGAATCATAAATTATTTTCTAACCAGCTGTTCAAAACTAAACTAGCCTAGAGAGCCACTGCTCTGGCAACATCCGTGACAGGAAACATTATTTTCTGCTACCAAGGAAGGTGCAAGCGGAAATCCCATGACATCATAATGCTTTACAAAGCAGTCATGAAAAATTATGACTGGAAATTGGACTATATAAAATGATGGAAAACAGTTTGTGCTCTAAACCATATCCATCTTTATGTTCATGCCTCCCTGCTTATATTTTGTTACACAAACACCTGATATATTTCTCTTATAAAGCAGTTGGTTTTGGTAGTCAAACCTAAAGCCCGCTTTACACGCTGCAATGTATCTTACAATGTGTCGGCGGGGTCACGTTGTAAGTGACGCACATCCAGCATCGTAGGTACATTGCAGTACGTAACAGCTACGTGCGATTGCGATTGAACGGTAAAACGTTCATCGCACGCACGTCGTTCATTCCTCATGAATTGAACGTCAGATTGTTCATCGTACCCGGGGTAGCACACATCGCAGTGTGTGACACCCCGGGAACGATGAACAGTTCTTACCTGCGTCTTGCGGCTCCTGGCCGGTAATGCGAAAGGAAGGAGGTGGGCGGGATGTTTACGTCCCGCTCAGCTCCGCTCCTCCGCTTCTATTGGCCGGCTGCCGCGTGATGTCGCTGTGACGCCGAATGTCCCTCCCACTCCAGGAAGTGGACGTTCGCCGCCCACATCAAGGTCGTATGGACGGGTAAGTACGTGTGACGGGGGTTAATCTTTTGTGCGGCACATTCAACAAAATTGAACGTGCTGCACATATGATGGGGGCGGTTACGATCGCATACGATATCATATGCAAAATCGTAACATGTAAAGCAGGCTTAAGTCGTAGAGTCATGTTCATGGTCTTCTTACTGCACATTTGACAGGTGTTTATCTTTATACAGTATGTTACAGCTCAACAAACACTAACTCATTTTAGCATTAAAAATCCCTTTCCATTGTGCCTTACAAATCCTACTTACTAGTGGATGGTATACCATACAACACACTTTTTCGGTAATCTTTATGATATGGCAAAATTTCAAATAATATATTTTCACAAAGACAAAAACTTACCGACATCTGTTATGTATGACTTCCCGTTATCTGGCCATTGGATATATTGGTTTGAAAAGTAATTGCTACCATATCCCAAAATGAAACCTTCCAGCTTGATATTTTGGTTTGGCCGGTGAAATTTCATTGTCAGTGTGTCACCAGTGATGTTGATATGGACCTTCATGTTAAGTTTTTTCACTGTAAGAGAGAAATGCATATTAAGGTTAATAATATCATTAAGTACAAAACTGTTATTTCCATGTAACATGTGCAAGTACTGCTTTATCTATTGATTTCCAATAACTGCCAAGCTTTGCTTGTTGACCATGGTAAAGTAAATGTACCATTCAGGAGTCTAAAAAGCTGATTGAGCTTTATCTTGATTTGGTTTTCAATCATATATTACATATTTACATCCAGCAACTATTTTTCCCCAAAGCACCATTTTGCATACAAGCTCATGTTCATAGTAATACTACAGATCCATATAGTAAAACTATAATGTGTGATCTTGTTCTTTAATTATGTGGAGTTAACATTATAAACAGCCCTTTACATCTGGGGATTGTAACTAACAAGAAAAATTACATGTTATTAATACTAATGAACAAACAATGAGACATAAGATCTTACTGGGTAAACAATATAGAATATATAGGAAATTAACAGCAAATAATGTACCACTATGTGATACATTCAATAAGAAGAGTATGGATGTTTTGCTACTCCACAATATATGATACAACAATTGTGTTGTACTTAATGTAATGTAATGTTATGGAGGTATTCTTCCCTCAATGCACTGCTTTCACGGAGCATCTATATGACCACATGCCTGACCACTGATACCATGACTGTACAGGTTATCATGTGCCAAATGTCTAATACTTTTGGCATTTATATTGCAATTAGGATGAAGTGGTCTAATATAATTGGTTCTAAGCACAGCACATAGATATGTAGATATTGAAACACATCAAAAACACCATGTGTACACATACTCTTCTAGTACTGAAAAGTAGAGATCAGCGAACCCAAACTGTAAAGTTTGGGATTCATACTGAACACAGACTTTTTAAAAGGTCAGTGTCAGTATTTGTGTGCTTTACGTATGCTAACCACTTGATTCAGCATCGGAGGGGCTCAGGTACACTTATTGTTTGGTTCAGTGAGAGCTGCTTGCAGTCTCTGAATGGCTCTCACTGGGGGTTAAAAACAATTCCAGATGCTGTGTGTAAGAAAAAAAACACAACCTGGGCCCTCCTTCCCCCTGACGTGCTCTGTATGTGAGCGGAGAGCTGAACTGCTCAATCAGTGGCTTCCGATTGGCTTCAGGCTCCAGGTTCAAGTTCAGGTCAAGTCCAGGTCCCGAAATGAACTGTGTATAAAGTTCGGCTGAACCAGGCAAACCCAAACTTCAATGGGTCCGCTCATCTCTACTGAAGAGTAAACATATTTTTGCAGTCATGTGACGCCCTGGCTTATCAGGTCGTCACAGGCTATTGTGCAATCTGCCCTCCTGTACAATATCCGTCTCCTACTTGGTTACGAGTCCCTGACCTTTGGTGTTGCCAAGAACAAGCTAATCAAAATCCTAGGAACACTCTGCACCACAACCACCAGACACACCAGTGGACGGCCTGAGTGGAATAGGGTCGCCCACTTGGGGGGGTTGGTTAAGGGGAGGTCAGGAGTGTCAGGAGACAGTCAGTTGTAGAGTGACTCTCAAGAGCAGAGGTCAGGAGTAGAGATGAGCCACCCCCCTAGAGTTTGAGTTCGGTTCGGTTCGTCGAACGGTGCCCCATTCGACGAGCCGTTCGTAGAACAGTTCGTCGAACTCACGAACCCCATAGGAAACAATGGGAGGCAATCACAAACACATAAAAACACCTGGAAAACACCCTCAAAGTTGGCCAAAAGGTGCCAAACAACTCCCAAGACAACACAAACACATGGGAAAGTGACAAGGATAAATACTCATGCAAAAACTAAACAGCTGGACGAGGAAAAAGAGGAGGAGATACAGATATAGGCATGGCATGCCCTTCTAAAATCATGTAAAACACAGCAAGGGGACTCCAAGCAGACTCTCCCTTTTTTCCAAAAATTGGTCCCCACAGACACCCCTTCAGTGGCAGCACTTGTGCCCCAGTTGTACACATCACAGGTAGATTTGCATCAAGCACATTCAAAAATACGCCATCTTTAACTGTCCCCAGGATGACACCGGGGTGGGTAGCAAAGTCTTTGCTGAACCATGACTTGTTCATCTTGGCTCATTTTTAAAAACACCGCAAGGGTTACTCCAAGCGGAGTCTCCCTTTTTTCCAAAAAGTGGGCCACACAGACACGCCTTAAGTGGCAGCACTTGTGCCCCAGTTGTACACTTCACAGGTAGATTTTCATCAAGCGCATTCAAAAATACGCCAGCCTTAACTGTCCCCTGGATGGCACCGGGGTAGGTAGCAAAGTCTTTGCTGATCCCAGATCTGTTCATCTTGGATCAGTTTTAGAAACACTGCAAGCAAGGGTTACTCCAAGCGGAATCTCCTTTTTTTCCAAAAAATTGGGCCACACAGACACCCCTTCAGTGGCAGCACTTGTGCCCCTGTTGTACACTTCACAGGTAGATTTGCATCATGCACATTCCAAAATACGCCAGCCTTAGCTGTCCCCAGGATGACACAGGGATAGGTAGCAAAGTCTTTGCAGAACCATGACTTGTTCATCTTGGCTCGTTTTTAAAAACACAGCAGGGGGACTCCAAGCAGAGTCTCCCTTTTTTCCAAAAATTGGGCCACAGACACCACTTTAGTGGCAGCACTTTTGGCCCAATTGCAAACATGACAGGTACATTTGCATCAAGCACATTCCAAATACACAAGCATTTACTCTCCCCAGGATGACACAGGGGTAGTAAAGTCCTTGCGGATCCATGACTTGTTCATTTTGATGAACGTTAGTCTGTCCACATTGTCACTGGACAGACGCGTGCACTTATCTGTCAGCACACACCCAGCAGCACTGAAGACACGTTCAGAGAAAACGCTGGCAGCTGGACACGACAAGATCTCCAAGGCGTAAGTGGCGAGCTCAGGCCATTTTTCAAGATTTGATGCCCAAAATGAGCAAGGCTCCATTTGCAAAGTCATGTCATCCATGTTCATTTGGAGATACTCCTGTATCATCCTCTGCAGCCGTTGACTATGTGTCAGACTTCTTGTCTCTGTTGGCCTTGCAGAGGATGGTCTAAAAAAATTATGAAACGATTCAATAAAATTGCTGCTACCAGCACCAGATATGGTGCTGCTGGTACGGTCAGAATGTTGATGACGAGATCGTCCCATATTTGTCAAGTTACAACTAGGAAATTCACTCCGTGCGCCACTGGGGTTTGGTGGAAAAGCCGAGCTGTGATTGAATAACAGCTTCTGCTGATACTCCTGCATACGTGCGTCCCTTTCTATGGCTGGAATTATTTCACAAAATTTGGACTTGTACCGGGGATCTAATAGTGAGGCAACCCAGTAGTCATCATCACTTCTAATTCTGACAATCCGAGGGTCATGTATGTTGTAGGTAGTGCAGCAAGAAGGCGCTCTTGTGTCTTGCGCATCCATGCGGACCAAGTCCTTGCTGTGTTTGTGGCATAGAGGTGCTAACCGTTCTTTCTTCCTCTGACATCTCCCCCCAACCTCCTTCAACTGAAATGTGACCAAGATCTCCCTCATCTGCTGAGTCTTCCATGTCCATGGACAGTTCGTCCTCCATTTCTTCATGTTCTCCTGTACCTTCCTCAACATTTTGTCTGCTACCATGCGCCCTTGTTAATCTCTCTCCCCCACCGTCCCATGCCTGCCGCCTTGGTGATGATGAACATCTGGACCTTGGTGATGTTGTTATCCCTTGCGCATATGAATCCTCATGTACTTCCTCCCCTTCGTGTTGAACCACCCCCTGACTCCGAATAGTGTTTAGCGTGTGCTCCAGCATGAAAATGACTGGAATTGTCATGCTGATAATGGCATTGTCAGCGCTAAACATATTCGTCGCCATGTCGAAACTGTGCAGAAGGGTGCATAGGTCCTTGATCTGAGACCACTCCATCAGGATGATCTTCCCCACCTCTGCATCTCGTTGGCCCAGGCTATACGTCATGACGTTTTGCACCAGTGCTCGGCGGTGCTGCCACAGTCGCTGTAACATGTAGAGAGTCGAATTCCAGCGTGTCGGCACATCGCATTTCAGGCGATGAACCGGCAGGCCAAAAGACTTCTGGAGCGATGCAAGTCGCTCAGCTGCGGTGGTTGAATGGCGGAAGTGAGCAGACAGTTTTTGTGCCCTGTTCAGAAGGCCATCAAGGCCATACAAGGCACGTGTGTCACCTTGCCCAGGCGAAGGGCCGCACCCAGGTTTGCAGCATTGTCGCACACGGCCTTACCTGGCTGCGGGTTAAGTGGAGACAACCATTTATGAAACTCGGACATCAGAGCTGCCCACAACTCAGCCGCTGTGTGTCTCTTATTTCCAAGACATTTCAAGCTAAAGACCGCCTGATGCCGTTGCGCTCTGCTGCCAGCATAGTGAGGAGGTGTGCGTGATTCCTTGTGTACACTTACAACGCTGGTGGCTTGACCAGGCAGGCTTGGGGCGGAGGTGGAGGACCCAGACGAGGTTGAGGAGGCAGAAGCATTGGAGGAACTTATACATACAGAGGATTGACGCACAAGTCGTGGGGACGACAAGACTTGTTCAGTAGACCCTTCTCCATCTATCACCATAGTTACCCAGTGCCCAGTCAGCGACATGTAACGCCCCTGTCCATGCTTACTGGTCCAAGTATCGGTGCTGAAATGCACCCGTTTACACACAGAGTTTCTCAAGGAAGCGGTGATGTTGTGTGCGACATGCTGGTGTAGCGCAGGCACACCTTTCTTGGAGAAGTAGTGGTGACTGGGCATGTGGTACTGGGGCACTGCGACGGACATAAGGTCTCGAAAATCCTCTGTGTCCACCAGGCGAAAAGGCAGCATTTCCGTAGCCAAGAGCTTACAGAGGGATAAAGTCAATGGGTCGCAGGAAATGGCCTTTTATTTGTCCACATCTGAGGGACAGAGATCTGGATGCTGTGTGTAGACAGTGGTGAGTAGGGTGTCCCTGGAAAACTGCAGGTTTGTGAGGAAAGTACAGGCGTAGACATGATGTTGCCTTCATCCAACGTTGGTGCTATTGATGTCTGAGAGAGCTGTACACATGCACTTGTTTCCCCTTCCAAACCAACTGACGACCTAACAAGCAAACTGCCTGTTGCGGTTACAGTGGTGGAAGGTGTGCGTGGAAAAACAGGTGTGACAGCTGTCCCCCCAGTAATAGAAGATGAAGAGCGCGCGGATGCACTGGAAGGGGCAGGCGGTGGTTGGCCCGCTACGCTAGGCCGCATTGCAGCACAGTGAGCTTCCCACTGGGAATTATGCTTGGTATTCACGTGACGATTCATGGAAGAAGTTGTCAAACTGGTGAGCTTTTTGCCTCTACTTATAGATTCCCGACAAATTTTACAGATCAAATGATTTGGGAGAACCTTTGCAAGGTCAAAAAAGGACCAGGCTAAGCAAGGCTTAGAGGACATGCGACCTCCAGAGCCACCACGACTTGTGCTCAGAGGCAGAGTGGTGGCTGAGGATGCAGTTGTAGCCGTGCTACCAGTACTCCGACTCTGTCCAGGAAGGCGCAAGGTAACTTCGTCGTCAGTTGCATCCTCCTCCACCGCCTCTGTTGACCTCCTCAAGTGCCTGACTGTGGGTTGACAGTAAGTGGGATCTAAAACTTCATCATCAAGTGTTGTGTTTGCACTTCCCTCGCCCTCAGACCTAGCCTCTTCCTGCCCTGACCAAACATTTAAGTTGTCATCCCAATCTGGTATCTGCGTCTCATCGTCATCAGTATGTTCCTCATTGTCTCCACCAACAGGTGTTACAGTTTGGGAATGAGGGTCTACATTATGCTCAGAAAGTTGGTCATAAGGGCCTGAATCTGAGTCACAAAGGTTCTGGGCATCACTGCAGACCATTTCCTGGTCTGTACTCACTGTAGCTTGGGAGCAGACCTCTGATTCACAGGCTATAGTGTGACTGAACAGCTCTGCAGACTCAACCATCTCTGGTACACCATACTGTGCAGGGCGGGTGGAGACTTGATAGCTGGGAGAAAGCAATTGTGATTGGGATGACAACTCAGAGGACTGGTTTTTTTAATGTGGTAGTTGAGGTGGTGGAGAGGGCACTTGTTGGAGCACTTGAGATCCATTCAAGCATGTTCTTTTTTTGTGCATCATCTACCTTTCTTACAGTTGTTCGGGTCCGTAAAAAAGGGAGCACATCGGATTGTCCACGGAAAGTAGTAGACATCTTACTTTTGCTTGAAGATGGCTTATCTTCAGTAGATGTTAATGTAGCTTTGCCACCTTCCCCACGGACACAAACTTTTTTTCTTTTTCCAACACGCCTGTTCCCCTTTCCAACAGCATCTGTCCTTTTGCCACTCATTTTGTTAGCGACAAGATTAGTCACTTACAATGTGGTAGCAAAAATTGAGAGGTGGTGTAGATTTCAGAGGTGGTGTAACTTTATTGACAGCTGAAGAACCAACACTGACTATCCATGACAATGCAACTATGGCCCTAAAACTGGCAGCACTGTTTGCTATAAAAATAGCGTAGCAAAATGTGCATGAGGGTAGAAAGCAGAGGTGGTGGAAAATGCTTGGCACCGGTGGGACACAAAATTAGTAGAGCAGCCACCTTTTTGGATGCCACTTATGTCCAGCACTGTTTGCTATAAAAATAGCGTAGCAAAATGTGCATCAGGGTTTAATGCAGAGGTGCTGGCAAATGCTTGACACCAGTGGGACACAAAATTAGTAGAGCAGCCACCTTTTTGGATGCCACTTATGTCCAGCACTGTTTGCTATAAAAATAGCGTGGCAAAAGTGGGCAGGTGTGTACAGTGGCTGGGTTCTCTGGGTCAGTGGACAGGAAAGCAAGCCTCACTTTCTATCCCTCCTAATGGTGAAATGCAGCAAGGAATTCCCTGAGCTTAGGTACACAGACGCTGTTATCTGAAGCTGTATACAGCGTTTCCACAGACCTGACTGTCACCTATGGCTCTGAGCCAGAGAAAATGAGCCCTGAAAAGGACTGAAATAAACTTCTGTCCCTAATCTGTAGAGTCCTGTGTGTGTAGCGTACACAGCCGGAGCGGCGCCATGAGCTGCGTGAGCGGTGACTATCACCTACACGCAGAAAGCAGATAATGGCGCCGTGAGAGAAAATGCCCGTATTTATAATGCAAGGACATGTGACATGGACAGCCTATGACACATGCCCTTGCTTGTCTGGCAAAAAATACCACTTAGCTGTGTGTGTTTCTGGGATTGGCTGACATGCTGGCCTGCCCCACTGCACGCGCGCTTAGGGAAAAAAAAAAAAGGCGATCGCCATTATCCCAGCAGCACTGATCTAAACGTGGCCGCCCCCGCACACTATATGCTGAAATTAGATAATAGTGTGAATCACAGAGTGACTCACACTATTACAGTGAAAAGCCAGCTAGTAAATAGCTAGGCTTTTTGCTGATCGAACTGTTCTCGAACGTAACTCGAGCTATCGAGCTTTAAGCATAAAGCTCGCGTTCGATCTCGAGCACCCCCAAAATCACTCGAACATGAAATTGGTGAACCTCGAACATCGCTCAACTCTAGTCAGGAGCTGGGCACCTTGAGACTACGAGGTGGCAGATGTTGGTCTGGGCCTGGTAGGAGCTGGACCCCGGTAGCAGGGGATCGTGACAAGGGGCATGGACTGTCGAGGAGGACAGCCGGCGGCCTTCTGCCATCACCGGGCAGGGGCCAGGGCACAACGGGGTACGTGGACCCTAGGTCCGGAAGTAGCTTCAGGCTTCTTGGCAATTTACCCGACGAGGACGGAGCCTTCAAGATCCATTCTCCACCTGCTCCAAAATCGGGGTACTAGCGCAATGAGGGGGATAGGACTTTCCCACTACACGGTCCAGAAAATCCCAAGCGTGAACCCTGAGAGAAAGCTCACCCAGTTAGCCATACTGGTGAGTGGGACCCGATTAGTTTCACACTAAAGGGACCAACTAGAAATGAGGTGCCAAGGCAAAGGTCACAGACTAAAAGGCAACACCAACGGGCACGGGATCCAGGCGTGCTCCCTCCCAGCGGCAGCGGTGTCAAGAACTTTGGTTTACCACAGTTGTCGGTGTCAGTGTTATTGGACTGAGTGAGTACATAAGTGACCCCTACCGTCCCAACGGCACCTCCCCGTCACCATCACCGAGTCCCAGGGCATTCCCCCTACCCGTGGAGGGGTTAAACACCTGGCTGCCCACACCATCGCCACCGGGTACTCCCAATCGCAGCAGTGGTACTCCATCTTACCACGCACCATGGGTGGCGTCACGAACTTTCCACACCATCCCCTGTAAATACTCCCCCTTTATTCCGAGTGGCTGCGTGACCCTGACCCTCGGGTCTGGAGACCCCTCGAGCCAAAGCGGAACCAGATCCGAGCAGCCCGGCTGCTGACACGGGAGCGGCACAATTGCAAAGTGACACTAAGTTACAATGTTAATAACTGTGGTATTTGAAAAAAAATACCATTGGAGTTTTTCATACAGTTTTTGTAGCCAACTACTTAAGCATATCTAGAAACAAGCATGAAGGGAGTGATTCATAAAAACAGTTTAAATCAGAAATCTGGTGTAAAACTATTTGAAATTTTGGAAAAGCTTAGTAAGAGTGAGTGTGGCCAAGTGCAGCCAATTCATCATAATTTACACCGCAAAAGTGGTGTACATTACAATGGAAATGTATTCCAGCTAACAAATGCAGGCTATTTTTAGCACTGGCCCACTGTAGCTGAAAGATGCGCCAATTCATTAATAGAAGGATGCTTCTTAATGAATTTGATGCATCCTACTCTAGCACATCAAGGATAAAGACTGGCATAGAAACACCATTCTTGATTACATTGGCCCCTAAGAGTTTTTCTTTATATTGCCTTTTGACTTGGGCTCTAGTGTGCTTGAAATTACCCTCATCTTTTTTACCCTTATTCCACTGACAGCTCTGGATCCAGAGCATTTGACATTAGTAATCCTGCTAATTAGTGATGAGCGAGTAATAAAACGCTTGAGTGCTTGGCACTCGAATTGAGCAGGTCGGAAGCTCGGATTGGCGCGACTCATGTACCGAGTATAATGGCAGTCAAAGGGGAACGCCAACATTTTTCGAAAGACAGAAAAATTGTCTCGCTCTGTCTCTCTTTCCGGGTGTGTCGAGCTCTTGCAAGATACTTGATGGAGTATGGAGCGTCTTGAGCACCCTGATGCTGGATCGAGTACCGAGATGCGCCAAGCTGTGCCGAGCACGCTCGCTGATCACTACTGCTAATCCATAAATATCAGTCTCTCAAGGACACAGCTGTTGAAGTTCTGTATCTCATGCAGCCATGTCTTATGCCATGTATTATTTCAATTGATTTTACCTATTTAAATGAGGAAACATAAGTTCAAAATGTTGGCTTTTTATATCTACTCTGTTGATATAATTTTTAAATTTGCTTGTTCATGACCATGACTAATAAAAATAGCGTAAACTTATCAATATAAAAATATACCATGGAAAGAAAGCCCAAGTTCAGCTCAAGACTTTTCTAAAAGTGTACACAGGGTTAAATAAAATAGATACCACAATTGCATTCAAGTATGTAAAGAACATTTTGGAGCAGTTGAGCCTTCATATAATGGGACAAGTCCATAAATTGTTGGTTGCCCATATGTAAGACATTTATAAAACATGCTGTCAGTCTACAATCTGTTCATTTTACTTATATAATATTAAACATACCATCCTTTTAATGGTGTCTAGACTATTTTTGGACAGAGGAATTCTAGGGGATGTGCTGATGGATTGACTGTTAGGGCATGGACTAAGATTTGGGTTTCCTCCATACTGGCTTGGCAATTTATATGAATTATATTTAACTCATATTGAATTACTCACACACACTCCTTGTTACACTACCAGTCTTCTACTTCTCTCAGAGTAACATTCATACCTATGCTAGATCGCAGAGAACAACTTTCCTGGTATTTTCATTCTTTTTAGTCCTCCTATGTTTCACTTACTGTATATATCTTTCTTGTATTTCAAAGAAATAATACAATATGCTATACTTTTAGTATATACTGTATTATGTGACTTTGTTAATTTTTAATTATTGCTTGGACCAGTTTAAGTATATTTTTCATGTAAAGGTAGAGTACACAAATGAACAAACTTTACTTTGTAGGCCATTGTTCTGCATTTACAAGGAAATACAAATTTTGCCTGCCAAAATGCACTGGATGGCTAATAGCAGTTCAGATTAAATGCAGAATGTTTTTTAAAGACCCCCTTCACACGTCAGTGATTCTGGTACATATGTTACTGTTTTCTCACGTACCAGAATTATGGACAGACGCAGACCCATTAAAATCAATGAGTTTGTGCAAACATCAGTGATTTTTTTCACTGACGTGTTTCCGTGCATCGTATACTCATGTCCGTGTGCTCTGCATGGAGACAAGTCCATTTTTTTCTGGCATCACTGATGTCCCACGGACCACACTATGGTGTGATCCGTGAAACACATAACAGAAAAAACACATACATTTAAAATAAAAAGCTTTTTATACTCACCTTCTCTAGCACTGCTGTCTCCGGGCGCTGCTGTCTCCTGCTTCCAGGCCGGCTAATTATTCTCATGCATATGCACTGCACAGCCGACCCGTCACTAACAGCAGAGGGGAGACCGCAGTGGCCAGACACAGCATCGCGGGAGACTTCAGCACCACAGACATCATGGCGTGGACAGTTGAGTATAAGTACCTGATCTCTGTGTATGATCACGGATAGCACACAGAGATCCCACATGTACCAAAATCACGGCACATGTAGGGAAATACGAACCTTTAACACGTCAGTGAAAAACGTCTGTGTTCTTCACTGACATGTGAAGGACGCCTCAAAGGGTTGTGTGAATGATGTGTAATTAGATATTCACCTGTTCAGTTCACTATCAATCATGAGAATAAATTAGCCATGAGCATATACAGTATGCTGCTGACTGAAGATACAACTCTTGTAATATTAGTTATCATGGGGTTACACAAGCCGATGGGTGCTGTTAAATTAGTAGTTTAATAGCCTGTTTTGAAAGGATGACCACTAGTGAGGGGCGAATAGTAACTATTCGTGTTCGAATAATGCTTAACAAATGCCGAGTACTATTCCAGTATTCGTCACAACAAGAAAAATGCTATACAGGTAACTAGATATATAGCATTGCTGGTATTGCAATTGATATACCCGTCAATATTATACTCCTTTTGGTAGCAGATGAATAAAAAACTTTTATATTGTCCATGTGTTTATAACATGTGCAGACAGTATGTCCACATTCATAAGAGCCATTGACTGACAGCCAGGTGCTTTCTGTGGATTTCATCACGGTTTTTGCCATCAACAACAGACTCTGCTCGGTCCAGCATCCAGCCAGCATAATTCCGCTGCAGCAGTCTGTTCTTGATGGCTTTTTTTTTCTCTATTATAGCAGAAATCCAGAGTAGAATTCCTTCTACACCTGATCAGATGTTACCTGTATAGCATGTAATCTCCAATATGTGGGTTGCACCAGTGGGCCTTTAAAAATATCAATTTGGCACCATTTGTCTGATGCAACCAACAAAATTATTTATAACAGTTCAGCTATTATTAAGCACTTTATTAAAACACACAATGGTAACACCACTGATTTTTGAGTTATAGGTATTGAACGTGTGAAGCCATGATTTTGTGAGGGAGATATAAAACGCAAACTAATTAATAGGGAAACTTGGTGGATGTATTTATTAAAGACCAGAACACCATTAGCTGTGAACATTCGCCAAGACCTCATTTTCCATTACTAGAAGTTTTGTGGTTTTACTGGTTTGACCCACACCCACCAATTATCTAGTATTATATATAAACATGGATGTAACATCTTCCGTATGTTTTATATATGCAATGACTAAGGCTCCTTAGCCGAAACGCATCTGAACTTTTTTTATGTGAGAAGCTGCGATTTCTAAATCTTATATGTTTTGCCTTATAAAATAAAGAACTTTTTCTGAAGATTTTTTGCTGGACAGACCCTTTTTTATAGGTGGTAATTTGGTTTCGTACAGCACACACTAGTGAATTGCCAGGATAGCTGTATAGTGATGAAGTAATTACTCTATCACACAATGTTGAGATTTATAGTTACTCATCGCATTCAATGTAATTTCTCCTACACATTGTATTATCGGAAGTATTCTTTGTTGTAGCACCTTTCTGGCTGTATGTATTTAAACAGTTGTTGCAGCATATATTTTTTTTAGAATATTTTGGATAAGAAAATCTATAAATTTACAGTATCTGAGTAAAGTCTGGCAAGCTTTCCTCTGCTAGTTGTGAGCAGAGCATATACATCTGTAAAATGTAAAAGTTATCTAAAATCTACTACTTGGCTTGTACACTCAGATTGTACGATTATGGGATTACTGTATTCAGACAAATTTCCTCTAATATAATATAATACGCTGCTTAATGTGAGCAGAATACCTGGCTCAAGGCACAGGACTAACATAATCCATACTAAAACCCTTCAGACCTCTGTTACTTAAGTTTAGTGTCATACTCAGTATTACTCTAAGAAGATGTTAGGCAAATAAGTGCTTTAAACATTTGCCAGCATTCTTCTATATTTAAAGAGCGTTTTCATAGTTGAGAGAAAACAAGCTGATAACTAGAAATGACAACTATTAGAGACAGTTATTACGTGCCTATTATTTATAATACAGGGCTCTATTTCTAAGTGTAAAGTTGGGTTTACTTGATGACCACGTTATTTAATTTTTTAATACAATTTTATGTTAAAGGGTTTGTCCAGGACTAATTGATGACCTATTCTTAGGCTAGGTCATCAATGTCTTATCGTTGAGGGTGCGACATCCAGCACCCCTGCCGATTAGTTGTTCACAGTGTTTCTGGCAGCTGGAACTTCTCAGTTGTAGAGGTGCACACTGTAGCTCCATCAACTGTATAATGGGCACAAATGAATACTGCATATATTCCCTCTATTTGAATTAATAGGGGGCAGATGTGCTGTACTTGGATGCCACTGACACCGGGAATCTGATCTGTGAGGCTGCCAGTGTTTCACCCCCACTGATCTGCTGTTTACTAGTTCTCTAGTGACAATCTCCTGTTGATTAAAACAGTGAATTTTTCAAAACTACAGTAAGCAGTCCAGTAAGTTACACATCGCTGTAATTGATGTCTCTGCCCCTACATAATGTTATTCTCAGATTAGGTGGCAAAACCCTGGTGATAGATTGTCTTTAACCCTTTCACTACCCAACTTGTTTTTTATTTTCCTGTCCAGGTCAAATTTTACAATTCTAAGCAGTTTCATATTAGGAGGTTAGAACGCTGGAACCGCTTCAACGAGTCCCAGTGACTCTGAGTCAGTTTTTTCATGACATATTGCACTTTATGATAGTGGTAAATTCAGGTAAATATTTTACATGTTTAATTGTCAAAAAATCAGAAATTTGTTAAAAATTTAGAAAATGTCACAATTTTGAAATTAATTTTTGAGTTATGTCACACAAAATAGTTAATACATAACATTTCCCACATGTCTACTTTACATATGCACCATTTTTTGAAAAATTATTTTTTTGTTAGGAAGTTCGAAGAGTTAAAAGTTTATCAGCAGTTTCTAATTTTTCCAACCAAGTTTACAAAACAAATTTTTTAGAGACCACATCACGTTTGAAGTGACTTTCAAGGCCTTATGTGACAAAAATACGAAAAAGTGACACCATTCTAAAAACTGCACCCCTCAAAGGGCTAAAAACCATATTTAAGAAGTTTATTAACCCATCAAGTGCTTCATATGAAGTAAGGCAATGTGGCCTAAATTTTGCATTTTCACAAAGGTAAAAGGAGAAAATGCACCATAAAATTTGTTGTGTAATTTCTCCTGAGTGCACTAATACCTCAGATGTGGTGGAAAACTACTGTTTGAGCACACAAAAAGGCTCAGAAGGGAAGAAGTACCAGTTAACCTTTAGAATGCAAAATTATCCAGCATCAACAGTTGATACCATGTCATGTTTGCAGAGCCCCTGAAGTGCCTAAACAGTGGAAACCCAACCCCCCTACAAGTGACACCATTTTGGAAACTAGACCCCACCCCAATTAATTTATTTAGATGTGTGGTGAACACCTTCAGCCTAAAAAATAAACAAAAACATAATTTTCCCACAAAAAAATTGTTTTAGCCTGAAATTTTGCATTTTCACAAGGGTAACTTGAGAAAATGCACTGTTCAATTTGATGGACAATTTCTCCTGAGTACACCGGTACCCCATATGTGGTGTAAAAATACTCTTTTGGTGCATGGCAGGGCTTGGAAGGTAAGGACTTTTGGAGAGCAAAATTGTATGAAATTGATAGCGGAAGCCATGTTGCATTTGCAGATTCCATGTTGTGCCTAAACAGTGGAAACCTCCCACAAGTGACCCCATTTTGTAAGGTATACTCCTCATGGAACTTATCTAGATGTGTGGTTTGCATCTTGAACCCCCAGAGGCTTCACAGAAATTTATAATGTTGAGTCATAATAATAAAAAAATCAAATTTTTCCCAGAAAAATATTGTTTTAGCCTCAAATTTTGTATTTTCCCAAGGGTGATGGAGAAAATGCACCATACAATTGTACAATTTCTTCTGAGAACACTGATACCCTATACAGTGCCTTGCGAAAGTATTCGGCCCCTCTGAATTTTTCAAACATAAAGATAAAAAAATTTAATTTTATGGTGAAGAATCAACAACAAGTGGGACACAATTGTGAAGGTGAACGAAATATATTATTTAAATTTTTTGTAAAAAATAAAAAACTGAAAATTGGGGCGTACAATATTATTTGTCCCCTTTACTTTCAGTGCAGCAAACTTACTCCAGAAATTCATTGAGGATCTCTGAATGATCCAATGTTGTCCTAAATGACTGATGATGATAAATATAAGTCACCTGTGTGTAATCAAGTGTCCGTATAAATGCACCTGCTCTGTGATAGTCTCAGTGTTCTGTTTAAAGCACAGAAAGCATCATGAAGACCAAGGAACACAACAGGCAGGTCCGTGATACTGTTGTAGAGAATTTTAAAGCCAGATTTGGTTAAAAAAGGTTTCAAAACTTTAAACATCTCAAGAAGCACTGTGCAAGCGATCATATTGAAATGGAAGGAGTATCATACCACTGCAAATCTACCAAGACCCGGCCGTCCCTCAAAAATTTCATGTCAAACAAGGAGAAGACTGTTCAGAGATGCAGCCAAGAGGCCCATGATCACTCTGGATAAACTGCAGAGATCTACAGCTGAGGTGGGAGAGTCTGTCCATAGGACAACAATCAGTCATTCACTGCACAAATCTGGCCTTTATGGAAGAGTGACAAGAAGAAAGCCATTTCTCAAAGATATCCATAAAATGTGTCATTTAAAGTTTGCCACAAGCCACCTGGGAGACACACCAAACATGTGGAAGAAGGTGCACTGGTCATATGAAACCAAAATCGAACTTTTTGGGAACAATGCCAAACGATATGTTTGGCGTAAAAGCAACACAGCTCATCACCCTGAACAAACCATCCCCACTGTCAAACATGGTAGTGGCAGCATCATGGTTTGGGCCTGCTTTGCTTCAGCAGGGATAGGGAAGATGGTTAAAATTGATGGGAAGATGGATGGAGTCAAATACAGGACCATTCTTGAAGAAAACCTGTTGGAGTGTGCAAAAGACCTGAGACTGGGACGGATATTTGTCTTTCAACGCGTCAATAATCCAAAATATAAAGCAAAATCTACAATGGAATGGTTCACAAATAAACGTATGCAGGTGTTAGAATGACCAAGTCAAAGTCCAGACCTGAATCCAATCGAGAATCTGTGGAAAGAGCTGAAAATTGATGTTCACAAACGCTCTCCATAGAACCTCACTCAGCTCCAGCTGTTTGCAAAGGAAGAATGGGCAAGAATTTCAGTCTCTCGATGTGCAAAACTGATAGACACCTACCCCAAGCGACTTGCAGCTGTAATCGCAGCAAAAGGTGGCGCTACAAAGTATTAACTTAAAGGAGACGAATAATATTGCAAGCCCCACTTTTCAGTTATTTATATTTTAAAAAAAATTAAAATAAGCAATAAATATTGTTCCCATTCACAATTGTGTCCTACTTGTTGTTGATTCTTCACCATAAAATTTAAAATTTTAATTTTTATGTTTGAAGCCTGAAATGTGGAAAAAGGATGAAAAATTCAAGGGGGCTGAATACTTTCGCAAGGCACTGTATGTAGTGAAAAACTACTGCTTAGGAGCACGGCAGGATTGAGAAGGGAGGAGCACTGTTTGAATTTTGGAGTGCAATTTTGGCTGGAATAGATTACGCCAGGTCACACTGGAACATTCCTTGACAATAACTACTTTTGAGGAACAGGGCAAAGCTCCGAAGGGAAGAAGAGACATATTGGAGTTCAGACTTAGTTGGAATGGTTGGGAGCACCATGTTATTTTCGCAGAGCCCCTGACATGTCAGTAAAGCAGACCCCCACAAATTACTCCATTTTAAAAACTACAGCTTTCAATTAATTCATCCAGCGGTGCAGTGAGCATATGAACACCACAGGTGTTACTATACCATAGGACCTTCACAAAAAAAAATTACAATCCGACCACTAAAATGTAACTTTAGTGCAAGATTACCAATTTTCACAATAGGAATAGGTAAAAATAACCCATAATTAGGGATGAGCTAGTAGTGAAATACTCGGACTTGCTATACTCGTAACGAGTAGGTCTTAATACTCGGGTACTCTTTATGAGTAACGAGTCCAATGCAAGTCAATGGGAAATGCAAGCAATTGTCTGCTGGACCCTACAAAGCGGTCTGGGGGATGAAAAAAGGCTGAAATGGATGCATGATTGTTTAAAAGGCGGGTGATAAAAAGCCGCCGGCTTTTTTAAACAATCAGCTGATGCACGCTCCCCGCCCGGGTCTTTCGCTCCCTGCTCCCTAATTCCTAACTTAGGATCGGGATGTGGCTGGGGAGCGAAGCATCGGGCAGCGGGGAGGGAAGCATCGTACGGGAAAGCCATTGGTCCTGCTCTCACATCAGTGGTATTCTGCTGCACGCATCCGGCACATATGCAGTACAGTTCAATACAGTTCACATTCAAGTTAAACAAGGCACTCTTCAGGGTTTATTATGAATGAAAAATTTATTTTTTTCTGTTGTACATTTGACGTTTCTGCCACGTAATGGCCTTCATCAGACAACTCACATAAATGTAAATATTGGAGCAAATACACAAGCAGCAAAGTGTGTTGGTAGTGAAAATCAAAGCAGCATCTGCAACTTATATAAAAGACCAAGGTCAGTAAGAAGACAGCAATATACGCAGTTTAGCCAATACCATGTCAAACAAGAAATGCACCTAGTGACAGGAGGCAGAGTCATCTTGGAATGGCGGTATAAAGCAGCGGTATCCACCGCTCTGCATCTTAGCGTGGAGACCAACTGGTGCTTCTTTCCCTCACCGCCTCCCCACTCGATCCTAAGTTAGGACCGGGGTGGGGAGCGAAGCACTGAGCAGCAGGGAGTGCAGCACCAGGGAGCGAAGCTTCGGGCAGCGGGGAGTGCAGCACCAGGGAGCGAAGCACTGGACAGCAGGGAGTGCAGCACCAGGGAGCGAAGGACCGGGCAGCGGGGAGCGTAGCACCAGGGAGCGAAGGACCAGGCAGTGGGGAGTGTGCATCAGCTGATTGTCTGTTGGACTCTACAAAGTGGTCTGTGGGCTGAGTAAAAGGCTGAAATGGATGTATGATTGTTTTAAACAATCATGCATCTATTTCAGCCTTTTACTCAGCCCCCAGACCGCTTTGTAAGGTAGAAACCCCCTCAAATTACCACATTTTGGAAATTACACCCCTTTGGGAATTCATCTATGGGTGTAGTGATAATTTTGTCTCTGGAAAACACTGGAAAACACCCATGGAGTCAAACTAAGTGAATGCTGCAGAATTAAAAATTCCAAATAAGGCAAGCCATTGTAGTGCCCATACATAGTTCCCATCTTGTGCTTCTGCAGACACACATCCAGTACATCAAGCGGGCCCTCCTCACTACAAGAATACCAAACATGTGGACATTAACTGTTGCTTAAGCACATTGTGTGCTCAGAAGGGAGGTATGCATTTGAATTTGGGAGTGCAGATTTTTCTGGTTTTCTTTTTTTTGTGGGGGAGCCATAGCACTTTTCTAGAGCCTTTGTGCTCACAGTAATGTGGAAGCCCCATATACTGTATTTCTGTTAACACATGACAGACCTGAGTGGGGAATTGTTTTTTAGTGGGTTGAGTTGAATGCTATTAATGGCAATTTGGTATAATTTGGTATAATATGGACATAGATTCAGAAAAAAATAAAAAAAAAACCTCACCAGAAAAAAAGCAACCGGCCCCTTATGATAAACGTGGGGGTAACACAGGTGCAGAATACTGATGAGTCAACTGCTCACAGCCTACCAACTCATGGAGGGGGTGGTTGCTGGTATTAAACATGCACACTAATGAGGTTTTACATAGGGCACCAGTCACAAAGGTATGTACTGGGCAGCCCGGTATGGATTGTTCCATCTATCTATCTATCTATCTACGTATTTATTGGTTTCATTTTTTTTTGTTTTTAGTTTCATATATTTGTTTTTTATTTTGTGATTTTTTTTAAATAATTTGACTTTTTTTTTTCCCTTTTTTACTTTTTTTCTTGGTTCTTTTATGTGATTTTAAATTTTATTACTCTGATCACTCATATAAGTCATTGCAATGCACCAGCATTGCAATGGAATATACTGTACCTGTCAGCTTTACACTGACAGAAGGCTCTTATACCATGCTCCTGGCATAGTCTAAGAGGCTTACCGTAGCTGGTTGACATGAAGGTCATCATGACATTGTAATGAGGACCTATGGTTGTTATGGCAACAGTCGGGCGCATGATCACGTTGTGGGGTCTCAATCTTGTGAGAGAGGAGCGCACTCCCTCTACCAGCCTCCTAAATGCTACAATAGCTATTGATCACAGCATTAAGGGTGGCTTTACATGCTACGATATCAGTACCAATATCGCTAGCATGCGACCCGCCCCCATCGTTTGTGCGAAACTGGCATATCGCCGCCCGGCGCGCACAAAATCCGGGACCCCCGTCACACGTACTTACCTGCATAGCGACGTCGCTGTGACCGGCGTACCGCCTCCTTTCTAAGGGGGGCAGTCCGTTTGGCATCACAGCGACGTCACTAAGCGGCCGCCCAATGAAAGCGGAGGGGCGGAGTTGAGCGGGACGAACATCCCGCCCATCTCCTTCCTTCCGCATTGTGGCCGGCGGCAGGTAAGGAGATGTTCCTCGTTCCTATGGGGGTCACACGCAGCGATGTGCACTGCCACAAGAACGAGGAACAACAACGGCAAAGCGATAGTATCGATAATTGGGAGCGGACCCCCATGTCAACGAGGAGCGATTTTGAACGTTTTTGCAACGATCCAAAATCGCTCCTTGGTGTCACACACTACGAGATCGCTACAGCGGCCGGATGTGCGTCACAAATTCTGTGACCCCAACGATATCGCTGTAGCAAAATCGTAGCGTGTAAAGCCCGCTTTAGGGGATTAAACAGCAAGGGGCAGCACAGTGACTGTCCCTTGCTGTGAGAGTCGGGGCTCAGCTGTCATATAAGCTGAGCTGACGGTAGCGATTGTGTGAGCACAGCTCCAGTGCTTTCGCAACCTCCAGGATGTATCGGTAAATCTAAGGTTGGTAAGACACCACAAAATAGGACATACCGATATGTCTAAGGTTCGGAAGGACTAATTATTCTATATTACTAGAAGATATATTTGCAGTGTTTTATTTTGTAAATACTTGCATTAATGTTCTTTCCTGTGAAATATAAAGACAAGTGTGCCACATTTTCATTTTGTGCTGACCGTTTTAATACAATTTTGGCTCCCTAGTAAAAATTATATATTAACGCTCACTGGATTACGTATGATCATAATGATCTAGTGAAATTGATGCTAATTTTATTATGAAAGACACACATATAGCATCATGGTACTCTCAGCTGCAGAAATGATACATGTCATAGTGTAATTATAATCATCATCAGTGCCAAAGTCTGATGAGCTGTGAAATCGTTCTGTAAATTTATATTTTTACATGGTGTATATTTTCATGTTTATTATTGCTTGACAGTACTAGAACATGCTTTTCCCTGTGTCATTTGCAGAAAATATAATAATTGAACTGTGTAAAATATAATTATGTAAGTATGGAAAATATAATAATGCAGCATTTGCAACATCTTAGGGTATGTGCGCACGTTCAGTATTTTACAGTAGATTTTAAAAGCTTATTGGATTTCATATCTTGCAAAGTACAGTAGTTTAAGTAAACTAAATGTTCCGAACCACCATATCCCTGTACTTTATATTAAGTGGGTGCATTTTTATTGGGCATGTAAGGAGTGTTAATTGAGAGCCATCACATCCTCTTACATAATAACATATTCTTGAACTTTAGAAATATCTGGCTATCTTGACTTATGTTCGAAGATGTTAAAGTGTAATTGTCATGTTAATTTTTTTTCCATAAATCAATAGTACACATGAAAATAAGCAACTTTGTAATATATCTTATCAGACAAATTTGCCTCTTTCTCGGTGAGAATTGATCAGTCATTATAACAATTCTCAATTCTGAGGTAAAATCTGTATTTAGTGAAGACTTTCCCATTACTGAGAGGAGATGAGAGCTGTTACTGATGAGATTCTATGTAGACAGAAATTGAAAGAGGGGAGGAGTTCTGTCTCTAGCTCCTCCCTCTACATTTAGCTCCTCCCTCTAGCTCATTCCTCCCCCGTCTATATAGAATCTCTTCAGTGACAACTGCCATGTCCTATCTGAGATAGAACTGAGAATTTTGACAATGACTGATCAATTCTGGCAGAGAAAGAAGCAGATTTCTCTGATAAGAAATTTTACAAAGTTGCTTAGCTTCATGTGTACTATTGATTTATGAAATAAAAATTAAAATGACGGTTACGTTTTAAGTATCTATGTTTTCCTAGTGGCAGAAGAGTAATGTGATCATTGGCCATTCAAGATACTGGCCACCCTGTGTGAAATGCCTAGATATGGCCCTTGTGCATATAATGAGCCAGATAACTGCACCTTCATGATTTATACTTAAAGTTTTATTAAAATAGAATCCTAATTGCTGATCCACCATTTTTACACAGTGCGTTGATTGTAAGTAGTGGGTATGCAAACTGGTTTAAGCCACAGGTCACATGTGCAGGCATTTCAGCATGACCCTAGCCCTGTTCTATGTGGCTATTTAGTGCAAAGTACCTTGTGATCAGTAGGAGAAAAAAATGTTGCTTTAGGCAAGTAGATAAATGGACACCCAAAGTGACCAGTATTGACTGACTGTGCCAACCTTCCTGCAATTGATTGTATCAGAAGGCTCTTAGACCATGCTCATGGCATAGTCTAAGAGGCTTATCATAGCTGGTTGACCCAGAGATTATCATAACATCGTAATGACAACTATATGGCAACAATTGGGCCCGTGATCATGTTGTCCAGATCTCGTGGAAAAAGAGCCTCCTAAATGCTGCAATAACTATTGATAACAGCATTTAGGGGATTAAACAGCCAGAGGCAGAACAGGGAGCATCCCTTGCTGTGAGAGCCGATTAGGCAAATAGATAAATGGACACCCTATAGTGACCTGTATTGACTGACTGTAACAACCTTCCTTTCCAGCAACTGCCTGTGATGAAAAGAGCATTGCCTGAGAGAGCTACAAATACTGTACTCTGTAACACTAAATAATGCTGTGGATTAACACAATTATAGCAGTTGTAGTTTGTACTGTGACTCTTTTATAGCTAGAGACAACTAGGAGGACTATGCTCTGCAGCAGGAGTTCTGGTGAAATGGTGGTTCCAAGTTTTTATGTTTTACATCTGTTAGTAACATTATGGACTGTTCTTGTAAGATAAACTGTGGACTACCCCAAACTTGATGTAGTACATGATGTTCTGGGTTAATTACTCTGCACTGGTGATGGGCAAGCACGAAAATGCTTGAATGCTCATTACTTGACTTGAGCTTTTCAGATACACAGATGAATAATCGAGTAACGAGCATTATGGAAAGTCAATGATTGGCCTGTTCAGGTCTTCACCCACATGCAGCCAACCATAAACAGAGTATTCCAGCGAGAAGGAGGGGATCTTTTTTTTGTCACACTATGTCGAGAACATTGTTTTATCCTCCGGGAGAGACATTCAGAGATTGCGACTGGCTCTACCTCGGGTGCTTGCACATATCACAAAGTGAAGCAAGTCTATGCATCGTTGTCATTCTTAAATATACGAAATATCCAAGCACCCACAATAGTCAACCGAGCTCCGCAAGTACCTGAGCACACCGACACTCGATCGAGTAATGAGCAGTGCTGAGCATGTTCACTCATCACTACTCTGCATCCACAGAGGAAGGGCTATGTTCAGTGCAATGCTAACTGCCTACTCTGCATGTGGGAGACCCATTTCATCGTTTGCTGTAACATAGTGCCATGGTATTGTAGTGTAAACATTAAGCAAGAAATTGTTTATGTTATGTTACCAACAAACACATGTCCATAGTTTTGTAGTGAAACAACCGAGCTCATTGTCACAGCTTTGTAGTGTAACTGCCAAGGTCATTCCTTAGTCTAGCACTGCACCATCCTCGTGCCAAGAGATGTGTTTAGGGTCAGAGGTCCACATCAAAAAGTCACTCACTTATATAAAGTAGAGATTGCCATGAGACCTACAATACTTCTTAAAATGACATAAACAAACATTTTAAACCATTCATAAATCTGCTATGTAATGGAATGGAGGTCCTGCCATGCTAAACGACAAACAAGGGTTCTGCTTCAAACCAATGTTAGTTTTGTACATGCCATGCCAGAATAGACAAAGCTTTGAACAGCATTTTGTACAAGGCCAAGAGGTTTGAGATGACAGCCAGAAAGATAGGTTATGATGATTACAATATTTTTTTTCATAATCACCAGATGCAATCCCCAGATTACATCATTACACTGCTGTAGACAAGGGAACTAGATGGACATTTAAAAGAATACAGTCCTTTCATATTACATGTGTACTGCGTAGCTTAGCGATCACAAATTATTATGAATTGGTTATTAGAATTTGAGACTGAGTTCCACGATAATGCTGCCCACTGAAAATCACAGCTTTGTGGATTAACAGTTGTCTTGGTGCTGAATAAAACACAAACAAATACTCCGCGACCTGATTTTGTAGGATGATTCTGCAAGTGCTAAAAAACACATGGATTTTATTAGTCAGATAGTAACAGCGCCAAATGTGACTTTTTAAATATGATAAAATGTTCCTTTAGCCGTATAATAATATTATAAATGTGTCTAGGATCAAAAGCTATAAATAATAAATTCCAATGCTTAATACTATTCTACTTACAACCAACATAGAAAAAATGAATAGATAAAATGAACAATACGTGATCACCACTGCCAGGCAGAGATGAGCAGTGAGACCACATGGGTCTGTGGCGCCCTGGCCTAGCCAGGTTGTCACAGATAACATCCAAACCCCCCCACCCCCACTAGACAGGGACACCAGCCAAACAAAAACTCTTGTTGCCTCCCTCCAGTGTCTGATGTCCACACCAGGTGGGGCGGAGCTAAGCGGTTGGAGTTCACAGGCCTGGAGGCGGGAAAAGTGACAGTAGTTGAGTGTTGGAGTTTGAGGAGTGAGGAGTGAACACTTGGGTGTCTGGGTTTGTGGCCCAGGAGTCTGCTCGAGTCCCCGGATCCGGGCCACCGCTCGAGCCACCGAGCAGCCATCACAGCAGCCCCGGACCCGAGCGTTAGCGAGCGCAGCGCAGTGGCGTCCTCCCCGCCCGCGACAGGTCATCAAATCTTTTTCTGCTACACTAGTGAAACATTGGACTGCACTCGGATGACATCATAGCAACAGCTGACAATGGAGGGAGATGGAAAGATTACTTCCTCCCTCTCCTCCGCAGCGCCTGCCCTCTCCTCCGCAGCTGTGATCGGATTGCAGGATTGGATCACAGTTGCATGGCACTGGGCTCACGTTGGCAGCACAGCGAGAACCATGGGTCATTCACATCGAATGCCATACGATCGTGTGAATCCAGCCTAAGAATAAAGAAAACCACTTCAATGTATATCAATTATAAGCGCCACTTGCAGAAATACATGCACTTACACACCTTGTCACACTATCAATAAGGTTATTAATACTTGTCTGAGTATTCTGCCACATTGAATACACTTGAGCATGCAAACCATCAGGATATGTTCCTAGCAGCTCCTTTTACAATTGCCAACCAATGACATCCCAGATTTGATGATGGAAGACAAGTCTGAAGATTCTGCAGGCCATGGCAACATATTTAGGCAAAACAGGCTGCTTACAGTAGCACAAACATTAATTTGGTGTTGTCATGTTGAAAACTAGTTTGAGCAACAAAATTAATGTAATGCCAAGTTGTTAGTGCACCTACAATGAACAATAGAATGGTCAGGCAAGTGTACATTATGCCACCCCACACCATCATCACAAGAGTACGACCGGTGTGACGTCCCCTAAAGAAGGTCTTTTAATGGTGTTGCCAACATCAACTCTACACTAATCTTTATTATTGCATCAAAAAGAAAAGGTGGACTATTGCTGAAAAGTATTGACTTCCCTTAAAGGCTCTATTGCTTTCTTGCTCTGTACCATGAGTGCTCCAGGAACCATATGTCAACATGACAATGCGAAGCCTCATATTGCTTGTCCTATTGTGAGAAGCTTCCATACCATATATGTGCTACCAAGGCCTTCAAGCATCTTGTTAATTGTCTCCAAATTTGTAATATCATCGGTTAACAATTACAAAGGGAGCTGCCAGGAGAGGATCTTGAGGATTAGCATGACCAAGAGCATTCTCTGTAGCTGAAGACTCCTCAGACAGCCATCAATAACCTTTTGGCACTCACTACTGAGGAAATTGAGGTGTTTTGAAAAATTTGCATACACGTTTGACTTTATTTGCAAACCATCAACATGTCTGTCAATCATGTGATTTATATTTTAAAATACTTGTAATTTATATTTCTATATATATATATATATATAAAAAATATATATATATATATATATATATATATATATATATATATATATACACTGTGTGCAGAATTATTAGGCAAATGAGTATTTTGATCACATGATACTTTTTATACATGTTGTCCTACTACAAGCTGTATAAGCTTAAGAGCCAACTACCAATCAAGTAAATCAGGTGATGTGCATCTCTGTAATGAGGAGGGGTGTGGTGTAATGACATCATCACCCAATATAAGGTGTGCTTAATTATTAGGCAACTTTCTTTCCTTTGGCAAATGGGTCCGTAGAGAGATTTGACAGGTCCTGAAAAGTCCAAAATTGAGATGTCTTGCAGAGGGATGCCACAGTCTTGAAATTGCCAGACTTTTGACGCGTGATCACCAAACAATTAAGCATTTCATGGCAAATAGCCAACAGGGTCGCAAAAAGCGTGTTGGGCAAAAGAGGCGCAACATAACTGCCCATGAATTGCCACCAGTTTGGACATATTTCAGAGCTGCAACATTACTGGAGTATCAAAAAGCACAAGGTGTGCCATACTCAGGGACATGGCCAAGGTAAGGAAGGCTGAGAAATAACCACCTTTGAACAAGAAACATAAGATAAAATGTCAAGACTGGGCAAAGAAATATCTTAAGACTGATTTTTCAAAGGTTTTATGGACTGGTGAAATGAGAGTGATTCTTGATGAGCAGATGGATGGGCCAGAGGCTGGATCAGTAAAGGGCAGAGAGCTCCATTCCAACTCAGACGCCAGCAAGGTGAAGATGGGCTATTGGTGTGGGCTGTTATCATCAAAGATGAACTTGTGGGACCTTTTTGGGTTGAGGATGGAGTGAAGCTCAACTCCTAGATATACTGCCAGTTTCTGGAAGACAACTTCTTCAAGAAGTGGTACAAGAAGAAGTCGGTGTCGTTCAAGAAAAACATGATTTTCATGCAGGACAATGCTCCATCACATGCATCCAACTACTCCACAGCGTGGTTGGCCTGTAAAGGTCTAAAAGATGAAAAAATAATGACCTGGCCCCCCTTGTTCACCTGATCTGAACCCCATAGAGAAGCTCATAAAATGTGAGATCTACAGGGAGGGAAAACAGTACATATCTTCGAACAATGTCTCGGAGGCTGTGGTGGCTGCTGCGCGCAATGTTGATCGTAAACAGATCAAGCAACTGACAGAATCTATGGATGGTAGGCTGTTGAGTGTCATCATAAAGAAAGGTGGCTATATTGGTCACTATTTTTTTTGGGTTTTGTTTTTGCATGTCAGAAATGTTTATTTCTAAATTTTGTGCAGTTATATTGGTTTACCTGGTGAAAATAAACAAGTGAGATGGGAATATATTTATTTTTTATTAAGTTGCATAATAATTCTGCACAGTAATAGTTACCTATTATTACCTATTTGCACAAACAGATATCCTCCTAAGATAGCCAGATCTAAAAAAGCCTAAACAAGGTTGATTGAGAACATAGTTTTTGATCAATGATAAAAAAAATCTTCTAAAATCCAACTTGCCTATTAATTCTGCACACGTTGTATATATATGAGGGGCTGCTGATGAGTCTTTGGGTTTGTGATCTTTTCTTGTTTCTATGGCAATGAAAGTTACATCAGATGAAAGCCTTATGTGTCTAATATATGTTTTCAAAATGTTGTGTTTGTTGCTTATGGCAACAGTGTTCTACGCATACAGGAAAATAAAATGGCGGAATCTAATGCGATATTTACAGCAACTGAGAGCAGACAAGTGATAAAATTCTTGTTTCTGCAAGGAAAGTTTGCGAAGGATATTCATGGTGATATGTCACAGACATTGGGGGATCAATGCCCTCCATATTCCAAAGTTAAGAACTGGGTTGCCAAATTTAAAACGGGCCACTTCAGAACCAATGATGAGGAACGTCCTGGACGACCGAGAGTTGTTGTTGTTCCAGAGATCGTCAATGCTGTGCACAACCTCATACTGGAGAATTGACGAATTTCAGCTAAAGCAATTGCAGACATCATGGGAATTTTCCATGAATGTGTTTGTCATTATCCATGAACATTTGGAAATGAGGAAGCTATTTGCAAGGTGGGTCCCCAAAGGTTTGACAGCAGATCAGAGAAGCATGTGAGTGAAAACGTACCGGTCCATTTGTCAGTTTCCGGACTGATAACAGCTTCCGGGATTGACTGGTCACTATGGATGAGATCTGTATTTATTTGCATGAACCTGAAAACAAGGAGAGGTCAAAAGAGTGGAGGCACAGTGGTTCTTATTGTCCAAAGAAGTTCAGGGTGCAAAAATCAGCCACTGAGGTGATGGTGTCTGTGTTCTGGGATAAGGAAGGCGTGCTGCTATTGGACTACCTTCAAAGGGGTTCCACCATCAATGCAAGGTATTACATTGAACTTTTGGACCAATTGAAGGCAGCTCTAAAGGCCAAAAGGCGTAGCAGGCTGTCCAAAGGAAACTTGTTCCTGCAAGACAACACCTCCTCTCACACTGCACAAGTGACCAAGGCAAAACTGGCAGAGCTGGGCTTCCAGCTGGTTGACAACCCCCCTTATTCACTAGATCTATCTCCCTCCGACTATCATCTGTTTCCAAACCTGAAGAAACACCTCAAAGGTACCAAATTTCACACCATTTCTGATGCCATGGCTGCTAAGGATGCCTGGCTTGAGGCACAACCTAAATCCTTTTTTTTGCTAGGCTTAGGGAACTTGGAATACTGATGTAAGAAGTGTGTTGACATCGGTGGAGAGTATGTGGAATAAATGTAAAGCTTCATCATCCTGTCTCGTTTCTTTCTGGGTAAAGCCAAAGACTTGTCTGCAGCCCCTCGTGTATATATATATATATATATATATATATATATATATACAAAAGTTTGAATACACCATTTCATTCAGTGGTTTTTCTTGTTCTTTTTGGAATGATCGCATTGTAGATTAAGACTGAAGGGAGCAAAACCACAAGGGAACATAATTGCAAATGAGGAGTAAAGGAAAACGTTTGCAAGAAATCCCAATGTGTGTTAATCATTAGGTTTCTCAAAGTTCCCCCCTGCATTTGCTCTGATGTCAATTTTACAACCGCTTGGCATTTTCTCAAGTAGCTTAATCAGGTAGTCACTTCAGAACGTGTTTGCAGCCATAAAGTATGTTTTGTAGATGCAGTGTTGTATCACATCTGTATACAGTGCTGATCCCTATTCCACAACTGATAAAGCCAGAATATGTCAAGAATCACTTACCTAGATAAAGAGAAATTACAGTCCCCATTACTTTAAGACAGGAGTCCCCATCCCCAACCTTTTTTACTCTGAGAGACACTCTTTGCTCTGAGAGATGGTCACTAGCCACGCTCTGTGCAAAGAAATAATAGAAGCCATTTTGCGATCAATAGCGAATAACTAGTTATTAAAAGGTTATTACCTGGTCGTTAGAGAGTTATTCTAGTTATTGTGGATCAGAGTCGAATGTATCTACTACTCTCTTTTTAGTCAATAGTCATACCACCATTGTAAAGCTTGTGCCAATCATGTCTGTAAATTTAGAAATTGCCTGGCTGTATGTGCTGCTCCTTGTGCCTGTCCACATAGAGGATGGGTGAAAGAAAGAAACGTCTGCTTTTTCCTTGCATCAGTCTGGCCTGTAAATTGGACTAGACTACAGCATGCTGCAATTTGTTTCACAGCATATAGACTGACATTGGACAGTACACAGGTCAAACAGTTAAAGTAAACTTATTTTATGGGTTAATCTGCAGGTAAATAGTGTTCTGATACCTGTACAGCCAACGCACAGAAAGCCCGGCTACTGGGAGGAAATAAAAATTATTCCTCCCGGCAGCCTCCGGTTTTCAGTCATAGAGTTTCAGGCACCTCTCAGTACACAGTGAGTGGTAGCTGTACCCATAGGCATATACAATACCTTTCATCTATGAAAGATAAGAAGAAGGGACACGTACTGCAGTGTGGCAATTTTTATTTTACTCTAAATCAGTTCCCTAACCTCACCTTCCTCTATATTTGTCCACACTCAAATATTGCTTGTAGTCAAGCAGGTAAATGTTCCCACACATTTTGGTACAATTGTAATGGCCTAAACAATGCCCCCCACACACAGTATATTGTCCCCACAGTGTACATACAGCTCTGCTACATGAACACACACACACCATGCATTTGTCTTGCTCCTCGTTTCTACTAACAAACCGTTGGGTCTCTCCACTACTCATTTAATGCAGTAATGGAATATCCTTTTGGTCCTTTGAAAATGTCATGTGGCAACGACAAACAACCATAATATATTCGTACTGTGCTTTTCTCATTTTGGGATAAATCTCTTTATGCCACGAACATTTTCCATTTTTGCGCTTTCATTTTGTCCACCCCTTTTCCAAGAGCCACAGCTTTTTTAGTTTTCTGTTAACCCTAGAATGCGCAACCATAGAAATCTACAGTAGAAAACAAGTACGGTAACCTAGCAGGCCTGCGATGCCCCAAGTATGCGTTCTAGGGTTAATATAGCCATATGAGAGCTTGTTTTTTGCCGGACGAGTTGTACTTTTGAAATACACCAATTCTTTTGCCATATAGTGTACTGGAAAAGAAAAAAAAAATGACGTTCAGTGAAATTGCAAAAAAAAAGTGTAATTCCACAATGTTTTTGTTTTTTTTTTATTTATCATGTTCACTATATGGTAAAAGTGACCTGGCTAGATGATTCTCCAGCTCAGTATGTAGATATCAAACATGTATAATTTTTTAAATGGCCCCTCTAAGGCGATTGATGCTGCCCAAATCACAGGCAGGATGCATCACAGACGGATTTGAGCAAGGTATATTATTCTCTGAAACACTCCAGCATTTCAGAGAAAGTATACTTTATAAAAATTCAGCCATGGACTATTACCTGTAGTAGTAAGGGGAAGAGCAAGGGTCTTCAAAGTATATTTTGTCTGAAACTTCAGAGCATTTCTGTGAATAATATACTTGGCTGTAATCATACAGCAAGGCTATAATTCATGCTGTCTGCGGTTAGTGCCATTTAAATAGACTGACAGATTCCCTTTACCGCGACTATTCTTTTCAATAATGGCAACTACACAGCCAACGGAGCTACATTCCGGTTCTGTTCACTATTTACATCCCATCATCACTATGGCTGTAAACAGCTGATCAGTGGGGTTACCAGGTATCGGATCACCCAAAAATTGGTCATCAATATAATAATATAATGTTAAATGTAAGAAAGTACAATACTACTGAAAATAGTATTTGGTTTCATACCTACAGGCAAAACAAATCAAATGAATAGACTTAATACAGAAAACCTTAATTACTAAGTGACATCACAAGTTACATAGTAAAAAATTAGGACTGAATTGTGGCGTCAATCCGTTAATGCTCATGGGAAGGTTCTTTAAGGAACAATCTCAAATGGATGATTAGTCTTTACAAATGCCAGACAAACTGAAGACAAAAACTCACGAAGCTGAGGAACAAGAGAAATCGGGATGTTTTTCATTAGACAAATTTGCATTCATATAATGCAGGGTTTATTATGTGGCCGTGCTGGATGCATTCCAAATACTATCAAACAAATCCCAAAGCTAAAGAATGATACAAACAGCAATGTTTGTCCATGTAAGAGAATTTGGTTAAACATGAGGGGGTTGTTTGTTAGGGCCAGGAGAACAGGTTGAACCGATAAACCTAAAATCAAGATGCCATCAAGATATCAGAAGAAGTTTTACCTTACTTCTTCACATAAGAAGTAAATTAGATATTTTTTTGTTTAAAAAGAAAAATATTTGAAGATATGAATCGTATTTTAGTCTCATTCGTTGTAAACAGGGCCAGGGTGACTATCAGCCTCAAGGCAAGTTCACAAAAATATCCCCGGTTTTGTTTTTGTAGCATGCAACTGGATAATGTGATGAGACATACGTGCATTTCCGTATATTTTCCTTTAGACTTTCTCAGGACAGAAGAAACAGTATATTTATAATGTGACCCAGCTATTTAGCTTTGTTAGGGTATGTGCACACTTTCAGTGTTGGCAGGAACAATGCTGCGTAAAAATAAATGCGTTTTTGCTGTGTTTTAGCATAGGGCATTGTTGCATTTTTTTATGCATGTTTCACTTGAATGAGGCAAAAATGCTGAAGGTATTGACAAGTCGCAGATTTGAAACTGCTTCAAATCCATAAAGAAAAATAAGCAGCATGTTCATGAGATTTCCAATATCATTCACTTAGCTGCTACAGTAATACTGCATTTGTTTGCAGGAAAAAAGTGCAAAGTGTGAACATACCCTAGAGGTATTTACTTCTACTCTAAAGGGTGCTTTACACGCTGCGACATCGCTAACGATATATCGTCGGGGTCACGTCGTTAGTGACGCATATCCGGCGTCATTAGCGACATCGCAGTGTGTGACACCAAGGAACGACTATCAACGATCGCAAAAACGTCAAAAATCGTTGATCGTTGACACGTCACTCCTTTTCATAATATTGTTGGTGGTGCATGCCGCTGGTTGTTCGTCATTCCTGCGGCAGCACACATCGCTGTGTGTGACACCGCAGGAACGACGAACATCTCCTTACCTCCGTCCACCATGTTCCGGCCGCTCATCTCCTCCCCTCCTCTTCTATTGGATGACCGTTTTGTGACGTCGCTGTGACACCGAACGCACCTCCCCCTTGAAGGAGGGATTGTTCACTGTCTCCAGCAACGTTGCAGAACAGGTATGTGCGTGTGACGCTGCCGTAGCTATAATGTTCGCTACGGCAGCGATCACCACATATCGCACCAACGACGGGGGCGGGTGCTATCGCTCGCGACATCGATAGCGATGTTGCAGCCTGTAAAGCACCCTTTATACTCAAAAACCCAACCACCACTAATCTCCTCCACCACCACCCCACCACCCCACTCCTCCATATTCAATGACACATACCCTCCTGTACTTTACTCAATAGGTGCAGAAATGCTGCAGAAAATCTGCAACATCAACAACTCACCAAAAGCTCATCATGGGAACATACCATAAGCTCCTTACATTTTAAGCTGTCTTATATGATAGTTTTAACAGGAGGCACCCAAGAAAAAAGGCATGAACCTTACAGCCCTCTTTTATGCAATATGTGGTTACAATCAAATTAATGGAATAAAAGAATAACAATAGCTCAGACAAGTTGTGAAAGGAACAAAAATACAATTTCTAAGTCCTAATGCGAAAACCTATTTTATAAAGTGTTGTATAAAAGAGTTCAAACACATCTCCTATAAAGATCTATAGACCTGTGTTGCACCTCAATGTGTCCATTTTTTGCAAGCAGGCACAATAAAAAAATGTTGTCACATGTGTGAAAGGGGTTTTTCAGCTTTCTAGTCTACAGTAACTCAAGTCTGCAGTCACTCTATGTGACTGTAGAATTCTAAATACTTACAGAGCGCGCACTGCATGCTGTCAGGATTCTCTGATGCTGCAGGTAAGAGCATGACCACAAGCATGCAAGTATAATACTACTGGCTACAATCAACTAGACATGCTCAGCCCTCACTCAATTCACTTGTACTGAGTGAGGCCAAGCATGTCTAGTCAGCTTGTGACCGCATGTATGCCAATCACATACTTGAAGTCACATGACCACCCACAACCATCAGCAACTCTGGAGAATCCTAACAACGTGCAGTGCACCCTATAGGGATTCAAAGTCTGCAGTCGTCATGTAAAGTGACCGTTAGGCTACATTCACATGACCATTCCGTTTTTGCGGTCCGCAAAACATGGTCTGTTTTTTTTCACGGATGCATCCGTGTGACATCCGTTCCGTTCCGTATACGGGCCGTGAGTCATCTGTGTGCCTTCCGTTTTTTTGCGGACTGCAAAATACGGAAGCAACTAGATAGATAAATAGATGGATAGATAAAGGGATAGATAGATAGATGGATAGATAGAGATAGATGGAGAGACAGAGAGATAGAGGGATAAATAGAGTGATTAATGAATTAATTAATTAATGGAGAGATAGCTAGAGGGATAGCTAGAGGGATAGATAGATAGATGGATAATAGATGAGAAAGACATATAATGTCTCACTCCCCAGCATTTTGTAATCTTGCACCCTTTAGTGCCTTTCATGTGGCACTAAAGGGTGCTTAGCCTTGTACTTAGACAAAAATAAATAAATAATTTAAAAAAATGATGTGGGGTCCCCCTATTTTTTGTAGCCAGCTTGAGTAAAGCAGATGGCTGCAGGCTGCAGACCACAGCTGGCAGTTTCACCTTGGCTGGTAATCCAAAACAGATGGCACCCCACACTGTTATTTTAATTTAAATAATCTAAAACAAAAAACGTGGTGTCTGTCCCAAATTGGATCACCAGCCAAGGTAAAGCGGACAGCTGTGGTCTGGTATTCTCTAACTAGGGAGGTCCGCGGTTCTTGAACCCTCCCCAGCCTAAGAATAGCAGGCCGCAGCCGCCCCAGAAGTGAGTGGCACATCCATTAGATGTGCCAATCTTGGTACTTTATTTCAGCTCATCCCGATGCCCTGGTGCAGTGGCAAACAGGGTAATAAATGGGGTTGACACCAGATGTGTATTGTCACCTTGCATCAAGCCCTGGGGTTATTGATGTCACGGCGTCTATCAGATACCCAACATCACAAACCCAGTCTGTAATTAAAAAACAAAAAGATGACAAACAAATTTTTATTTGGAAAAAAACTCCCCAACACATTCCCTCCTTCAATAATTTATTAAAAGAAAAAACAAATCCGGGTCTGACATAATCCAATAAGGGGGTCCCACGATGATCCATTCTCACTGTCCCAGTCAATGAAGAACAGAGTGTTCCCCATTTGTTGGGAGAGCAGTGCAGTGACCTGAGATAACATCATGAGGTCAGGCCAGGTCACTGCACGGCATGACCAATGCTGACTTCAGGAGGTTAGCTAGGTACATTACCTGCGGTGATGGAAGCCATTGGACTCCTGACGTCAGCGCTTGTCACTGAGTTCTATACCTGCCACGTTCTCAGATCACCTCTCGCGAGCGGCCCGTCATGTCACCGCTAGTCACAGTATCGGGCCGCCCACAAGAGGTGATGTGAGAATGCTGGTGTCACTGACAAGCACTGATGTCAGGAGAGCAGGAGGTCATCACCGCAGGTAATGAACTTTACTAACCTCCTAATGGCAATGCTCATCATCCCCGCAGCTGCTCGCACTGTAATACGGGCAGATGCTGACACATTGCAGTGCGAGCATATGCGGACACACTGCAGTGCGGGCATATGCTGACATTGCAGTGCGGGCATATGTTGACACACTGCAGTGCGGGCATATGCTGACATTGCAGTGCGGGCATATATTGACACACTGCAGTGTGGGCAAATGCTGACACACTGCAGTGCGAGCAGATGCAGACACACTGCAGTGTGAGAAGCTGCTGACATTGCAGTGCGGGCATATGCTAACACACTGCAGTGAGGGCAGCCACGGGGCTGGCGCTGGAGCGGGACACAGACTGCACGGACACCCAATGGAGGTCACACGGAAGTGCTTCCGTGCGGCTTCTGGGGATTTTGCGGGGCCATTGACTTGTATTGAGTCACGGTCCGTTATTACGGAACAGAATTGGATATGTTCCATAATAAGGGAACGGACATATGGCATCCGATGTGTTTTTTTGTAGGATCGGATGCACATGGACATGCTTCCATGTGCCATACAATCCTACACAAAACACATTGAAAAGATGGTCCTGTACGTGGGTCCGCAAAAAAACAGGAACTGACCAGGACAGATGGAACGGTCATATGAATGAGCCCTTATCAGAAGATCGAACAACCTCATTTAAGTATACTGAAAATACTCTGGATGTTACTTATTTTTTATTTTGCATGTGACAACACAACCTGTTTGTAAATCAACAAAGACAAGCAGTCGGATATACCACTTTCTGATACACTTTGTAAGATGTATGTGATTTACTGAACTATAATAAAGTAGCACAAAGATTAAGCTATTTCTTATTGCCCAATGATCCAAAAATGAAGCCAACACTGGACTTTCTCCTTAAATTCCTTCAAATTTCTAATTACAGAATGGAATGTGACAGAGAGCAGAAAATGACAGCGCCTGGTCCCAGTTCAGGTAATTCTGCTCACAGCTTTATTTTCCATAATGTTACTATTTTGAAGTTAGAGTGAAAAATGTATTAACCCAAAGACAATGTAAATTAGGCTGTGCTCTCATCGGTGATGATTCTCGCAAACTATGCTGCAAGCATGAGTCGAGTGTCATTTACTGTTATTCGATTCTCTCGCTTGCGGAGAAGATGGAGAACGTAACATCTTCTCCATTGTCTGTGTCAGCGTATAACAGACTGTACTCGGATGACATCCAAGTGTTGTCCAATCTTTCATACGCACCCATAGACTTGTATGGGTGTGCGCCATCCGATATACACTACCAGTGATTTGTTCCTCATGCCAAACTGGCATGAGAATTAAAACACTGGTCGGCACTACTCCATAGTATAACATTGGAGGGAATGCCATCCGATAAAACCTCAGACTGCACTCAGCTCTGTCGTACTCTGCGAGCCTCTATAATCATATTAACACTAAACAACTCATAAATATGCAGGACTTCTAAGCTCACAGTGCTTGGTTCATGTTGCATCTGATAAATGTTACATATATGATTTTAATGAAACAACTCCGTATTGACATGTAAACAACACGTCGCTGAAATCAGGGTGTCTGACACAACTTTATGCTGCCCTCAGATAAAGTGATGTCAAACTGAAAACATCCAATATAAGAATCATGGTCATACTCTAGATAAATATTCATAGTTTAAAAGGATAAACACAATGTTAAGAATTTACTCAATGCAGCATTAGTTTATCAGTACAGTGATGTTAGTACGTAGCTTTTCTATAGCCTGTTAGGTTGTATAGTATCAAAATTATATTGTATTGCCCTAATACACCTCAATATCTCCGAACATCAGGTGGTGATTCATGCAAAGCTGCAGTCTAAAGCATGTGGTATGCAGGAAAACCTTATTAAATTAATCATTTGAATGATCCCATGCAGTTGTAACATCTAAGTTTTTCAGACATCACCTTTCTGTACATTTCCTGAAATAATAATTACGTGTTCCAGAATGTGACTTACTACATTTGCACCAACAGACTCAGTATGGGTACCAGTTGCAGTTTAGTTATAAAATTTCCATGTACAACATGAAAAATACTGTTCACAGGCAGACAAGAACAGTAAATTACTTAAAGTAAGCACCAGATCAGCAAACATGGTAAATGCTGTGGTTCTAACAATTATATGTACATTATGCCATCACAAATGAACAGCCCGGACTGCTGCCCCTAAGGGGCTCAAGGGAGAGCAGCATGACTGAGGAGGTATGCTAGGCCTTAGTCTCAGTTAAAGGGCTAATTGGTGGTGTTTCCTTTTGAGCGGCAAAAATGTAGGGTGGAGTTGCAGGGTCAGTTGGGATTTGGGGCACCATGCTTGGTTAGGGGGTGGTGTTTTGGTGGGCAGTATATAGGTCAGGTCCCTAGGGGGGTTGGTCATTCTTATCTGGAGGGTAACCAGAATCGTTCCCGCCCACCCACCCTGTTGCAATTTTGGTCAACCAACATGGAGAAATGGATGTAAGTAATTTTCGTTGCAGCAACAGGGAAAAGGAGTAGGGTATTTGAAGATGGGGGTTTGAACAAGAGAGCAAGGAGGGGAACCCAGTGCAGGAACGAGTTATCCTGGTGGTGCAATTAATTGGTGTAACTTGGGTCCTTCCTGGGTTGAGTCTCAGCAGGACATTGTCTGGGCAACGTTTGGCTATGAGCCCTCGAGCCGGGGTGGTGTGGCTGAGGGCAGGTGGTGGAGCTCTTGTTGCAATCGAGCGGTTTTTGGGACCCTTCATTTACCCCTCCTCTTTTCAGGTGCTTTCAGTGGGTATTTAAAATGTTATTTATTATTTAATGCTTTATTGTTGTCTACTAAATGGGGCTGCTGTGGCCTTTTATATATAACGTCACCCAGTCTTTGTGTTTATTTTAGGTAAGAACTCAGAAACGGGAGGGCGTAATGGTCGGTCGGGCAAGGTAAGGCCGTTTAGTCAGACTTTCAGGAGTCATGCAGAGCTGATATAGACAGTGGTATAACAATGCAGGATCCTCTAATCAGTGAAGTAACAACACAATATATAGACTGCTACACAGTGGCATACAAAGAAATCATGAGGCTCCTAGCAAGTCCTAATCCCCTCTCTACACACCACAAAAAAGTATCAATGCCAATACTGAAGCCACTGTTTTCCCCCACCCACTATACCTTTTTCATAGCCCTTATAAAATATGATACCTTCATCAATGACCCCCATATTGCACAATATCACCAACACTTAATTCCCCACAGAGTCACCCCCCCACACACAATATGATGTCACCCCAGTGCACCCTACAAAACGTGATGCTGCCATAGTAACCCCAACCCAGTATATTATCTCTCACAGCATGATGCCCCTAAAGTTCCCACCACACATTATAATGGCCCCCACAGCACCCTATACACAGTATGATGGCCCCACCCATCCAATATATATGGCATAATGACCCCATAGCCTCCTTTAAACAGTATGATGCTCCCCACAGACAGTATAAGAACTTCCACAGGCAGCATGAGGTGCCCCATGGTCTCCACACAGTATGAGGGCCCCCACACACAATTTGAAAGCTCTGCAGCCCCTGCCCAACACAAACACATTATGATACCACATTATGATACAAGGTATCATCCACACAGCAGGTGCCATCCAATGATGTAATTATGCCTGATGTACTGAATTACTCTGACGCACAGATTGACCTGAACAGTGGGAGCTAACAGGTGCTGGTGTATCGCTCCATTCAATGGTATCTACTTACTATGGATGCAGATATTGAAACTGTGACGGCAGGTGGGGGGAGTTGGAAGGGGCTGTGCCCCAACTCCCTGGACCCATAGCGGCTAGTGGCTGAATGGTCTGCCACTATGAACGGTATGCTGCAGCTGATACGTCTGCTAACCTGGTAGTTATAACTATGCTTTATAATGGTAGTAGTATGGAATTTGGAGAAATATTTCTATGTTTCCACTCATTAGCATATTGTTTTAATCAAATCACTACTTTCCAACTATTAACCTTAGAACGCGCAACCATAGAAATCAACCGTAGAAAACAAGTAACCTAGCAGGCCTGCGAGGCCCCAGGTATGCGTACTAGGGTTAAAGAAAACTGTGTGAGTGCCTACATTTACTAAACTATTCTTGTACAATAATGGATATGATTAGTGGTAGGTGCAGCTTCCTTTTCCTGTTAAAACAGGCCAACAATCAGAGTTGAATTTCCGATCTGCATATCTGTTTTCCATGTAGAAGAAAAAAAGATGAAATGATTTGTGTTTTTGTAATGTAATTAAGCACTTATCCATAGTTAAAAGATGAAGGAAACGCCTATTACACAGAGGTAATGGTTGGCACCATTACCGTAGCTACAATAACGATAAAAAGTAATAAAAAAAATAATGATTGCACTGGAACAAGTGTATAATAACATTTCAGTAATCAATAAAAATCTTAGTTTAAAACAATGTCAGTAAACTACATATTTCATACATTTAAAGATGAGAGAAGATAAAGTGGATGGAGAAATCATCTAAATTTATTGCCCTTAATTGAAACCTTTAAACCAGCGGTCAGGAACACTTGGCCTGCAACATCACTTCCTCAGGCCCCCAAGCAGATTTTTGAGTATTGTAGTGTTTGAGCCACTGGCCCTTTAATTTTACCTTAAATTGCGAGCCTGAGCACATTGAATACAACATGGGATTACATCCTGATGTTGACCAATGACTGCATCAGAAATATCTTTGTGGGTGGAGTTAGTGCACTCTGTGCTCCTGTTCCACACCTATGATGAGGGCAGTAGTTGCAGTGTCTCCTTTGTGATATATCTGCAGTAGTCCCAGTGTATTCTGTGATAATTGTACATCTTCATCAGTGTCTCCTATGTGATGTATGTGTTTCAGCCTCAGTGTCTGCTATGTGAGGTACATATATCAGTTTCAATGTTTGCTATGTGATGTATTTACTGCAGTCTCAGTGTTTCCTATGTTTGCATAAACAGCAGGCCCTTTGTGTTTTATGTGGTGTATAGATTACAGTCCCAGTGTAGTCTTTTCAATCTATATAGTGGTTTTTGGTAGTTCCATTGTAATGTATACAGCAGTCTCAGTGTTTCCTATGATGTGATGTATATGCAGTCTCAGTTTATTCTATGCGATATATACAGTAGTTTCAGTGTATCTGATGTGACATATATGCAGTAGTCTTAGTGTCTCTTCTCTGATGTATACAGCAACCTCAGTGTATCCTATGTGATATTTATATGGTAGTCTCAGTGTATGCTATGCGACATAAATATACCAGTCTCAGTGTAGCTTATGTGATGTTAATAGCAGTTTTGATGTCTCCTATGTGATGTATATACAGCAGTCTCAGTGGATTCCATGTGATATATACCACAGGCTTGTTGTCTCCTTCCTATGGGATGTATGTACAGCAGTTTTGGTGTTTACTATGTCATGTGTATAAGGCCCCTTTCACACGTCAGTGATTCTGGTACGTTTGTGCTTTTTTTTAAACGTACCAGAATCACTGACATACGCAGACCCATTATAATGAATGGGTCTGCTCACACGTCAGTGATTTTTCACTGCACGTGTCTCCGTGCAGCGTACCCGCATGTGCGTGATTGCTGCACGGAGACATGTCCATTTTTTTCTGGCATCACTGATGTTCCACGGACCACGCAGTGGTGTGGTCCGTGAAACACGTGCCAGAAAAAAACGTGCATTTAAAATAATAAACATTTTAACTCACCCGGCGTCCAGCGATGTCCTCTGCAGCCCGTTCTCCCTGCTGCTTCTAAGCCGGCTGATTATTGTCGCGCATATTCATTATGCGCGACACAGCCGACCCGGAAGCAGCTGCTGCGGGGGTCATCGCCGGCCGGATGCTGCGTCGCGGGAGCGATCAGCACCATGGACAGCGGGAGCGGGCGCAGGTGAGTTGATTTCTAAGTGCAATCACGGGCCACGGATAACGGAGCCCGGATTGCACTTAGACAACCCACGTGTGCCGTGATTCACGGCACACGCAGTGACATGTGCGTGTTTTACACGCCAGTGAAAAACGTCACTGTTTTTCACTGACGTGTGAAACGGGCCTAACAGAGTTTCAGTATCTCTTATGTGATGTATATTGCAGTCTTGGAGTTTCATATGTGATGCATATACAGCAGTCTTGGTTTCTCCTATGTAATGAGTCTTAGGTATAGTCTAGCTTACCCAAATTAAGGCTTCTGAGTAGATTTGGAACGAAAACCCCACTTCTGCTATTATGGCCAAAGGCAAAATAACAATGGAAGAGAATCCAACCATTTCTTTAATTAAAATAGTTCAAAAACTTTATTACAACAACATGATAAAAAAGGCAATCTCATTACATCAAAGCAAAATGCAATCTTATCTTTCCTATGTGTTTCAGGTTTATAACAAAACAAATTCCCTGCCATTTTTAATCATATTTTTGGAATAAAGTTTTTGAACCATTTTAATCAAATAATTTTTTGGATTATCTTCCATTATTACTATACCAGCCTCAGTGTCTGCTATGTGATGTATACAACAGTCTTGATGTCTCCTATGTGATATATACTGCTGACTTCTAATTGCTTGAGTTCTATAAACATTACGTGAGCAGTGATACATTTTCCACTTTGAGGAGATAGGCAATGAAATATATATTGGTGTTCAGTACAACTAACTGCTTTGCACAGTACTTTATAACACTAAGGCTGGTTTCACACTACGTTTATTTAACATCCGTCCATAACGTTATTTTAGCGGAAAAGCGGATCCAGTGCAAATGCGTTTTCACTTCAATGCATTTGCAATGGACTCGCGTCCACCAGTGTTCGCATGCGTTTGCGTGCGTTATAGTGAGGATCCAGCGACTTGCAGTTTTTTAACATCTTTCAAAAACGCAACTTGTAGCGTTTTTGAGCTGCGTCCAAATACTACATGTCACCGGATCCTGACTAAACAGCACGCAAACGCAGGTGAACGCTGGCGTGCTGATAGACAGGATCCTGCTTGCTCTACTGAGCATGCCCAGAACCAGTCTCGCGTGATCTGTCTCTCTCTCCTCCTCCCTCCCTCACCCTCTCTCTCTATCTCTGTCTTTCCCCCTTCCTCTCCTCCCTCTCTCTCCCACCTGAGAGCTGCGGACACTCGTAACCAAGGTAAATATCGGGTAACCACTTCTCTTAGTTACCCGATGTTTACGTTGGTTACGTGTGCAGACAGCCCTGCTCCTAGCAGCTGCAGACACTCGTAACCAAGATAAATATCGGGTATCCAAGCCCGATGTTTACCTTGGTTACGAGCGTCTGCAGCTGTCAGAAGCCGGCTCCCAGTCTAGTTCCCCTCACTCCCGATCACATGACTCCAATGCCCGCCCCTAAACATCCAGTGACAGGATCCTGCAAAATAAGACATGCGTTTGCATGCGTTTTTTGCTGTAAAAGCAGGATCCGCTTTTGCAGCAAAAAAACGTTCATGACGCATGTTAAATAAACGTAATGTGAAACCAGCCTTACCAGCACAGAGTCAACTGCTCCAGACTGATGCAAAGCTGGGAAAGCAGTTGTGAGTAGCAATATGATCCATACCACCTAACATCACATGCCTGACCAAAGGAAAGAAGCTCCAGCCATCATATTAGAGTTAATTAAATGTAATCAATCAAGTCAAACACAGCAGGATCATTTTTAGTTTGATATTTCTGTATGGCCCATGAATGATGGTATAAATTTCCAAATGGCCCTTGGCAGAAAAAAGTTCCACACCTCTACTTTAAGCCATTTTTGACATCTGCCATACATGTTCAGGAGTGGGTGTATGGTGTGGGCTCAGAAGCTTGCTTACACACCATACCCTAGCTATATACTGCATTACAGTTATGATGTCATGACGCTGTGACTTTTCATATGCTTGTGCAGGGATTTCAGAGATCATTGCAGTGGTAACACGGTGCAGTGAGGACCAAACAAGTGATGGTGAGGTGCGGAGGGGTCAGAGAGATGAGCGGTAAGGTGAGGATAAGTATCGTATTTTTCGGTTTAAAAAAATGCACCTGATTCTAAGACGCACCCCAAATTTGGAGAAAAAAAGGAGTCCATCTTATAATCTGGTGGTGTCTTACCGATTGGGGGGGGCAGCAGCGGTGGTGGAGCGGGGTCACAGGATGCAGGAGTGGTGATAGAGCAGGGCGATGCTGCGGGTGGTGTGACGGGTGTCCAGATTGAGCTATCGGCTCAATGACAAGCCACAATCTCATCTGCGCACGCACCACCTCTGGACTCCATTTTCCTTACGTCCGCTGTTGGGAGATCAATGGTCCGGAGGCGGCGCATGCGCAGATGACATCTTGAGCCGAGAGCTCCATCTGCGCATGCCCCGTCTCCAGATGCCATTATTTGAAGCCCTCTCCGCCCGCAGCATAGTAGCCCGCCGCCCCAGCACAGCGTCCACCACCCCAGCTACTGCAGCGCCAGCACAGCCGTCGCAAGACAGCGCCCGCAGCATTGCCCTTGCCTCCTGCTACCCCTGTCCACCACCTCCCGGTAAGCTACATTTAGAATATAAGACGCACCCCTCATTATCCTCCTATATTTTTGGGAATAAAAGTGCGTCTTATAATCTGAAAAATTCAGTATATCTTTTATTTTTTAGTTTTACATTTATTGCACTCTGAAATCTCTTCAGATATTACATTTGCTGAGAATAGCTTCTCTGCAAATCGAACTTCCAAGGAAAAAACACGCAAACAGGCAAATTCGTATTTTGCCTGATCCAGTCATCTCTAGTGAGCAACATTATAACACTACCTGCATAAGTCATTATGGGATTAACCCCCTACAGTACATTCAGAGCAGCTGCTAGTAACACGCCTATGACATGCATTCTGTTCAGTGATTTCCAGCTTCTGTATGGGAACGGTTAACGGGAATGGTTAACTGAAAAATAAGTAGCCTTAACTTACAAACAGCAGATACAGACTTTACCAGCAAATTCAGCAGATTTAATGTTTATATTTGTAAATATTATTTTAAATGCATAGTTACGAAAATGCAAAGCAAAATTCAGAACATTAAAACCCTCCATTGCCTCCAAGACTGCTCCCAGAATGGCTAGAAATGACCTAAAACGCCTTTTGGATGTGGTTCTGTCAAGACCCACCACGTTAGCTATCTGGATTTTGGGACTATCCTGGCAAAATCAGGATTATTATCATGTATGTAAAAGTATGTTGTTTTATTTTTCATGTCCCTATGTATATTAAAAGAACATAGTGAAAATCACAGGTTTCACCCTGGCAGTAAGCACTCACAATATCCTGCCATGTCTTGTACAATGTGGGCAGGGATAAAAGCCATTTCAATATCATAGCAGGCCGAGTAACTGTACATGGAAAGGTAACACGTCTATTACAAAGCTGGAAGCATTACAACAGGTGACGGGGACAGCTCAGCCTTTCCTCCCACGCAATGACTTCTGGACAAGTCACAGCAGAGCATGCAAACAGCATTCTCCCATATGTCAATGAGTCATAATTAGATTAGAAATAAAGACACTTTTCGGTACATCTATACATAGTTATAATACAATGAATACATAATGGCAGGGATAAAACAAATATTTTTTACCTTCCTATTTGTCAACTGGAGAGATCCACAAAAGTCAGTTCATGTGATGTTAAAGAGCAATTCAGTATATAAATGTTCTTCAACAAAATATTAACGAACCTGATATATTACACTGAACAAAAATGTTAACTCAAATCCTTTTGTTTCTGTCTATGACTTTTTCTATGTACACAAAAGGCCTTCTTCTCTCAAATATTGTTCAAAAATGTCTCTATATCTGTGTAAGTGAGCACATCTCCTTTGCTGAGATAAACCATCCACCTCACAGGTGTGGCATATCAAGATGCTGACTAGACAGCATGATTATTGCACAGGTGTGCCTTAGGGGTACTTTGCACACTACAACATCGCAAGCCGATGCTTGCGATGCCGAGCGCAATAGTCCCCGCCCCCGTCGCACATACGATATTGTGTTATAGCTGCCGTAGCGAAGATTATCGCTACGGCAGCTTCACACGGACTTGCCTGCCCTGCGACGTCGCTCTGGCCGGCGATCCGCCTCCTTCCTAAGGGGGCGGGTCGTGCGGCATCATAGCGACGTCACACGGCAGGCGGCCAATAGAAGCGGAGGAGCGGAGATGAGCGGGACGTAAACGTCCCGCCCACCTCCTTCTTTCCGCATAGCCGGCGTGAGCCACAGGACGCAGGTAGGAGATGTTCCTCGCTCCTGCGGCTTCACACACAGCGATGTGTGTTGCCGCAGGAATGAGGAACAACATCGTAACATCGGTCCTTCCGAAATTATGGAAATGCCGACGCTACACCGATGATACGATTTCGACGCTTTTGCTCGTTAATCGTATCAAAAATGATTTACACACTCCGATATCGTCAGCGACGCCGGATGTGCGTCACTTTCGAATTGACCCCACCGACATCGCAGCTGCGATGTCGTAGTGTGCAAAGTACCCCTTAGGCAGGCCACAATAAAAGCTCAGTCTATAATGTGCACTTTTACAGTATTGGAGAGTCCGAGGGGGAAGGGGGGGGGCAGAAAACCAATCAGTATCTGGTGTGATCACCATTTGTTTCACTCAGAGCAACACATCTTCACCTACAGTTGATCAGGTTGTTGATTGTGGCCTGTGGAATGTTGCTCCACTCCTCTTCAATGGCTGTGCAAGGTTGCTGGATATTGGCAGGAAACTGAGCACGTTGTCATATATGCTGATTCAGAGTATCCTAAATATGCTCAATTGATGACATGTCCGGTGAGTATGAGTAGCCGGGAAGAGGGTGCAGATTCCCGTTCTCATGGTCCCGGATCAGCAAGGGCCAGGTTTCCTTGGGCATGAGATATGCCCGGAACATGATATAAAGTTTCTTCTTCCAGTTGGCCAGGATACATTCCTTCACCGAACACTGTGACAACCAGGTCACGCCTGGGAGACATGGCATGGTAAACGGCACTACCGGAGCGGCAGCTACGGCAATAGGGACAGCCCCTGCTTCCTCCTCAGCGGACATATTACTTTTTGATCTTTTCTTTCTGACTGGCTCTGCAGCAGAACTCCTGTTCACACCTTTTGTTGTGGGCTCTGCCCACGAAGACACGCCCTCTCTGTTCCCGCACTTTTCAGTTAATGGCGTCTGTTGATTTTGCTAAGACGCCACACACAGTCCATAAATAGAAAGTTCAATTGACGCACAGTACCCAATGGTTGTGGGCACAAATATCCTGTTCATGAAGCCAAATGTAGCGCCCCACGGGGCAGGTGTTTCGACCTACTTATCGCCGGGCCAGGTGTGCAGATCCTCTGCATCATCACGGGGTGGCCTGATCCGATTTCGCTGCCCCAAGGCATACATAAAGGGATGGATGGCAGTGAACGGGAGGCAGGAATGGAGGATGGCGGTGGTAGTGACGGTTAGGAAAGTCTCTCAGATGATCATGATGCCACCTGTGGTACGCGGCCAGGTATGCGGCCGCCACTGCAGGGTCTCTCACCGGGGCAGATGTTGGGTGCAGCTGGGATGGTGTCACTCCCCATAGGCGGAGCGAGATTACCCCGGGGAGGATGATGGAGGACGGGGGTGGTAGTAGTCCCTGTTGGCGCCGCAGCGCTTGGCAATGATGCTGGTTAAAGGAGAGGCAGAGGCAGGGGCTGCAGTTCCTTTTTACTCACAGGTTGTTCAACCGCTGCCCCAGAGAACCGATCTCTGCCACAATGGGCTCCAGATGATCCCGGATCCATTGGCGGTCACCGCCACTGCCCATGAAAGTCTGTTAGTGAAGTGTTCCTCAGTTGCTATCCGGAACCCAGGCCGAACCTCCTGTTCCAACCAGTGGGCCCACGAAGAGAGAGAAACACTAACTCCAGTTGTCAGTGCTAGGTGTTATCCCAAGTTGTGCCCAGGAAGGTTCTGTCTCAAGTGTGTTGGTTGTGCCTACTTTTACCCCATGTGGTGCCTGCCCCAGTGGTTGTCCTAGCGACTAGGGAAGTCCCATGCTTCGTGATGGCTAACTATCCTGTCTGCCCTAGTCCAACCCCCTGTGAGTAAGCACCTTACTGCTGTATATGTGTGTTTTGTGAAGGCACCGGAAGGTTAACCCCCTCCTGACCCAAGATAGATATTACCCCTGAAAAGTGGTGTAATAGCCTGTGGTGCCTGAAGCCCAGGGGTGCCACATATGTAGGTGAGTGTACAGATCCTAGCAACATGAGGTGATGTCATGGATGAATTGCACAACATTGGGCTTCAGGATTTTTTCACAGTATCTCTGTGCATTCAAAATGACATCAATAAACCACTTTGTGTTGCTTGCTCATAACATATGCCTGTCCATACCATGACCTCACCGCCACCATGGGCCACTCGATTCACAACATTGGCATCAGCAAACCACTCACCCACAAGATGCCATACATGCAGTCTGCCATCTGACCTGTACAGTGAAAACCGGGATTCGTCCGTGAAGAGAACACCTCTCCAACGTGCCAACACCATCAAAGGTTATAACGATGAATTACAGTTAGATGGAGACCTTGATGAGGACAATGACCATGCAGATCAGCTTCCCTGAGACAGTTTCTTACAGTTTGTACAGAAATTATTTGGTCAAGCAAACCAATTGTTGCAGCAGCTGTCTAGGTGGCTGGTCTTAGGCGATCTTGGAGGTGCAGATCCTGGATGTTGAGGTCTTGCTCTGGTGTGGTTACATGTGGTCAGCGGTTGTAAGACTGGTTGGATGTACTGCCAAAGTCTTTGAAATGCCTTTGGAGACAGATTATGGTAGAGAATTGAACATTCAATTCACAGGCAACAGCTCTGGTGGACATTCCTGCACTCAGCATACCAAATTCATGCTCCCTCAAAACTTGCAACATCTGTGGCATTGTTCTGTGTGATAAAACTGCACATTTTAGAGTGGCCTATTACTGTGGCCAGCCTAATGCACACCTGTGCAATAATCATGCTGTCAAATCAGCATCTTGATATGCCACATCCGTGAGGTGGATGGATAATATCAGAAAAGGAGAAGAGCTCACTAACACAGATTTAGACAAATTTGTGAACAATATTTGAGAGAAAAAGGTATTTTGTGTACACAGAAAAAGTCTTAGAAAAATGGGAGCAAAAACTAGTATTGCCCTTATGTTTCTCCAGTATATATCATGTCAAATATTAATATTAATAGTGACTTTTCAGATTGCTCTCAGACAATCTCCTGCAGTGAATGACCTGATTTTCATCTAGAGTTCATTGCTGTTGTGTTTAAGGCTAATTAAACTTTAGATTATTTTCTTCACAACATAGAGAAGTTATTTGTAGTTGATGGGGAGACATTTGCTGCACTGATTTTTCTGTAAACAGAAAATAAGTACAATAATCTTAATGTTATTTATTTTCTTTAAGAATGAGCAAGTCACAGTGTCTTCTAGAAATGGTTAGAGACTTGCTAAATATATCATCCAAATTGTTCACACACTTTGATTGCCAATTGGAAATACCAAGAACCACTGCATAGTTGTGTCAAAAAAACAGATGACTGTGGATCAGTGACATGAAGGGACAGTTACCACAGTGTTCTTGTAGTTCATACATTTAACATTTTTCAGTGGAAAGAACTACTCTACATGTTTTATTGTGTATGAAATTTTTCCATTGACTTCTGGACAGAAGAATGTTATGTAATCTGCTACACATTTTAAGGCCCCCTGCGCACTGGAAAACGGAATTTTCTCAAGAAAATTCCGCAGGGTCTGAAAGATTACCGCACCTGCGGTAAAAAACGCGGCAAACCGCACCCCGTGGTTTGCTGCGGTTTTACCGCGATTTTGCTGCGGGTCGGTACATGTGTTTTAATGCATTCAATGCAATAAAGCACATTGAAGAATGAAGAAAAAAAAGAAAAAAAAAAGTCATTTCCTTCCAAGATAGATAGTAGATAGATAGATAGATAAATAGACAGAAGAATAGATAGAATGATAGATAGATAGATAGATAGATAGATAGAGGACAGATCAATCAACAATCAACACGCTGCAGTTCTCCCGAGTGGTAATGTGTTGTTGAGGCTGATTTCAGTACAGTGAGTCGCGGATGGATCAGTCTGCAAGCGTCGTGGGACCTCGGTGGATTACGCCGGAGCTGTGTGTTTGGGGGGGGGTTAATAAAGGGGTGAAAGAGGGGGCTTTTTTGTGTTTTATTTAAAATAAAGGATTTTTCGGTGTGTTTGTTCACTTTACTTACAAGTTAATCATGAAAGCTGTCTCATAGACGCTGCCATGATTAAAGCCTGGACTTAGTTGCGGCGATGCGCTGCCATTAACTCATTATTACCCTGATTGCCACCGCATCACGGCAGTCAGGAAGAGCTGGGACACTCCGGGACTGCCGCATAATGGATGCGACAGTCCCGGGGCAGCGGCGGGCTGATATTCTCGGCTGCGGGAGGAGGGGGTATTAACCCTGGCCCTCGCTCTCCCCAGCCTGAGAATACCGGGCCGCCGCTGTGTGTTTACCTCGGCTGGATGGTAATAATATGGCAGAGCCCACGTGTTTTTTTTTATATGTCCGTTTGATTTGTATGTGCATTCTATATGTCTGTGTCTGTGTGTGAGTGTGATGTGTGTGTGTTCTATGTCTGTCTGTGTCTGTGATGTGTGTGTGTTTACTCTCTGCTCCGCTTCCTCTTCCTGTCATAATGACATCACTTCCCTGCAAACCGCAAGGTAGTGATGAACATTATGTCCCGAAACTACGAAATACTGCAGGGAATAACGCAGGAAAACGCAATGAACCGCACAGAATTTGCTACCTGCGTTATTCCCTGCGGGATTTCCCAATTACATTGCAGTCAATGGAGTGAAATGCCACAGCGATGTGCGGAAAAGAAGTGACATGCAATTGTTTTTGCTGCGGGAATCACGCAGCAAAACATGCAGCTGTCAAAATCCGCATAGTGCGCACAACATCGCTAGTGACAGGTGAGTATCCTGCCAGCAGTGTGTGTGCAGGGACGTCCAAGAGGTCATCGGATTTCCCAATGAACTCTGATGACCTCCTGATGACACCCCTGCAACAACTGCGTTTCAGCGAGTGTTACGATGGTGACTTCCAGGGGTTCATGAGAGTTCATTGGGAACCCTGATGAGTCCCTGGATGTCACTGCACAAACTGCTGTATACTCACCTGTCACCAGCGATGTCCCCGGTGATGTCCCCAGCAATGCTGTCCTCGGCTGTGCTGTACCCAGCCTGTCCCCACGATGTTCCGGCTTCCAGATCCTCAGGCAGTGAATAATCGATGAAAATAATGAGAGGGGATCAGGAGCGGGACGCAGCAGAGCCGGAGACAGCATCGCTGGATACAGGTTAATATAGAACATCTTTTCATTACAGAGACACGTGTTTTACCCGGTACGTGTCACACATATGCAAACACGGATGTCACACGTGTGACACACGTATGACACACGTATGACCATAACCATGCGTGTGACTGGTACCTGATTAAACACGGACGTCTGAAACCAGCCTAATCAAGAGATCTTGGAATAAAAATAAGTTCCACAATTGGAAGTGTTAAAATAATGTTCCTGTGCTGAAATAATCTTATATATATGTCCCTGCTATGTACTGTATAATAGCCATGTCTGACCATAGAAAAACCAGGGAAAGGAAAAACCCTGTTAAAATGTAACTTTTAATAATAACATTAAAAGCTAAAATGACCAACAACACACAACTTAGGGGCACTTTGCACACTACGACATCGCAGGTGCGATGTCGGTGGGGTCAAATAGAAAGTGACGCACATCCGTCGTCGCTGTCGACATCGTAGTGTGTAAAGCATTTTTGATACGATTAACGAGCACAAAAGCGTCGTAATCATATCATCGGTGTAGCGTCAGACATTCCCATGATTTGGGAAAGACCGATGTTACGATGTTGTTCCTCATTCCTGCGGCAGCCCACAGTGCTGTGTGTGAAGCCGCAGGAGCGAGGAACATCTCCTACCTGCGTCGCGGCCGGCTATGCGGAAGGAAGGAGGTGGGCGGGATGTTTACGTCCCGCTCATCTCCGCCCCTTCGCTTCTATTGGCCGCCTGCCGTGTGACGTCGCTATGATGCCGCACGACCCGCCCCCTTAGGAAGGAGGCGGTTTGCTGGCCAGAGCGACGTCGCAGGGCAGGTGAGTGCATGTGACGCTGCCGTAGCGATAATGTTCGCTACGGCAGCTATCATCATGATATCGCAGCTGCAACGGGGGCGGGGACTATCGCGCTCGGCATCGCAGCATCGGCTTGCGATGTCCTAGTGTGCAAAGGGCCCCTTAGGTAGGGTGCACTAGGTATAATATAATAACAAGAATGGCAAGGTGGGATAAAACTCAATTAACCCTAAATAAGCCCTTAATTGTCTATCCCTACCTGGCAATGGAGGGTATGATGCCCTAGAGTTGTGGCACACCCATTCACTGATGGGAATCCCTAGATTTCCCTAATACACCCTACACTATACTAAAAAACACCAAGTGTACTAAACAGACTAAATAGTCATGGGCCACAAAAAATGGTAGAATAAACATTTATCTGAAAACGATGTCCAAAGACAGAGTATGTAAGGATTCTCATTTTTTACAGTAAAGATTAGCTCACACATAGTTGTTTCATTATCCTTAGAGCTGGGCGGACTCACAAAAAACTCACTTTTAAAAAAAATACCGGATCCGCTCCTGATTCCGGCCCCTATATAAGTCTAAGAGGATCAGAATACAGAAATTAAAAACAGTGGTAGAAAGGATACAGATATGGGAACGTGGGTGGTGGACTTACCAAGGCTCCGGTATGGCTGTACTTTGCTCCTGGGCCTCGCTTTCACTTCCTGGGCTGCTAATCACAGTCAGACGCACAGTCAGGCGTGCCCCCACCCTGAGTGTCAGCGTGTCAGCTGACTGAATCCAATCAGAGGCGCCAGGATGGCCGGTGGGTGGGGAAAGCAGTGTAACTAAAGGAGCCCATACAGTTTAGCATCTACTGTGAGCTTAGAATGTATGGGCTCATTCCAGGTTAGTGGGCGTGACTGACTTGGTTGGTGGGTGTGGCGATGTTTCCTCTCGTCCACTACAAGCATGCAAGGGGGGGCATTTTCCCCCTGTACTCCCCCTATCTGAGGGTCTCTCCTCCAGACTCCTGCTTCTATTATAACCACCTCCATGCTCAAGTGGACTTGGAACAATACATTTCATTCTGGCTGGAAACATCGGCCAGCATTTTTAACATGCCCCTATTATGTGATAAAGGAGTGTTGAAATGACGTCATACCTGGAAGGAGCCGGTACATTGTAGGATCTACTGCTCATATCATGGTATAAAAATAAATAAAATAATTGGAGCAGGGTCTCCCCCCCCGGTATTCTGGCACCCAGCACAGATAAAGCCCACAGCTACAGGCTGCAGCCCTGAGCTTATCTTGGCTGGGTATCAAAAGAAGAGGAACCACATGTGGCTTTTTTATTATTTAAATAAATAAATAAAAAAGAAAAACACAACCTGCGGTCCCCCCAATTTTGATACCCAGCCAAGATATAGCCAGCTGTGGGCTGGTATTCTCAGGCTGGAGAGAATATAAGCCTCCAACCACCTGGACTTGCCGCATCCATTAGATGTGACAAGCCCGGAGCTTTAACGGGTCTTACCGAATGATCTGTTGTGGTGGCAATCGGGGTAATAGCAGGGGTGAATAACAGCGCACAGCTGCTACTTAACCCTAGGTTAGTGATGGCACAGGTGTCTATGAGACACCCCATCCCTTACCTGTAAGTGACAGTAAAAAAGCACAAGCACAGAAAAAAATCCTTTATTTGGAATAAAAGACAAAAAACCCATCCTCTTTCACCACTTTATTGACCCCAACACACTCTGCAGGTCCGATATAATCCATACGAGGTACCACAGCAATTTAGCTACATCTGACAGTCACAGTGAGCGGCCATAGAGCACCATGACCACTCGCTGTGCACTCCACAGAATGAATGAGCCGCGATGAGTGATGACTGGATGCAGGGAGACGTGTCAAATAGGCTGGGGGCACATCTGACTGCAACTAATCATAGATGCCAGGGCATCAGGTGGGTGGGGAAATCCGAGCATATCAAATGAGCTGCACAGGGAGGCAGCAGGAGCAGCATTCAGCAGCGGGGGAGCAGCGTACAGCCGGCGGAGCCTTGGTAAGTATGAAGCGCTCGCTTCATTCTTATTTTTTTTATTTTTCCTTTATTTTATTAAATCTTTCGAGATCTGCATCAAACAGCCAGAAGCCCGGGTCCGGCACCTAGGCAACTGTGAAAACGCGCGGATCCGTACTTTTATAAGCCAGGTCCGCCCAGCCCTAATTATCCTTTTGCTACAGTTTAAATTGAACCTGTTAAGTGCAATAACCCAGAACCACGAGCAGTTCTGTGTGCATATTGCTATTCCCTGTCTAACCGTAACTATATCTAGTAGCATAGATAAAGAGATCTTTAGAAAAAGTATTTCTAAAGATCATTGATGATATACTAGTGAGTGCAGGGAATAGTGACAAGGGTGTTAGTTCTTGCGCTCATTCCGTCCTCTTAGCATGGTAGCACACCCACAGGGGCGTGTTAACATGCTATTCAATGCAGCATCATCAACGGTGACGCGCTTACATGTGTCTGCTGATCTTAGTGCCCGCCACTTCCGGTCATGCACAGATACCCGATTTTTATAGGCCTGTCAATAAAGTCAGGCCATGAATATTGTGGCAATTGCAAAGAAAATGAAAACTATAAGTTACTGAGTTATTTGTTAATTAAAATGTCTGAGATTAACACTGGTACAGACACGTTACATTTATCCTACCACAATTATTATGTCTGTTAATAAAGGAAAATTGGGCTTAGATGAAAGGGAGAAAAATAAAAAGGAACGTGTGAAGGAATTTTCATTAAGTCTTATTTTAGAAAATCAGTGATGACAGCATTGTTTTTTATTCTTAGAAACAGACATGGACTGCAGAGAAAGAGAAATGCCAGTGTGTACCGTGCCTATTTATCCCGTAGACTGCATGGCATGTATAACTGCCTGTATCGCTGTTCTTGATGGGATTGATGAGGAGAATTGACAATAGAATATTTGATGTGGTGGGTTAACAAACCCCAACAAACCTGGGAGGTTCTCTGCTTGAGGGCTTCCTACCTACCAATAATTATATAACAAAAACATTTTTCTAGATCAAGTAAACATATGAAAGGAATACTGATTTGCAACATCTTGCAAGTATTACACCATGTAAAGTAACCAAAAATCATTTGGTTGTTCTGGAAAATGTGATTATTCTATGGAGTTTAGCATATCAAACATTTATTTTTCTGTTTGACTGTTTCTGATTTAAATGTACGTCCAAAACGCTTTTCAACATAACGGATACTGTATGCACACGTTAGAGAATAGAGCAATATATATATAGTACAGACCAAAAGTTTGGACACACCTTCTCATTCAAAGAGTTTTCTTATTTTCATGACTCTGAAAATTGTAGATTCACATTGAAGGCATCAAAACTATGAATTAACACATGTGGAATGAAATACTTAACAAAAAAGTGTGAAACAACTGAAAATGTGTCTTATTTTCTAGGTTCTTCAAAGTAGCCACCTTTTGCTTTGATTACTGCTTTACACACTCTTGATGAGCTTCAAAAAGGTAGTTACCGGAAATGGTCTTACAAAAGTCTTGAAGGAGTTCCCAGAGATTCTTAGCACTTGTTGGCCCTTTTTCCTTCACTCTGCGGTCCAGCTCATCCCTAATCATCTCGATTGGGTTCAGGTCTGGTGACTGTGGAGGCCAGGTTATCTGGTGTTTTACCCCATCACTCTTCTTCTTAGTCAAATGGCCCTTACACAGCCTGGAGGTGTGTTTGGGGTCATTGTCCTGTTGAAAAATAAATGATTTTCCAACTAAACGCAAACCGGATGGAATAGCATGCCGCTGCAAGATGCTGTGGTAGGCATGCTGGTTCAGTATGCCTTCAATTTTGAATAAATCCCCAACAGTGTCACCAGCAAAGCACCCCCACACTATCACACCTCTTCCTCCATGCTTCACAGTGGGAACCAAGCATGTAGAGTCAATCCATTCACCTTTTCTGCGTCGCACAAAGACATGGTGGCTAGATCTAAAGATCTCAAATTTGGACTCATTAGACAAAAGAACAGATTTCCACTGGTCTAATGTCCATTCCTTGTGTTCTTTGACCCAAACAAGTCTCTTCTGCTTGTTGCCTATCCTTAGCAGTGGTTTCCTAGTAGCTATTTTACCATGAAGACCTGCTGCACAAAGTCTCCTATTAACAGTTTAGAGATGTGTCTGCTGCTAGAACTCTGTGTGGCATTTACCTGGTCTCTAATCTGAGCTGCTGTTAACTTGCGATTTCTGAGGCTGGTGACTCGGATAAACTTACCCTCCGCAGCAGAGGTGACTCTTGATCTTCCTTTCTTGGGGCGGTCCTCATGTGAGCCAGTTTGTTTGTAGCATTTGATAGTTTTTGCCACTGCACTTGGGGACACTTTCAAAGTTTTCCCAATTTTTCGGACTGACTGACTGACCTTCATTTCTTAAAGTAATGATGGCCACTTATTTCTCTTTACTTAGAATTTGTATTATGGCAAGAAAAAAGCAGCTAACAGTCTATTCAGTAGGACTATCAGCTGTGTATCAACCAGACTTCTGCACAACAGAACTGATGGTCCCAACCCCATTTATGAGGCAAGAAATCCCACTTATTAAATCTGACAGGGCACACCTGTGAAGTGAAAACCATTTCCGGTGACTACCTCTTGAAGCTTATCATGAGAATGCCAAGAGTGTGCGAAGCAGTAATCAAAGCAAAAAGTGGCTACTTTGAAGAACCTAGAATATAAGACATATTTTGATCATCTCATCTCTTTTCCTCTGCTGAATTCTAACTCCGCTTTCTGTTTATAGCAATGAAATGGTGCATATGATTAGTTCTAACTGAGCTTGTTCTTGTATGTAGAAACCTTATTTCACTTGCTCATGAGGTTTATGATCCTGCTAGCATGCAAGCCTGTTTGTTGTTATTACAATTTATTGCCTCTTTTTGTCTCAAGTTAGCTGATTGATTGATTGATTGATTAACGAGCTAAATTGACCCACATCTCAGCACAAACCTTCCTATATAAGTAAACCTAGCTAAGGGGAAGCATTTATGCAGGGGGCATTTGTGCAGATTTTATTCAAGTGCTGGTTTTAATAAGTGTACCGCAGTTATTCATGGCAGTTGGACAGGGCAGGAGACAGGTAAGGCATGTAAGACAAACAAAGAAACTTGCTCCAAATTTTTGTGTATTGCAAAATGTTTCCACCCTAGTTATTTGTACCATTTATATGCTAGCTGCTTCAATCCCTCATTTCTACCGCTCTTTCACACACCCAGTGCACTCCATCTATATCAGTCCTGCTCTCCTCTCCTATGTACTGCTCTCATTCTCTTTTCCAAATTATAAACCATCAAGATCCATTCACTCCCACCATGCAACGTAATAGACATTCTCATAAATCTCTTAACCACATGCTCACTCTCTCTATTTTCCTTCTCCTTTTAGCAGGAGATATTGCATCTAATCCAGGACCATCTTATAATAGTAAGCTCAATTCCTTCCCAGGCATACTCAGAAACCCTCTAAATCTCATTCATATTCCTTGCATACCTTCTGTCTCTTTTAACTGTTCCCTTTGGAACCCACGATCAGCATGTAACAAACTCTCCTTCATCCATGACTTCTTCCTTTCCAATTTCCTTAACCTCCTGGCTCTTACTGAGACCTGGATTCAGCAGTCAGACACCACCGCTGCTGCTGCTGCTCTCTCATATGGTGGCCTACAATTTTCACACACCCCTAGACTTGACAACAGATCAGGTGGAGGTGTTGGTCTGATGCTTTCCCCAAACTGCACTTTTCAGGTCATTCCTCCTGTTCCCTCACTTATCTTCCCTTCTTTTGAGGTTCATACTGTCAGGATTTACAGACCCTTCTCCCTGCAAGTAGCAGTTGTGTATCGCCCTCCAGGCCCAACCAGTCAGTTCTTGGATCATTTCACCACCTGGCTCCCACATTTCCTAGCCTGTGACCTCCCCACTCTTGTCATGGGGGACTTTAATATCCCTATTGATGATCCCATTCATCTCAAAACTCCTGGAACACCTGGTTCATTCCCGTCTAATTCGCTATATGTCAGATAACTCTCTCCTTGACCCTCCACAATCCGGTTTCCGCTCCTTACATTCTACTGAAACTGCCCTTACTAAAGTCTCTAATGATCTACTTACAGCTAAATCTAATGGTCACGACTCCCTGCTGATCCTCCTGGATCTCTCTGCTGCATTAGATACTGTGGATCACCAGCTCCCTATGCCCCGCTCTATCGGCCTCAAGGACACCATTCTTTCTTGATTCTCCTCTTACCTCTCTGACCGCCCATTCACTGTATGCTTTGTTGGCTCCTTTTCCTCTCCTCTTCCCCTTACGGTCGGGGTTCCTCAGGGTTCAGTCCTAGGGCCCCTCCTGTTCTCTCTATACACAGCCCCTATTGGACAAACAATCAGCAGATTTGGTTTCCAGTACCATCTCTATGCTGATGACACCCAACTGTACACATCTTCTCCTGACATCACCCCTGCACTATTACAAAATACTACTGATTGTCTGTCCGCTGTCTCCAACAACATGTCCTCCCTCTATCTAAAACTGAACCTATCAAAAACTGAACTTCTTCTGTTTCCTCCCTCTCCTAACCTTCCAAAACCCAATATTACCATTTCTGTGTGTGGCTCTACTATTACACCCCAGCAGCACGCCCGCTGTCTTGGGGTTATATTTGACTCCGATCTCTCCTTCACTCCCCACATTCGTTCACTTGCTCGTTCTTGTCAATTCCACCTCAAAAACATCTCTAGAATTTGACCTTTTCTTACCGTTGACTCTGCAAAAACTCTTACTGTCACTCTCATTCATTCTCGCCTGGATTATTTTAATTCTTTGCTATTTGGTCTCCCTGTTACTAAACTCTCCCCTCTCCAATCCATTCTGAATGCTGCAGCCAGGATCATTTTCCTCTGCAACCACTTCACTGATGCCTCTGCTCTTTGTCAGTCATTGCACTGGTTGCTTATTCGCTACAGAATCCAACATAAACTTATCACTCTCACTCACAAAGCTCACCCTACATCTCCTCCCTAATCTCTGTTTATCACCCCACCCATGCCCTCCGCTTTGCTAATGACCTAAGACTGACATCCTCAACAATTCGAACCTCCCACTCCCGTCTTCAAGATTTCTCACGAGCTGCGTTTATGCTCTGGAACACACTACCAAGAGCAATCCGATTGATTCCCAACATCCACACCTTTAAGCGGGCCCTAAAAACGCATTTCTTTAGACTAGCCTATCACCTCACTGCCCTGATCTAATCTAGACCCTTTCTGCCCTTCATAACAAAAAATGTACTTCAAATTCTTGTCCCCTGTACCTGTATAAATTCTGGCCAATGACGGGTTCATGCAGCTGCTCGATGGCTGGACCATATATAACAGGCTTTTCTCCCCCCAATCACCTTTTGTGCCTCCCCTATTTCCTCATAGACTGTAAGCTTACGAGCAGGGCCCTCACTCCTCCTGATATCTTAATTTTGTTTTTTTGTATTGTCTCAAATTCTCTGTACATGTCCCCTCTCAACTGTAAAGCGCTGCGGAATATGTTGGCGCCATAGAAATAAAACATTATTATTATGATATTATTATTATTTTCAGTTGTTTCAAACTTTTTTGTTAAGTATTTCATTTCACATGTGTTAATTCATAGTTTTGATGCCTTCAATGTGAATCTACAATTTTCAGTCATGAAAATATAGAAAACATTTTGAATGAGAAGGTGTGTCCAAACTTTTGGTCTGTACTGTATATATATACACGAGGGACTGCTGATAAGTCTTTGGCTTTACCCAGACAGAAATGAGATAAGATGATGAAACTTTACATTTATTCCACATACTCTCCACTGATGTCAACACACTTCATACATCGGTATTCCAAGTTCTGTAAGCCTGGGAAAAAGAAGGATTTAAGTTGTGTCTCAAACCAGGCATGCGTAGCAGCCATGGCATCAGAAATGGTGTGAAATTTGGTACCCTTGAGGTGTTTCTTCAGGTTTGGAAACAGATGATAGTTGGAGGAAGCTAGATTTGGTGAATAAGGGGGGTGGTCAACCAGCTGCCAGTTTTGCCGTGGTCGCTTGTGCAATGTAATGTGGAGGCGTTGTCTTGCAGAAACAAGATTCCTTTGGACAGCTTTCCGCACCTTCTGGCCTTCAGAGCTGCCTTCAATTGGGCCAAAAGTTCAATGTAATACCTTGCATTGATGGTAGAACCCTTTTGAAGGTAGTCCACTAGCAGCACGCCCTCCTTATCCCAGAACACAGATGCCATCACCTTAGTGGGTGATTTTTGCACCCTGAACTTCTTTGGATGAGGAGAACCACTGTGACTCCACTCTTTTGACTGCTCCTTATTTTCAGGGTCATGGACTAATCACCGCCGGCTGCTGCGGTGAGCTGACGGCGATTCCTGCACGTCTGCTGATTTGAACAGACATGTGTTGCTTACAGGTAAAGGTGGATCCATGATCCACCTGCGCCTCTTAACCCCTTAGATCACATTGTCAAAATGTGACAGCACGATTTAAATGGCCGCAGGGGGGGGGTCGCCTTACCCCACCGCCATGGGGGAAATCGCCATGAGCAGCTGATGGTTTCTGTTGCTCGGACATGAACTTCTGTGAAAAGTCCGAGCTCGATTTCTGAACACTAGGTATCCGGTATGAACCCCAAACTTTACTGTTTGAGTTTGCTCATCCTTAGTCACTGCTCTTTAGACTTTTCGGGTCATACTGCCCTCTATATGAGCTGGAAGTCTCTTTTACAATTTAAGTTTGTAGACAGAAAAAGGAGAAATGCACAGCTCACTGGAGAAAATTGAAGGTGGTGGTGCACGAACAACCTGCTTCAGCTGGCAGGTGAAAAACAAAATTAGAAGGTGAAAAAATCCAGCAGCAGCAAATAAAATCTAAAAATTTATTTACGCATAATTAAAAAGCCCATAACAAAAATTGTTTAAGAGCCTTTTTTTCACTTGAAATGCATTGACGTTTCTTTGCTCTGTACTCACCCTAACAATTTTTGTTATTGGCTTTTTAATTATGCTTAAATATATTTTTACATTTTACTTGCTGGTGCTGGATTTTTTCACCTTCTAATTTGGTAAGTTCGTGGAGCCTTGTTCTGATGTTCTATAGACTTACATTGTAAAAGCGACTTTCGAGTCATGCAGAGCGCAGTATGACCCAGACAGTCTAAAGAGCAGTGATGTAACTTACAAGGAAATCCAGATGGTGCTGGAGACTGTAGAAGATTACTATCAGTGAATATATTAACACACTTAGCCTACAGTACACACACATACAGTATATAGAGCTTTAGGTGGGAAAAAGTTAATAAGAAGGCTTCTTTAAGCAGCCCATCAGAGGCTCTTCGGAGAGAAAATGAGCACTGATACTAGTACATACTGTACAACAAAGTACTAGTTACGAAAGAAGTTTCTTTTACAAGTAATAAAAAAGTGGTCCTAGATGTCAGTGTTGTCAATGCAACCCTCAAAATAAAAAATAACTGTAATATCGTGGTATATGGGTAGACTAAATTAGAGCTTAGAGCCTAGAATTTGTCATCAGTTCTGTTGATACAAATATTAGATTGGCATAAACAGTTTATTCCTATGGCTAGTAAAATCTAGGATTTGTATCTGAATTTATTAATGACCTTTCAAATTATTTTGTGCAGATAAACAGTCTTCCTCTGAATCATTTATTCTTTTGTAGACGGTAAAATTTTCTAATTACAAAGTGACTGAGAATTTGCATACCTTGGCACATTCCCCTGTCCTTAACAAACCTTTGTCATACACTACTTAAATGTCTTCTCTCTCTTTCTATAATTTAAAGCATTTCAAATTGTTACTTTGGCAGCTTCTCTGCAGCACACACACTTTTGGCATCCCTTCAGAACTAAAACAGTGGCTTTTTGCCATATGGATTGCTCAATTAATTGACTTTCTCAATTGGGCTACAAGTACATGTGATTTCACCACATATTCAAGGAAGACACTAAAATATTCTAACATTGTCGACAAGCTATTTAGGAGAATGTAATTGGGCAAGAGAATTTCAGTCCTTGACATAGATGATTCTATTACTGGCAGAATATCAAAAGGGAATACACATTTCATTGCAATGATACATTTTGTTCTTCTTTATGAAAAATAATATTTTGTGAAAACAAGATATAGTGGTCCCCGGGGTTCAAATAGGCTTAGATCAGAATATTTACAACAGATTATGGCCTTCTCTGGACTATCATAACTCAAAACTAAGTTTAACAAAGAAATGTCACACTGGGGCAAGTGAACACCTGGCATGCGTGCAAGAGTTGGGGTACACTTGGAAGATGTAAAGGAAGACCCTGACAATAGGGAGAGGGGTCACCACCTAACTCACTTGTGGCTGATCCATGAGCTCGCTAACATCCCTAGATGGGTCCTTCCCCCCTGTGCGCGATCACATTTCTGGCCCTGGCGGACCCTGAACTAGCCCTGATTAGAGGGCAGGCCTGCAAGACACTAGCCTTACTAATATAAAGACAACATGAGTTAGGGGACACAAATAAGGGAGGCAGATTCCACAAAGACTCCAATTCTTCTCCATAGAGGGACTCCACTGCATTTAGTGGACATATAACCACATTTTTCTCTGGAGGCAACTCCTTCACAGGTCAAGATAAAATTAACTATAGCCGGCATAGGAGAGTGTAGGGAGTGGGTTTATGTAGTGGAAGGGAGTGGCTTCAGTTGGGATTAACAACTACATGTCCTTCACAGCAGGATAGAAAATAAACTTTAACGTCTTCAGCACCAAATGGAATTAAATAAACTTCTACTCAGGATAAAGGACGAGTGGGCTTTAAAGAAGATCTTCGATCGACTAAACGATGTGACCTTCTGATCCCCGATCTCCCTGAGGTCTCATCAAGCCGCAATAGACTCATGACAAGAAATTCACACTTAGCAAAGATCTGTGGTGCATGTAACTATAGGACTCTAATTTAACTTCCAAAAATCATGTGAATGACCAGAATATACAAAAAACAGCCTATTAAATTGATTACAAACAACACACAATATATTACTGATTTACTGTTTAGCATTGGCTAACTGGAATACAGTAGAAAGCTAAAAAAATTGGTTTAATTTTTTCCGCAATTCCATATACTATACTACTATCTACAGTACCTATACAACTTTTACTGTGTTACTATCTAGCTGCCAGTTTACCAACATTTCAGTATCTAAAACTAGGACATTAAATCTTACCCAAGTAACACCCCAAAAAGGCTTACATTCCCCAAAAAGCCCTGCCCTTTTGTGCTCGTTTGCAGGATTGCCCCTGTATATTTGGGACTCTTAGCAAATATGTCCTTATCATGTACTGTTCTGCAATGTGTTTGTTCTACATGCACTCGACAGTCCCATTACCTACACAAGTACAGTGCCTTGCGAAAGTATATGGCCCCCTTGAATTTTTCAACCTTCTCCCACATTTCAGGCTTCAAACATAAAGATCAAAATTTTAATGTTATGGTGAAGAATCAACAACAAGTGGGACACAATTGTGAAGTTGAGCAAAATGTATTGCTTATTTTAAACTTTGTAAAAAAATAAATAACTTAAAAGTGGGGCGTGAAATATTATTCGTCCCCTTTACTTTCAGGGCAGCAAACTCACTCCAGAAGTTCATTGAGGATCTCTGAAAGATCCAATGTTGTCCTAAATGACTGATGATGATAAATACAATCCACCTGTGTGTAATCAAGTCTCTGTATAAATGCACTTGATCTGTGATAGTCTCAGTGTTCTGTTTAAAGCACAGAGAGCATCATGAAGACCAAGGAACACAACAGGCAGGTCCGTGATACAGTTGTGGAGAAGCATAAAGCTGGATTTGGTTACAAAAATATTTCCAAAACTTTAAACATCCCAAGGGGCACAGTGCAAGCGATCATATTGAATTGGAAGGGGTATCATACCACTGCAAATCTACCAAGACCCGGCCGTCCATCCAAACTTTCATCTCAAACAAGGAGAGACTGATCAGAGATGCAGCCAAGAGGCCCATGATCCCTCTGGATGAACTGCAGAGATCTACAGCTGAGGTGGGAGAGTCTGTCCATAGGACAACAATCAGTCGTACACTGCACAAATCTGACCTTTATGGAAGAGTGTCAAGAAGAAAGCCATTTGATATCCATAAAAAGTGTCATTTATAGTTTACCACAAGCTACCTGGGAGACACACCAAACATGTAGAAGAAAGTGCTCAGGTCAGATGAAACCAAAGTTGAACTATGGTATGAAATTGTTTGGTAGCCAATCTGTATTATGATGTACAGTAGTGACAATGTCTTCCCTCACACTAACGATTCTGCCCTCTTGGGGGATGGTGGCTTGCAAAGAACCAGGGGAGGATATTATAGTTAACAGAAATTCTTTTACTGAGGTAGAAGTTGAAAAGACATTACAGAATACTGGGATGAGACTGGATGGTATTTACATTTGCAATTGAAAGAATTTTCACTTAGATGGTTTATACATGGCAGTACCTTACATTTCTTCTTTCATACGCTCTCACAATCATACAGCTCCATATTAGCAGAATCCATCTTTACTACTTCTTGCATACTTGCTGCAGCAGCCAGGTTTCGTGATGCTTCCAATAGGCAAGACATAGAATTAATGCTCTAAATCTTGCACACTGGGTAGGGAATTTGTAATCCACCACTGTTACCGGGTGATGTTGTCCAACCCATAGCAGTGTCAGGGACTACCAATAGCTTTGCTCCACTATTGTTTCCAACTATGCTCACATTTGGGCCTCTCTCGGTTTCACACGAAGCTGTGCTCACTTCCAGGACAATGCTTCTGCCAATCTTTCTAGATTCCTGTTCAGGTAGAATCTGCTTTCTGTCTGGTTGATACTCACTGTGCTGTAACTACAGGCACTATGGTGAACTAGGCATAAACAGTCTTTTATGTAGCTAAAGACCCTCCCTGATCTTAGTAACTGAGATAGAAACAGAATTATTGGTAAATTAAAACTGGTTTTGGAACAGCCAAACTCGCTTCAAGGTCAGGTTGTGACAGTTTCATGTCACCATGGTAAGGCTATGTGCACACGCTGTTTTTTTTACGCCGCGTTTTTGGCCGCTAAAAACGCGCAAAACGCACCCGCGGCAAAAAAACGCAGCAAAAACGCATGCGTTTTTGCTGCGATTTGGTGCATTTTTGGCTGCGTTTTTGATCTCTGCATTTTTCTGCGTTTTTCCAATGCATTGCATGGGGGGAAAACGCAGAAAAACGGAGGAAAGAATTGACATGTCCATTTTTTTTTTAAGCTCAAAAACGCAGCTTAAAAAAAAGTTGTGTGCGGACAGCAAAAATGAAAACACATAGACTTTGCTGGGGAAGCAAAGTTATGCAGTTTTGTGGCCAAAAACGCACCCGAAAAACGCCGCGAAAAACGCACTCTGTGAACTTACCCTAAGCCTGATTCCAGTAAGAAGACACAAGATAGTGATATGGCAACAGCTGGGTCTCTTTCAGGCAGGGGCATAACTAAATTATTGGTAGAGGAAGGTTGAACTAGATAAACCTAGGTCTTTTTTTCAACTTATGTAACTATGAAACTATGTAAATTAGGTGCAGGGGTTGCAATTGCAACTGTGCCTTGGAGTCAAGCGGGGCTCAAAAGGCACCTTTTCGCCCATATGAAAAGACCATTATAATTAAAGACTTGCAATAATTGGGGCCCCGTTAATGCTTTTGTCAAGAGCTTCGAATTACGCCACTGATTCTAGGCAAAGATTTCAAAGCATGCTGGGATTTCATTATGTACTGTTTAGGGCTGCATATCAGTTGGAGTTGGAGATTTGGACAGGGTTAATGGAGTCATTAAAGGGAACCTGTCATCAGAAATTGAGCTTTAAACCTAAAAGTTTCCCCCTCTGCAGCTCCTGGGCTGCATTCTAGCAAGGTTCCTGTACTTTTTGTGCCCCCTTTTAAACCAAATTAAACACTTTATAAAGTTGTACCTTTTGTCTGCAATTCTTGTAAATTCTCCATGGGGGCGGGCTCTCTTGCGTCCGTTACTGTCCCTCCTTCTGGTTTACGCCGTCCCCCATTGCTTCATTTCATAGATCAGGACGCCGCCCACAGCGCCTGAGGTCCCGTGCACGCGAGGACTGCTGGTGACGTGGTCGCAGGCACGATATTATGGGCGGCGCTGTGAATGCATCACAAGTGCCCGCCCATAATACCGTGGCCACGCTCTCCCCTTTGCCTCCTGCGTTCTGTGCAAGCGCTGGCCAAATGATCCGACGTCACCTTTCCCATCTTGCCCTGCAGCAGGAAATAGATGGGAGGAGCGGATCAGGCCACCACAGGTTACGAGAAGATGCTTGCGCAGAACGCAGGAGGCAAAGGGGAAAGTGCGGTCACGAGGTTATGGGCGGCACTTGCTGATGACACTCACAGCGCCGCCAATAACCTTGTGCCCGCGCAAAGCGTCACCAGCGGTCACACGTGCACACAGTGCACGGCACCGCTACATTCGCACAGCGCATGCGCGGGACCACGGGCGCCCAGGGGCGGCGTCCTGAGGTTTGAAATTCAGCGTTCGGGGGCGGCGTAAATCGGCAGGAGGACAGCAACGGACACCAGGCAGCCCGCCCCCATGTATAATTTTCAAAATTTGCATACGAAAAGGTACAAGTTTATAAAGTATTTATTTTGGTATAAAAGGGGCCACAAAAACTATAGGAAGCTTGCTAGAATGCAGCCCAGGAGCTGAAGAGGGGGAAACTTTTAGGTTTACAGGTACATTTCTGATGACAGGTTCCCTTTAATGATGGAGAAATTTGGACAGATACTTTCCATCATACAGTACCATCAGGGAGGCGTAACAACTACTGTACATTCAGCACAAACAAGAACAAGGAGTTTTGGAAGTGGACATATGAAACCTCCAGAGTCCTGATCTCAATATGTTTAGTTCTCTAAGAACAACCTGTCTGCAAAGTTCCTTCAAACACTGTGTGCATGTATCCTAACAAAAAACTGATGCTGTTTTGAAGCCAAAGGGTGGTCACACCAAATATTGATTTGATTTAGATTTCTCTCTTGTTCATTAACTTTACATTTTGTTAATTGATAAAAATTAAAAATGTATTACTAATGAAATAAACTATTAACACTTCTATTTTTAAAAGCACTCTTACTTTGCAGCATGTTTTCAATACCTGCCTAATAGTTTTGTAAAGTACTGTAGAGGTAAAGAACAGAAAAGTCAGACTGGCCACACACTTGTGTTATTTATCATCATTGTGCGAGATGACAGATGTCAAGTGGTGTTTGAAGAGGCTCACACAGATTGGTGGCAAAAACAAGAGACAGTAAAGAGTAGTAGTAATTGGCACACTATATTTCCTCTAGAAATAATATCACAGCCTGTGGTTGAGCGCATGGTTGGTAGGCCGGTTCTCTCATGCTGAGCTAATATTTTATTTATTAAAACCCTAATTTCCATCTGTATCTCTTCCCATATGTTTCATATACTACACAATGAAGTTTCTCTGATTTTGTGAACATAACTTTCCATTATATTCTGGTAGAGCTGTTATTGAAAACAGTTGTCTTGGCTCTGAGGCTAATCCAAAAGAAGGAATATATATCTTGGGAATAAATTAAGGTCGTCACCATGAAAATGTCATATTTGAGAGCATTAAATATAATGAACATTGAACGAATGGTTATGATACAGTAATGTCTCATGCAGGAATGGCATTAAAATGTTAGGAAATGTAAAAGTACACATATGCATGGTGAACATATGACTGTTCTAGACTGATATCGCTCTGGTTACAATAAGTTTACTGTAGTATATTGTCTCAAATTCTAACTAAGTTATATGCAACTATATTCATCTCAGGTTTAGAGCCTCTTTTGGTAATTACCAGTTCACAGCATACAGACCATGCTTTTATAAATGATACCCGCTGTTTATGTTGTTCCGTTTGTTAGGAATAATTCTAGTGGAGTGGTTTTTAAACCCTCAGATTTTGGCAGTTGAAGCTACTCTGTGGTTGGCCTGTATGCGGAGAACATGCATGAAAGAAAGCATATTTAGTCTGCTAGGGAGTGTGTATAATAAGTAAAACAACATTGGCAGGGTTTCTTAAGCCTTCATTAAAAGACCACAATGTGCAACTTTGAGAGGCCTTGAGTAGGTGCTTGTAGAACTGTCTTATTCTTAACCAGAGTTTTCCAAATTTTAGAACCATATAATAAAAACACATCCAATTGGGTAAAAAAATGAGCTGGGTGCCATCTGGCATTACTATATTGAATAGTATTAGTCATTTTTAAAGTGGAACAAGGTTGAATTACAAATAAATTCTTCCATAGACAAGGTAGGCAGAATCTTTTTTTATGTGGATTACATAATACATAGGGCAAAAAAATAACATTTACGGTAATTTTTCAAAAAAGAATATTGTTTTTTTTTAAGTGATTATTTAATCTAAGGTTACTTTCAAACTTGCATTGTTTGGCAGCCGTTGCAATCCGCCGCTTTGGGAAACAGTGCAATCCGTTAATGGATGTGCGCTGTTTCCCATTGACTTGTATTGATGACGCATTGCGACGGATGGCCTTGCGTTGTATCCGCCAGCCGACGCTGCGTTGCATCAGCCGGGCGGAAAGAATGCAGCATGTAGCGTTTTTCGGCGCTTCCCAGAGCGTAAAAAAAACGCAATGTGCTGGATTCTGTCGGCATACATCATTTTTATTATGGAAGCCTATGGTGGTGGAATCCGTGGGAATCCATCATTTGACGGATTCCTGTGACGGATCCGTCTTTACACAACTGCGCATGCTCAGTTGAGTAAATTGCTGAAAAAAAAGTTACAACGGATTCCGTTGTATTGCAGGATCCGTCGCATCAGTTGTGCCACAATATGCAACGCATACGTTACATCCATCACACAACGCAATGCAACGGATGCCGCACAACGAAAGTGTGAAACTAGCCTTATAAACATTTTATCTTTACTTTGATATTTGTAAAATGAATAAAATATATTTTCTAATACTCATTACAGTATAACAGATTATTACAATCTGAATTACAAAGATAAATGACCTTTCTACTCCTACTGATATGAATTGGATGTTTAAATTGAGTTTGTCGGTGCAGAATGACTGCTCAAACCAAGTACAGCCTCTCGGTGCACCCTTCGTTTGGCCAAACATTTAAGTGCACCTTGCCACCCACTCTGATCCTGCACACTAAAAAAAAGCATAGACCACTTTTCCATTTTTTACACTGCTGAGTAGAGATGAGTGGACCTGTGGAAGTTCGGTTCAGCTGGTCTTTAGATATAGTTTGTAGTGATGAGCGAGTACTAAAAAGCTCGGGTGCTCGAAGCTCGGGCCGAGCCTCCCAAGATACTCGTGTACTCGGGCCGAGCAACGAGCCCAATGTTATCCTATGGGAGACCCGAGTATTTTTGTGAAATGACCCCCCGGCAGCATGGAGAAACCCTAAAAATGGCACAAAAGTCTCAGAAGAGTGCTCAAATGACATGGCAACAGCATGGGGAAGACCCCTTGAAGCATTTATCACTGAAAAGTCACAGCTGTGAACAATTTTGTCCGCGTTTTACGCCATTTTTACGGACTCACCAGAAAACCTTCCAAAATGACCCCAAAATGATTTTTCATGGCGGAAATGTTAAGGGCACATACCCAATAGTGAGATAGAGCTGGTGTATGTTACTTTTTGAGATTAATACATGAAAGATTTTACGTGAAAACATTGTGTGGCACTCCGATGTCCCTGAGAAGAGACGTACATGAAGGCCTCTTGAGTCTAATGTGCCCATTTTGAGGAAGTGAGTCTTTGTAGTATTTTCCTTTGCCAGGGCAGTCCAAAATTGTGAGGTTCACCAATGCCCCTGCATACAGACGTGCATGAGGGCCTCAAAACATTAAGTGTCCATTGTCAGGAAGTGGGTGTATTATAGTATAGCCCTTAGGCAGGGCAGCCAAAAATTGGGAGGCTCCACGTTGTCCCTGGATAGAGACGTGCATGAGGGCCTGTAAACCTGAAGTGCCCATTGGAAGGAAGTGGGTGTATTATAGTATAGCCCTTAGGCAGGGCAGCCAAAAATTGGGAGGCTCCACGTTGTCCCTGGATAGAGACGTGCATGAGGGCCTGTAAACCTGAAGTGCCCATTGTAAGGAAGTGGGTGTATTATAGTATAGCCCTTAGGCAGGGCAGCCAAAAATTGGGAGGCTCCACGTTGTCCCTGGATAGAGACGTGCATGAGGGCCTGTAAACCTGAAGTGCCCATTGTAAGGAAGTGGGTGTATTATAGTATAGCCCTTAGGCAGGGCAGCCAAAAATTGGGAGGCTCCACGTTGTCCCTGGATAGAGACGTGCATGAGGGCCTGTAAACCTGAAGTGCCCATTGTAAGGAAGTGGGTGTATTATAGTATAGCCCTTAGGCAGGGCAGCCAAAAATTGGGAGGCTCCACGGTGTCCCTGGATAGAGACGTGCATGATGGCCTGTAAACCTGAAGTGCCCATTGTAAGGAAGTGGGTCTATTGTAGTATAGCCCTTAGGCAGGGCAGCCAAAAATTGGGAGGCTCCACGTTGTCCCTGGATAGAGACGTGCATGATGGCCTGTAAACCTGAAGTGCCCATTGTAAGGAAGTGGGTGTATTATAGTATAGCCCTTAGGCAGGGCAGCCAAAAATTGGGAGGCTCCACATTGTCCCTGGATAGAGACGTGCATGATGGCCTGTAAACCTGAAGTGCCCATTGTAAGGAAGTGGGTCTATTGTAGTATAGCCCTTAGGCAGGGCAGCCAAAAATTGGGAGGCTCCACGTTGTCCCTGGATAGAGACCTGTTAGGTTCTTAGTGCCTCCGTGCTTGCATTTAAAAACCGCACGTGTGTGCCTGTTGGTGGCAGCTTTCCGCTGCATTTGTGTGAGTTTTGCAAAAACTTGGATATAACGCACAAGTCTAGTGAATACACATCAGCACAGCATTGCAAAATGCGCAAGGGCGTTGTCAACGAACAAGGAAGTGGACGTGATGGTGGTGCAGGCAGAGACCGAGGTTGTGTGCAAGCTCTAATTTCGCCACAACAAAGGGCCACATCTAGTCGCTCGCACGTCCTGTCCCAAATTCTTGGGGACCGCAGCAGTACACCGCTCTTGAACCAAGACCAGTGTCAACAGGTTGTTAGTTGGATAGCGGATAATGCTTCCAGTCAGATTGGCCCCACCACAAACACTCTGTCTTCCACACGGTCAAGTGTCAGTAGCCGTGATACTGCACCGCACATTTCAGAACCTGATCCTCCTTCCTACCACCAGGCCGAGTACACGTCCACGGACATTACTGATCCCACACTTGGACACTCGGAAGAGCTGTTCGTTCACGTTTCCATTCACAAATTCTGGCCTCTCGCCAGCTCCTGTTGAAGTGGGCCATGACGAGATTGTATGTACAGATGCCCAAATATTTGAGCAGCCACATTCTAACGAAGTTGGCAACGTGTCTCAACAAGGGGTGGACGATGATGAGACACAATTGTCAGGAAGTCAGGAGGAGGAGCAGGGTGCGGAAGAGGAGGACGACGTGGTGGATGATCCAGTAAATGACCCAACCTGGCAGGAGGATATGCAGAGCGAGGACAGCAGTGCACAGGGGGAGGGAGGCGTAGCATCACAACAGGCAGTAAGAAGCAGAGTGGTGGCCCCAGGCAGACGTCAGGCAACTGTTCCCCGGAACAACACGACACAAGGTGCCTGTACAAATGTTAGGTCTTCCCGAGTCTGGCTGTAATACTATTGTATGTATTGAGGATTTCGATTGCGTTAGGGCAATGACAACCAGAGACGAGTTCTTGGTGCAAGACGTTTATAATATGCAACCAGCAAATATGTACATAAACGGAACAAAAACACAGTAGAACATAAATACAGGAAATACCTTCCAGGGACGGAGCGAAAGGGAATTCCCGGGACCGCGCACCGGACTCCCCCAGGGAGACCACCAAGAGCGAACCCCTATACAGGGACTGTCTGGCAATCACCCCAGAAGCCCTAAATGCGCAGCAGCCGGGACACAAAAGGGCAATAGGTAAGTCCAAAAATATCCGTACGTGATGTGAGTCCAGAGTGGTATTAAACGGAAGGAACCGGGCAGAAGTGCCGACCAAAGACGGCAAACGGAGTCCGGGCACAGCTAGATGATACCAGATGAAGTCCAGAGTCGGTGTCGGTTGTTTTCCAAGAGGATCCGAATAACAATCAGGAACCAAAAGCAGCAGGGCAGGAGCACACAGGAAGCAGTATACTCAGGCACTGGACTAAGCTTTAGGGGCGGCTTTTAAACAGATGGACAGGAAGTAGGGCAACATAACAGAAAACTCCATGTTAACAAAGGGCAAGCTCTTTCAAAAGAAAACTGGAAAACCCGGAACTCTGACACTGGCAGTTTTTTAAGTTGGCTCCAGATGATTCTAAAAAGGCCATTTGCAACACCTGCCATGCCAGCATCAGCAGGGGTACCAAAACTAGCAGCCTGACCACCAGCAGCATGATCAGGCACATGTCAGCCAAGCACCCGACTTTGTGGGAAGTACAACAGAGTCCAGGAGCAGTGCTTGCTGATGTCACTGCTACGTCTTCGCTGGTTGTGCATGCGAGCCAATCCCCTGTCCATGCTGCCTGCGAACAAGCCTCCTCCACTCCTGCACCTGCAGTTGCCTACGCAGAAAGAACACCATCATCAAGCACGTCCTTGTCCCAGCGCAACGTTCAGTTATCCATTCAGCAAACCTTTGAACGCAGGCGCAAATACACTGCCAACACCCCACATGCCACAGTTCTAAATGCTAACATTTCGCGACTGCTTGCGCTGGAAATGTTGCCTTTTAGGCTGGTTGAGACAGAAGCATTCCGCGACCTGATGGTGGCAGCTGTCCCACGTTACTCGGTCCACAGCCGCCACTATTTCTCCCGGTGTGCCGTCCCCGCATTGCATAACCACATGTCACAAAACATCACACGTGCCCTGAACAACGCTGTTTCAGCCAAAGTCCACCTAACCACAGACACGTGGACAAGTGCATGTGGGCAAGGCCGCTACATCTCGTTGACGTCACACTGGGTTAATATTGTGCAAGCTGGGACCCAGTCTGAGCGAGGGACGGAACACGTCCTTCACACACCAAGTTTTGCAGGCCCTACCTCAGTCAGGGTTTCACACACACTCTACAGCTCCGGAATGTCATGCTCCTCAGCCTCCTCCTCCTCCTCCTGCGCATCCTGATCCACTTTACCCTCCACACCAGTCCCAAGCTGGAAGTGTCGCGGGCGGAGGAGGGGACGGTGCGCTCTCCCACTGCTCGGGTCCGGCTGACGCTGCTCTACGGCTGCTGCTGCTCGTTGGCTCGAGCGATGGCCGGATCCCGGGGACTCGAGCGGCGCTACTCGCCCGTGAGTGAAAAGGGGTGGTTTGGGTTTTGGGGATATTGTCCGTGACGCCACCCACGGTTGTGGTGATTGTGTGGACACCACCGCTGCTCTGGACGGGGATCCCGGGAGCCTGTGACAGGGAGCAGCTTTGTTGTTATTTCTCCCCTCCGTGGGTAGGGGGGTTGGTTGTCCCGGGGCCTGGTGATGGGGTAGACATGGATGACAGGCGGGTTGCGGGGCCTGATGAGGTGCAGGGTCGCAGGGGCAGCGCTGTGCCGCACGGCACGGAGGTACTCACTCAGCCCAATGATGATGACACAGTTCACGGTTAAACAAGTGGCTGGATGGACGGGTCACTCGGACGGCTGCGGTTGTTCCTCCCTGCAGGTTAGTGATGACTGTCTCTCCCTGCACCTAAGTTAAGTGTTGGTAGTGATGGTTTCCCAACGGTAACCCGCTCCCCGACCTGGATATGGGCCGGAGGAGCCCCTTTTGCCCACAGGCGCTGGCCCTGGGAGACGGTTGCCCTTGGCGGTGGCTGTGTCTCCCCTTCACGGTTGTACGGTTGCCTTCTATCTGGACTTGGCTGTTTGGAAACCCTGAGGTTCCCTTCACTAACGGATTTGGCAAATTCACGGCGACACCAAGCCTTGCCGGGATCCGAAAGTCCTCTGCCAATGGTGCTGGCTTCTCTTTGTATACCGGTCCGGTACGGCCGGGTCACCACCCGTCCACGGTCCTTACGGCAGACTCCAATCGGCCTCCACTGCAGACGGTCACCACATCCTGCCAACCTTGCTGTCCTGTCCGGGCCACACACCCGGACCAACTTCAGGCTCTTTGCTGTCACTTTTCTCCTCTCTACTACTTTCCTCCTTCCACTTCCTTAGCTTAACTCTCACTGCCTGTGTTTTCCCTCCTCCTCGGTGGGTGGAGACCAACCGCCTGGCTCCACACCCTGGTGTGGACAACAGCCCCTGGGGAAGGCAACAAGGATTTTGTGTTTTGACTATGATATGCCTGCAGGGAGTGTGGGGTGTTTAAGTGTTGTGCTCTGTGGCCCCTGGCTTGTCCAGGGCGACACAGAAGCACTGCAGCACTGCCTCGGCGAAGCGGCAACAGGCAGTGCTGAAGCTAATCTGCATAGGTGACAACAAACCCCACAATGCAGAAGAGGTGTGGACAGCTCTGAAACAGAAGGCAGATCACTGGCTCACAACTCTGAACCTAAAGCCAGGAAAGGTCGTGTGTGACAATGGCCGGAACCTGGTGGCGGCTTTGAGGCGAGGCCAGCTGACACATGTTCCATGCGTGGCCCATGTGCTCAACCTCGTGGTTCAGCGGTTTCTAAAGTCATACTCAGAGCTGTCTGATCTGCTGGTAAAAGTTCGCCGCCTGTCTGCACATTTTCGAAAGTCACCTACTGCTTCAGCCGGCCTTGCCGGCTTAAGACGCCGTTTGCATCTTCCGGCACACAGACTGGTGTGTGATGTCCCCACGCGTTGGAATTCAACTCTGCACAAGTTGGTCAGGATATGTGAGCAGAAGAGGGCAGTTGTTGAGTACCTGCATCACCTAAGCCGTCGGGAAATGGGTCAAACTCCACACATAACACCTGAGGAGTGGAGATGGATGTCCGACCTATGCACCATCCGCCAAAACTTTGAGGACTCCACCAAGATGGTGAGCGGCGATGACGACATTATTAGCGTCACCATACCGCTTCTCTGCCTTCTAAAATGGTCTCTGCTCAAAAAACAACCATGATGCATTGCAGGCGGAGCGCGATGAGTTTGAGCAAGAAACAGTAGTGGGTGTGGGTGATAACACACAGCCCAGCCTCGTCTCATCACAACGTGCAGTGGAGGACTATGACGAGGAGGAGGATGAAGACATGGAGCAACTCTCTGGCCAAATTGAGGATATGACATGCAGTCATATCCTCGGTTCAGCGTGGCTGGCCAGAGGACAGGGTAGATGATGAGGAGGAGGAGGAGGAGGACAGCATGTTCAGTCATCGTGTTGGTCAGGATACTGAAGTGATGGCTGTTAAGAGTCTGGCACACATGGCTGACTTTATGGTAAGCTGCCTGTCTCGTGACCCTCGCGTTAAGAACATCTTGGCCGACAATCATTACTGGTTGGTAACACTGTTAGACCCACGCTACAAGGAGAACTTTTTGTCTCTTATTCCCGTGGAGGAGAGGTCAACCAAAATGCAGCAGTTCCGGAAGGCCATAGTCACGGAAGTAGGCAAAGCATTCCACTCACAAAACGCTAGCGGCATAGGTCAGGAATCAGTGGACAACCGAGGCGTACAGCCGAGAGAGGCACAAGTCCAATCCGCCAGAGGTAGGAGAACAGTCTTTAAGATGTGGGACAGTTTTCTCAGCCCCTCACGTACCACAGCCCCTGAGGTGCGGGGTAGTGCCACAAGAAATCCTAAGTTTGCCCAGATGCTGAAGGAGTACCTTGCAGATCGAACAACTGTTCTCCGACATTCCTCTGTGCCTTACAATTATTGGGTATCCAAGCTGGACACGTGACATGAATTGGCTCTCTACGCCTTGGAAGTCCTGGCCTGCCCTGCTGCTAGCGTTTTGTCAGAGCGTGTTTTTAGTGCCGCAGGTGGAATCATTACAGATAAACGCACCCGCCTGTCAACTGAAAATGCTGACAGGCTGACTCTGATCAAGATGAACAAGGGTTGGATTGTGCCAGACTTCACCACACCACCAGCAAATGAGAGCGGAATTTAAAGTTTGCCATGTACGTCCACTCACCCATGGGTACACACTTCTGGACTTTGGATAATCGCTGGACTGCTCCTCCTTCTCCTCAGGCGCCACCATGATGATGACCGTTACAAATTGCAATACTTAGGCCTTTGTTTCAGGTATACCCCCAGTGGTAAATTTTTTCGCCCATTCTTTGCAGAATGGACATTACAACGACAGGAGACCCGCTCCTTTGCAATGGGAACAATGTTTTGAGGCCCTCATGCACGTCTCTACCCAGGGACAACGTGGAGCCTCCCAATTTTTGGCTGCCCTGCCTAAGGGCTATACTACAATAGACCCACTTCCTTCCAATGGGCACTTCAGGTTTACAGGCCCTCATGCACGTCTCTACCCAGGGACAACGTGGAGCCTCCCAATTTTTGGCTGCCCTGCCTAAGGGCTATACTACAATAGACCCACTTCCTTCCAATGGGCACTTCAGGTTTACAGGCCCTCATGCACGTCTCTATCCAGGGACAACGTGGAGCCTCCCAATTTTTGGCTGCCCTGCCTAAGGGCTATACTACAATAGACCCACTTCCTTACAATGGGCACTTCATGTTTACAGGCCCTCATGCACGTCTCTATCCAGGGACAATATGGAGCCTGACGCTGCCACCGACTGCCACACACATGCTGTTTTTAAATGCAAGCACGGACGCAATAAGAACCTAACTGGTTTTTAGGAGCGACAATTACTGAGAAGTCTGACACTATCAGACACTGCTGACTGACGTGTATTATACACTAGACTTGTGCGTTATATAATAGTTTGTGCAAAACGCGCACCTGTCCCCTGCCACCGACTGCCACACACGTGCTGTTTTTAAATGCAACCACGGACGCAATAAGAACCTAACTGGTTTTTAGGAGCGACAATTACTGAGAAGTCTGACACTATCAGACACTGCTGACTGACGTGTATTATACACTAGACTTGTGCGTTATATAATAGTTTGTGCAAAACGCGCACCTGTCCCCTGCCACCGACTGCCACACACGTGCTGTTTTTAAATGCAACCACGGACGCAATAAGAACCTAACTGGTTTTTAGGAGCGACAATTACTGAGAAGTCTGACACTATCAGACACTGCTGACTGACGTGTATTATACACTAGACTTGTGCGTTATATAATAGTTTGTGCAAAACGCGCACCTGTACCCTGCCACCGACTGCCACACACGTGCTGTTTTTAAATGCAACCACGGACGCAATAAGAACCTAACTGGTTTTTAGGAGCGACAATTACTGAGAAGTCTGACACTATCAGACACTGCTGACTGACGTGTATTATACACTAGACTTGTGCGTTATATAATAGTTTGTGCAAAACGCGCACCTGTACCCTGCCACCGACTGCCACACACGTGCTGTTTTTAAATGCAACCACGGACGCAATAAGAACCTAACTGGTTTTTAGGAGCGACAATTACTGAGAAGTCTGACACTATCAGACACTGCTGACTGACGTGTATTATACACTAGACTTGTGCGTTATATAATAGTTTGTGCAAAACGCGCACCTGTCCCCTGCCACCGACTGCCACACACGTGCTGTTTTTAAATGCAACCACGGACACAATAAGAACCTAACTGGTTTTTAGGAGCGACAATTACTGAGAAGTCTGACACTATCAGACACTGCTGACTGACGTGTATTATACACTAGACTTGTGCATTATATAATAGTTTGTGCAAAACGCGCACCTGTCCCCTGCCACCGACTGCCACACACGTGCTGTTTTTAAATGCAACCACGGACGCAATAAGAACCTAACTGGTTTTTAGGAGCGACAATTACTGAGAAGTCTGACACTATCAGACACTGCTGACTGACGTGTATTATACACTAGACTTGTGCGTTATATAATAGTTTGTGCAAAACGCGCACCTGTCCCCTGCCACCGACTGCCACACACGTGCTGTTTTTAAATGCAACCACGGACGCAATAAGAACCTAACTGGTTTTTAGGAGCGACAATTACTGAGAAGTCTGACACTATCTGGACTGTTTTACACTGTGTACACCAGCCCCAGATATGATGAAGGCTGGTATACGGTCACCACTACCCTGCCTGCCTGCCTGTATACTGCTACAATAGTCCTGACAAGGACTCTTCTGGTCACTAGCCTGTATTCCGACCTGGCTATACCCTGCCTGTATATAGCAACAATAGTCCTGAGAAGGACTCTGCTACTGTACTCCGACCTGGCTATACCCTGCCTGCCTGTATACAACTAGAATAGTCCTGAGAAGGACTTCTGGTCACACTGTTTGCAGCCCTGCTCCGGAACTAACTATAAAGGGCCGCAAAGCTTTCCCTGAATCAGCGACACTCTCCCTGCACTGACTGTCTGGATAGTTGTGAGCAGAGCACAGCGTGCCGGCCGATATAAAGGCTCGGTCACGCTGTGCAGGCCGGCCAATCACTGCAATTCCACAACTAACAGGGCTGTGGCATTGCAGTGGTCTGCCAGCCAATCCCTGCATGAGGGCTGGCTCTCAAAAGAGCGCCAACATGCAGAAATGAAGACCACGAGTACAGCACGAGTATCGCGAGATTACTCGGTCCCCGCCGAGCAGCCCGAGTACAGCGATACTCGTGCGAGTACCGAGTAGTGACAAGCATGCTCGCTCATCACTAATAGTTTGGTTTGAGACCTGAACTTGACCTGAACTTCATTGCAAGTCACTGATTGGGCAGTTTGGGTCTCCATCCACATGCAGCCAGCCATAAAAAAGACTTCTGGGGGCAGGTGGGTGGAGTTTTATCATTTTTTTGGTGGCTGCACACTGCATCTGATCACGCTGTTGTTATCCCCAGTGCAAGCCATTCAAACACTGACACTGAATGTACCCGAACACAGCAATGCTCGTGTGAGTGGTGTTCATACATAAAGCACCCAAACTCCGAACCCGAACTATGCTTTTTTGTTAAAGTCTGTGCTTGGTATCAACACCGAGCTTTGGGTTCGCTCATCTCTACTGATGTGTAAAACTGGCCTAATTGTGAACTGGCCTATCTCTAATGAAGACTTTAGAAACCAATCATGGCTTATTGTCAGGATTTTTGGTCAGTGATACATTAGAATTTGTAAGGCAAAAAATGGAATTTACAAAGAGAAAGATTTACATCAGAGCTGTGCTTTGGTGCCATTCTTTGTTTTGGCCTACTAATATTGATAAAATACTGAACAAAACATGCTGACGTGTGAATAAGGCCTGACTTGTGACAGCACACAAAGAATGTTTCTCCTCTAAGGCCCCATTCAAAAGTTTGTTTTTGACATCCATGTGCTGTTAGTTTTATTTTACTAACAAATATTCTATTATATTCTATTCTATTTACCTGTCAATTCTCTTATTCTAGTTGATGGCCCACATGAAAAAACCAAGACGTCCTACTTTGATCCAAACTGCGTGCCATATTTGCTCAATCATATAAATGGCTCCATTGATTGGTTACTAGGACAAACTTGGAAAAGCTCTATCAGATTTCTTGCCATACTACAAAAACAGATGGCATACAGATGGTTAAAACAGAAGCATGGACAAACATGGATGAAAATCTATCCAATTTTTGTTGATGATAAAAAATTTAGACAAGTGAATTGAGGATTGGCATCCAACCCATTTGGCAGGTCTCACTCACCCACTACTGTTTTACTGTGTGGGATGTAAGAATAGGGGGTTCTATTTATACGATAGTAGGCTTTGAACATGATATGACATGTTAAACTCTTTTATGTCCTATTAATGAAGGAGTTAATAAAAGACAGGAACGTTTACTTCACTTCTGGTAAAAGATATGTGTAGCTGGCAAGTTTATACGTGCAACTATAAACAAAGAGAGAAAGAGGGCAGCATTTATGCCTCGGTGACATTTTGGAAATGATTCAGGGATCTGCACTTTCTATAATTGGAACAGATACATCACTCTTGTCATCTCAGCATAACACACAAGATCACAGAGAACTATGCTGAGATGCATTTAACGTAATAATATGGTCACTTTTTTATTACGTTGTTACAGTAGTTGTTGATGTTACAGTTCACTTTCGTATGTTTCCATTTGTTTAGTGTATATAACTTGTACTTGGTGTCCTATACACATTTTTTTTTCCTGACAGGTAGTAAGCGTTTTTTCCAGGCTAGAACATATGCCCGTATGAAGACAAACCATTTCAAAATTGAAGTAGACCAGAAAGAAATTAAGAAAGTAGCAACCAGCCATAAATTTCTCTTGTAGTGGCCACTGTAGCGGAAATATAATAATGGTGAATGCTTCAGTCTGCGATTACTTTTCCACGGGTGGTTCAAACGGGTACCACCTTATTCCATAAGATTAGGAGATTAAGGCCAATTCATCAAGACTGGCATAGTATACAACTGCGGTATTTCAGTCTTGCTGGACTAGAAGGCATCAAATTCATTAACAGCTGTATGTCACTTGAGAAATTCTCCATGCGCTGCCCCAAAAATGTTGCTCCAGTCAGGGATGGGAGTAGCATTTCTGGCTTTGCCGACATTTTTGATGAATCTGACGGACGCACTGACCTGCCCTGACACTACCCCAACACTGCCCATTTCGCAGAGCTGAATAAAATTGGTGAAATACCGTAAAAGACTCCAAAGTATTGCACAACTCCCTGCTGCGCAAAGTTTTTGCAACTCTCCAAAGTTTTTACGACCGTTTTCTGGTGGAAGAGCTTTGATGAATTGGCTCCATTGTATTCATGAAACAATTTTACAACATTTTAATAAGTTTTTCCGTTGATATTTGGGTAGACTATTTGGTGATTAGAAAGTATTACATGTACAATTTACAGGAATATATTGCATTGATGTGTGAAAACAATATCTGTAAGTAGATCTGTAAATGAGTTCCTTCTGCTTCATTATGTGAATACACTAATGGCAGTGTATCGGTAATGTTCCATTATTTGGCACCAGCTCCATTATCTGACTTGACAGTGTTAAACAAATTATTTCTTTTAAATACAGTTATTTTCGTTACATGAAAAATAAGATGTTATGTTTGTTGGCTAGCCCAAAGAAACACTTTCCAAATGAATTTCACTGTTTACTTTGTAAACGCCTTCTCTAAGGATTATGACTCAGAGAGGAAAAGAGGATTTGTGGTGCATCAAATTTGTTAACTCCCTTGATTATAGGTCTAACACATCTCACAAATTAATGAATATAATTGGAAATATTGAAAAGTTCTGCCACTTTTGAAGGTTTTTTCCAGTCACTAATATCACTAGCCCAGTTATTGCCTGTAGCTATGACGTGCACTATTCATGTGACATCACCGCTGCAGCCAATCAACAAAAGCAGGAGTAGTGGCAGGGAGGCAGCGCTGGAGCCAGGGAGGGTGAGCAACAGTTCTGTCTTTTATTTTATACATCTACAAGCCTTTGGTTAACTAAAAACATATCTTGGACAATTCCATTACCATCGTGATACAATCTAAAACAGCAAAATTGCTTTCATTAAAAAAAATAATAATTTAAAATTCTATTCGGACATGTCATTTTGAGGGACAGACAAATGTAATTAATGTCCAGAAAGTGATGTGCTGCAGAACTGACGCAAATGGAAGCAGTGGGACCTCATTTATTACTCTCCGTTTCTATTATGTGTCGGAACAAAAAAAATAAGTTCTCCATGATGTGATTTCCTTTCCATTTTAAAAATGGACACAATAAAACTCAAATGACCCTCATAAAACAAATTTTTATATTGTTTATTTATTTTTGGGGGAGGCGAAATGCACAAAATTAGTGGTTTTGTCCTTCTTTTTCAATGTTTTTTTTTTTTCTTTAATACACCATTTGCCATGCAGGACAAAAAATATATCAGTATTTGCTCTCTATAGATGTGGAAGTACTAATATTGTTTAGATTTTTTTGTGTTTGCCTTTTTTTTTTATAATAAAGCATGCTTTTATGTAAAAACAAATGTTGATTTCTAATTTTTTTTTACTTATTATTTTATACTTTGAAATACTTTATTATTTCCTTTCATTGATTAATTTTTTTGCAGGTAGAAGTGGGTCCATTAACCCCTGGGCCCCTGTGTAGCACAGGTTGCACCAATGGCATGTCTGTCCCTGACTGCTAATGTGTAGTGCACTTGAACCTGTCAGGGCACTACAAGGTACTGCATCCTGCCAAAGATACAGGGCCTACCCCCAGGGACCTGGAAGATCAGTGCCGGTAACATCAAAACACATAAACATCCCCAGTTTCCCTCTCCCAATTATTGGTGACTGACTTGTTTGGGACCTAATTGATGGCCACCCAGGGGTGGAGCTGATCCAGTCCACTAGACGACAACCAGGGGGTGGAGGAGTGAGACAGCAGGACAGTCTGTAGTGACAGTTGTAAGAGATGGACGTGTCTTCAGACGGGGTCGTGTAGCAGTGACCTAGATGGTGAAGGAGGGAAGTTGCCAGGGAGGGTACGGCGAGGTACCCCTGGAACCATAGCACCGACGGGGCACAGGGCCCTAGGTCAGGCAAACTCTTCAGGCTACCTGACAAATACCTGCACAGTGAGGGGACATCCAGGACCTCACTGACCCAAGAATTTGGGGGCATCAGCAGTAAGAAGAGAGCCAGGGACCGGAACAGAACATCGACCCTACAGGGTTCACACTGCCCACCGTACGGACCAGAGACTGAATGACAAACAGGAGGGGACCCCCAGATGCTCCAAGCCATGGGGTTCCACCAACCAGTGAGAGGTGCAGGGGAAACAAGCCACCAGGTTACTACACCGGCACTGGGACTAAAGGGACCAGGGATCGAAACCAGCCGTCCTCAGTGAACCAGCAATACCACTGCTGTGAGTAAACCCCAGTTGCACTGCATTCCCATAATGTGGTCTCCCTTCTTTCCACACCAAACTCCAGCATCCACCCCCTGGGGCTCGACCCTACTTGCGGAGGGCCCAACATCCAAGCTGCCATCACCACAAGCCCCAGTGACAATAGACTGTGCAGCAGCGGCTTAGAAAGGAGGCGGTTCACCGGTCACAGCGACGTCACTATGTAGGTAAGTAGTGTGACAGGTCCAAGCGATGTTGTGCGCCACGGGCAGCAATTTGCCCGTGTAGCATAACCGATGGGTGTGGGTACGCACGCTAGCGATCTTGCTAGCAAGATCGCAGCGTGTAAAGCGGCCTTTAGTCCTGTCTGACCCTGGGCTAGCCCTGGCTAGTGAGCTGAACAGCAAGGCACTAGTCTTACTAGTACAGAAAGACAAAACATGGAGAGAGACAAACAAATGGGTAAAAAAATACAAATGGATTTCCACAGCTTTCCACAAAGATAACTTCTCCAGGAATGTCAGCATAGATGATCTCTCACTGGCATATGAAAGAGAAAGGAGTGAGTTTAAACAGAGGAAGGGAGTGGTCATAAGATGTAGTAGCTAAGACTTAAAGCTACAAGGATTCTCAACAGGAACAAAAATGCACTCTTAATGTCACACAGAGGTTTTTACATACATCACCAACTGTCATGGCGTCATCAGGATCTCTTCAGACTACAGATTCTGACACTCCGCCTGATCACTGCTCTAATGTCTGTGATCAGTGCAAGCGAATTCGGTCGTCAAACAACAGATTGGTAGTTCATAGGCAGGCTAGACAGTTAGGCGGGCTTTGCACGCTGCGACATCGGTAACAATGTGTTACCGATGCGGCAGCGATAGTCCCGCCCCCGTCGCACGTGCAATATCTAGTGAAAGCTGCCGTAGCGATTATTATCGCTACGGCAGTTTCACATGCACATACCTGTCGTGCGACGTCCCTCTGGCCGGCGACCCGCCTCCTTCCTAAGGGGCGGGTCGTGCGGCGTCACAGCGACGTCACACGGCAGGCGGCCAATTGAAGTGGAGAGGCGGAGATGAGCAGGATGTAAACATCCCGCCCACCTCCGTCCTTCTCATTGCAGCTGGGAGGCAGGTAAGGTGATGTTCCTCGCTCCTGCGGCTTTACACACAGCGATGTGTGCTGCCGCAGGAGCGAGGAACAACATCGTACCTGTCGCACCATCGGCATTATGGAAATGTCGGAGGCTGCAGCGATGATACGATAACGACGCTTTTGCGCTCATTCATCGTATCAAAAAGGTTTTACACGTTGCGATATCGACTGCGACGCCGGATGTGCGTCACTTTCGATTTGACCCCATCGACATCGCACGTGCAATGTCGCAACGTGTAAAGCCGCCCTTAATCTCTGCAGTTCTGCTTGTGAGTCTCCTTTCATCACATGTTGTGAGGGAGCCAATTATATCTGCTCCCCTACTATATTTGCTGCCTAGATCCTTCCTTCAATGCCAGCTATAGTATATTTAAGCTGATCTGGTAAGGTGTTGTGATCCAGACTAACTGGTGGTTGTAGTACTTGTTGCTGTGTGCATTTGTCGAGTTAACCCTTGTTATCTTTTTGTTGCTGCTTTCATGCTCTTACTTTTCTCCTGAGTCTTTCATATTTTGTTTCTGTGTGTTTGCAGTGTGTAAGAATTTTGTTTTTCCCCTGTCTGTCTTTATCTGTGTTTGCATCTCTCTCCTGCTCCTTCCTTCCCTGGTGAGAGGGGGGGAATCAGTTTAGTTCTGGTCAGGAGCATTACCAGGTACATTACTCAATCATCTCCACCAATAGAAGTAATACTGAGGTTAGATGTAGCCTCGGGACCCCTAGCATGTGAGACAGTATAAGAGCCCCTGTCCCTCGCTTTCCTACAGCTACATCCTGATACTTAACCTCTTCAGCACAGAAAGGAAATAACGCCGGTCCATTCATGATAATTGCCAAGTGGGCTCTAAAGAGAACCTGCCATCAGTCAAACATCATGACCTTCTGATCCGAGATACCTTGAAGTTACAGCAGGGTGCCAGACACTTGTGACAGATGAGTTTAAAAACTCTACCACTGTTACATGGTTATATACTTATATAGGTTGAAAAAGTCCATCAAGTTCAACCTTTCTTCACCATTATACATTCCTTGTTACTAAATTATCTGTAACCCACAATTCCATTGTTTCTGAGGAAAACACCAAATCCTTTTCTAAAAGCTGTTATATTGTCTACAATTATTACTAGAGATGGGCTTGCCGTGGATGGCTAGACTTAAAAAAAAGTCCTGTTTAGGATAAGACTTAAAGCTGAACTTGAGCCTGGACCCCGAACGCTATATACGTCTATGGGAACCTGAACTTGTGTGCTACAAAATGGTGTTAGTGAGGACTAATGGGCTGCAAAAGGAAGCAAAATGGGAATTAAAGCAGGGCAATTATATTTACCGAGTTTCCGTGCAGCTGTCACACTGCTTCGGGTCTGTTCATTAATTCTCATGCATATTCACTGCTTCCCCCGCCAACTCTCTGTGACTGTTTGCAGGCAGACTGCTAGTATCTGTGATTGGTTGCCAAAAAAAAGACAGTTGCACTCTGTGATTGGTTGCCCTCACACTAGCTGTCTGAAAAAATGAAGTAGGGTCCCCCATATTTTGATACTCAGCACAGATAAAGCAGACAGCTGGAGGCTGTAGCCCCCAGCTATGTGCATTATCTTGGCTGTGTATCAAAATACGAGGGACCCCATGCGGATTTCTTAAAATTATTTAAATAATTTTAAAAAATGGTGTGCGGTCTCCCTATTTTTGATATCAGCTAAGATAAAGTAGACAGCTGAGGGATGGTATTATCAGGCTGAGTCCCATGATTATTGGGCCCTCCCCAAGCCTAAAAATAGCAGTCACACAGCCACCCCAGAATTGGGGCATCCATTAGATTCGCCAATGCTGACGCTTACCCAGCTCATCCCGATTACCCTGAACAGTGGCAATCAGGGTAATATAAGGAGTTTTTGCCAAAAAATCACAGCTGTCATCAAGCCCGAGGCTAGTACTAATCACATAACTACAAACAAAAAACACAAGAAAAATCCTTTATTTAGAAAAAAAAAACACACCATCTTCCTCCAATTTATTAACCCCTTCACGACCTTGGACGGATCTGTCCGTCAAGGATCGTGTCCCGTTAAGCCCCGCCCCCTGCCGCGGGCAGGCGGCGGTCGGCACACATATCAGCTGTTTTCAACAGCTGACATGTGTGCCTGCTAGCCGCGGGTGGAATCGCTTCCACCCGCGGCCATTAACCCCTTAAATCTTGCTGCCAAAGTCTGGCAGCAAGATCTAAATGCGCGCGGCCATGTTTTCATGTGATGACGCCTGCAGCTATGATGTTTCACTTTCGTTTTCCCTCGGCAGAGCAGAGGGAAAAACAAAGTGACTGAATCTGCCGTTTACAGCTGTATAGCTGTGATCAGCAGATAGATAATAGCGATCGGATTGCTGATTGCTATAGCCCCCTAGGGGGACTAGTAAAATAAAAAAAAAAGTAAAAAAAAAAAAATTTAAAAAAATAAAAAAAACGTTCAAATCACCTAAAAGTTCAAATCACCCCCCGTTCCCCCCATTGAAAATTAAAGGGTTAAAAAATAAATAAATATACACATATTTGATATCGCCGCGTTCAGAAATGCCCGATCTATCAAAATATAAAATCAATTAATCTGATTGGTAAACGGCGTAGTGGAAAAAAAATTCCAAACGCCAAAATTACGTTTTTTTGTCACCGCAAGTTTTACGCAAAATGCAATAACAGGCGATCAAAACGTAGCATCTGCGCAAAAATGGTACCATTATAAACGTCAGCTTGAGACACAAAAAATAAGCCATCACTGAGCCATAGATCCCAAAAAATAAGAACGCTACGTGTTTCGGAAAATGGCACAAAACGTGCGCCACTTTTATTGGACAAACGTATGAATTTTGTTTAACCCCTTAGATACAAGTAAACCTATACATCTTTGGTGTCTACAAACTCGCACCGACCTGAGGCATCACATAGATACATCAGTTTTATCATATAGTGAACACGGTGAATAAAACATCCCAAAAACTATTGTGCGATCACACTTCTTTTGCAGTTTTTCCACACTTGGAATTTTTTTGCTGTTTTCCAGTACAATATATGGTAAAACCTATGGTTTCATTTAAAAGTACAACTCGTCCCGCAAAAAACAAGCCCTCATATGGCAAGATTGACCTAATAATAAAAAAGTTACGGCTCTCGGAAGAAAAGGAGCAAAAAACAAAAACGCGAAAGTGCCCGGGGGCTGAAGGGGTTAACCCCCAAAACACTAGTGCAGGTCCGACGTAAGCCACATACAGGACATACCACAACAATTCCGACTCTGCTTCTTCTGAGGTCACAGCGCTTGGTCATATTAGAAATCATGACCAAGCACTGCGGCGTCAGGAATGCACTGACAGAGCCACAGCTGTGAGAGCAGTGACATCAGTGAGTTCACTTGAGGTCACAGCTAGTGCTTCCCACGGTACCCCATCTGTGACCTCAGGCGAATTCATTGAACTCAGTGAACTCACCTGAAGTGAACTCAATGAACTCAAATCAAGATTAGCGGCTTAGGCTATGGGTGCATGTTGAGTATTTGGTTGCAGAAAATCTGCATCTCCTGGCAGAAAAATGCATAAAAAATGCAATGCGGTTTTGATGCATACTTCTTCCAGGAGATACAGATTTGATCTAGATATTTGTTACAGAAATCTGCACCAAATCTGTATCTCATGGCAGAAAAATGCACCAAAAAACGTGATGCGGTTTTGACTCGTTTTTCTGCAAGGAAATGTGGTTTTGGTGCAAAAATTTGTTGAATATTCACAAGTTTTAATCAGCAGACCTGGAAGGAGTGTGACAGCCACTCTGAAACTTGGTAAGCATAACTGTCCTGCTTTAATCCCCCTTTTGCTTCTTTTTTTTAAATTCAGGTGGTCGAACCCGAACAGTATACAGTACAGCCCAAAAGTATGGACACACCTTCTCATCTCTAGAACAACTGTTAAGAGGAGACTTTGTGCAGCAGGCCTTCATGGTAAAATAGCTGCCAGGAAACCACTGCTAAGGACAGGCAACAAGCAGAAGAGACTTGTTTGGGCTAAAGAACACAAGGAATGGACATTAGACCAGTGGAAATCTGTGCTTTGGTTTGATGAGTCCAAATTTGAGATCTTTGGATCCAACCACCATGTCTTTGTAGAAAAGGTGAACGGATGGGCTCTACATGCCTGGGTCCGACCGTGAAGCATGGAGGAGGACGTGTGACGGTGTGGGGTGCTTTGCTGGTGACACTGTTGGGGATTTAATCAAAATTGAAGGCATACAGAACCAGCATGCCTACCACAGCATCTTGCAGCGGTATGCTATTCCATCCGGTTTGCGTTTAGTTGGACCATCATTTATTTTTCAACAGGACAATGACCCCAAACACACCTCCAGGCTCTGTAAGGGCTATTTGACTAAGAAAGAGAGTGATGGGATGCTACGCCAGTTGACCTGGTCTCCACAGTCACCAGACCTGAACCCAATCGAGATGGTTTGGGGTGAGCTGGACTGCAGAGTGAAGGCAAAAGCGCCAACAAGTGCTAAGCATCTCTGGGAACTCCTTCAAGACTGTTGGAAAACGATTTCCGGTGACTACCTCTTGAAGCTCATCAAGAGAATGCCAAGAGTGTGCAAAGTAGTAATGAAAGCAAAAGGTGGCTACTTTGAAGAACCTAGAATATAAGACATATTTTCAGTTGTTTCACTCTTTTTTAAGTACCTGTTTCCACATGTTTTAATTAATAGTTTTGATGCCTTCAATGTGAATCTACAATTTTCAGAGTCATGAAAATAAAGAAGACTCATTGAATGAGAAGGTGTGTCCAAACTTTTGGTCTGTACGCTATATGAATAGAAATATGGTCTAACAGTAACACAGACTTCCCAGAGAAGTCTGTGTTCCGGGTCCATGCATGGACACTAGATGTTTGGTACAGACCCCGAACTTTACAGTTCAGGTTTGCCCATCACTAATTACCACCTCTTGCAGCATAGTTTAACTGCTCTAACTGTAGAGAACCCTTTCCTATTTAGCTGCGTGATTCTCCTTTCTTCCACACATAGCTAGTGCACCCTGGTCCTGGTCTTGAGAAGGAATAAGTCATGTGCCAGTTCTTTGTATTGACCACACACATATTTATACATACACTGATGACCAAAAAGGTAACAAAGTTTTGAACTTTTTACTTACAGACTCCATATCTCACCATTTCCCACACCTTTGCGTGTGAGACTACCTTCATTTTATAAACAATCATCTTGGCTATCTCATACATAAATTTGATTTCCAACTCCACACTACCAAGACTCGCACTGCAGTAGTAAACTGGGCTCTGTTACCTCTGCTACAACGGATAATTGCTTTTTCTGATTAATCAATACACATCTGCATCCCAGTCACAGAAAACGTCGTGGACAACCTGGGTGAATTTTATGTACTTTAGGGTATGCTCACATGAGGGTATGAATCGGACGAGTACAAAGCGAGAATATCTCACATTGCACTCGGACCAATGTTTTTCAACGGGGGAGAGCATATGGTCAGCTTTTTTCTCATCCAGATACTGGATGAGCGAAAAGTCGCACCATACTGACTGACATGTCACTCGCATCCATACAAGTCTATAGGTGCGAATGAATCATCGGACTGACGTCCGAGTGAAGTGCGATAATCGCATCAGCTGACGAGAAGATGGAGAGATTACTCCCTCCCTCTCCTCCACAGCTGTGCGGGTCACAGTTGTATGACACTCGGCTCACGCTTGCAGCACAGCGGGAACCGAGGGTCATTAGCATATTGCATCCTATGAACTCGCATCAGATACCATACAATCGTGTGAATCCAGCCTTATTCTGTATACTTGGAGGCTTTCATTCTTTTCAAAGTTCATTTCTCGGATGAACAAATGTGTGGTATATTTAGAAAGAGGATACCGACATTTATTCCAAAATATTTTCTGGCAATGACTAAAAATATGGCTGAAGAAAAGGAGAATATTGCTGAAGCAGTACTTGCAAGAAGTTATTGCCAATGCTGTTGTTTCCAGCAGTGATGTTTTCATCACAGGTGACAATAAATTAAAGATGGAAACCATTAAGATGCCATCTAGAGATGTGATCCTCTGTTTATCTGCCAAATGAAAGGCTAGATGATGTAGAGTGCAAGACTTCTGACACTGTAGAGAAAGTGCTAGAGCAGGGGTCTCAAACTCGGCTGGGTGTATGGGCCGCACAGAGGAAAAAAAATAATTTGGGGGGCCGCATTCTTTGCAGGACAAAGTGACATTTTTATTGGTACCATATATAATATTTTATTTTTTTTTTACACACCTTGGGATCACTGATTTTGAACATTTTCACTTGTTCATTATAACAAACGTGCACATTCTTTGTTTAAATATAAACATTTTATCCCTTTCTTGTAACTAATAGTCTTACAATTAGCACTATATAGAAATATTTTGACCATCTTTTAGTAATGTTCCCCATATTGTTGTAACGTGCCCATCCTTGTCCCCTTGTAGTATTGTGCCCCATCCCACAGTAATGTGCCCATCCTTGTCCCCTTGTAGTATTGTACCCCATCCTAGTCCCCATCCCACAGTAATGTGCTCATCCTTGTCCCCATCCTAAAGTAATGTTCCCCATCCTTGTCCCCATTTTGTAGTAATGTGTTCATCCTTGTCCCCATGTTATAGTAATGTTCCCCATCCTTGTCCCCTTGTAGCAATGTCCCCATCCTATAGTACTGTCCCCATTCTATAGTAATGTGCCCATCCTTTAGTAATGTGCCAACCTTGTCCCCACCCTATAGTAATGTCCCCAGCATTATCCCTATTCTATAGTAATGTTTCCCGTCCTTATCCCCTTGTAGTAATGTCCCTATTCTACAGTAATGTGCCCACCTTGTCCCCATCCTGTAGTAATGTCCCCATCCTATAGTATTGTGCCCATCCTAGTCCCCATCCTATAGTACTGTGCCCACCTTGTCCCCATCCTATAGTAATGTCCCCATCCTATAGTATTGTGCCCATCCTAGTCCCCATCCTATAGTAATGTCCTCAGCCTTGTCCCCATTCTATAGTCATGTGCCCATCCTAGTCCCTATCCTATAGTAATGTGCCCATCCTAGTCCCCATCCTATAGTAATGTACCCATACTATAGTAATAATGTCCCCATCCAATAGTAATGTGCCCATCCTTGTAATGTCCCCATCCTATAGTAATGTGCCCACCTTGTCCCCATCCTATAGTAATGTCCCCATCCTATAGTATTGTGCCCATCCTAGTCCCCATCCTATAGTAATGTCCTCAGCCTTGTCCCCATTCTATAGTCATGTGCCCATCCTAGTCCCTATCCTATAGTAATGTGCCCATCCTAGTCCCCATCCTATAGTAATGTACCCATACTATAGTAATAATGTCCCCATCCAATAGTAATGTGCCCATCCTTGTAATGTCCCCATCCTATAGTACTGTGCCCACCTTATCCCCATTCTATAGTAATGTCCCCATCCTATAGTATTGTGCCCATCCTAGTCCCCATCCTATAGTAATGTCCTCAGCCTTGTCCCCATTCTATAGTCATGTGCCCATCCTAGTCCCTATCCTATAGTAATGTGCCCATCCTAGTCCCCATCCTATAGTAATGTCCCCATACTATAGTAATAATGTCCCCATCCAATAGTATTGTGGCCATCCTTGTAATGTCCCCATCCTATAGTAATGTCTCCAGTCTTATCCCCATCCCATAGTAATGTGCGCACTTTGCCCCCATCCTGTAGTAATGCGTCAGCAGCTCCCCTCACCTTCCACAGACGCTGGAGTGAAGCTGAGGGGAGTGGTCTGCGGCCCCAGATCCAGTGATTGGAGAGATCGGTCACAAGGCCGGTCTCTCCAATCAGAGCTGGGGGCGGGTGAAACACAGGTAACCCAGCTCCAGCCAATGATCAGGGCTACAGCTGCACTGATCTTGGCTGGATTTCAATGTTTCAGCGATTTTCAATGGCTGAAACATTAGTGGCTGTGATTGGCTGAGCGGTGTTCGTCAGCCAATCACAGCTTCTGTAGGTCCAGGGAGGAGACACCACCCCTCCTGAGGTCTTCTCCTCCCCGAATTTAAGGTATTTGCAGCGATCGTAGCCACCGGGGCTGCGATTTCGCCATGACGTACTGGGTACGTCATGGGTCCTTAAGTACTAGGGAGCCATAACGTACCCAGTACGTCATAGGTTGCTAAGGGTTTAGCGTCCAACACACACACAGACACACACACACACACACACACCATTCTTCACACCTGTCCTGCGCTCCCTCCGCTGCCTCATCTCTGCTTCGTGCGGCCCCCAGGCTCGTGCCCCCGGTCACTATCGCGGCAGGTGAGTGTCACTGTCAGTGATTTATGTGATGATTGTATTGGCGGCGTGAGAGCGCAGCGCCTGCAACACATTCATCTGACATACAGTGCAGACAGTGGCTGCGGCCCCTGCACCTGCCGCGATAGTGAACAGGGGCACGGGCCTGGGGGCCGCACGAACTACCCTGAGGGGCCGCATGCGGCCCGCGGGCCTTGTGTTTGAGACCCCTGTGCTAGAGGCTGCGTTGTAAAACATAAGTGTATCCAGAGAACTTGTGGAGTATTTCTGCTTGGTGAAGAAGGTTGTACCTTTTAAAATCCCATTTCTATCCATTTGGAACATATTCTAGATGTGGCCTTACAAGTGATTTATAAAGGGGTAACAATACATTGGGATCCCAGGATTTTATCTGTTGATTGCTCACCTTCTGTGAATTGATTATGACAAAATTATGTATCCAGGGATCATTCAAAAAGTGAAAAATCAAAGTTCACCACCAGATTTAATTAATTTAACACAAGAAGAAGTACGCCTGCGTCTGAGTAAATTAAACATTGACAAATCATGGCATTCATCCACGAATATTGAGGGAATTGAGCTCCGTAATTGACAGACCGCTGTATCTCATCTTCTTAAGGGTGCTATACACGCTGCAACATCGCTAGCGATAGCTAGCGATGTCGAGCATGATAGTAAACACCTCTGTCGCTCGTGCGACATTTGGTGATCGCTGCCGTAGCGAACATTATCGCTATGGCAACGGCACACGGACATACCTTGGCAGCGACGTCGCTGTGACCGCCGAACAATCCCTCCCTTAAGGGGGAGGTGCGTTCGGCGTCACAGCGACGTCACTCCAACGTGACCGCCGAACAATCCCTTCCTCATTGCCGGTGGACGCAGGTAAGGAGATGTTCGTCATTCCTGCGGTGTCACACATAGCGATGTGTGATGCCGCAGGAACGATGAACAACATCACTACGTACGAGACAACGATTTTTGTTTTTTGGACAACCTCTCCAAAACCAACGATTTTTGTCTCTTTTGCGATCGTTTAAGGTTGCATCTTACGTGTTACACGCTGCGATGTTGCTGACGGCGCCGGATGTGTGTCACAAACACAATGACCCCGACGATAAATTGTTAGCGATATCACAGCATGTAAAGCCCCCTTTAGACTTGCTTGTAATAGGGTTGGTGCCTCAGGATTGGAGGATTGCTGATGTGGTACTGATATTTAAGAAAGGTAAGAGGGTAGATCCAGGCAAGTACCATCCATTAAGCCTGACATCAGCAGTATGCAAAGTTTTTGAGCGCATTTTAAGGGATGACATGCAAAAATATATTGCAAAAAATAATATAATAACTGACAGACAGCATGGATTAATGAGAGATAAGTCATGTCTAACCAACATGTTGGGGTTCTATGAGGGGGTAAGTGCAAATCTGGATATTGGTAATGCAGCTGATGTGATTTATTTGGACTTTGCAAAGGCATTTGATACTGTACCACATAATAGCCTTATACTAAAGCTCCAGAAGCAAGGACTAGGGGAAACTATAGGCAACTGGGTAAGGAATTTGCTAAAACATAGGAAACAAAGAGTAGTTTAAAATGTTACATTCTCTAAATGGGCTATAGTCAGCAGTGGGGTGCCGCAGGAATCTGAGCTAGGACCAATTCTTTTTAATCTCTTTATTAATAACCTTGTGGATGGGATTGATAGTAAAGTGTGAGTCTTTGCTGATGACACCAAACTATGTAGGATATTAAAAACTGACCTTGATAGTTCAATATTACAAAAAATCTGGATAAGATGTCAGAATGGGCAGACACTTAGCAAATTAGATTTAATGTTGATAAATGTAAAGTAATGCACCTAGGACAGAGTAATCCTATAGCTGCGTATACATTAAGTGGAAGTAAACTCGGGACTATAGAACAGGAGAAGGACTTGGGTATTCTAATTACAAATAAGCTGAGCAGCAGTACGCAATGTCAAGCAGCAGCTGCAAAAGCAAAGAAGATTTTAGGGTGTATAAAAAGAGAGATTAGATCCCGGGATCCCAACGTATTGTTACCCCTCTATAAATCACTTGTAAGGCCACATATAGAATATGGGATCCAGTTTTGGGCTCCAAATTTTAAAAAGGACATTCAGAAGTTAGGGGTACTTTGCACGCTGCGACATCGCTAGCCGATGATAGCGATGCCGAGCGCGATAGTACCCGCCCCCATCGCACATGCGATATATTGTGATAGCTGCCGTAGCGAACATTATCGCTACGGCAGCTTCACACGCACTTACCTGCCCTGCGACGTCGCTCTGGCCGGCGACCCGCCTCCTTCCTAAGGGGGCGGGTCGTGCGACGTCACAGCGACGTCACCGCGACGTCACTAAGCGGTCGGCCAATAGAAGCGGAGGGGCAGAGATGAGCGGGATGTAAACATCCCGCTCACCTTCTTCCTTCCGCATTGCCGGTGGACGGCGGGCACAGGTAAGGAGATGTTTGTCGCTTCTACGGCTTCACACACAGCGATGTGTGGAGCTGCAGGAACGACAAACAACATCGTACCTGTGGACGCACCGACATTATGAAAATGAACGACGTGACACTGATCAGCGATTTTTGACTGTTTCACGCTCGTTCATCTTCTCTCCTAGGCTTTAGGCTATGTGTCCACGTTGCTTTTTACCTGCTTTTTTGCTGCTTTTTCAACTGCAGCGTTTAATGCCGAAATGGATGTGTTCTGCTTTTCAAGCAAAGTCTATGGGAATTTGGGTTTTCTATGCCCACTATGCAGTTCAAACTGTAGCCTTTTTGTGGCAGAACTTTGGACAAAAACTCAGCTTTGCAGTGCAAAACCCAAATGGCAAAAACAATTGAAGCAGCAAAAAAGTAGGTAAAAAGCAACGTGGACACATAGCCTTACACGTTGCAACATCGTTACCGGTGCCGGATGTGCGTCACTTTCGATTTGATATCGCAGTAGCAATGTCGCAACATGCAAAGTACCCCTTAGAGTCAGTTCAAAGGTGGTTAACTAGATTATTGCAAGGAATGGAAGGTATCCCATATGATGACAGGTTGCAAAAGATGGATTTGTTTAGCTTAGAAAAAAGACGTCTCAGAGGAGATCTCATTTATATTTGTAAATACATGTGTGGTCAATAAAAAGGACTGGCACCTGACTTATTCCTTATAAAGACAATACTAAGGACCAGGGGGCATATACTGCGAGTGTAAGAAAAGCGATTCCGGCAGCTAAATAGGAAAGGGTTCTTTACAGTTAGAGCAGTTAGACTGTGGAATACCCTACCACAAGAGGTAGTAATGGCAGATACTATAACAGCTTTTAAAAAAGGGCTGGATGATTTCCTCAGTACACAAAACATTGTTGGTTATAAGTGACAGTGACAAAATGTAGAACTGGTGGAGGAAGGTTGAACTAGATGGACCTAGGTCTTTTTTTCAATCTATGTAACTATGTAACTATGTAATGTATCTCAGACAAGTGTTGAAAACAAACAAATCGTGCCATAGCCGGTTATTGAACTCTTGCATCTACAGTTGTGTTCAATAAAAGTATGACTGTTTCAATTATGCTAGTATGCAATTTTATTTATTTTTTTTTTAAGTGGAACACTCTTATGAGATTAATACCCATACTATTTCTTACCTAAATAAACTCCTGAAGTAAAATAGGCAGAAAATGTGACAAAACATTTCCATTCTGCTAATACAGGCTAAATTAAGTTTTTGTTTTCATGTTTGTACAGGAGCTTTTGGCTGTTTGGCACTGATGGGGCTAGTACTGGTAACAGTAGTTTAGGCTTTATACAATATTACTTTTACAACTATATGGCATTACTATGGGCATCATATGCCACTATTATGGCCTCTCTATGTCACTACTGGAGCACAGTAAGGCCCTAATTTGGCTACTGTATGAGACTCCAGGTTTATAACATGGTACTGCTGAGTGCACGCTATAGTGAGATTTTGGCATAATATGACGTCTGAGCAGTCACTCTGCATAGGTACAGCTCAGAACACCTGAAATCTATAGTGCTGCAAACAGTCGCTTATTGCATCCAAGACTCACAGGAGGAATTGTGACACAGACCACATTTAAACAAGACAGCTGCCTGCCTTAAAGGCCCAAAAAAAATCAATTTCCTGTCGTTGCGAATATGTGCAACCCTCAGAGTACAATTCAACACCTGTCTAACAAAAATATTCCTTTGTTACATCCTCCAACTCCTATACCTTAAACAAAAATGATAAGGCTGCCAGTCTCTGCATCACTGCCGACACCAAACCACCACTGGTGAAGTCGTGACCAACCAAAGACAATATCAAAAACAACTGGTCCCTATATGAGGAACCAACCCCCACATTCACACACAAAACCTCCCACACTCTCCTGTACCGGCACCACGTAGACGTTGTCACCGATCATTTAATTAGTTAAAAAACCTACTCCATTACCAGATTCCATAACCAGGTGGCACACTCCACTCCCACGTTATTAGCCCTAGGAGCCAGGCTCCAAAACTTTTTGAGCTAAAAATGGGACAACACATCAGTTACCTCATTAGACACCCCTGGCACATGTCTGGCTATAATACACAGATTCCATTCCAAACAGCACAATATAGGTGAGGAAAATAAGCTACCACCGGAAGAGATTTAGCCGTAAAAAAAATGAAATGCACGGAACGCAGACAGGTTATTACAATGAAAACAAACCTTCCTATTCCTGATTCATAAAAACTCAATCACACCAAGACACAGGACACTGCTCTGTGCACCAATTTCACTGAAAAAATGCCCTAAAACCAACTGATCCTGCCACATCAGTAAGCAGCTGCAAACCAGCTTTGGACACAACCTTCTCCATCCACAATAAATGTCCGTTATACTTTGCCAAAAAGCACGGGAGATTTCACTTCTGCTGTGACAACTGCCAAACGCCTACAAAAAATACAGACCATACGTATAATATGAAAAGCAAAATTGAGCTTACCCAATAATGACTGAGACACCCTAAAGGGGGCTTTACACGCTGCGACATCGCTAATGCGGAGTCGTTGGTGTCACGGATTTTGTGACGCACATCCGGCCGCATTAGCGATGCCGTTGCGTGTGACACCGATAAGCGATTTTGCATCGTTGCAAAAACGTGCAAAATCGCTAATCGGCGACATGGGGGTCCATTCTTAAAAATCGTTACTGCAGCAGTAACGAAGTTGTTCCTCGTTCCTGCGGCAGCACACATCGCTGCGTGTGACGCCGCAGGAACGAGGAAGCTCCCCTTACCTGCCTCCCGGCCGCTATGAGGAAGGAAGGAGGTGGGCGGGATGTTACGTCCCGCTCATCTCCGCCCCTCCGCTGCTATTGGGCGGCGGTTCAGTGACGCTTCAGTGACGTCGCTGTGACGCCGCACGGACCGCCCCCTTAGAAAGGAGGCGGTTCGCCCGTCACAGCGACGTCGCCGGACAGGTAAGTATGTGTGATGGCTGTTGTGCGGCACGGGCAGCGATTTGCCCGTATCGCGCAACAGATGGGGGCGGGTACCCACACTAGCGATATCGGGACCGATATCGCAGTGTGTAAAGTAGCCTTTAGGCCCCGTGTGCACTGGAAAACGGAATTTTCTTAAGAGGGTCTGAAAGATTACCGCACCCGCGTTAAAAAAACGCGGCAAACCGCACCCGAAAACTGCATGCGGTTTGCTGCGGTTTTATCGCGGTATTGTTCATGGTATTGCCGTGGTTTTGCCGCATGCGGGTTGGTACATTCAATACATTCAATGCAATAAAGCACATTGAAAAAAAAAAAAAAAGTAATTTCCTTCTGAGATAGATAACATACAGATACATAGACAGATAGAAGAATAGATAGACAGATAGAAGAATAGTTAGAGAGATAGATAGAGTCCCTGTGAGCACACGCTGCATTTCTCCCGAGCGGTAATGTGTTGTTCACATTACCGGCCGTGGGAAATGCCCTGTGGTTACCTCTGCTGTCTCGTTGCGAGGCTGCATTCAGCGCTGTGTGTCAGGCGCGGCTGGATGTAAGCATCGGAGGACGTGGATTATGCCGGAGCTGTGTGTTTCAGGGGGGTTAATAAAAGGGTGAACCAGGGGCTTTTTTATGTTTTATTTAAAGTAAAGGATTTTTTAGTGTGTGTTTTTTTCACTTTACTTACGGGTTGATCATATCAACTGTCTCATAGACGCTGCCATGATCAAGCCGGGACTTAAATGGCGCAATTCTCTGTCATTTAACTCATTATTACCTGGATAGTCACCACATCACGGCATCTGGAAGAGCCGGAGACACTCCGGGACTGCCACATAATGGATGTGACAGTCCCGGGGCAGCTGCGGGCTAATATTCTTGGCTGCGGGGGGGGGGGCATTAACCCTGGCCCTCGCTCTCCCCAGCCTGAGAATAACGGGCCGCCGCTGTGTGCTGACGCCGGCTAGACGGTAAAAATACAGCGGAGCCCACGTGTTTTTTTTTTCTATATGTCCGTTTGATTTGTATGTGTAATCTATATGTCTGTGTGTGAGTGTGATGTGTGTGTGTTGTATGTCTGTGTCTGATATGTGTGTGTTTACTCTCTGCTCCGCTTCCTCTTCCTGTCATAATGACATCACTTCCCTGCAAACCGCAGGGCAGCGATGAACATTACCACAGGTAAACCGCGAAATACCGGAGGGAATAACGCAGGAAAACGCAATGAACCGCACAGAATTTGCTGCCTTCGTTATTCCCTGCGGGATTTCACGATTACATGGCAGTCAATGGAGTGAAATCCCGCAGCGATGTGCGGAAAAGAAGTGACATGCAATTGTTTTTGCTGCGGGAATCCCTCAGCAAAACATGCAGCTGTCAAAATCCGCATAGTGCACACAGCCTTTTTCTTTCCCATAGGTTTTGCTGGTGAATCACTGCAGAGATGTTATGAACATAACATCAAAAATAGCAAGATACCAGAAGAGATCCACAGTACTCACAAATGTAAATAGCTGAATCAAGTGATGTGAAAGGTAACAAAAAGACCTAAAATATAACTTTTATTAATATGCGTATAAAAAGTGAAGAAAAAATTCACTAGAAAGTTAAAAACAGGCACATAATTGGCATCAATAGCCCTAGTGCTAGAATCAATGGGTAGCTAGAGTAAGCCCAATATACCTCAGTGTCCTATATGGACTGAAAGTGGTAGATTCAAACCCACTTAATCAGCCTTCACATAGACGGTACAATATAGAATGGGCTAAGCATGCAAACACACCTACCTCACACCAAACCAATGGGGTGGGATACAATTCAGGTGTACAGCTAGCTAACCCGTAAATGGACACAAGGAACTGGGCACAATACAAAAATCCTCCTAGCGCGGCACATTTGAAATTCTAGGTCGTGGCACGCGATTGTGGCGTGATTTTGGGCATGACGTTACTGCCATATGAGATGTATGCAGGCAGTACCCTTCACTACTCATTTGGACTCCCCCTGAAGATTGTACCACATGAAACGCATTGGAAGTGTTTCTTTTGTTCATATTGAGGTGGTTACCTGCTGGGCCTCTTTATGGGATTTGAAGAGCTGGGTGACAGTTCCCCAGAGGGCCCCAACCTCATGCCGTTTAGCCCCGTGTCTTTCTACAGGAACTGGTAAGGCCATTCCCTACTAGTTGGGGATTTTTGTATTGTGCCCAGTTCCTTGTGTCCATTTACGGGTTAGCTAGCTGTACACCTGTTTTGTATCCCAACCCCATTGGTTTGGTGTGAGGTAGGTGTGTTTGCATGCTTAGCCCATTCTATATTGTACCTTCTATGTGAAGGCTGATTAAGTGGGTTTGAATCTACCACTTTCAGTCCATATAGGACACTGAGGTATATTGGGCTTACTCTAGCTACCCATTGTTCTAGCACTAGGGATATTGATGCCAATTATGTGTCTGTTTTTAACTTTCTAGTGAATTTTTTCTTCACTTTTTATACGCATATTATTAAAAGTTATATTTTAGGTCTTTTTGTTACCTTTCACACCACTTGATTCAGCTATTTACATTTATGAACATAACATGCAGCGAAACATGCAGCAAAACCGCAGGAAATCCGCGGCAAAAAACGGCAAGTGCGCACAGGGCCTAAATCGAACTTTCTTAGCCCACCTTAGCGCAGCCACTGTAAGCATCAAATCTTATCCACCGGGAGTCTACATTCCATTGCCACTGAATAAATCTCAATTCCTAGAAAACGCATAACCGTAGCTGGGCCTTCAGGCTTTCCTGGGGATAAAGGGAATCCAAACTCTGCCGCTGTCTTTTCCCAAGTGAGCAACAAGTTTGAACAAAACACCAAACCAGAAGAGCCTACACAGAAAAAAATTGTCCGGGGGGCGGAGCCGGACATGACTGTGTAAGGACGCTTTCTCTCTGAGCTCCTCACTGCAATCCCCCATAAAACTGGTTTTTACTGCTAAAATGGGCAAATCCTCTAACAAAAAGGCTAAGCCCAGCACCATGAAGCGGCCACCTTCATCCCAGAGCAATATTGGATCCTACCTCACCCGCTCCCGGGAGCCTGGGACAGCACCACAGCCAGGACGGGGGCTGAGGCCTGCAGACCATGACCCTTTACCAGGCTCGTTGCCTAAAATCACGGCACCTTCAGAAGCCCGGAAGATGGGAGCAGCGACCGGGAGTTCCCGTGCCATAGAAGAACCCACAGCGGGAGCCATAACTGCGGTGGCTAACAGGGGAAGCCCGACGCTGAGAGAGACAGCAAAGCCTGCGGCGCCATTTCAAGATGGCGGCCGCGCACGGAGGGAACAAACCGGCGGTTCAGTAGTGGAGGTCAGGACACCCACAGCCAGTGCCTTACCTGCTACGCGTCCCATTCCAAAGCTGCAGGATCCGGTGAGTTCACACAGCTCGCGTGTGGTCGGTGCACATGGGAAGCTGGGAGCTGCGGCCGAGGAGAGCGGGGCGCACGTGCATCCTGGCACAAGCGGTGACTCACCACTGCAGGCCCGTGCACGGGAGAAGATGTCGCCGCGTTGTGTAGCGGAGGAGATGAACACACCATCCTTGCACACAGGTGCTGTGGAGGGGGGGTTGAAAACGGCTGCATTTCACTCTGCTAACCCTGATAAGTTGCCTGCCTGCAGTTCACAGATGCTGGGTCTGCGTGAGGGCTCAGCAAGGGGAGCCCTAACCAGAGACTGCGGTGGTATTACATGCACCTCTCCCCTACCAGAGATTAAAGGGCCCCTGGAGAGCATTGGGGAAGGAGAGGGTCCATATAATCCCCTGGTGGCTGCAAATGAATCCTGGGGAATTCCCCAGGGGGAGACATCCCCCACCCATTCAGAGAGCTGGTCCACAGGTTCCTCCTGGGCAGAAAGCCTGGCGAGCCCAGGTGAAGAATCAAGGAGGGGCACTCTGATGCCCATGAATAGTGGGCTACAGGTGCTGGGATCTCCCCCACTCCAACATGCATTAATGCCACAAGCGTGGGGAGGCATGACTAACCCCCAGGGTACTCAGAAAGTGATATATGGTCCGGCGTTTCAGGACTCTTTTCGGGCATATGCCAACATACCCCATACTGATGCCCCGATGGGTGAGGATCGTCCGGCATCCTTAGCAGATTTGCGCTTGCTGTTACAAGCGATGCCCACCAAGAATGATATTGCAGCATTAGCCAACCAAGTAGTGGCGGAATGTAAACAGGAATTCGCCCAATTGCGGTCTGAACTTTCCTCACTCTCCCATAGGGTAGATACCCTTGATGAGCGTCAATCAAATTCTCAGGTCTCTATTCAATCTATCCAAGAGACAGTGAAGATCCAGTCCAAACAATTATTTGCCCTCCAACAGCATGTAGATGATCTGGAGAACAGAAACAGACGAAACAATCTACGGGTTAGGGGATTGCCTGAGTCCATTGCCGCCCCGGATATCCCTGTAGTTCTCTGTTCAATCTTTAATAGCTTACTAAAGAGACCACCAGGAGCTTCTCTTGAACTTGACAGAGCTCATCGGGCCCTACGTCCCCCAGACCCAAAGGACCCTCGGCCAAGAGATGTTGTATGTAGGGTGCATTTTTTTGCCGCCAAGGAGGCCATCTTGCTTGCCGCTCGGAGGAAACAGAACTTATCATATAATGGTTCAGCCATCCGCATAATGCCTGACCTCTCGCGGCACACTCTGGCCCAGCATGCTACCCTTAAGCCTCTTCTGGATGTCTTAAAAGAGAAGGGCCTGCCGTTCCGATGGGGATTCCCCTTCTCCCTATCGGTACAGAAGGACTCACGGTGGTGGATCTTACGTTCCCCTGAGGACTTTCCGGCATTCGTCGCGAACCTTGGCCTTCCCACCATTTCCATCTCAGAATGGCCTACAACGCTGCTACAGCCTTGGGTTCCTAGGGGAAAAGCAGCACCACCAGGCCGATCCTACATAGTGATTCCAGTAGAGGGCTGCCACCTAGAGGAGATAGGGGCCGCAGATCGGGCCGCCCTCGGCAGCAGACATAGACAAGCTTGGAGGTCGTGCATGCCTCCAGGTCCTGCATTACTTTCCGTTACCTGAGATAAAGGTCTTTTTCATTCTGACCTCAAGTCTAGTTATCGCCCGTATTGCACAAACATCTGATACTTTTGCCAGTGTTTATGGTTAACTTTATTGTTGCAAGTATATATGGAGCTCTGTTCGGTTATGTCTGACAGCTTTTTTCCCCAAATAGGTTGGGATCCCCTGTCCTGCCGAGTAATGGCGGATATGTTCCCTAGGAACGTTTGTTCGGTCTTAGTTTATTGTGCAAGGTTTTTATGCCTGCTGTTATTTTTTTTCCTCTCCCTTCTACATTCTTCTTCTAATCTCAAGACTTTTCTTCTTTCTGTCTTTGGCGGCCGGGCTGATCACACCCGATTTCTTTTTTCATATATTTCTAATGTCTCATTCCCCTATAGATGGCGGACCTCACCATAGCTTCTCTCAACGCCAAAGGCCTCAATGTCCCGGAGAAAAGGTCGCAGATACTTTACCACCTTCATAAACGAAAGGTGAGAATAGTATGTTTCCAGGAGACCCATTTCAAACAGGGACACTCCCCAACCCTCAAGAATAAATACTATCAGACATGGGTAACCTCAGATAATCCGGACTCCCGTTCTAAAGGTGTAGCGATAGCCATTCATAAATCCCTTCCCCATCAAATCTTAAAGTGCACGACGGATAGCCTTGGAAGATATATTATCCTGTCACTGAAGGTGGGGGACCAAACACTTACAATAATCAATGCATACGCCCCAAATTTAAGGCAGCATAGCTTTGTTGCACGGCTGGTAGACGTTGCGATCCCTTTGATACAAGGTACCGTAATTTTATGCGGCGACCTTAATGTCACCCTGGACCCCACATTGGATAACTCCAGGGGGAAATCCAGCATTGCTTACTCTACCATTAAACGTATCAAAAAAGCTTTATTTCGCATCCAAATGTTCGATACTTGGAGACTACAACACCCATCCGACAGAGATTATAGTTTCTATTCCCACACGCAGGACTCATATAGTCGTATCGACTATATATTTCTACAGCATAATGCTCTCCCTTGGATACGACATACCGGGATGGGTAACATACTATGGTCTGATCACGCGCCGGTCTATTGTACGATCGAAATTCCCTCTCTCTCGACCCCTAGAGAGTCATGGCGGCTGAACGAGTCGTTGCTGCTGGATGAGCTCTGTGTTACGGATGTTCAGACCTCTATTACTAGGTTCATAGAGGATCACTCAGTGGACGACACTGCCCCCACCTATAAGTGGGAAGCATTGAAGTGCGTTCTACGAGGCATTTTTATTAAACATGGGTCCCGCATTAAAAAAGAAAGGGCCCAAGACATAGTAAAAGCTCTTCATAGGGTTTCTGAACTGGAGCTCATCCACAAACGTGCCTTATCGGCCCCTATTCTACAGGCCCTATTACACGCTAGGATTGAGGTTAAAAAGCTGCTGGACTCTTCTTATAAACGACTATTACAGGTGGGTAAGGGGAGGTTTTATGAGTTTGGGGATAAGCCAGGCAGACTGCTGGCCAATGCGCTGAGAGAAAGGAGAGCTCATACTCTCATTCCATGCATCAAGAACTCACATGATGAACTACTTTATGCCACCCCCGACATCTCAAATACTTTCCACGACTTTTATTCTAGACTATACAATTTACCTGTTAGACCTCCTGAGTTAGGTGAGGGGCGCCCCCCCATGCCCTCGCCATTTAGGCAACTCGACAGCTCTGTAGTTGAAGACCTGGAGAGTCCTTTTTCATTGGAGGATTTATTGGCGGTGATCCGCGACACACCTGGCAACAAGAGCCCTGGTCCCGACGGGTTTCCCGCCAAGTTTTACAAATCCTTTTCAGAACAGCTAGCACCCTTAATGCTTCTCTCCTTTAACTCGATTTCAGATTTAGTCCCTTTCCCACCCCACTCCACCACGGCCCATATTTCTCTACTCCTTAAGACTGGAAAAGACCCCACGGCGTGTAGTAGCTTTAGACCTATATCTCTCCTTAACGTAGATTTAAAAATTTATGCCAAGCTCCTGGCAAACAGACTTAGCCCTCTGCTGCCTGACCTGATTCATTTGGATCAGGTCGGTTTTGTCCCGGGTAGGGAGGCAAGGGATAACACCATAAAGACCCTGGACCTGATCCATCATGCACACACCAAAAAGCTTTCCCTGATGTTGTTGTCTCTGGATGCTGAGAAGGCTTTCGACAGAGTCTCCTGGCAGTCACTTTCTCAGACACTGGAGCATATAGGCTTGGGGCCGGTGTTCTCGTCCAGGATTATGGCCTTATACCATTCTCCGACGGCACACCTTAAGATCAATGGCACTCTGCCGAGACCCTTCTCCATCCATAATGGGACCCGACAGGGGTGTCCTCTGTCACCTTTGTTGTACATCCTGGTCATGGAACATTTGCTATCCGCCATTAGGAATAATCCAGATATACAGGGAATCAATATCGCCAATTGGGAGCATAAGTGTGCCGCTTTTGCCGACGATCTCCTCGTTTATCTGTGCAATCCCCTTAAATCTCTCCCGTCACTAATGTTGGAACTAAACCGCTTTAGCAGGTGGTCCAACTTCAAAATCAATTTTGAAAAATCAGAGGCCCTAAATATTTCCTTGCCTCAAACAACTATAGATGCTATAAAACCAAATTTCCCCTTTAGATGGCCACCCCACGGCAGTATTGGTTACTTGGGCATTCATATCCCATCCGATCTGACCAGGCTCTTCGCACTGAATTATCAAAATTTTCTGTCAAAACTTGAGGGAGACTTAGTTTCCTGGCAAAGGGGTACTCTTTCTTGGTTCGGCAGGATTAGTGCTCTCCGGATGACGGCCCTGCCAAGACTGTTATATTTGATACAAACGGTCCCGGTTTATGTTCCGGCGGCATATTGGGCCAGGATACAGCGCTTATTCAATCAATTTGTTTGGTCGAAGAAACGCGCCCGTCTAAGGAGTAGCGTCCTGACTAGGACCAAGAACGCGGGTGGGGCAGGGTTGCCCGACTGTAGGCGGTATTATCTGGCAACCGCTTACGCCAGAGTTTTAGACCTGTTACATAACTCTAGTTCCAAGCTTTGGGTTAGTCTGGCACAGGATCTATGCCCTTTATCAGTGCCGACCCTGCCGTGGACCTGGCCACTCCTTACTAAACATAAGATTAACATGTCTTATAGCACCAAACAAACACTGAAATCTATACACGCTACACCACTTCGCGATCGCCTGATCCAGCCCAGGGGTCCCCTCATGCCCCTAACGGATAACCCAGAGTTTATACCAGGGGCATCATCCAACAACTTTCTGGGCAGCTCAAAACAAAACCCTTTGAGACTGAACCAGGTAGCCCCGGAGGGTTCCCTCCTACCACTCTTGAAGATTGTAGAGAATCATACTTTTAAATTGCGGTTCCATTTTGAATACGGTCAACTTAAACATTTTATAACCTCACAAGACAGTGTTATGGCCCATCCCTCGCTTCCGACATGTTTTGAAAACCTCTGCGCGGTTTCCTCCGATACACGTCATGCAATATCAAAAGTGTACAAACTCATGACAAGCGCGACAGAGGTATCTCTTCCCCGCTTTTGTACGGCTTGGGAGGAGGAGCTCAATCAGACGTTCGGGGGGGATCAGTGGGAGCGCTGTTTCCGTCTGACACACAGGTCCGTGGTTGCCACCAGGATGCAAGAAACTAGTTATAAAATACTTTCCAGGTGGTACAGGGTCCCAGCATTTTTGCATGCTTGGTGTCCAGAAGTACCTGATACCTGCTGGCGTTGTGGAGCGCAGGGGGGCACCATGTCCCACATCTGGTGGTATTGCCCGAGCCTAGCGGTCTTTTGGAACAAAGTACTAATAGCCATACGGGAGGTCACCGGGATCACAGTCCCTGGTCGTCCAGAGGCAGTCTTATTGTACATCTTTAATGTACCAGAAAAGATCTACAAAAAATCCCTCCTGGGTCACCTCCTTCAGGCAGCCAAGACGGTGATCCCGAGGCGTTGGAAGGACCCTGCTCCCCCCACGTTAGATGAGTGGGTATTGGAAGTGAATGTGATTCACCGTATGGAGATGGTGATGGCCCAGTCACGTGGACAGACAGTAGGGATGGCCACTAAATGGTTTCAGTGGGAATCATTCCTGTCTGGTGGAAAATTTCTTGACCTAATTTAATCTCCGGTGTCTGGGTACTCTGGCCCTTTTCCCCTTGTTATCATACTCCTCCCATCCGACATATTTTGGTCCAACGGACTATGTATCAGACCCGGCCGACACACTTTTTCTTCCTCTATCTCTTCTTCTTTTGCTGTCTTATCCCTCCTTCTCTAAATATCATGACTGCTGCTCTTCTTCACCTTCCCTTTCTGTTTCATTATTTCTTTTTATTTCTCTCATGGTTTCAATTGAATTCCCATGTACTATGTTAATCATTTACATTCTGCCTTCAGGTCTACGATGGTGTTGTGTCGTTTAGACCTTTGATCTATTTCATTTGTCAAAGCATGGATGTATATTTTCTTTATTTTCTTATTATAAACTCAATAAAACTTTTAAATTGGAAAAAAAAAATTGTCCAAGTAAAGAATTACAGTTGGGATTCCAGAAATGTCCTGCATCACCCCCTCAACAAATAAACTAAAGGCCTCAATGTATAAACAAGAGAAAGAAGAACAACTCATTGGTAAGCAACAATCTACATCTAAAACTCACCATTCCACATACAACCCAACAAGTGAAAACTTTCATGGTGCACTGGAAGAAAACGGAATGCTACTTCAATGTCTAACTTTGCCATCAAAGCTCCTTTCCCATTCGATATCACTAAATTCACTGCTCTATCAAATGACACGTGATAAGGAAGACAGTTCCAGATCAATGCCGTCATTCACAGACTCACCGACTGGGTAAGAAAAATGATGCATAAGCCTAAACTGTTCTCGCTTTGGAAACACACCTAAAAGGGACAGCCTCAAATTGGGCCATGAGAGGTTCAGAAAAGAACCCGCCATATGCCCAAGTTCTACTTCCTTGGCAAATTTCTTCACTACCTTCAGATATTGCCTTGCTGAGCTCAAATTACCTGACATAAAAAGTAGAGCATGAAAATGAAATGGGATCCTGAAATCCTCCGAAAATCCAGACTGAATTAGAAGCGCCACTTCTAAATTTGAATACCTAGTTAAAAAGGGGAGCATCACTGTAACCTTCATCAGAGTCCTCCCTTTTTCAAAACCCTCACCTGACTTTCCTTTTGTTTGCTTAAAACACTTGTACAAGCTGTGACTCCCCCCACAACCGAAACACTTGTATTTGAACTTCCCCGATGCCCCAAATTTGCATTGTCCCTCATTTAATTGCCAACAAAACCCTTTTCTTTGAAATGCTGAGGATCCGTTTTCTGAGCCACAAACCCTCAAAAGGGCTATGAAGCAGGCAATGTCCTCAGGCACATCCACAAGGATATGTGCGTATGGTCACACCTCATGCCGACCTCCTGGCCTTATGCTGTCTAAACTGTTCATCATACCTATGCCAAGCCACACCCCTATACACTCTGTAAGCCTCATCGCATCCATATAACCAAAAGAGCTGAACAATGCTCGGTTCTTTTTCCCCCATTACAATTGCCAAACGTCTTCGGAATTATAGATACATACATTTTCCATTCTCCTCCTTTTTTTGAATAGCTACGCTTTACATTATCGAAATTAAATTTCTCCAGAGGAATTATGAAAATAATCCCACATACTATGCTTTTGAAATCTTATCTTTAACCTTCTGCTTCAAATGCAGCCCTAAAGGACCCTCAAAACAAACATAAACCTCACGCCTAGCCCGATCGTCTAACTGCACTACCTCATCCTCCTTCTCCTTTTCCTTAGCACTCTTCTTTCTGTAAACATTCCCATAGTACTCCCCTCCTAATGAACACTAAGGGCTTCAAGAAAAACAATCACAGCCTGCTCAACCACCAATCCTTCCCATGTCGGGGGTACCCATGCTCCTATGGGAGATTACAAAATACCGGACCATGACCACTCTGCCAACAAACCCTGCAACAAACCAAATAACTAACCCCACAAATCTGAACACCTTATGTAAGGGCCATGACTATCCCTTAAAGCTACCCCCATATTCGTAACCCCACTATCACTAGAAAACATTTTCACAACAGGCAAACCATTAACCATTCTATTGTGCTCAGCAGGCTGACACTTGTTCATCGGCCGATACTCCTGGAGATAACTCTCCATCTTGACCACTGGATACAGGGGACCTGGCATCATCAACAGGCCCACATGGAACCTCCCCGGTCACAATGCTCTGAACCCCAATCAACGCAGTGCTTTTCCTCTTTCCTGCTGGCTGTCAAAAGAATCCACTGCAGGCCACAACTGGGCTCACTGCTTCTTGAGACGCTGCATTCTCACATGGTATGTCTGAAAATCACAGCCCCACTGCCAACTGCGGGAGGGCTGCTTTCCATTTCTGCAAAGCTGGGTGTGACCACTGTCCAGCACATTACTAGGGACCAAAGCAGGACTGATCCAGGAAAAAGAAGACTGTGGCTAGAAGTAGGCCGTAACTTGGCTACACCCACATCTGGAAGGCCACAAGGTTGGTGAGGATTACTCCTGGAAACCTGAGGAGAAGCAGGATATGTACTTTGTTGCTCCTGTCCAAGAGTTTCCCCCGAAGCTTCTCCTATATCGCCACCGAGTGCCTCCACTTCCCTCTGGTGAATAGCGCTCTGGCGGCTATGACAGCCGAGTGTGCAATGAGGAGGTGGAAGGAACTGACACTGCTCCTGGAGGAGCTGAGCAGACTGTACGCAGCTGCTCCTGCATGAACTCGGCACCATGGAATGCAGTCACAGCCCTCACCTTCTCTATCAAGGCCACAATATCCAACATGGCTCCTGCTGCTTCATCTGCTGCTGATGCTGTCACTTCCTGCTGGATCCAACAGGAGGTAAATTTGTAATCACTCACCTTATATTGCCCCCATAAGCCAATCCTTCCCCTTAACCAATCAAATTCCTGGCTCATCCACCAATCCATGTATCTAGCCATGACCCCTTCCAAACTCTTTAACCCTTTCACTCCTACCCTCTACCTTGTCATGTTGCCTGTATGCCCTATATAAGGGCTCTCTGGCTGTTCTCACTGTGGAAGATTTGAAGTAAGATATCCAACATGAAGTTAGTGCTATTCCTCCAGATTTTCTTGTCGACATGTTCAGCAACCTGGAGCAACGCATTAAAATGTTTCTGGCGGAAAGAGATCAATTCCAGCATCATATGTAATGCAATTGATTACACATACATCAAGGTATGTAGCATATTTTTTTCTTCAGATTACTTTATCCTAAAGGGAATATCTGAGGCCTCTTTCGAGTAAATCTCCCTGTATATACAGTGTAATGTTCACGGTTGTATAGTGTGGTCTAGTTCTTCTGAAATTGTACTTATTTTTGTATTTTTTCTTCTGTTTGTCACTTTAAGATTTTTCTCAATGTTGACATTTAGCTTTCATTTAATAAAATATTAATACTCAGAATTTATTAAAACAAAACCCCTTCATCTTGACTATATAACTATGAAGTCGACTATACGATAAAACTGAGGGCTGTAATTTTAGACAAGGTGCTCCTGCCACCTGTGGTGAAATGTTTATGTATTGCAGCCACCACTGTGCTAACTCAAATTAACAAATTAGCAAAAGATCTGTGCACCAAATAACATACCAAGGCTACAAAAGCAGTTTGAAGGCTCTGAGCACTGCCAAGTTTTTACAGTTAACATGGTTACAGAGAAATTCCAAGTAACAAGAAGATGAAATAAAAAACATCTGCATAGTTTGGGCATATGCAATGCTTTATGTTCCAGAATCACTAGGATCGTACTGTACGTTATATATTTGGAAAGCGTTTGGGCTGTAGTTGTAGCACTTATAGCACTAATGTAACTCAGGAGCTGCCAAAATGTGGACTGTGCAAACATTTAGCTGTAGTTATTGACTAAGAGTCGCACCACATTCCTTTCCTTGTGATTTCTGTTTTTCTGAAATTGCAGATTATTAAAATTGGATGTTCTTGTGTGTCAGGAAAGTTACTACTTTTAAAGGGAATCTATCACCAGATTTTTGCTATCCCATCTGAGAGCAGCATAATGTAGAGACAAAGACCCTGATTCCAGCGATGTGTCACTCACTGAGCTGTTTGCTGTCATTTTGGTAAAAATCATTGTTTTCTCTGCTGGTCTAGGAGGTATTTGAATATGGTGCTCTATAACTCCACCCACGCCACTGATTGACACCTTGCTGCCCATCTAAAGTGTAGTGGTGGGGCAAGGTTATACAGATCTCGTGAATATTCCTGACCATCACAGTGATTTCATCAAAAGTACACTAAGCAGCCCAGTGATACACAGCTGGAATCAGGGTCTCTGCCCCTACATTATGCTTCTCTCAGATTAGGTGGCAAAAACCTGCTGACAGATTCCCTTTAAAGCGTACATTTAAAGGAAAGTATTAGTGCAAATAAAAAAACAAAATGAGCTAAGCTATCCTATAGCTTTAGTTTGTATGGTTCTAAAATTGCACATTTCTAAACTTTATGCTGTATTTTGTTGATATATGTTGGTTTCTACATTGTAGTAGCTTGTGGTTGCTATTATACCTGGGATTCTGATTTTTTTTTGCAACAAGGCTTGCTCATATATTAAAGATGTTTTCTGCAATTTCTGCAATCACTCTATGTGACTGCAGATTATTAAATCGCAACAGTGTGCAATGCACACACTTTCACAATTTTCCTGTATTACCAACAAAAGTAGGCGGTAGTGTGACTGCAAGTATGTGACTTGGTCATTATTCAGCAATTTGTTGCAGATCTTTGTTTAGCGCACAGAAAACCCCTTTAAGTATTTGCTCCTACACCATTCTAGAACTCAGCAGGCAGGTGCAGGAGCAGTTATGTGCCAACTACACTTTACTGAGAGAAAATATATTAAGGGGTTGTCCAGACATAGAGGTGTGATGACTTTTATACAGATTAGGTCATTGATAGCAGATTAATGGAGGTACAACACCTAGTATCCCCAATAATCAATCATTTTTTATATCAGCTGGATATAAAAACCTATAACAAAGCTGTTGAGTGTAGCTCCATTGAAGATGTACCGCAGCATGACTCCTATTCTTTCACATAGAAGCTGCACTTGTGTCACCCCTGGACTAGTCAGGTCGTCACAGGGTACTGCACGTTCTTTATCTCCAGTGCAGGACTCAACCCCTCTTTGTTCTGGGTTCCCAACTTGCAGTGCTGCCTCCATCACCATCCAACATCCCAATCCAATCACACTTCGCACCACACCCTGTCAGTCACACCAGTGGGCTGCTAAGCTGGAATAGGGCCGCCCACCTGGGGGTCAGGCAGGGAGGTGGGAGGTGACAAGTCAGAGCAGTGGTAGCCCTCGAGCAGTAAGGAACTTGGGGAAGCTAGGAGTTGGAGCTCCCAGGGGAGAAGTAGATTGGGTTGCAGATGGTGGTCTGGACCCGGAGGAGTCGGAGACCCAGTCGCGGGAGATTGGGACTGGATGCCTGGCTGAGTCTAGGAGGACGGTCAGCAGCAGTACAATAGCCGGTCTGGGACCGAAAGCACGTCGGAGTGCTGGACCCTAGGTCGGGGAGAGGCTTCAAGCAACCCGGAAATTAACCTGTGGAGGACAGGGCTTTTATGGACTGTTCCCACGAAGCTCAGAGATTGGGGGCACTAGCGCAATGAGGGGGATAGGGCTTTCCAACTAAAACAGCCCACTGAAATCTCAAGCGTGAGCCCCTGAGAGCATAGCTCCTTCACACCAAAAAGTGGGGAGCGGGGCCTGGACAGCTCCAAGCTAATGGGCCACTTGGACTACTAAAATCTGTGCACCGAGGCAGGCTCTGGACCATCAGGCAGTACTGCAGGGGACGGAACCCGGACGAGCTCCCCCAAGAGGGCAGCGGCACTCAGAGACTTGGTTTACTACGTTGTCAGCGTCTGCTTTCCTTCTGAGTGAGTACCTGATTACCCCTTGCCCCAGCTCCCCAGCAATCCATTCCACCATCCACAGTCCCGGGGCCTTCACTACCCGTGGAGAGAAAACGTCATCTGGCTGCCCCCATTCCATCAACCCCGGTACTCCCATCGGCAGCGGTGGTAGTCCCTATTACCGCACACCATGGGTGGCTTCACAAACTATCTACTCCCGCTGTAAATAACCTCCCATGTTTTAGAGTGACCCTGAGCTCCTGGGTCCGAAGACCCTCGAGCCACAAGTAGCGACACCCGGATCCGAGCGGTTCGACCGCTGCTGGGGTGGTACACACTACTTGAACAGTTTGAATGGAGCTACACTACTCCATTCATACCATTTATATCCAGTGACTTCTGGAGCAAAACAGCTGATTAATGGGGGCACTATTTGACGGAGCCCCGCAGATTTCCTATTGATCACTTATCCTGTAGGTAGATCATCAAATCCTTATGTCCAGTGAACCTCTTTAAGCTTTATGTACACAATTTGCACTACTAACAAAAAAAATGCCTTTCCTAATGTATTAGTGTCATTTCCCACTGTTTTTTCTAAGCCTTTGTAGCTAGTGAGTGGATCAGTAAGTGACCTGCACACTGTCTCATAATCTGGGCTATTCAGAACTACAACAAATACATATGAACGTTCAGGGCCCTTAACTATATTCAGATGTAGCCATTCTTAAACGAATGCAAGAAACATATCACGAAGCACAAAGTTAACTTTACATGACAAATCCATTGAATTCGTATTATTAGGTGTCGAATTACACTGATTCACTCCGAGATACCTTTCTACATCATAATATTTTGTCATTTTAAGAATGGATATATCTATAGTAGCCAAATATGATAATATTGCATAGTATCCAGGCAAACAGTGTTATGGTAGAGTCAAATTAGCGTATGGCACCCGATGCGAGAGCACTGGATGCGACATACTAATGACCCTCGGCTCCTGCTCTGCTGTGAGCGTGAGCAGAGTGTCATGCAACTGTTATCCGATCCTGCAATCGGATCAAAGCTACGGAGGAGAGCGAGGGATTAATCACTCCATCTCCTCCATTGTCAGCATGTGCGTATATCACACTGCACTTAGATGACATCCGAGTGCAGTCCGTTATTTCACTCGCACCCATAGACTTGTATGGGTGTGAGTGACCTGAGATTCGCAGACAATCACAGCACGCTGCAATTTTTTTCTTCAGTCCTATTAGGGCTGAGGAAAAAATCGTAGATCTGAGCTGCAGCATTGTCTTAGGCCTCCTTCACATGTCCGTGTCTCCGGTATGTGTTTGGTCCATTTCCTCACGTGCCAGAGACATGGGCACACGTAGACCCATTAACATCAATGGGGCTGCGCTCACGTGTGTGTTCTGCCATGGAGTGTCTGCTTGTGTGGAGCATACGTGTGCCCGTGTGCTCCACACATAGACATGTTCGTTTTTCTCCGGCATCACGGGTGTCACATGGACCGCACGGATGTGATCTGTGTGACACGCACCGGAGAAAACACACGCGCCTGTGAAATAAAAAGATTTTCTATGCTCACTTTCTCCAGCGCCGCTGTCTCTGCCGCTGCTGTCACTTGCTTCCGACCCCCGCTCATTATGCTCATCGCATATTCCCTTCACTGCGAGACGGAAGCAGCAGCAGCGGGGAGTCGGCAGGGCCGGAGACCATAGATCAGCACCACGGACAGCAACGCCAGGGACAGGTGAGCAGAACGTTCCCGTTCCCGTTCCCGGATAACACATGGAGAACACACTTGTGCCGTAAACACGGGACACGGAGGGCAATACGCACCTTTGACATGTCCGTGAAAAACGTGCGTGATTTTCACGGACATGTGAAAGAGGCCTTACATGGGGCCGAGTGCAATGCAAGATTTTCTCACATTGCACTTGTGTGAGGCATACACCAGTGTGATTCTACCCTTAAAGGAAATCTGTCATCAGATTCATGCTGTACAAGCTATGAATACTGTGTCTACATTATTGCAGCCAGCTATGTTTTACTTTGAAACTCCTAGTATTTTAGAGTAAACCATCTGTGCATAGGGAGAGACCTGTCAGTTAAAGGGATCAGGGCAAAGTGGAGACGGCCATTAAATGGCTGCAGCATTCATGGACTTCCACTTTGATGGAATAGTAAAGCTGATTAGGAAGGTAAGTATACAGAAATTTTCTCAGAAGAATAGTCTGCATTCATTGCATTTGACCCCAGCCTTGCTGAATTGTGGCAGTGTGCATTGAACACATTGATACAATTCCCCGTCATTCTCTGTGCCGGTGGGCGCTTACATGACTGCGTATATGCGATATGCTCTCTTGTGGTCACATGCCAACACAATGCCTGCGCTTCTCTCTATTCTCTTCTATTGCGACAAACCAGTTGAGACGTATGCAAGTATACAAATTGCATATATGTGGTCACGTGACCTCCCACCAGTAAGGGAAATACAGGAGAATCGTGACAGTGTGTGCATTGCACAGGGTCACGACTTGGCAGTCTATGTGGAGTGAATGCAATTTTTTCTTCTGAGATCACACAACTCCTTTAATATTTTCTTAATGACAATATGTAGTCCAGTATAATAATATTGAGGAACCATCCTTTGGATAAATAATGTATCAGATTGGTCAGAGTATGGCACAGAGCACCCCACACATTAGCTGTTACCAGCTCCAGTGGCGGCAATGTGTAAACACTGGCTCTGCCATGCTGTTAGTTGCTGATCCTGGGTATGGCAGGTCTGTGTCTATTCCACAGTAGTTGCTCTGCAGCACATGGGAGCGGCAACTAAAGGACGCTTCATACACTGTTTACATCCAGTTACTGCTACAGTTGGAAACAGCTGATCAGATAAGTAAGGTGTCACCCCCGCCGATCTGATATTCATGTCCTATCCTAAGAATAGGTTACCAATATCATTGCAATTGGAACCCCTTTAATGTCAGAAGCCTTGGTGGTCCCATAAAGAGGTTAATTTTAGGATTCCTAATGGACTAAAGCAGTGAAACCTCAGGATTCCTGATGGAAGTAGACTATTTCATACCTGAAGGCCAGTGGGCTACTAACCAGTGTTATCCTGCCTGTTCAGTTTTCTGTTTCTTTCTTCCCTGCACTGTTCATGGTGAGGAGTGTAGGAGGAAGATAAAAAAAATGAACATCGAGATAGGGCATAACTCACAGCTGCATAACTCCTCTGTCTCCTCTGTGATCGGGCAGAGGGTTTCAGTTTTTAGGCTACAATTTATAGGGAACAGTGATTTTATTTTTCCTGTACACCATCCTGCAATAACCCATCAAAAACGGCAACTAGAAATAATGCATAATATGAGTCTAGGTTCACACAGTTTTTAGACCACGTGCACATGTTAAGTATTTTGTGAATTTTTACCTCAGTATTCGTAAGACAAAACCAGGACCTGTGATAAATACAGAAGTGGTGACGTGTTTCTATTACAACTTTCCTCTGATTATTAAACTCCTGGTTTTGGCTACAAATACTGAGGTAAAAAACTCACCAAATACTCAATGTGTGCACGTGGCCTAAACTTCTCCTCTGACTCTTCCTCTCCTGGTATGGCTTCAAATACTGAGGTAAAAAAACTCACCAAATATTCAGTGTGTGCACATGGCCTTATGCATTTCCTCTAACTGTTCCTCTCCTGGTTTAGGCTTACAAATACTGAGGTAAAAAACTCACCAAATACTCAATGTGTGCACATGGCCTTATGCATTTCCTCTAACTGTTCCTCTCCTGGTTTAGGCTTACAAATACTGAGGTAAAAAAACTCACCAAATATTCAGTGTGTGCACATGGCCTCTTGCATTTCGTCTAAGGCTATGTCCGCACGTTGCGTCGGAGTACCTGCAGTTTATTCTGCACGTTTTCCTTCCCTTGGTTTTTGACCAAATGGCTATTGGCCATTTTTCAGCGCTAAAAACGCATGCGTTTTTACCGCGTTTTTAGTGCGTTTTCAGCGCTTTTTACCTGCGTTTTCACCTGCGTTTCTGCAGATGCGTTTTGTAGATCAAGACACTGAGAAATAAAGTTGAAATAGTCAAAAAGAATGAAAAAATAGAAAAAAAGTATAAAATTAACTTTTAATAAAACTATATGAAAAATTATCAATTTTAATGAAATAATAGTGGTTATGCACATTTTAACTGGAAAATAGGTAAAGTTTATTATTTTTAAGCATTTAAATTTTCGGTTATTGTGTGTGTGTAAAGGAACATTAGAACTCTTTAATTTTTGGTCAGAAAAGCATGCGTTTTTGGAGCCAAAAACGCACTGGAAAAGCAGGTAAAAAGCATGAAAAACGCAGGAATTGTGCTTTTGGTTGCATTTTGCCATTTGTCATTGACTCCAATGTTAAGGAAACGCTGCAGAAATGGCAAAAACAACTGACATGCTGCTTCTTTTTCAGCATGGTTTTTGACCCAAAATATGCAAATTAAACGCTGCAGAAAAAAAGCAAAGTGCGGACAGGATTTCATCTTTTCCCATAGACTTTGCTGGAAAACAAAAACGCATGCGTTTTAGCGCAAAAACGCTGCCGCTAAAAACGCTGCAGAAACGCGGGAAAAAACGCAACGTGTGAACATAGCCTAACTGTTCCTCTCCTGGTTTAGGCTTACAAATACTGAGGTAAATAACTCACCAAATATTCAGTGTGTGCACATGGCCTTATGCATTTCCTCTAACTGTTCCTCACCTGGTTTTGGCTTACAAATACTGAGGTAAAAAACTCACCAAATACTCAATGTGTGCACGTGGCCTTATGTATTTCCTCTGACTGTTCCTCTCCTGGTTGTGACTTACAAATACTGAGGTAAAAACTCACCAAATACACAACGTGTACACGTGGCTTTAAAGGGAACCTGTCATCATGAAAATGCAGCAAAATCTGCAAGCACCATGTTATAGAAAAGGTAGAGCTCTGTACATTGATATAAAATTTAGTGATAAAACCTGTATTTTAATATTTTAAACACTGGCAGCCCAGTGGGCGATTGATAATTATAATTACTATTATAATGGACAGTTATGGCTGTATGCACTCCTATACATAGAAAGCTGTCAATTACTGATAGAACCACACACTGGACCGAGAATCCCGGAAAGAGCAGAGATGTAAATGAGGAAAACAAAGGGGATACAAAACTAGAACAATCTCAGCTCCCCCTCCTCTATAACATGGTACTTGCAGATTAGATTTGTCCTTTCTGTAGAAGAATAAAAAAACAGAAAAGGATCTTGTGCAAGAATGGATTTATCTGATCATGGACATATCTGGTGGCAAGCAGACCTGACATAACTGTTATCTGTCAAAATATATCCCATAAGTCACGTATGGCCTTTTTAGAGAAATATTAATCATTTAGAGAGATTTAGCAAGCTCTATCATGTATTAATGATCATAGCAACAGTAGGCCCAAACAATTACCCATAAAATTGTGCTTACCACAACTAATAGAACGACTCCAATCACAGTGCAATTACCCAATAAACCTGCAGCGTACACTTCTAATCCATTGATCAATCCCCACCACATCCCTTGAAAAATGAGCTATAAATTATTTAACAATTTTTTTAAAAATAATTATCAGACGAAATCAAATTACATTCGTTTGAAATCCAAAAATGTATGCAAGTGACCAATAATACTTGAGATATATATATATATATATATATATATATATATATATATATATATATATATATATATATGTATATATATATATATATATATATATATATATATATATATTACACATATATATACTAGCTGTAGTACCCAGGCATTGGATAGTAACTATCTCTCTGTCTCCCTCCCAGTCTCTGTGTCTCTGTCTGTCTCTCAGTCTGTCTCTTTCCTTGTCTGTCTGTGTCTATGTCTCTGTCTGTCTGTTTCTATCTCTTTGTCTGTATTTGTATCTTTCCATCTATCTCCATCTCTGTGCCTGTCTCTCGCTATCTCTATGTGTGTTTGTGTCTGTTCTCTCTTTCCCCGACTGTCCCTTTCCCTGTATGTCTTTGTCTGTCTCTTTCCAGGTCTGTCTCTTTCCGGGTCTGTCTCTTTCCAGGTCTGTCTCTTTCCAGGTCTGTCTCTTTGCCCGTCTGTCTCTTTGCCCGTCTGTCTCTTTGCCCGGGCTGTCTCTTTGCCCGGGCTGTCTCTTTGCCCGGGCTGTCTCTTTGCCCGGGCTGTCTCTTTCTGGGCTGTCTTTTTCCAGGTCTGTTTCTTTGCCCGTCTGTCTCTTTGCCCGGTCTGTCTCTTTCCAGGTCTGTCTCTTTGCCAAGCTGTCTCTTTCCCTGTCTGTCTCTTTCCCCGTCTGTCTCTTTCCAGGGCTGTCTCTTTGCCCACCTGTCTCTGTCTGTCTCTTTCCCCGTCTGTCTCTTTAACCGTCTGTCTCTTTCCCCGTCTTTCTCTTTCCAGGGCTGTCTCTTTGCCCGTCTGTCTCTTTCCACGTATGTCTCTGTCTGTGACTCTATCTGTCTTTTTCTGTCATTCTCTATCCGTCTCACCACCGACTTCATATTACCTCACACATAAGCTTCTGATACTAAGTTTATTTTGTTCCTATAGCAACCACTCACAGTTGCTATTAACTTGCAGCTCCCAGCTCCATTCAGTTTAATTGAGGCAGAATTTTAGAGAGTTAGGCTATGTGCTCACGTTGCGTATTTGCATGCAGTTACGCTGCGATCTGCACCGCAGCGTAACTGCATGCGTCTTGAGTCCCCAGCATAATCTATGAAAATTATGCAGGAGACGTGCGCACGTGGCGTATTAGAGCGCAGCGCTTCGGCCCGAAGCACACGTTCTAAGAAGTGACATGTCACTTATTCCGTGCGCTCTGCATGCAGTCCCCACTCTGTCTATGGGAGGGGTTGCACTCAGAGCACATGCAATCGGCTTTTTTTTTCACTACGGATTCTTTCTGCAGCGATTTGAAGCACACATGTGTTGCTAAATCGCTGCAGAAATTTCTGTAGGGACAGAACGCTACGTGCGCACATAGCCTGTAAAGCCCGGGGTGAAATTTTCCCGTCAAAACATAGTCTATGATGTTCCCTGAGTCACATGGGGCGTCTGTGCAAATTTCGTGACTGTAAATGCGACGGTGCGGATTCCTTTAGCGGACTTACACACATACACACACACACACACACACACATACATACACTCAGCTTTTTATATATATATATATATATATACATATATATATATATATATATATATATATATATTACAATTCAAAAGTTTAGGGTCACTTAGATATCTCCTTATTTTTGAAAGGAAAGCACATTTTTTTTCAATGAAGCTAACATTAAATTAAACAGAAATATTCTCTATACATTGTTACTGTGGTAAATGACTATTCTAGCTTCAAACGTCTGGTTTTGAATGCAATATCTAAAAAGGTATATAGAGGCCCATTTCCAACAACCACCACTCCAGTGTTCTAATGGTACATTGTGTTTGCTAACTGTGCTAGAAGGCTAATGGATGTTTAGAAATCCCTTGAAAACCCTTGTGCGAGTATGTTAGCACAGCTGAAAACAGTTTTGCTGAGAAGCTACAAAACTGACCTTCCTTTGAGCTAGTTGAGAATCTGGAGCATTACATTTGTTGGTTCCATTAAACTCTCAAAATGACCAGAAAAAGAGGACTTTCATGTGAAACTCGACAGTCTATTCTTGTTCTTAGAAATAAAGGATATTCCATGTGAGAAATTGCCAAGAAACTGAAGATTTCCTATAACGGTGTGAACTACTCCCTTCAGAGGAAAGCACAAACAGGCTCTAACTAGAGTAGAAAGAGAAGTGAAGGGCCCCGCTGCACAACTGAGCATCAAGACAAGTACATTAGAGTCTCTAGTTTGAGAAACCGACGCATCACAGGTCCTCAACTGGCAGCTTCATTAAATAGTACCCGCAAAACGCCAGTGTCAACGTCTACAGTGAAGAGGCGCCTCCAGGATGCTGGCCTTCAGGGCAGAGTGGTAAAGAAAAGCCATATCTGAGACTGGCAAATTAAAGGAAAAGATTAATATGGGCAAAGGAACATAGACATTGGACCGAGGAAGATTGGAAAAAAGTGTTATGGACAGACGAATCGAAGTCCGAGGTGTTTGGATCACACAGAAGAACATTTGTGAGATGCAGAACAACTGAAAAAATGCTGGAAGAGTGCCTGACGCCATCTGTCAAGCATAGTGGAGGTAATATGATCGTCTGGGGTTGCTTTGGTGCTGGTAAAGTGGGAGATTTGTACAAGGTAAAAGGGATTTTGAATAAGGAAGGCTATCACTCCATTTTGCAATGCCATGTCATACCCTGTGGACAATGTTTGATTGGAGCTAACTGCATCCTACAAAAGGACAATGACCCAAAGCACACCTTCATAATAAGCATGAACTATTTAGGGAAGAAGCAGGCACCTGGTATTCTATCTATAATGGAGTGGCCAGCCCAGTCACCAGATCTCAACCCTATTGAGCTGTTGTGGGAGCAGCTTAGCCGTATGGTACGCAAAAAGTGCCCATCAAGCAAATCCAACTTGTGGGAGGAGCTTCTGGAAGCATGGGGAGAAATATCTCCAGATTACCTCCGCAAATTAACAGCTAGAATGCCAAAGTTCTGCAAATCTGGAATTGCTGCAATGGGAGCATTCTGTGACGAAAGCAAAGTCTGAAGGAGAAAATTATTATTTCTGACCTCGTCAATGTCTGGACTATATTTTCTATTCATCATGCAACTCATTTGATAAATAAAAGTATGATTTCTCATGGAAAAGACAAATTTGTCTGGGTGACCCCAAACTTTTGCATTGTATTGTGTGTGTGTGTCTGTATATATATATATATGTATATATATATATATATATATATATATATATATATATATATATATATATATATATATATATTATATATACAAACGCCTCCCAAAAATGTTATGGGGAAAATTCAACAGGGAGAACAATATCGCATAGTCAGTCCAATTTAATCAGCAGTTTTCGCTGAAGTTAGGGTTTTATACCCTACAATAACGGGGTTGTCAACTATTTAAGCTTACAGTTGAGGTGGGCCACACACACACACAAACACACACACACACACTATATATATATATATATATATATATATATATATATATAATCTTGCTGCCAGGATCCCCTGGCAAACTCCGAGCTTTTCTAGTGGGGGGGGAAGGATTGTAGGGTATCAAATGTCCACTGCAACTAATTAGCTGCCATATTTCATCTAAGGGTACTTTCACACTTGCGTTTATTTCCTTCCGTTACAATCCGCCCTTTTGGATAACAGCGGAATCCGTTAACGGATTGTACCAAAAGGACCTGCGTTGCTTCCGCTGGGCGACGCTCCGTTGCTTCTGCCCAGCGGGAGGAACGCAGCATGTAACGTTATTTTGAGCAGCGGAATCCTCTGGATTTCACTGCGCATGCTTTTTTTTTTTTAATCAAACTTTATTTTGGCTCGCGGTGGCCGGACGTTCAGCTGAGCGCCCGGCCATCGGCAAGCGACAGCGCTCAGCTGAGCGACCGGCCGCCAGAATGCCCAGCCGCCGGCAAGTCACAGCGCTCAGCTGAGCGCCCGCCCGCCGGCATGCCCGGTCGCTGGCAAGTGACAGCGCTCAGCTGAGCGCCCGCCCGCTGGCATGCCTGGCCGCCGGCATGCCCGGTCGCTGGCAAGTGACAGCGCTCAGCTGATCACCCAGCGGTCGGCTGCAGGGAGCGATCAGCTGATCACCCGGCAAGTGACAGCGCTCAGCTGATCACCGGCGGTCGGCTGCATGGAGCGATCAGCTGATCACCCGGCGGTCGGCTGCAGGGAGCGATCAGCTGATCACCCGGCGGCCAGCAAGTGACAGCGCTCAGCTGATCACCGGCGGTCGGCTGCAGGGAGCGATCAGCTGATCACCCGGCGGCCGGCTGCAGGGAGCGATCAGCTGATCGTTCACAATAGTCTGCCGCTGGTAAAACTGTAAAAAAAAAAAAAAAAAAATCAAAACGAATTGCGTTGTTTTGCAGCATCCGTTGCATCCGTTGTGCCACTATATGCAACACATCCGTTGCATCCGTTACACAACGCAATGCAACGGATACCATTCAACGCAAGTGTGAAACTAGCCTAAGCCAGAAGCTAGAGCTAGGAGACTGTTTCTTCCATCTTAGATGAAATGTGACCACTGCAGATAATCACTAGATGCTGACTGACTGTAGCGGTCAAATTAAGTTTTCCACAGGCAGAGAAAGCTAGGAGACCATGGGAGACAGCTGGTGAAATATGTAGGAACAGTGGAGGCCTAGTGGGTGAATAAGGTTTTTTTTTATCATATTAGCATTACTTTGGGGCAATTTATAAACTAAGTACACGCCCTATGAATCTGTGTCAATATATTGTTATATGGGTAGACACAGAAAAAATAAACCTCAAGTGGGTAGATACAGGTAGCAGAGTAACCCTGTGTAGGAGCTCTATATTGGCACTTTGCTTATCGCTGCACTTTTTAAGGTCTCCAACAATTCCTTGGTAGAGACATGAGATTTGACTTGAGATGTAATTTAGATAAAATTGGAGGATACAATGAGTTACAATATTAAAGGAATATTCTCTTCTTGAACATTTAATATATATACCATAAATGATTAATCAGTACATGATGGAGCCTTATTATTGAGATAAAATGCTTATATGCCACACATATCCAAAATAAGACAAAACTAGTGAGGCGTGAGTGTGCTCGTCAAAGCTTGTTACTCCATCAAGCCTCGAGCATCTGAGTTTGAAAATGCTTGAGTTTCCCATTGACTTCCATTATAAATGGTACTTGATTCATGTCTGAGCAACCCGATGCTCAGTCCAGTAATGAGCAGTGTGAGCACGCTCGCTCATCGCTAGACAAAACCCTATAATTTGCTCCTGCATGATCAGTGTAAGGGCGGCGTCACACGCTACGATATATCGGGCGATATGTCGTCGGGGTCACGGATTCCATGACGCACATCCGGCATCGTTTCACATATCGTAGCGTGTGACAGCTACGAACGACTGTGAATGAGCAAAAATACTCACCTTATCGTTGCTCGTTGGCACGTCGTTCATTTTCATAAAGTCGTTCCTCCTTCTGCGAGCCGGTTGTTTGTCATTCCCGTGGCAGCACACATCGCTACGTGGTGACACCCCGGGAACGATGAACACAGCTTACCTGCGTCCCGCCGGCAATGAGGAAGGAAGAAAGTGGGTGGGATGTTATGTCCCGCTCATCTCCGCCCCTCCGCTTCTATTGGGCGGCCGCTATGTGACGTCGCTGTGACGCCGAACGCCCCTCCCCCTTCAGGAAGAGGATGTTCGCTGCCAACAGCGAGGTCATTCGGGAGGTAAGTACGTGTGACGGGGTTAACGACTTTGCGCGACACGGACAACAAATTGGCCGTGATGCACAAACGATGGGGGCGGGTGCGATCGCACGATATATTGTCCCATGTAACGCCGCCCTAAGTTGAAAAAATTGTAACAAGACAAATATTCTCCATATCAACTCAAAATAAGAAAAAAGAAAAATAAGCTGTAACACTGTGATATAAAATACCATGACATAACAGTCAACATGCCAAGTTTTTATGGGACACATAGTTAATCATCAGTTTGCATCAGCCCTCCTCAAAGTAAATCTGTTACCCAATTTTTGCCACCTAATCTGAGACCAGCATAATGTAGAGACAGACACCCTGATTCCATTGATGTGCCACTTACTAGAATGTTTGTTGTAATTTTGATAAAATCAGAGTTTTATTTAGCAGGAGCTTATCACAAGAGAACTAGTAAACCTGCTGACATGTAGTCCTCTATATTCATGAGCTCTGTATCACCCCACCACTGATTCCCAGCTTTCTGCCTATGCACAGTACACAGAAAGCTCTCAATCATTGGTTTGCAGCTCTAGGTTATGTAGAGCTGAGCCATCAGACAACTGGTAATCTGCAGCAGAAAAAAACTGTGATTTCATCAAAATGACAGCAAGCATCCCACTAAGAGAAACATCATGTGACTCTCAAAGATGGTTAGAAAAACCTAGTAACATATTCTCTTTAAGTACCTAGATCAGATCATTGAGGACAATTGAAGAGAGGCTTAAATTAGATATGGAAGCTAATGCACATTAATGTCAATCATATAATAATGCAGTATACAAAAGGGAGAGATAGTATTATATGTACATAAATTGGATAACAGATGACATCCGATGGCAAATATCACTAATTACAACTATGCTAAATCAGTCCCTTTTATAATAAGGGATCTATAAGATGTCCTCATAGGACTACCTGGGATGCCATCTGGAATTGACCTGGAGCACGCACTTCTTGACTGATGGGAATACCAAATCATTGCACAGGGTCAGTAACACCTTTGCTGTGCAGGCAGTGGGATCTGACCTCCCAGCTGACCAGAGAGAAGACATAGTTGCTGTCTGCCCCCTCAGCAGGAATTTGGATGTCTGTCCATTGAAATTGCTCTTTAGTGCTATTAGAGCATTTTATGGCTCTTCTAATATGCAAGGGTCTGTCTGATGTGAAATTCAGGAATGAGTATATAAGGAACCTAAAAATCCCAAATATGCTGGATTACATTGCAATGATTGAAAAACTGCAGTTTTTAAGAGCTATAATGTAACTTGTCAGCCTGTATTCTGCTTATAATGCTGCAAAAACAGTCTGCACTATGCCTCCAGTGGCTTAGGCTGCTTTCACACATCCGGTTTTTGCAGTGCGGCTCAATCCGGCTCAAAAACCTATGCAACGGATGTGGCGTAAAAAACGGATCCGTTGCAGAAGTTTTTCCATGCGGCCCGTCCGTTTTTTGACGGATGCGGTTTGATACTGAGCATGCGCAGTGCAAAAAACCGCATCCTGCGTCCATAGGCTTGCATTGTAAATCGCGCCGCATCGGATCCGGAGCGATGCGGTTTTTTTGCTGCACAAAAAAAGTGCCAGGCAACCTTCCATCCGGCCGCCGCACGGGCTAAATATGCCACATCCGGCAAAAACCGGACGCAACGCAAGGCCATGCGGCACAATACGGTGCTAATGCAAGTCTATGCAGAAAAAACGCAACCGGCGGCAAAAAAAAACGGTTGCGTTTTTTCTGCAAAGCGCCGTATTGTGCCGCTCAGGAAAAACCGGATGTGTGAAAGCAGCCTTATAGGACCACAGCAATGCAGGGTAGCAGCTGATTTCCCCACCTCTTTCTTACTGTATTTACTGTTGGATTACAGTATCAATGTCAATACCTAAGATCACCTTTGCCTCACCACAGTCAAATTTGTTTCTATACTTTATATATGTATTTTAAACTTTATGTAACTTCTTAGCTGTTGCCTAGATATAGTGCACGGAACACAGTGTAAGATTGCATGGCTGTGGATACATTTCACACAGATACAGAAGTGCTCCAGTCATGTATCCCTGATTGCACCGACCTGGAATATGATCAAGAATTACAAAACATGTGTCACCAAACCCTCTCTGTTCCTGCTGTCAGTGGGGACATATCAAAGGCTACTGTAAATGCACCAGCAGGCACAGATCATAGCAGTACTGTATACCATTAAGTACAAGTGTAACAATCTGATCCATGAATATTGTGACACTCCAGCTGCACTATTGCAATATGCCAAAATCACAGCTAATGACCAACCCAGGCAGGAGGGGGAGTGTCACTGTTTTGCAAACTTCTACACAAAAAGTAGAAAATTAATAGGAAAAAAAGAGATCTATATGAATATATATGGATATCTTTTATATATAGGTCACCATTATGGATGACACATTATTAGTATATATGGCTATAAAGTTGGAGAACCTACAATGGCCATGTCCTCCCAGCAATGCATTAGTTCTGCTATCTGCAGCATACACTATTTCCACAAGAACATTCCAAAACATGCAGAAATGATTTACTTGCCTTTAGGTAATTTTTGTGCATCTCCTGGGTCAGTTAGAATAATTCCACAGAAAATAAGGAATGAGATCCTTGAGATCATGTTTGCAGCTCCCAGCACAATGACAGATGCTGGTGTGTACTCAGCAAGGTGGCTGCAGCAGAACTTCTCCACTTCACTAACAGCAGCAGTCACTGGGACAGAGCTAAGTTTAGCTGGGCGGAGACATGACGGCATCTTCTAACCCAGCTTCATCTACATACATGTAATAATCTCTCAGGCTCAATGTAATCATTCCTCTTCCATGTGCACACACACAGAACACATGCATTTCTATGGTGAGAGCTGTGTGATGATGCACTTGTAAAAGTATGTTCCTTCCATATTGTAACCCTACACTAAGAAATGATGGGCTTTCTAACTAGTCATACTGTATACACTAAAATTGTCTTGTGTTGTTGCAGCATCTTAGGCTACTTTCACACATCAGTTTTTTCCCATCAGGTACAACCCGGAAAAAAACGGGTAAAACGGATCCGGTACCGCATCCGTTTTATCCCCATAGATTTGCATTGTTACCGGATTGTACCTGATGGCTTTGCGTTGCATCCGTTTTTTTCCGGATGCGGCAAAATTTATCAAAGCGGCGGCCGGAGGCAACGTGTCTTGCAACGTTTTTTGGTCCGGCAAAAAAAACCGCATCGAGCCGCATCCGGCCACTACGGCGCATTTTCAATGCATGCCTATGGACGCCGGATGCGGCGCGATGCGGAAAAAAACGCATCCGGCCGCCGCATGCGGTTTCTTCCACTGCGCATGCTCAGTAGCGTGCCGCAACCGGAAAAAACCGGACCGGCCGCATGTAAAAACTTATGCAAAGGATGCGGTGTTTTCGCCGCATCCGTTGCATAGGTTTCACAGCCGGATTGAGCCGCAGTGCTCAAACCGGATGTGTGAAAGTAGCCTTAGGCTGCTTTCACATCGGTTTTAGCAGAGCCGGCCAATGCGGCTCTAAAACCTATGCAACGGATGCGGCGACAATACCGCATCCTTTGCATAAGTTATTGACATCCGGCCCGTCCGGTTTTTGCCGCTTGCGACACGCTACTGAGCATGCGCAGTGGAAAAAACCGCATGCGGCGGCCGGATACGGTGTTTGCCGCATGATGCCGCATGCGGCGTCCATAGGCATGCATTGTGGATGTATTTTGCATTTTGCCAGACAAAAAAACGTGCCAAGCAGCGTTCCATCCGGCCGCCGCATCGGCTAAATCTGCCGCATGCGGCAAAAAACGGACCGAACGCAAGCCCATGTGGCACAATCCGGCACTAATGAAAGTCCGAGCAAAAAAAACGCAACCGGCAGCAAAAAAAAATGGTTGCGGTTTTTCTGCAAAGCGCCAGATTGTGCCGCACAGGAAAAACCGGAGGTGTGAAAGCAGCCTTACCTTACCTACTAAAAAGCAGCTTTATGTTAGAGAATCCTTCCTCACTAAGGCTATGTGCACACTTTGCGTTTTTACCTGCGTTTCCACAGCGTTTTGAACTGCAGCCTTTTAATGCCAAAATGCATGCATTTTGATTTTCAAGCAAAGTCTATGGGAAATGGGGCTTTCTTGTGCGCAATTTGCTGTCAAAAACACAGTGTTTAATTTGCATATTTTTGAGCAAAAACTCAGCGTTCAAAGAAGCAGCATGTCAATTGTTTTTGCCATTTTGGCAGCGTTTTGCTAACATTGAAGTCAATGAGAAGTTGCAAAACGCAATCAACATCAAAATTCTAGCGTTTTACATGCTTTTTTGATGCATAAAACATGCATTTTGGACCAATTAATTGCATGCGTTTTTGGCAAAATATTAATGGCATGATATGTCCCTTTACACACACACACATAGTCCGACAATTATTTTGAAGAAAATCCTTAAAAAATGTAATTGTATGCATAATTATTATCATAAACATCATTTTAATAAAAAAAAGCCATTTTTTAATTGATAATAATTTTGATATTTGTTATCATTTTTTTCCGTTTTTTTCATAGTGTTTGAATGTTTAAACTTTATTTTGTAGTGACTTTGTATTCAAAACGCATCTGACTTTAAGCAATGGAAAAGCATGTAAATTGCGCTAAAAACGCACGCGTATTTATCACGTTTTTATGGTCAAAACCAACTTTGGCAAAAACCATTTCTGCCAGAGGATGTGTTTATAACTGCAACTACCTCGACACAAACTGCGCACATAGCCTAACATCCACTTTTGAGGTCACAGTAGCTTAAGTGGCAGTGATAGCAAATGGGATGCCACAGCATGTTACCTGTACCTGTCTGAAATTGTTTAAGGGTTATTTCCATCTTCAGAAATGGATATTGTTAGAGAGTCCAAAAGAAAAAAAGGTAGAAGTCCAGCTCTGACATACAAAATCTTCTTTACTTTCGGTTCACAAACAGTGCAATATAAGACAGACAGTGAAAGCATGGATAGCGTTTTCAACGCATTTCATGTGCACTCGGTACTCTTAGGCTATGTGCGCACGTCGCGTAAAAACATGCAGTTACGCTGCGCTTTGTAGCGCAGCGTAACTGCATGCGTCCTGCGTCCCCTGCACAGTCTATGGAGATTGTGCAGGGGCCGTGCGCACGTGGCGTTTAAGAGCGCAGCGCTTCGGCTACTGCCGAAGCGCTGCGCAAAAAGAAGTGACATGTCACTTCTTTCCTGCGCTTTGCCGGCAGCTCCTGCTCTGTCTATGGCAGGAGCTGCAGGCAGAGCGCATGGAATCGGCGCTCACTACAGACATTTCTGCAGCGATCTAAAGCGCACATGTGCTCTTCAGATCGCTGCAGAAATTTCTGCAGGGCTTGTACGCAACGTGCGCACATAGCCTAAGGCTATGTGCGCACGTGTGCGTATTACATGCAGTTACGCTGCGATCTGCAGCGCAGCGTAACTGCATGCGTCCTGCGTCCCCTGCACAGTCTATGGAGATTGTGCAGGAGCCGTGCGCACGTGGCATATTAGAACGCAGCGATTCGGCTGCTGCCCGAATTGCTGCGTTCTAAGAAGTGACATGTCACTTCTTCCGTGCGGTTTGCATGCTGTCTATAGGGAGAGGCAGCATGCAGAGCGCACGTTCTCTGCCGGCACCATGCGCTTCAAAATGGAGCTTTTCAGCTGCGCTCTGAAGCGCACCTTTTAGGTGCGGTGCAGAGCGCACACGTGCGCACATAGCCTTAGTCATGATTAAGTGTGTGCATACACCAAACGCACCAAAAATGCACCAAAAAAATGCATGCAGTTTTGGTACATTTTTCTGCGGCAAAGTGCGTTTTTTTGGTACACCTAATCTGCAGCATGCACACATACTATTATGTATACCCCTTTCACAAGTAAAGCGCCATGGAATTGATAGCGCTATAATAATAAATAATAATAATACTATATACTAAGGGTGCCCAGTACACCTGTGATCACAGGTAACCTGACATTAGGTGACCTCTTGAGCTGAGTGACTTCAGGTGAGGTTACCTTTGATCACATGTGGAGGGCCATTTGAACCTTCAGCTGTGACCACAAATAACCTTAGTGATGTCACTGCTTATCGCTGCAGCTCAGTCTTTGCCTGAAGCTCACAGTGGGGTGTCGTGTTCTATGCCCGTGCATTGTCACTTCAGCTGTAGCAGAGCCGGAATCGTCATGGGACCTCGTGTGGATTACGCCGGACCTGTTTGTTTTGGGGGTTAATAAAGAGATGAAAGAGGTTTTTTTTGTATTTTATTGTTTGTGTTTATTTCTTTTCACTTACAGATTAATAATGGGGGGTCTCATTGCTGCCTCCCATTAGTAAGTTAGGGCTTAGTGGCAGCTGTGAGCTGTTATTAACCCCTTATTACCACGATTGCCACTGCACCGGTAAAGTTCCAGGATTGTCACATCTAATGGATGCAACAATCCTGGGTGGCTGCAGGCTGCTAGTTTAAAAAAATAAGCCACTTGTGGTTCCTTTTATTTTGATACACAGCCAAGATAAGCTGTGTATCAAAATATACTGTGCTTTGCCCCATTTCATAGTACATAATATCAGAATATATCGAATTTGATGGGTTTTGGGTATCCCCTAGTGTGACAAGTTGTGGGCAGATTTGATTTTAATGCCAGCTGTGTTGATGCTCCTTTTTAATTACATGTTGTTTGTATTTTAGTAACATATTTCCATCTGAAGATCTGTCGGGCATATTTCCCCCCACCCCCTTTCGGTATGATGATTATTTTGGAATCGGAAATGAGTATGACATCAGATATCACCATAATGAAGCATGAAAATAGACAAAGAAGACGCTGCTCATATTTGTATTATAGCACGGAATTGATTTAATGTTATCTTTTCTGTTACTAGTTCCTTTTTTGGGGATTTGTTTATATGTATGAATTATTGTACCTATGGTGCATGCTAAGTCCTATGTATTTATGATTGTTAATTTCATCATTGTCATGCATGGGATATATTGATTGTCAGAACATTAGAGTAATGGTTATGGATGTGGGAATTATTTATGTATATACACTTAACATATCCCGAACTTTGGGTCCCTTGATCGCCATGTTGTCTTTGACTAGCCGTGTGCGCTGTGCAGGCGCGTCTTCCGGGTGCATACACCCGGCGGTGTCAAAAGTGATACCGCGAATGCGTGAATGACGTCACGGGAAAGTTTTCTCCGACGCATGCGCGGAGGATCACTGACTGCCGCCAGTTTGTGTGCTTGTTACTTCCGATGCGCAATGCCCACGTGTGCACGATGGGCAGTCCGATGACTGGAAATCAAGGTAAACCTGGTATATGAGGGTGGGAGCGACAGGACATGGACAACGTGTGGTGGCCCTTGAAAAAGGTACCCGAAACGTACGTCGGGCTTGGACCACGGATCATCTCCCTACCAGTCAAAGTTCTGGGTATGTACTAATGCTAATGTAGGTTCTGCTGCCCCATTCGGTTGTATATCATTGGCTGCTGATAGCGCCAATGTGCAGAGGGAATGGTTTGAACCTATGTGGATTGCCGGATGTTTGACTGTGGGGGATTTAATGTTATATGGGAAGTCCATTTGAGGCTTGTATGAATAGATGATTGATACTTATGTACTCTGCCTCTCTCTGACCGCGGCATGAACATTATGTATTTTGATTCCGATTAGGGTCCCCACTCAGTGAGGTAATTACTCCTTATGACTGTCCTTTACTCTTGTTATATGGTATAGGGTGTATACATTGGTGTACTCCTTTTTATACGGTGTGATTGTTTAATAAAATTTATTTGGATTATTTTTACTCCATTGTGTGTTTTTTTTTAAATACATAAATTGATAGTGTTAGTAGGAGTTGATCCCGTGATTGGGAATCCATACATTATGGGGAAATTGATGTTGTTGTAGCAATTGTGCACATTATCTTACATAAAATGTTCCCCCTATTTTTCTATGAAAATTATATCAACAGCCAAGATAAGCACACGGCTGGAGTCTGCAGCCTGTAGCCGCATGCTTTCTGTGCTGGGTATCATAATATGGGGGGACCCTATGCCAATTTATTCATTTATTTATGTTTAAAGCAATAGAGACACCCACACTGTGCCTCTGATTGGCTGAAGTCAGACATGCTGTCACAAAGGATGGGGGCGTGTTTGACTGCAACCAATCAGAGACGAGAGAACAGCCCGTGGGCTGGGGAAGCAGTGAATATGTATGAGAAGAATAAGAATATGAATATGAATAAGAATATGAAGAATAATAAGCAGCCCCGGAAGTAGCGCAGAGACTTGTTAAGTATAACGCGCCTTCTCCAATACCCCTATTCCTACTACCACTGTTTTAAAGCACCGTATTCTGGTCCCCCAGAATGTTTTAAGGCATTTTTATTAGTTTCTGAAAAGTCAAAAGTTTACATACATTTCATCAGTATTTTGTACTATTGCCCTTAAACTGCATCATTTGGGTCAAATCTTTTGGATATCCTTCTACAAGCTTCTCACAATAGTTGGTAGAAATTTTGGCCCATTCCTCCAAACAGAACTGGTGCAACTGAGCCATATTTGTAGGTTTTCTTGCTCTCAAATGCCTTTTCAGCTTTGCCCATACATTTTCAATAGGATTGAGATCAGGGTATTGTGATAGCCACTCCAAAACATTGACTTTGTTATCCTCAAGCCACTTTGTAATCAGTTTGACAGTACGCTTCGGGTCATTGTCCATTTGGAATACGCATTTCCACCCAAGCTTTAAGTTCCTGGCAGATGTGTTGAGATGTTGCTTCAGTATTATCACATAGTCTTCTTTCTCATGATGCCATCTATTTGGTGAAGTGCACCTGTGCCTCCTGCAGCAAAACAACCTCACAACATGATGCTGCCACCCACATGTTTCACAGTTGGGATGGTATTCTTAGGCTTTAAAGCTTCTCCCTTTTCCTCCAAACATAGCAATGATCATTATGGCCAAATAGTTCAATTGAAGTTTCGTTAGACCACAGTACATGTCTCCAAAAATTAAGATCTTTGTCCCTGTGTGCATTTGCAAAGAATCTGGCATTTTTAATGTTTCTTTTGTAGTAATGGCTTTTTCCTGGCAGAGTTGACTTTCAGTACACGTTGATACAGTACTCGTTTCACTGTGGATAATGACACAGTCTTACAAGCTTCTGCCAGCATCACCACAAGGTGTTTTGCTTTTGTTCAGGGGTTGAAATGCCCATTGTGAGGTAAATCCTGGGATATGAAGAGGAATTATGACTAGAAGTCATAATTGCTCTCATCACTCCCTGGCAGTGCCCCCCCTCCCTTCTTGTTCTCAAATGTCCAGCATCTGTGAAGGTGTCACATCCCACTTACACCTCCAACAGCCATCTCCTCTGATATGGAGATGAGATGATGTGAGGACAATGGACCCAGGATGACTCCCTGCCGTCACCCTGTAACAAGAGTTGTATCTCATTAGCAAGGCTTGGAAGTAGCCAGACAGAACGACTCCAGTAAAAAATGGTTCATATCTCGCAAGCCATATCTCCGATAAATATGGCAACCATAAAAATGGTGTTTGCGCAGGCGGACGATGCTGGCACACCTTTTTTATGGAAGGGGGAGCTTGGGAAATACCCCAGGCGTGATATCAGCCATATGGGAACTCGTAGACAGGTCATGAGTCCCCTCGTTCTGTGGCTAAATTCATAACTGTCACAATGAGAGCATTGGCGTCCGCCTACGACGCTCCCAGGCAAAGTTATGGCCAATATCCCCTTTGCTGGATAATTCTGATCCATGCAGGGGGAGTGGCAGTGCTTCCCTGTGAGGTCACTAAGGTAGGAGGGGACCTGGATCTGCCCAGGTTGATAACCCTACTTCGGCCATTTTCCAGTGTTCTTCTGCTCGGGGGCCTGGTTGGGAAACATCTGTGGGAAGAATCCTAGAAACCTGGTCTACAGCGCCCCCCTGTGGCCAGACACACAAGGTAACTGATGTAATTGTATACCTGTTTGTAACCCATGCTTTATCTGTAACTGTACTCTGACATATGTATATTCTGTAGATTCCCTATTGTATATATTGTAGTTCTAGTGTGCTTTAGGCTGATTAAATTATATAATTAATCTTGGGCTGTTCTGTTATCTCGATCTTGAATCCCACGTCTGTGTGTTCGGCTAATAGTTACCGTGAAGCGGTTGGTGGCAGCGAGTTGTGCCAAGGATTATTGTGGGGAGGCCAGTGAGACTCGGGAAGATATTATATATTCCGCCCGCGGAGGTCGGGGGAATATATACCTTACTCTCACCGGGGACCCTTCAATAATCGGCATAAGTAGTATAGCGGCCTCCTTGCTTATGGTCGGGCAATTCCATAATTGGCCTGACTATAAGAGGGGCGCTAGAGAGCGCGTCACGTGCTCTGTCTGTCGGTCGGGAGGTATAAAGGAGGGGTGACCCCCACTTGTTACCCCCCGATTGTGACGTACTGGTAGCCAGCGCGGGGGACTTCTGAGTGACCCCCCCGGTGGTTTGTGACAGGACCTGGATCTGCCCAGGTTGATAACCCTACTTCGGCCATTTTCCAGTGTTCTTCTGCTCGGGGGCCTGGTTGGGAAACATCTGTGGGAAGAATCCTAGAAACCTGGTCTACAGCGCCCCCCTGTGGCCAGACACACAAGGTAACTGATGTAATTGTATACCTGTTTGTAACCCATGCTTTATCTGTAACTGTACTCTGACATATGTATATTCTGTAGATTCCCTATTGTATATATTGTAGTTCTAGTGTGCTTTAGGCTGATTAAATTATATAATTAATCTTGGGCTGTTCTGTTATCTCGATCTTGAATCCCACGTCTGTGTGTTCGGCTAATAGTTACCGTGAAGCGGTTGGTGGCAGCGAGTTGTGCCAAGGATTATTGTGGGGAGGCCAGTGAGACTCGGGAAGATATTATATATTCCGCCCGCGGAGGTCGGGGGAATATATACCTTACTCTCACCGGGGACCCTTCAATAATCGGCATAAGTAGTATAGCGGCCTCCTTGCTTATGGTCGGGCAATTCCATAATTGGCCTGACTATAAGAGGGGCGCTAGAGAGCGCGTCACGTGCTCTGTCTGTCGGTCGGGAGGTATAAAGGAGGGGTGACCCCCACTTGTTACCCCCCGATTGTGACGTACTGGTAGCCAGCGCGGGGGACTTCTGAGTGACCCCCCCGGTGGTTTGTGACATATTGGTGGCAAGCGGTGGGATCGAGATAATAGTGTGTGTGAGTGTGAGACCCATACTCCCAGACACTAAAGACTGCCTGCAGCAGCTGTGGCTGCTGGGGTCTTCAGACTAGCTCAACACTAGAGTGTCAGAGTGCAGATACTGTAAGGTGTGTGGAGGCATCAGGTGTCAGTTCTGTGTCAGTGACCAAAAGTCTGCAAGAATGGCTGAGAGCACCAGGAGCAAAGCCAAAGGAATGGCCGATGCTCAGGCCAGAGACGATGAGGAGGTTGTCCACGAGTCCTCCAGGAGCTCGACGCCAGAAAACAGCTCTGCAGAGGACATTGCACAACCGGGCACTGCTGGACAAGATGAGGAGCAGCTCGCCCAAGGGTCCTCAACGAGCCAGACGCCAGCCCTCCGCTCTGCAATGGACAGTGGAGCACCAGGCTCCGCAGCGGGCCGCAGATCACCACGTGCCATTCCACCGAGCCTGGGAGGCTCGGATAGCCTTCTTCAAATGGCTATGGCCCTACGCCAGGCTGGAGACCGGGAGGGCTACAAGGAACTCATGGCCGAGCGTGAGCGGCAAGCAGCGCGTGAAGAGCGCCAGGCAGAGCGTAACTACCAGCTGCAGCTAGCTCAGCTCCGGCCCTCATCAGCCACCCGTGACCTTCCAGACACCAAACTTCCAAAGGTCCGTGTTGAGGACTTCCCAGTGCTGGAGAAGGATGGAGACTTGGACTCTTTCTTGACTGCTTTTGAACGGACTTGCTTGCAGCATCATCTGAACAAGGACCAGTGGGCCAAATACCTGACCCCCCGTTTAAGGGGTAAGGCCCTGGAAATCCTTGGGGACTTGCCTGCTGAGGCAGATCAGGGCTACGACACCATCAAGCGGGCCCTGATCCAACAGTACAACCTCACTCCGGAGTCCTACCGCAAGAAGTTCCGGACGCTGCAGAAGGGACCAAAGGACTCCTGGGCTGACCACCGGCGGGCACTTGCCCGAGCTGCCGACCACTGGACCCAAGGCCTGCAGCTTTCCACCGGACCGGAGATCCTAGACTTGGTCATCACAGAGCAACTCTTGTGGAACTGCCCTGAGGATCTCCGCCAGTTCATCCGAGACCAGAAGCCAAAGGGATCCACGGCTACAGCTGCCCTGGCAGATGACTACACCAACAATCGGGCTCCTGAGGCCAGGAGAGCAGCCACCAGCAGCACCTGGAGAGGGGGTAAGATGAATTCTGCGACTGCCCCACCTGCCCCTAGACTGCAGGGGGTGTCCCCCTCGACTCCCCTCTCCAGGCCCGTGGCAGAACCAAGACGGTGCCACCAGTGCAACCTACCTGGACACTTCAAGGCCATGTGCCCTCAGCGTCCCAAGGCCCCGGCTCCGTCCCCGTCCCAAGGGCCGCCCAAGGTGTATTGTGTGGGTGGGGGTGGTGGTAGGTCCCTGGACAGCTTCCAACCTGTCACCGTCGGCCAGTCTGTGACCATAGGACTGCGAGACAGCGCCTCGGAGGTGACTCTGGTGCGGCCTGAGATGGTGTCCCCCCAAGACTTGATCCCTGGAAAAACCCTCGCTGTCTCCGGGATTGGAGGCATTGACCCGGCGCTGCCTGTTGCTGACATTTATGTGGACTGGGGCGCAGGGCGAGGGGTGAGGGAGGTGGGGGTAACTGATCGGATCCCTGCAAACGTGCTACTTGGGACAGATTTGGGGCAAATAACCTCCCAGTTTGGCCCCGCCCCAAAGGCTGAACCTTCAGCCAGTGCTGACGTGCCTCCGGACAATGTTAATGTGTTATCTATGAATGATGTAAGGGAGGAGGGAGTGAACTCTGATATTTCTGCTTGCATAGACACCATAGACACACACTCAGCTGCAGCTGTGACAGGGGAGGGGGTCAGAGAAAGGTGTGACCATGCCTCTACAAGTAACCAGCCTGTGAGCTGGGATCTGTTGCCCTCTGCAGGGATAAGCAGAGAGCAGGGTGCTGCAGGGGGAGGACCAGTGTGTGGGGTGGGGGCTACCACAGCAAATGTGGGGTCCCCAGAGATTTCACAGCGGGGTTCTGTTGCTGCAGAGGGGGAACAGGCAGGTGAGATTGGGGCCGGTCCAGGAGCGGAAGTGCTCCCAGGTAAGATCTCGGTGCAGGGTTCCCCCACAACCGGGGTGTCAGGAAGCCAGGTAGGTCTGCCTGAACCGGCGACTTGGTCAGGAACGGAGGAGGAGCAGGCACGACCCACGGTCGCAGCGGCTGTGGCCGCTGTCACCCGCAGTGGGAGTGCTGGAAGCCAAGGGGCCTCCCGGAGGTCCGATAGCTCTTCCCCTTCTGACCAAGTGGCAGCCGAGTCAGGTGGAGGCCAGGACACAGGTCCCGGGGTACTGACCGAAGATGTGACAGTCTCGTCGATTCTGGCCACATCTGGTCAGGGGTTTCAGGCAGCGTTAGAAGCTGACGACAGCCTGAAAGCTCTAAAGGAGCAGGCGGCACAGCCTCCCTCGGACTCGGACCCGGAGCGAGTGGTCTGGGACCAAGGACGGCTGTACCGGGCCACGGTCCAGCAGGGTTCACCGGAGGCGTGGCCCAGGGACCGACAGTTGGTGGTACCCTATCCGTTCCGGACGGAGTTGTTGCGGATCGCACATGAGATTCCGATGGCCGGACACCTAGGGATCGCTAAGACCAAGGCCAGGTTAAACCAGCATTTCTACTGGCCAAAAATGGGGGCCGATGTGGCTGCCTACTGCCGTTCGTGTGAAACCTGTCAGAGAGTGGGGAAGGCGGGGCCACACCCCAAAGCCCCACTAGTATCTCTGCCAATCATCGATGAGCCTTTCAGGAGGGTGGCTGTGGATCTGGTCGGCCCGCTGGCCATCCCCAGCAGCTCCGGGAAACGCTTCATACTGACGGTAGTGGACTATGCCACCCGGTACCCAGAAGCAGTGGCCTTGTCGTCCATTCGGGCTGACAAGGTGGCCACCGCATTGCTGGAGATTTTCTCCCGAGTGGGTTTTCCCCAGGAAATGCTCACTGACCGGGGGACCCAATTCATGTCCCAGCTGATGGAGGCCCTCTGTAAGCAAGTCCAGGTGCGACATCTGGTGGCCAGCCCGTACCATCCACAGACTAATGGCCTGTGCGAGCGGTTCAATGGCACCTTAAAGCAGATGCTTAAGATGTTGGTCGACTCCCATGGGCGTGACTGGGAGCGGTATCTCCCACACCTGTTATTTGCTTACCGGGAGGTTCCACAGGCCTCAACAGGATTCTCACCGTTTGAGCTCCTGTACGGGCGACGTGTGCGGGGCCCCCTGGCTCTGGTGAAAGAGGCTTGGGAAGGGGATTTGGCCACCCCTGGAGTGTCGGTCATCGAGTATGTCATGCGCTTCCGGGACAAAATGCAGGCCTTGACGCAACTGGTACACGACAATATGGCTCAAGCCCAGGCCGATCAGAAGCGTTGGTACGACCAGAACGCTTGTGAGAGGACCTACCAAGTGGGTCAAAAGGTGTGGGTACTGGTCCCCGTACCACAGGACAAGCTTCAGGCAGCCTGGGAAGGCCCATACCTCGTGTACCAGCAGCTCAACCCTGTGACGTACCTGGTCACCCTGGACCCTGCCCGTGGAAGGCGGAAGCCCTTCCATGTGAACATGATGAAGGCACATCATGAGCGGGAGGCATGTGCGCTCCCCGTGTGCAACCTGCCCGAGGAGGGAGAAGCGGAAACCCTCTTGGATATGCTAGCCCAGGTTAGGGCAGGCGGATCCATTGAGGATGTGGAGGTTGGCCACCAGCTCTTGGAGGACCAACGGTCCCAGCTGTGGGCCACCCTACACCCCTTCCGGGGGTTGTTTACCAACCAGCCCGGAAGGACTGACTTGGCTGTCCATCACGTGGACACTGGGGATCATCCCCCGATCCGGCGTTCAGCATATCGGGTCTCCCTGGAGGTGCAGCAACACATGCGCCAGGAGATTGACGAGATGCTGGAGCTGGGGGTGATCCAGGCATCCAACAGCGCTTGGGCCTCGCCTGTAGTCCTCGTCCCTAAGAAGGACCGAACCACTCGGTTCTGCGTGGACTACAGGGGGCTCAATGCTGTCACGGTCGCCGATGCGTACCCAATGCCACGCATCGATGACCTGCTCGATCAGTTGGCCGGGGCTCAGTACCTGACCATCATGGACCTGAGCCGGGGATATTGGCAGATCCCCCTGACTCGCAAGGCCAGGGAACGCTCTGCCTTTATTACCCCATTTGGACTGTACGAGTCCACGGTGATGCCATTCGGGATGAGGAATGCCCCTGCCACTTTCCAGCGGATGGTCAACACCCTGCTCAAGGGACTTGAAGGGTACGCGGCCGCGTACCTGGATGACATTGCCGTCTTCAGTCCCACCTGGGAGGACCACCTAGAGCATCTAGCACAGGTGCTCAGGCGGATCCACCGGGCAGGTTTGACCATCAAGCCGGGAAAGTGTCAGCTGGCCATGAGCGAGGTCCAGTACCTCGGTCACCGGGTAGGTGGGGGAACGCTGAAGCCCGAGCCTGAGAAAGTGGAGGCCATCGCATCCTGGCCCACCCCCAGGACCAAGAAGCAGGTGATGTCCTTCTTGGGGACCGCTGGGTACTATAGGAGGTTTGTTCCATGCTATAGTAGCCTGGCAAAGCCCTTGACGGACCTCACCAAGAAGAAGCTGCCCTCTGCAGTCGATTGGACAGTGGACTGCGAGACAGCCTTCCGGGCCCTAAAGGACGCCCTGTCCAGCCCGCCCGTGCTACAGGCAGCCGACTTCACGCGGCCGTTTGTAGTACAGACCGACGCCAGTGACTTCGGCCTCGGTGCGGTGCTCAGCCAGGTGGACTCTGCGAGCCAAGAGCACCCAGTCTTGTACCTGAGCAGGAAGCTGTTACCAAGGGAAGTGGCCTATTCTACAATGGAGAAGGAGTGCCTGGCCATAGTGTGGGCCCTGCAGCGTCTGCAACCCTATCTATACGGGCGCCACTTCATCGTGGAGACGGACCACAATCCCCTCAGCTGGTTGCACACCGTCTCTGGGACGAATGGGCGATTGTTGCGATGGAGCCTTGCGCTCCAGCAATACGACTTCACCATTCGCCACAAAAGGGGCCGTGACCACGGTAACGCAGACGGGCTGTCCCGACAAGGAGAGGTCGCGGACGGGCGCACGGGGGAACACCGGAGTGTGCTGCCCCCTAGCGCCCTCAAAAGGGGGGAGGTGTGAGGTAAATCCTGGGATATGAAGAGGAATTATGACTAGAAGTCATAATTGCTCTCATCACTCCCTGGCAGTGCCCCCCCTCCCTTCTTGTTCTCAAATGTCCAGCATCTGTGAAGGTGTCACATCCCACTTACACCTCCAACAGCCATCTCCTCTGATATGGAGATGAGATGATGTGAGGACAATGGACCCAGGATGACTCCCTGCCGTCACCCTGTAACAAGAGTTGTATCTCATTAGCAAGGCTTGGAAGTAGCCAGACAGAACGACTCCAGTAAAAAATGGTTCATATCTCGCAAGCCATATCTCCGATAAATATGGCAACCATAAAAATGGTGTTTGCGCAGGCGGACGATGCTGGCACACCTTTTTTATGGAAGGGGGAGCTTGGGAAATACCCCAGGCGTGATATCAGCCATATGGGAACTCGTAGACAGGTCATGAGTCCCCTCGTTCTGTGGCTAAATTCATAACTGTCACAATGAGAGCATTGGCGTCCGCCTACGACGCTCCCAGGCAAAGTTATGGCCAATATCCCCTTTGCTGGATAATTCTGATCCATGCAGGGGGAGTGGCAGTGCTTCCCTGTGAGGTCACTAAGGTAGGAGGGGACCTGGATCTGCCCAGGTTGATAACCCTACTTCGGCCATTTTCCAGTGTTCTTCTGCTCGGGGGCCTGGTTGGGAAACATCTGTGGGAAGAATCCTAGAAACCTGGTCTACAGCGCCCCCCTGTGGCCAGACACACAAGGTAACTGATGTAATTGTATACCTGTTTGTAACCCATGCTTTATCTGTAACTGTACTCTGACATATGTATATTCTGTAGATTCCCTATTGTATATATTGTAGTTCTAGTGTGCTTTAGGCTGATTAAATTATATAATTAATCTTGGGCTGTTCTGTTATCTCGATCTTGAATCCCACGTCTGTGTGTTCGGCTAATAGTTACCGTGAAGCGGTTGGTGGCAGCGAGTTGTGCCAAGGATTATTGTGGGGAGGCCAGTGAGACTCGGGAAGATATTATATATTCCGCCCGCGGAGGTCGGGGGAATATATACCTTACTCTCACCGGGGACCCTTCAATAATCGGCATAAGTAGTATAGCGGCCTCCTTGCTTATGGTCGGGCAATTCCATAATTGGCCTGACTATAAGAGGGGCGCTAGAGAGCGCGTCACGTGCTCTGTCTGTCGGTCGGGAGGTATAAAGGAGGGGTGACCCCCACTTGTTACCCCCCGATTGTGACGTACTGGTAGCCAGCGCGGGGGACTTCTGAGTGACCCCCCCGGTGGTTTGTGACACCCATGTTTGACCAAAGCACATTCATCTCTGGTACACAGAAGCCGTCTCCTTCCTGAGCGGTATGATAGTTGGACACTGCAATCTTGTTTGTACTTGCGTACAATTATTTGTACAGATGAACGAGGCACCTTCAGGTATCTGGAAATTGCATCCAAGGATAAACCAGACCTGTGAAATTCCACAATTATCTTCCTGAGATTTTGGCTGATTTCTTTTGACTTTCCCATGATGCTACGCAGAAGAGCAGTGTGTTTCAGGTGTGCATTAAAATACATCCACAGGTGTGTCTCTAATTAACTCAGATGTATAACTGCATGGTAGTTAAATATGGCATGAATCTAACACTCATCTTTCTTCTATTTATACAGGTATATATTTCTTTCATCTGCTGTGATTAAGCCATCTTCCAGCCTGTATTAATGGAATATATTTCATTCATCCTTCTGAATTTGTTCCCTGATGCTGTAAGATCATCTCACTTGATCAAAGATTTTATGATTCATGTTGGTCTGCAAGCTGTTCATTTGTCTTTGCTTTTTTTGCCTCCTGCTATCTTAGGGTATATGTGCACGCTGCGGTTTTAACTGCACCCAAACTGCAACCAAAACTGCACCTTGTCCCAGAGCATTTTTGGTGGGGTTTTTATGCGTTTTTGGTGCATTTTTTGCGTGTTTTTTGGTGCGTTTGTTAATTTTGTATTTTATGCTTTTTTTCTGAAAAAATAGTAATGGGTGGACCGGACTGTGAAGTCTGACCCCGGCTGGTTCAAAGGCACCCTTGGGGGTTGGAAACTTGGGGAAATAAAAAAAAACAATAAAGTAAAACTAAAGAAAAAAATAATAAAGCTAGTGCGATTTACGTATTGAGTCACCTGCACGGCTGTACACTGCTCCTGCAGCCGCTCATTCTTCTTCCAGGGCCACTCATTAGGCTCATGCATATTCACTGCTTCACACACCGGCGTCTGTGATTGGTTGCAGTCAGACAGCCCCACCAGCCTGTGTGACAGCCTGTCTGACGCTTCCAAACAAATAAATATAAAAAACCAGCGTGTGGTGCCCCCGAATTTTGATAACCAGCCAAGGTAAAGCCAGATAGCTGGGGGCTGGTATTCTCAGGCTTGGGAGACCCACAGTTATTAGGAGCCCCCTAACCTAAAAATATCAGCCTGCAGCCGCCCAGGATTGTCGAATCCATTAGATGTGACAATCCCAGCTCTTCCTGATTGCGCGGGGACAGTGGAAATTGGGGTAATAAGGGATTAATCTCAGCTCACAGCTGACACTAAGCCCTAGGTTAGTGATGGCAGGCATCTATGAGATCCCATCCATCACTAATCTGTAGGAGAAAAGAAATAAACACAAACACCAAAAAAATCCTTTATTTGAAATAAAATACAAAGAAAGACCCTCTTTCACCCCTTTATTAACCCCAAAAACTTCTCTGCAGGTCCGATGTAATCCACACAAGGTCTCACGAGATCGGTGAATATTAAACGCTTACTCCTACCCCCTTTGCAACAGATTCTGGGGATTGGCATCTGGTCAAATACCAGGACTCAATCCCCCATCTACCCTGATCTGAGAATCCTCCCATCACTAGTGAAAAACGCAGGAACAAAACGCAAATAGATAGAACATGCTACATTTTTTTGTCAGAAGTTTGTGACAAAAAAACTAGACAAAAAAACTGCAATGTGTCCACAGCACATCTGAATTCTCATAGACTTTGCTGGGAAGTCAAAAGTCAGAACTTTCTGACAACAAATTTGCACCAAAAACCGCAACATAAAAAATGCAGCATGCGCATATAGCCTTAAGTTAGTTGAATGTTAACAAGTTAAATTAGACCTGGATCTAAGCACAAACCTTCCTATATATTTAGGGAGAGCTAAGTAGAAGACACTTGTGCAGATTTTCTCAAAGGGCCAGATATTTATAAGTACCTGGCAGTTAGACAGGGCAGGGGACAGGTAATTCTTGCAAGACAATCAAACATATTTGTTCCTAGTTCAGTTGTGCTGTAAAATATTTTCACCATATATATTTGTATAATTTATGTTCTAGCTCATTCAATCACTAATATCTACCACCCCTTCTCACACTCTGTGCACTCCATCTATATCAGTCCCTCTCTCCTCCCCTCTCCTATGTACAGCTCTCATGCTTTTTTCACATTCTCATACCACAAAAATCCATTCACTCACACCATACAACTCAAAAGAAGCTCCCACAAATCACCATCTGCTCACTCTCTCTTTTCTCCTCCGCTTAGTGGCAGGAGATATTTCCCATAACCAAGGCCCTTTTTGTAATAGTATGTTTAACTCCTTCCCTGCTACATTGAGAAACTCTGTGAATAACAATAATATTCTTTGCATGCCTTCTTTCTCCTTTAATTATGCCCTCTGGAACCCACAATCAACATGTAACAAATTTTCCTACATCCATGACTTTTTCCTTTCAAATTCCCTTAACCTTCTAGCTCTTACTGAGACCTGAATCCAGCAGTGGGACAAGACTGCCAATGCCATATGTCAATGTCATATGGTGGTCTACAATTTTACATACCACCAAACCTGATAACAGACCAGGTGGAGGTGTTAGCCTGCTGCTTTTAACAAATTACAGTATGCTTCTCATGTTATCTTCATGTTCAGGGGTTGTTTGGCGCAGGAGTGACTAGTACATTTCACAAATTAAATGGCATCATAAGGAAAGCAGATTATGTGGCAATAGTGAAGCAACATCTAAAGGTTTCAGCCTGTGGAGAAAGAGTAAAAATTGAAAAACATTTACCCCTGGGGGTATATACAGTTGAAACCAGACATTTTCATACACTATCTAAAAAAAACACATATGCATGTTTTTCTCACTATCTGACATGAAATCAGAATAAACCTTTCCCATTTTAGATCAATTAGGGACCCTAAGCTTGGGCGGAAAGGATCTTCCAAATGGACAATGACTAGAAGTATACAGCCAAACTGCTTAAAAAGTGGCTTAAGCATAACAAAGCCAATGTTTTCAAGTAGCCATCACAAAGCCCGGATCTCAATCCTACTGAAAATTTATGGGCAAAGCTGAAAAGGCAAGGTGACCTTCAAATATAGCTCAGTTATACCAACTATTGTGAGAAGCTTATGGAAGGATATCCAAAACGTTTGACCCAAGTCATACACTTTAAGGCCAATGGTACACGCTCCCGATCTGACCGCACCGCTCACCACCCGTCGCTCCAACCCCTGGGGTTCCTGCTCCCCGCCGAGCCCGCGCTCCTGCTACCCCGACCAGACCTTTTTGCCGTGGGCTCCGGCTTCGCGCCACTCATTCACTGCAGCCACCTGCGCTCCACCTTCCTGCCTCTCCTCCTGTGGTCTCGGCTCTGACTTCCTGGTTGTGGCCCTCACACATGCACACTAGGGGGCATGCTCGTGCACTCACCTAGACTTAAAGGGCTGGCACAGCTGTCCGGAATATCACTAATAAGTAACCTTGGGTATTTAAGACTTGCTACTCCCCATGCTCAGTGCTTGTTCATCGTGTCCCTGTAGCTTGTCTCTTGTACTAGTTGTTCAGGTCCCTCTATGCCTGTGCTTGGTGTAACTCTGTCTCTGCTTGCAGATCCTGAGTACCGTTCTGAGTACACACTCCAGCCTGATCCCAATAACCTGCTCCAGGCTCCGGGTTCTGGACCTCAGCCTGATCCTGTTAACCTGCACCAGTCTCTGCTCCTGGACTTCATCCTAATCCCTGTGACCTGCACCAGTCTCAGTTCTGGACTTCTGCGTGATCCCGTTAATCTGTACCTGGTCCAGATCGGATCCTGCATCCAGTGACTCTTGCTGATCCCGGCTTCTGTGCATCTATGCCCTCTGCGGCTACGCCCGACAGTCCCTGTATAGGGGTTCGCTCAAGGCGGCATCGCAGGGGAGTCTGATGCATGGTCCAGTGGGTCCACTCTCAGGACTATCCTTACAGGTACCAAGTACTAATGAAATGCATATAAACATTTGACTTTATGGAAAGTAGTAAAAATGCCTAAAAACATTCTCTCTCTCTCTGTCATTATTATGGCATTTGACAAAAATAAATAATTTTGGTAATCATAATTGACCTGAAACAGGAAAGGTTTCTTCTGATTCATTGTCAGATGGGGAGAAAAACGTGAATATGTGTCTTTTTAGTTAGCATATGTAAACTTCTGGTTTCAACTGTATGTATGCCCCCCAGGGAAAATGTCTTTCAACTTTTACTCTTACTACATAGGCTTTACTAGTCTAGTCTAGTCACTCCTTAATAATGTGAACAAAATTGTATTCTGAGGCACTCTGTTATGATTTAGTGACTGAGGAAGATCAGAAAAAGGACAAAAACTAGGAAACCCATAATGTTACCAGAGTGGTTGGAATCTCAACGGACTGCAGACCTAACACTAACACACAACTAGAAGTAGCCGTGGGACGTGCCTATGATGACCTGGTCACCTCGAGACAGCCAGAGAACTAATTATTCCTACAGAGAGAAATACAGGAAAGGCTAATCTGCCTCGGAGCAGTCCCCAAAGATATAGATAGCCCACCCCACATATAAAGATGACGGTGATGTAGGAAAACACAATACACAGGTAGAAAAACAGATCAATCAATTCTATCTAAATAGCAACGGACAGAAAAGAGCACTGTTTGCAGCCGTGCAATACCCTAGAAAATACCAATACGCCTGATATGGAAAAATACTGAGCGCACACGGGCTCTCCCCACTATATCAGTACTCAGGTGTTACTGGGATCCAAACGAAACACTAATATAATGTAGGGACTAAAATTAGTACCAAGCATGACAAAACAAAATATATAGCAGAGCATAGAGCAAGGCACACAGACATTCCCAGCAGGGAATGATCCAACTCCACCCAGAACTCCACACAGGTAAAATAGGAAATAAGCCTTAGTACCTAAACAGAAAAACAACAAGAAGGTGGAAACCACCAGCAGAGGTACAAAGACCAAACTTATCTGAAAGAAGTTCTGGTAGACACAGAAGGAAGGGCTGGCTTCAGAATGTCCTTAGCACACAGGAGACAACATTGAGCACCGGCAAGGAACAAGAAAACACTACTCAGTTATATAGGCCCAGTCAGAACCACCTGATTGCCAATCCTCCTCAGCTGTCTGGTTACTATTCTGCAAGCCAACTTCACTACCAGCACTGGCCACAAGAGGGAGCCCCAAACTGGAACCTAGTCCAAATGTATTCACAACAGGGGTTGCCACCGGGTTTTTTAGGATGGGCCCGATGAAAAGCACGAACCAAGCGATCAGCATGTATGTCAGAAGCAAAACCCCAAGAATTATCCTCCTGACCATAACCTTTCCACTTGACCAGGTACTGGAGCTTACGTCTAGAAATACGGGAATCCAAAATCTTCTCCACTACATATTCAAGCTACCCCTCGACCATCACAGGATCAGGAGGTGCAGCCATGGGCACTGCTGGTTCAACAAATTTTTTCAACAAAGACTTATGACAGACATTGTGAATCTTAAAAGTCTCTGGAAGAGCCAGGATTAATAATCTTCAAAATTCTATAAGGCCCAATAAACCTTGGCTTAAATTTCGGAGAAGATACTTTCATAGGAACATGTCTGGAGGACAACCAGACCAAGTCCCTCACTTTAAACCGGGACCCAGAGTCCTACGCCGGTTGGCAAGCCATTGGGCATTTTCCTGGGAGTGGGACAATTTATCCACCATTTGATCCCAAATTTGCTGCATTTTATCTGCTACAGAATCAACACCAGGACAGGCCGAAGACTCTATCTGCCCCGAAGAAAACCAAGGATGAAACCCGAAATTGCAAAAAAAGAGACATCAACGTGGCCAAACTAGCCCTATTATTATTAAGAGCAAACTCAGCTAAAGACAAAAAAGAACCCAGTCATCCTGATCAGCAGACACAAAACATCTCAAATAGGTTTCCAAAGCCTGGTTTGTCCTCTCAGTCTGTCCACTGGTCTGAGGATGAAACGCAGAGGAGAAAGATAACTCAATTCCCAGCCTTGAACAAAAAGCTTTTCAAAATCTAGACACAAATTGGACTCCTCTGTCGGATACAATGTTCTCAGGAATACCATACAAACAAACCACCTGACGAAGAAACAAAGGTACCAACTCTGAAGCCGATGGCAACTTAGGCAGTGGCACCAAATGAACCATTTTGGAAAATCTATCACAGATTACCCAAATAACCGCCATCCTCTGAGAAACAAGGAGATCGGAAATAAAATCCATTGAGATGTGAGTCCATGTTTCCTAGGCACCGGCAATGGCAATAACAATCCACTAGAACAAGAACAAGGCTTGGATCTAGAACAAATTCCACAGGATTTCACAAAACTCCTTAAAGCCCCGTTACATGCAACGACGTATCTAACGATATATTGCCGGGATCACGGATTCTGTGACACACATCCGGCATCGTTAGCGACGTCGTTGCGTGTGACACCAACAAGCGACCGTTAACATTGGAAAATACTCACCAAATCGTTCATCATTGACACGTCATTCCTTTTCAAAAAATCGTTGATTGTTGAGGACGCAGGTTGTTCGTCGTTCCCGAGGCAGCACACATTGCTATGTGTGACACCTCGGGAATGATGAACTACAGCTTACCTGCGGCCGCCGGCAATGAGGAAGGAAGGAGGTGGGCGGGATGTTACGGCCGCTCATCTCCGTCCCTCCGCTTCTATTGGGCAGCCGCTTAGCGACGCAGCTGTGATGCCGCTTGACCCGCCCCCTTAGAAAGGAGGCGGTTTGCCAGACACAGCGACGTCGCTAGGCAGGTAAGTCCGTGTGACGGCTCCTAACGATATTGTGTGCCATGGGCAGCGATTTGCCCGTGACGCACAAACGACGGGGGCGGGTACGCTTGCTAGCGATATCGCTGCGTGTAAAGCCCCCTTTACATCACGAGATAGAGAAAGCCACCAAAAAGGACCTACTCACCAAATGGTGCCAAAAATCCCAGGATGACCAGCCAATACATAACAATGAATTTCAGACATCACTTTACTCATCCATTGGTTTGTTCTCCTGAAATTCCTCAAGAGCAAGTCTCAAATCAGGTGAGATCGCGGAGAGACTCACTCCCTTATGCAGGATGGTAGCAGGCTTGGTCACATCAAGAGAATCAGCAAAGAAACTCCTAGAAAGGGCATCCGCCTTAATACTCTTAGTGGCCGGAATATAAGAGACCACAAAATTAAAGCACGTGAAAAACGAGGCCCATCTAACTGCCTAGGATTCAGCCTCTTGCAGATTCGAGATAAATCAAATTCTTATGATCACTGAGTACAACAGTTTGATGTCTTGCCCCCCTCCAGCCAATGTAGCCATTCTTCAAAGGCCCACTTCATAGCCCATAATTCCCGATTCCCCACATCATAATTTCGTTCCGGTGGTGAAAATGTCTGGGAAAAGAAGGCACAGGGTCTCTGATGCATCGATCTCTACCTGGAAGGGAAAAGACACATCATGCTGCCGCAAGGCTGGAGCAGAAGTAAACCTTCTTTTAAGCTCCTGAAAAGCCAACCAATTCACAACATCAGCTCCCTTTTTGGTCAAATCAGTCAATGGCTTGACAATACTGGAAAAATTGCCTATGAATTTACGATAGAAATTAGCAAAACCCAAAAACTTTTGAAGGGCTTTCAAAGAAGCAGGCTGAACCCAATTATGAATGGCTTGAACATTGACCGGATCCATTTCAATAGAAGATGGGGACAAGATGAAACCCAAAAAAGAGATCTTTTGTACGCCAAAAAGACATTTCGATCCCTTACCATATAGCGCATTGTCCCTAAGAACCTGAAACACTGTCCGGACCTGTTCAACATGGGAATCCCAGTCGTTAGAAAAAATCAAAATGTCGTCCAAACAGACAATCAAAAACTTGGCAACAAAGTCCCGGAAAATATCATGCATGAAAGACTGGAAGACGGAAGGGGCATTAGTGAGTCCAAAGGGCATTACTAGGTACTCAAAATGCCACTTATGGGTATTAAACGCTGTCTTCCATTCATCACCCTGCTTAATGTGAATGAAATTATATGCCCCCTGAAGATCGAGCCTAGTAAACCAGCTAGCACCCTTCACTCTAGAACACAGGTCGGAAATCAGAGGCAATGGTAAACTGATATTTAACCGTACTTTTATTAAGGAGACTGTAGTCAATACAGGGTCGCAATGAGCCATCCTTCTTGGCCACAAAAAAGGAAACGGCACCCAAGGGTGAAGATGACGGTCTGATGTGACCCTTCTCCAAGGACTCTTTAATATAAGTCCGCATAGCAACATGTTCAGGTACAGATAAATTGAAAAGTCTTCCCTTAGGAAATTTACATCCAGGCACCAATTCAATAGCACAATCATAGTCCCTATGCGGAGGCAAGAAGCAGCCTCGGTCTCATTAAATACATCCATGAAATCCGTCAAATAGTCAGGGACCTCCTGTATCTGAGATGAAATAGACCAAACAGGAGAATCACTATGCACACATTGACAGCCCCAACTAGTCACAGACAAAGGGAATCCCAGTACCAAAATGTCATGCAAATTATGCAAGACCAAAAACTTACAAGCCTCCTGGTGGTCTGGCGGGACCTTCATTGTCACCTGGGTCCAAAACTGGGGCTCATTTTCAGATAAAGGAGTAGCATCAATACCCCTCAAAAGAATAGGAGTTTGCAAAGGTACTATAGGAACACCACAACGCTCAGCAAACCCAAAATCCATCAAATTCAGGGCCGCTCCAAAATCAGTAAAAGCCATAGCTGAAAATGATGACAGATCAAAACAGATCAAACAAACTGACAAAAGAAACTTAGGCTGTATATTGCCCAAAGTAAATGAACGGGCAAATCATTTTTCACGCTTAGGGCAGACCGAAATAGTATGAGAGGTGTCTCCACAGAAAAAACATAGCTTATTATGCCGTCTAAAACCCTGCCATTCCGCCCTAGAAAGGAACCTATTACACTGCATAGGCTCCGGAGACTGCTCTGAGAGCGAAACCTGTGCACGCATTGTTTTACGTTCACGTAAACGTTTATCAATCTGAATGGCCAACAACATAGAGTCATTGAGACCAGAGGGGACAGGAAAGCCCACCATAACATCCTTTACAGGCTCTGCCAATCCCTTCCGAAAAAGAGCCATAAGAGCCGCATCGTTCCCTTTAGTAAGGACCGCCCACTTTCAAAATTTCTGACAATATATCTCTGTGGGTTCCTGACCCTGGATCAAAGCCAATAATGTCGTCTTGGCTTGATGAGTATCATTAGGTTCATCATATAACAACCCCAGAGCCTGAAAAAAAAATCCACATCAGAAGGAAGGGCTGGCTTCAGAATGTACTTAGCACACAGGAGACAACATTGAGCATCGGCAAGGAACAAGAGAACAGTACTCAGTTATATAAGCTCAGTCAGAACCACCTGATTGCCAATCCTCCCCAGCTGTCTGGTTTCTATTCTGCAAGCCAACTTCACTACCAGCACTGACCACATAAGAGAGCCCCAAACTGGAACCTAATCCAAATGTATTCACAACACTCCTCTATGTGTCTTCCAGGGTGTATTAGAGTTTCTAATTTTTGACAGCCTTTGCACATAGTGCATTGGCTTTAGGATTCTAGAAGTCCCCCTACCTAAAAATTTTAACAGAAAATGTATATAAGGAAGTCCTTGATGTCTAATACAGGGTGTATCGGAGTTCCTCTTGCTTCTAATTTTTCGTATTCCTTGCATAGAGTACATAGGCTTTACTAGTATATTAGTCCCACTCTTTAATAATGGGATAAAATTGTATTCTGAGGCCCTCCTCTACATCTTTTCCGGCATGTATTTTCCATCCATGCTTCTAATTTTTGGCAGCCCTTGTACATAGTGCATAGGCTTTACTAGTCCTATTCCAATTATGGTAAATAATTGTATTCTGCGGTTGTTACACCACATAATTGTTACACCACATGCCCAGATAAAGTAGTAAAATTTACTGGTAACTAGAGTTAGGTATAGTTTTATTTAACCCTCTACTATATAATCTACTATAGCCATAGGTGACAGGGAAATACAGTGAGAGATGGACCAGCTATTAAGGCTATGCTCACATGTTGCAGTTTTGCTGTTGTGTTTTGCTGAGATTTTATTCAAGAGATTTATGCAAATTAAAAGCTGATTTTTACAGTACCAGCAAAAACTAAGATATTTCATAAATCTAAAGCACACAATTGTTTTTTTCCTTACTGAAATGGAAAAATGCTCTATTTTTTTAAAGAAGCAGCATCTCAACTCTTTCAGTGTTTTTGTAGCTTTCTGCAATGTTTTTCAACTTTTATTTTTTAATGGACAGCAATGAGAAGCACTATGTGTAAACATCGCCTAAGGGGTGTAGGAAGCTATTGTTTCTTCTTTATTTTGCCATATATACAAGTCATTATACAGGAAAGAATGTTTCTTAACATTTTTTTCTGTATATCAATTTTATCTTCAGTTTTGTATGTTTTTGTTGCCAGTCCATAACACTAGCATAATATTCTTACAACATTGTTCCCAGGGGCAATCTGGGAGTCAGAGATGTGTCCAGGAGGCTTCACTATGCTGTCCCATTCCATTTGAGTGCTGTTTCTATCCACTTCAGCGACTTTCCTACTACCAGCCCTCTTGGGGGGGTCAATACCAAAGAGAGAACTACGGCACACTACCCCAATAATTGTAAAAACAAAATTTCTGTATCAAAAAGGTTCTTTATTACATGAAAGTCCAAACAAAAAAGTTCAAACAGAAACGTTTCGATCAATAAAGTCTTCATCAAAGGCCTTCTGTGTGTGACACGAGGCGGTGAGATAGTGGTCAGAGGTGCAAAGAAGTGAATCACAAAGGGACTCGTGGCCACAGTATTTCATAAGACTCAATAAAACCCGTATAAGGTGTATCACCGTTTGTGGTCCTCGTATAAGCGTAGACTATTATATAACAATAACCCTTAAATTATATGTCACTTCAAGTGGTCTGCATATAAGAAGGGGGTATATGTCATCGTGTCCTGTACGTCACTAGTAGTTAATTTGTATAGGGGCAAAAAAGCTCATCAGCGGATGCTAATATCAAAATTATTAGTATATTACTGTACAATATACAGGTAGATACCTGCATGACATCAGAGGAATCCTCTGGAACAGAACATCCGCTTTTATATAGGAATTATGTATCAATCCACGCAGGGACGTATGTCAGCAATAGGGTCCAATTGGGAGTCTTATTAGATCGCAGTGCAATGCTGTATGGGGAAAACCGTAATGGGTAAAGTGACAGAATCTGCGTGTGTGAAATGGACAGACCGGCTCCCTGCCTGTCGCGGTTTTTCTCCTGAGCACGTAAAAGGTGAAGCAGAGTCCTAACCTTTCTTGTATACTCTTGGGAGGGTCTTCCGGAAAAGTCTGTGAAAATTCTTGAGTTTCTAATTGACTTCCATTATGCTCGTTACTGGAATCGTGCCTGTTCAAGCATCCAAACTGCTCGATTTGAGTATCGAGTACTCAAGCATTTTAGTGCTCGCTCATCACTATTAGAAATTATTGACAGATGTGAAATACTTTTTCCTCTAACTTGCCATTTTGTAGCGTTTTGAAATATTGTACAAATTCAAAGTTTCATCAAACATTTTACATAGGATGCCTTCGAACAGTAGTTCCAGCCCAATTTATCTCTGGACCTCCATGCTGGCTTGTTAGCCACCAATTTGTCTAATGTTCACAGTGCTTCAGGGAGTGAGATCAATTATCTGTCTATGACCTGTCACATACTTATTATGATAAATCATTTAAGTAGCACATTCAGTAAGTACCACATTCTTTGCATGGATTGCTTTTCTGAAAGTAGCAGACCATTATACAATTCCATCTTGCATATTTGTGTATAAAATAGAATGAATATTTAAATCAGTACTCCTACATTATTACATTTATAGCATCAGATTTCACAACTTTACATTGCAGTATTTGTAAGATTTACATGAATAGTCAAGTTTACAATTTGTTACTTGGCGAATAAAACTAGAACTTGAGTAACTGAAAACTGGAGGGAAGAGGTTAATCCATACTGACATAGACAACAAGATCAGATGCGGTAATTCTTGGATATAATTTATTTGTCGACATGTTTCGGAGTAGAAAACATCTTCTTCAGGAAAGTATAGCGGATACATGCAATTTAAGGAAAATATATAGAACCAATAAAGAATCTAAATATATAGAATTAGTAAAGGTTAGCTGCAAAAAGCCATTTAGATATCAGCTGATTGCACAGAGACAATATCATTGCTTTAAGAACAATCAAACAAAGAAATACAATATAACATTATTGACATGGGCATTGAAATATATATGTATATATATATATATATATATATATATATATATATATATATACACACACTATTTTGAAGATAACAAAGAGGAAAAAAAGAGAAATTCAGAGAAAAGTTCATAACAATGCAAATGTGTGTATGGTTGATATTGAGGGGATTCAAATTAGTTTGTGTGACCTCTTTTTGCGTCAAACAATGGCACAAGCTTGATGTACCACTCGTGCACATAGAATTACGTGTCAATAGAGAAAAAAAGTGAAAGATTCATAATGGTAATTAAAAAGGGGATACAAACCCATGAAGAACAGTTTTGTAATTTTACAAGTGAAATTGGAAGTGACCCACTAGACTAATTAATTGAATTCAATAACACAAATAAAATTGATTTCTACATTAGACTATATTTGCTAGAAGTGAAAAGAAGTAAGTAAAATATTAATTACCTTAAGTGTACAAGGAAATAAAAAAGAAAAATGATTAATTGTGAAAAATAATTTATTATTAAAATAGAAGTAAAAAGAAAATGTTAATCTGGGGAATAATAAAAAATAAGGTATCAAAAATAAACTAAAACCATTGTCTCTAAAAAATATTGCAAAATAATTGCTGCTTTAGGAAAGGTGCCAATACTAACCAAAAATTAGTAACATGTATCAAATCTCTATCTAATCAGAGCATGGGAAAAAGGGCAATGTGCATGCCTAGCATGTAAGTAGAGGTTAATCTAGTGCGCTAAAACTGTGGGAGAAAAAAGAAAAGACAGTGCACATGCTCAAAAAGAGGTTACTCCAGTGCAGATACTACCCTGACTGTGGTAAAAAAAAATCAGTGCACTTGCGTGAAGACAGAAAACGACAAACACTATCAGGGCTCTGAGTGTAGAAGACAAAAGCAGAGGGAAATCAATCAAAGGAATATCAAAAGAGGCATATCAAAATGTCTAATCATTTACACAATTAATACACTGTAATACATGATAAAGCTATCGCTAAAAAAAAACCCAAAATAAAATCTTTAGAATCAACAGTAAAAATGTATATTAGTTAATAAAAATATCTATAACTTCATTGAGCCACTTTGGTCTTAAAGTATTACATTTGTAAATCCAAAATACCTTTTTCTTATTTAGGACCTCTTTTCTATTTGGTATATAAGGGGAAATTTGTTCAATAGGTATGACATGTAGTCCTCAAAAACTCTTATTATGATAGATCGCACAATGTTTGGATAAACCATGTAATAAAATCCTTTTTGGACATTATGTCTATTAGAGTTTAAGCTATTGCAAAGAGGTTGAATGGTTACAGGTTAAATTACTTTTTATCATAAAAACCTCTCCCTCTTCGGAAAATGAGCGGAATTCTGTTATATCATGACATATAGAAAAACAACAATGACATTTAGGTGTATTACATTTAAAAACTCCTATTGGTTTATTGGTTTGAAACTGTCTGATTTCTCCAGATGGGATTTAACCTACTGGACACCTCAATGTTCCTCAACGTAGTAGCTATTCTCAAGTTAATGGCAGGACTTTTTGGGGATAGAATTGCCCAATATAGGATCATTTAAATGTATTGGCCAGTGTTCTTGAAGGATTTTGCAGATAGCTAAAGGTGGTAATGAAATTAGATTCAACTCTAGATGTAGGGTTCAGAACTACACATGCCTTTTTATTAACAAGTTCATCCTGGTGAGATTTTTTACATGAGAAAAGACTCTGTTGATAAATTTAGAGGGATATTGTCAATCTAAAAATCTAGAACGCAAGACATTGGCTTGTTGGATATAGTCTATGTTAAGGGTACAGTTCTTATCCTTTTACACTGATTCAGAGATATATTCAGTAGACTTTTCAGGTAATGCCCAGTGTTTAAATTTACAAATACATTAGCATCCACTTTTTTTAAAAAAAACTTTGATGAGAATACAATATCTATTATGGAAAATTGTCAGATCTAGAAAATCAACTGATGATCCACATACTGTGGAAGAAAAAAACAAGCCCCAGTCATTGGATTGAATCTGAGAAAGAAAAGAGTTTATGTTAATTTCTTAATTATCCCAGATTATAAACAGGTCATCAATGTAACGCTTGTAGGTAACTATATGCTTACTATCATCTATAAAAAGAGTCTCAAAGGTAGCCATAAAAAGATTAGAGTTGAGCGCGGTTCGCGGTTCGCGGTTCTCCAGTTCTAAGCTCGAGTGATTTTTGGGGCTGTTCGAGATCGAACTAGAACTCGAGCTTTTTGCAAAAGCTCGATAGTTCTAGATACGTTCGAGAACGGTACTAGCAGCAAAAAGCCGGGCTTTTTACAGCTACAGTGTGCAGGAGCCATCGCTGGCAGCTTGCCAGAAGCTGGTAACCAAGATAAACATCGGGTATCCAAGCAAAGCGCTTTGGTTAGTAACCCGATGTTTATCTTAGTTACGTGCAGGAAGCCCACACTTCCCCGCTCAGCTCGCACCGCCCCCTCCTGCCCGCGGCATGTACACATACACACACACACACACACACACACACACACACACACCCCCCCCCGCTCGGCTTACCTGCGGTGATGAAGTCCCGCCATCCCGACCTCAGCGCTGTCACTGTCCTCCATGGCCGCCGCTTGTCACATCACCTCTCGCTTCCGACCCGAGACTGACTAGCGGTGACGTCATGGACCTCTCGCGATACTTGGTGTGAAGCCGGTCATTGAACTCAGTGACAGGGGCTGTCAGTGTGCTGGAGATCAGCGCAGGTAATGTACCTCGCTGACAGCAGCACTTGTCATGCCCTGCAGTGACCTGGGCTGACCCATTGATGTTAGCTCAGGTCACTGCACTGCTCTCCCAGCCAATGGGGAACATTTTGCTCTTCATTGACTGGGACAGTGTGGATCGTCATGGCAACCCCTTGGATTACACCAGACCTGGATTTGTTTTTCATTCTAATAAATTGGTTAAAGAGGGAATGTTTTGGGGAGTGTTTTTTCAAATAAAAATGTGTTTGTCGTCTATTTTTTTTTATTACTGACTGGGTTGGCGATGTCGGGTATCTGATAGACGCCTGACCTCACCAACCCCAGGGCTTGATGCCAGGTGACTTACACATCTGGTATTAACCCCATATATTACCCCGTTTGCCACCGCACCAGGGCGCGGGATGAGCTGGGGCGAAGCACCAGGATTGGCGCATCTAATGTATGCGCCACTTCTGGGGCGGCTGCGGCCTGCTATTTTTAGGCTGGGGAGAGTCCAATAACCATGGACCTCCCTAGTCTGAGAATATCAGGCCCCAGCTGTCTGCTTTACCTTGGCTGGTGATCCAATTTTGGGGGACCCCTACGTGTTTTTTTTTTAAATTATTTATTTAATTTAAAATAACAGCGTGGGGTGCCCTCAGTTTTGGATTACCAGCCAAGGTGAGGTTGCCAGCTGTGGTCTGCAGGCTGCAGCCGTCTGCTTTACCCTAGCTGGCTACAAAACTAGGGGGAACCCTACGTCATTTTTTTTTTCATTTTTTTGGCTAAATACAAAGCTAAGCACCCCTTAGTGCCACATGAAAGGCACCAAAGTGTTACATCTTGTGGCTCTCCTGAGGCAAGGACTGAGGCAGTCTCCCATTCCTTGCCTGCCACGAGCACTCCTGCTCAGCAGCGCCGAAGGTCTGCCAGACTGCGCAGTGTGCAGAAGATGCCTTCTCAGAGAGGCAGCAGAAGGGTGACACCTAGTGGTTCTCCTGTTGCAAGGAGTGAAGCGGTCTCTCATTCCTGGCCTGCCGCAGACTCTCCTGCTCAGCGGCCCCGAAGGTCTGCGAGGCTGCGCAATGTGCAGAGGTTTACTGCTCAGGGAAGCAGTGAGATTCCCGTTATCTCTGCACATTGTGAGACCGAGGATCCCGCCTCTATTTCCCAGAGGCAGGAGGGTGAGCATGTGCAATGCGTGGTGAGTCCTGATTCGCTCACTGATGTCACACGGCTTGATGACAAGGCTGGTGACGTGGTGAATCCTGACTGGCCAGGCTGGGACGTCGTGGACCCTGATTGGGTCAAGTCCGTCATCTCCGCCTCGCGCCCGCCCTCGGGTGGAGCTGCACCTCCTTAAAAGCTCCCCCTGCCATCATGGCGGCGCGCGACCGTCTTTCTATGTTTGGATTTCTGGCAGCGTGCTGCCACGCCACTGCTCAGGCATTACTGACTCTTGTGGGCTTGGCCCTTGCTGCTCCGGCAGTACCTCGTTTGCAGGCCGTGTTCCTGCCTTGCTGCTCCGGCAGTATCCCCTTCAACAGGCCGTGTTCCTGTCCCAGGTGAGCTCCTCGAGTCTCCACCGGACTCACCTGGTTATTGAAAGCACACGTGCGTGGGCACCTCTGTGCTACCCTCGTGCCATATTCTCGTGACTTCCACTGGCACACGTGCGTGGGCACCTCTGTGCTTCCCCGTGCAACAGGTACACCGAGCCGTGAGATCCCTGCCATACAACCCATACGGGTTAGGGCAGATCGGTGTACATAGATCGTCTGTGACATTCCAGACGATCGCTAGCAGCAACCCGCTCACTCTTCACCCACCATAGCGGCGGTCCCTTACACCGCACAGTGGACCTTGACCGGCGGAAGCTGTCCATTTCCCATCTTGGCACGCTTCCCCGGGTCCCCCTCGTAACATTACGGTCGCGCCAAAGGTCTGACTATGGCTGAAGAGCAGCAGCAGTTGCTGCGTTATGTGCAGCAGTTGGAGTCACGATTGGCAGCAGTGGAGCAGTCTTCCTCCGATAAGACTACTCTGACGACAGTTGCCACCCAGGCGGCTACCCAGGCTGTGCTATTGGGCGGAAGGTCTCCTCGCCTTGCGCTTCCAGAGCGCTTTAGCGGCAACAGCTCTGAGTGCTGTGGTTTTATAAACCAGGTTACCACCTACTTAGAGCTGTCCGCGACTCTTTACGCTACCGAGAAGGCGAGGGTAGCCTTCGTCCAGTCCCTGCTCACAGGGAGAGCGCTGAAGTGGTCCACGCCGTTGTGGGAGCGCGGAGATCGTGTGGTGAATAACTTACCAGCTTATCTTGGGGCCATGAGAATGGTGTTCCTCGGGCCTAAAGTCACCCACGACTCCGCGCTGCGCCTCCTACGACTTCGGCAAGGGTCCGCTTCAGTCGGGGACTTTGCGGTACACTTTAGGACACTTGCCGCAGAGCTAGACTGGCCGGATAAGGTCCTTGTCCCTGTGTTTTGGGAGGGCCTGGCAGGGTTTGTCAAAGACGCACTGGCCACGTGTGAGGTGCCTGCCACTTTAGAGTCCTTGATTCAGGTTGCCTCTCGCATAGGCATCCGCCAGGCGGAGCGAAGGCTCGAGGTCTCTTCAGCACCCACGTCTTCTCGGCCTAAAAAGCGTCTGCCTCCCGTCTTCCATCAGACAGGTCTCCCAGCCAGTCCTGTAGGCGACTCCGTGGAGTCAATGGAGGTGTCCAAGGTGGTCTCCTCTGCCCCAGGTTCTCGGTCTTGTGTCATCTGCTTTTCCTGTGGGCAGAGGGGACACATAGCTACCCGATGTCCCAAAACCGTCGGGAAAAGACAGCGTCTAGTTTCTATCAGAGGGGGGACTCTAGACGCTACCTCTCCCTCTAGGTTGACTATCAGCGCCCAGTTGCAGTTCGGCACTACTCTCTTCTCTGCCCTGGCTTGCTTGGACTCAGGCGCTGAAGGCAATTTCATCTCGACCTCCCTGACAACCCGATACTCAGTTCCCCTGGTTCTGTTGCCCAAGCCACTCAGGGTTCGGGTAGTCGACGGGTCCATACTACTCGATCCTATCACCCAGATCACCATCCCTCTCAGGATGGATGTACCACCGGGACACCATGAGCAGGTGTCCTTCCTGGTGCTTCCAGGGGGGACGGATGAGATCCTACTGGGCCTTCCCTGGTTGAGACAGCATGCTCCTATACTCAACTGGGCAACAGGGGAGATCTCATCCTGGGCAGGATCCTGTAGAGAGCACCTCGTGACTACCGAACCACCCGCTACCATTAGGTCGGTAGGGTCCTCAGGGAATACAGAGGGGCCGGGTTTACCGACACCTTATGAGGCCTACAGGGATGTCTTTTCAAAAAGGGCGGCAGATACTCTTCCTCCCCACCGGCCATATGATTGCCGAATAGACCTGAAGCCAGGCTCCGAGCCCCCTAGGGGCAGAGTGTATCCACTCTCTGTGCCAGAGACGGAGGCTATGTCCAAATATATTCAGGACAGCCTGGCGAAGGGGTTCATTCGCAAGTCTATTTCACCGGCTGGTGCAGGGTTCTTTTTTGTGCAGAAGAAGGAAGGGGATCTGCGCCCCTGTATCGATTACAGGGGATTAAATGCAATCACGATCAAGAACAAATACCCTTTGCCCCTCATTACTGAGCTATTTGATCGATTCCGCGGGGCAAAGGTCTTCACAAAGCTGGATCTACGCGGGGCGTATAATCTAGTGCGAGTCCGAAAGGGCGATGAGTGGAAGACCGCCTTTAACACCAGGGACGGTCACTACGAGTATCTAGTAATGCCCTTCGGACTCTGCAATGCCCCCGCCGTATTTCAAGACTTTGTGAATGACATTTTCCGGGATTTGTATCTTTCCGTGGTTGCATACCTGGATGACATTCTTATCTTCTCCCCCGATCTTACCACCCATCGGAGGGATGTCATCCGAGTACTTAAGAGGCTCCGTACCCATTCGCTATATGCTAAGCTGGAAAAGTGCGTTTTTGAATGGGAATCCTTGCCGTTCCTGGGGTACATCGTGTCCAGTCAGGGGTTAGCAATGGATCCGGGGAAGTTGGAGACAGTGATGAACTGGCCTGAGCCCCGCTCGCTGAAGGCGATCCAGCGATTCTTGGGGTTTATCAATTATTATCGCCAGTTCATTCCCAACTTCTCGACGGTGGCAGCACCCATCATTGCCCTTACCCGCAAGGGCGCTAATCCCAAAGCATGGACACGAGAAACGGGAGAGGCATTTCACACTCTCAAAACTCACTTCTCCAGAGCTCCCATCCTTCATCGTCCAGACATCTCCAAACCCTTCCTACTGGAGGTAGATGCCTCTTCGGTCGGTGCAGGTGCAGTCCTGTACCAGAAAAACGAACGAGGAAGGAAGCATCCTTGTTTCTTTTTCTCCAAGACCTTTTCTCCGGCCGAGAGGAACTACTCCATAGGGGATAGGGAGTTACTGGCGATGAAACTAGCATTCCAGGAATGTCGGCATCTCCTGGAGGGTGCGAAGCATCCATTTGAGGTATTTTCTGACCACAAAAACCTCACATACCTCCAGACAGCACAACGCCTGAACCCAAGGCAGGCCCGTTGGTCTTTATTCTTCTCCCGGTTCCGCTTTATTATCCGCCACCTGGACGGTGAGAAGAACGTACGGGCCGATGCCTTGTCACGTTGTATGGTTGTGTTGGAGGAGGACGAGGAGGAGCCTCGTCTTATACTACCCCCGGACAGCTTGAGGATGGTCACTCCCACTTCTTTGGACCAGGTGCCACCTGGCAAGACCCTCGTTCCCCCTGAACTACGGAACGAGGTGCTATCGTGGGCCCATGCCTCCAAGGTTGGGGGTCACTTCGGGGTCAAAAGGACCAGAGACCTGGTGACCAGGCATTATTGGTGGCCGAGACTACCCCAGGACATACAGGAGTATGTGGGAGCCTGTATGTCGTGTGCTCGGAATAAGCCGTCCCGGCAGAGACCGGCAGGTCTTCTTCACCCACTGCCAGTGCCGGATCGTCCCTGGGAAGTGGTAGGGATGGACTTCCTGGGAGATCTGCCCAAGTCAGCAGGGCACAGGGTCGTATGGGTCATCACGGACCACTTCTCTAAAATGGTCCACTTGGTGCCTCTCCCACGCCTCCCGACGTCACGTGCTCTCGCCACCTTGTTCATTCGGCATGTATTTAGGTTGCATGGCATGCCTGACAAGGTGGTGAGCGACCGGGGTCCCCAGTTCGCGTCTCGCTTCTGGAGAGAGCTCTGTAAGCTCCTGCAGATAGAGCTGAACATCTCCTCCGCATACCATCCCGAGACCAATGGACTAGTGGAGAGGACTAATCAGACCTTGGTAACTTACCTCCGCCATTTTATATCCGCGCACCACGACAACTGGGCTAACCTCCTTCCTTGGGCCGAATTTGCCATTAACAATTCGGTCCATGAATCCTCTGGCCAGACTCCGTTCCTACTCAATAATGGACAACATCCCAGAATCCCGGTTCCGATGCCCATTACGTCACCCGATACTAGAGTGGAGGATTGGGCGACCAAGGCCCGGGAGATCTGGGATGACACCCAAGAGGCTCTTAAAAGGGCTAAAGACCGGATGGTGACAACGGCTGATGTTCGCCGCCGCCCTGCACCATCCTTCGCCCCTGGTGACCTAGTATGGCTGTCCTCTAAGAATGTTAACCTACGGGTACAGGCAGCCAAATTCGCCCCTAGGTATCTGGGTCCGTTTAAAGTACTACAGCAGGTAAACCCAGTGGCATATCGACTCCAGCTCCCTCCACGCTGGGCTATAACCAACACCTTTCACGTGTCCCTCCTGAAACCCGTACGACTTAATAAATTCTCGGGGTCCCTGCCGGCTCAAACCGACTCCCCGTCCGACGACCCTGAGGTGGCAAAACTTGTGGAGACAAAAGTCATACAGGGCAAGAGGTACTACCTTGTGGAGTGGGCCGGCCGTGGTCCGGAGCATAGATCCTGGGAGTTGGAGGATCATATCCGCGCCCCGGGTTTGATAGCGGCCTTCGAGCACGGACAGGGGGGGGGGGCCTAGACGGGGGGGTAATGTTACATCTCGTGGCTCTCCTGAGGCAAGGACTGAGGCAGTCTCCCATTCCTTGCCTGCCACGAGCACTCCTGCTCAGCAGCGCCGAAGGTCTGCCAGACTGCGCAGTGTGCAGGAGATGCCTTCTCAGAGAGGCAGCAGAAGGGTGACACCTAGTGGTTCTCCTGTTGCAAGGAGTGAAGCGGTCTCCCATTCCTGGCCTGCCACAGACTCTCCTGCTCAGCGGCCCCGAAGGTCTGCGAGGCTGCGCAATGTGCAGAGGTTTACTGCTCAGGGAAGCAGTGAGATTCCCGTTATCTCTGCACATTGTGAGACCGAGGATCCCGCCTCTATTTCCCAGAGGCAGGAGGGTGAGCATGTGCAATGCGTGGTGAGTCCTGATTCGCTCACTGATGTCACACGGCTTGATGACAAGGCTGGTGACGTGGTGAATCCTGACTGGCCAGGCTGGGACGTCGTGGACCCTGATTGGGTCAAGTCCGTCATCTCCGCCTCGCGCCCGCCCTCGGGTGGAGCTGCACCTCCTTAAAAGCTCCCCCTGCCATCATGGCGGCGCGCGACCGTCTTTCTATGTTTGGATGTCTGGCAGCGTGCTGCCATGCAACTGCTCAGGCATTACTGACTCTTGTGGGCTTGGCCCTTGCTGCTCCGGCAGTACCTCGTTTGCAGGCCGTGTTCCTGCCTTGCTGCTCCGGCAGTATCCCCTTCAACAGGCCGTGTTCCTGTCCCAGGTGAGCTCCTCGAGTCTCCACCGGACTCACCTGGTTATTGAAAGCACACGTGCGTGGGCACCTCTGTGCTACCCTCGTGCCATATTCTCGTGACTTCCACTGGCACACGTGCGTGGGCACCTCTGTGCTTCCCCGTGCAACAGGTACACCGAGCCGTGAGATCCCTGCCATACAACCCACACGGGTTAGGGCAGATCGGTGTACATAGATCGTCTGTGACATTCCAGACGATCGCTAGCAGCAACCCGCTCACTCTTCACCCACCATAGCGGCGGTCCCTTACACCGCACAGTGGACCTTGACCGGCGGAAGCTGTCCATTTTCCATCTTGGCACGCTTCCCCGGGTCCCCCTCGTAACACCAAAGGGTGCTCCACTTTTTCTCCACTTTTTCTCCACGTTTTCTCCACTTTTTCTCCACTTTTTCTCCACTTTTTCTCCACCTTTTCTCCATTTTTTCTCCACTTTTTCTCCACTTTTTCTCCATTTTTTCTCCATTTTTTCTCCACTTTTTCTCCACTTTTTCTCCACGTTTTCTCCACGTTTTCTCCACGTTTTCTCCACGTTTTCTCCACGTTTTCTCCACGTTTTCTCCACTTTTTCTCCACTTTTTCTCCACTTTTTCTCCACTTTTTCTCCACTTTTTCTCCACTTATTCTCCACTTTTTCTCCACTTTTTCTCCACTTTTTCTTCATTTTTCCTCCACTTTTTCCTCCACTTTTTCCTCCACTTTTTCCTCCACTTTTTCTCCACTTTTTCTCCACTTTTTCTCCACTTTTTCTCCACTTTTTCCTCCACTTATTCTCCACTTTTTTCTCCACTTTTTCTCCACTTTTTTCTCCACTTTTTCTCCACTTTTTCTCCACTTTTTCTCCACTTATTCTCCACATTTTCCTCCACTTTTTCTCCACTTTTTCTCCACTTTTTCTCCACTTTTTCCTCCACTTTTTCCTCCACTTATTCTCCACTTATTCTCCACTTTTTTCTCCACTTTTTCTCCACTTTTTTCTCCACTTTTTTCTCCACTTTTTCTCCACTTTTTCTCCACTTTTTCTCCACTTTTTCTCCACTTATTCTCCACTTTTTCTCCACTTTTTCTCCACTTTTTCTCCACTTATTCTCCACTTATTCTCCACTTATTCTCCACTTATTCTCCACTTTTTCTCCACTTTTTTCTCCACGTTTTCTCCACGTTTTCTCCACTTTTTCTCCACTTTTTCTCCACTTTTTCTCCACTTTTTCTCCACTTTTTCTCCACTTTTTCTCCACTTTTTCTCCACTTATTCTCCACTTTTTCTCCACTTTTTCTCCACTTTTTCTTCATTTTTCCTCCACTTTTTCCTCCACTTTTTCCTCCACTTTTTCCTCCACTTTTTCTCCACTTTTTTTCTCCACTTTTTCTCCACTTTTTCTCCACTTTTTCTCCACTTATTCTCCACTTTTTCTCCACTTTTTCTCCACTTATTCTCCACTTTTTCTCCACTTTTTTCTCCACTTTTTTCTCCACTTTTTCTCCACTTATTCTCCACTTTTTCTCCACTTATTCTCCACTTTTTCTCCACGTTTTCTCCACTTTTTCTCCACTTTTTCTCCACGTTTTCTCCACTTTTTCTCCACTTTTTCTCCACTTTTTCTCCACTTTTTCTCCACTTTTTCTCCATTTTTTCTCCACTTTTTCTCCACTTTTTCTACACTTTTTCTCCATTTTTTCTCCACTTTTTCTCCACTTTTTCTCCACGTTTTCTCCACGTTTTCTCCACGTTTTCTCCACTTTTTCTCCATTTTTTCTCCACTTTTTCTCCACTTTTTCTCCACTTTTTCTCCACTTTTTCTCCACTTTTTCTCCACGTTTTCTCCACGTTTTCTCCACTTTTTCTCCACTTTTTCTCCACTTTTTCTCCACTTTTTCTCCACTTTTTCTCCACGTTTTATCCACTTTTTCTCCACTTTTTCTCCACTTTTTCTCCACTTATTCTCCACTTATTCTCCACTTTTTCTCCACTTTTTCTCCACTTATTCTCCACTTATTCTCCACTTATTCTCCACTTTTTCTCCACTTTTTCTCCACTTATTCTCCACTTTTTCTCCACTTATTCTCCACTTATTCTCCACTTTTTCTCCACTTTTTCTCCACTTTTTCTCCACTTTTTCTCCACTTTTTCTCCACTTTTTCTCCACTTTTTCTCCACTTTTTCTCCATTTTTTCTCCACTTTTTCTCCACTTTTTCTCCACTTTTTCTCCACTTTTTCTCCACTTATTCTCCACTTTTTCTCCACTTATTCTCCACTTATTCTCCACTTATTCTCCACTTATTCTCTACTTTTTTCTCCACTTTTTCTCCACTTTTTCTCCATTCTTTTTCTATGGTCGGTCTACCCATTAGCTCTGCCATGCACACTGTAGCTCTACACCTACTGCACATGTTACTTTATGATTGACATCTCTTTCGTACCAGAGCTGTCTAAGTCTACTCTGACCCCATATTTGTCATTACTATATTGTCCTTGTACTGTATTATGACATTTGTATCATGTGTTTCATTTCTTGCTGTGTTGCAATTTTTTTGCTGCATCCCAATTGTACCTCTACATTGTTCGAGTTTATGTTATTGTTCTCTCACTCTTATGTGATACTGATTATTGTCATTTTTCATAATTACATGCAGATAAGTCCAATCTGACGAAGGCTCAGGCCGAAACGTCATTTGTAACTTGTTTTGGACAAAAACATATATGCTTATGAAAAATTTTTTTTTCTTAATACGGACCAATAAAGAGTGATTTTGCATTACTATCCGTTGTGACTTACTGACTTAGTCTGGGAGATTTAGAGTGCCGAGGTTACTCACTAATTTTATCTATTATTACCTCTGAGCACCTATATACCAGTGAGCAGAGCTTCCTCTACAGTAGTTCTCCTGATTAGGCATGCCTTTACCTCATGAGCAGGGCATTGCAGCTTTGGTAGCAACCATTACGACATGGACTCTGCTGCTGTGGACCCGAGAAGAGTGAGTGCAGAATTATTGCACCCACACTCCTCACATGAAGGGTCCGCACTCCTAGAAAATGGGGGATACGTTCCCTGAGTGTCTCCCCCCCATATTCTAGACGGTCCAGAGTCGTCGTGGGACCCCTTTATTTTTTTTCTTACAATAAATTGGTGAAAGAGGAATTGTTTTGGGGACTGTTTTTTCAAATAAATTTCTTTTGTCGATTTTTTCTTTTTTTGTTAGTACTGACAGTTTATGATGTTGAGTATCTAATAGACGCCATGACATCACAAACTGCTGGGCTTGATCTCAGGTTACTTTACAGCTAGTATCAACCCGATTTATTACCCCGTTTGCCACTGCACCAGGGCACGGGATGAGCTGGGGTGAAGCGCCAGGATTGGCGCATCTAGTGGATGCGCCACGTCTGTGGTGCCTGCGGCCTGCTATTTTTAGGCTGTGAAGGCCCAATAACTATGGACCTTCCCACCCTGAGAATACCAGACCACAGCTGTCCGCTTTACCTTGGCTGGTGATCCAATTTGGGGGGGACCCTACTTTTATTGTGTAATTATTAATATTTATACAATAATTATAAAAAAGAGCCTGAGGGGACCTCCACATTGGATCCCCAACCACGGTAAAGCTGCCAGCTGTGGTTTTCAGGCTACAGCCGTCTGCTTTACCCTAGCTGGCTATCAAAAATGGGGGGACCCAACGTCATTTTTTTTTTAACTATTTTTTAAATAGAAAAAATTAATGGGCTTCCCTGTATTTTGATTGCCAACCAAGGTAACGGCAGACAGATGGGGGTGGCAACCCATAGCTGTCTGCTTTATCTGCGCTGAGAATCAAATATACCGCGGAGCGCTACGTCATTTTTTTAAAGATTTATTTTTACAGCACTGTGATGTCCAGCAATCAAAATACAGGGAAGCCCATTTTATTTTTAGTTATTTAAATAAATAATTAAAAAAAATATATATGGGCTCCCGCTGCATTTTTTGTATTGCTAGCTAAGGGTAATCCAAGCAGCTACTGGCTGCTAACCCCCACTGCTTGGTGTTACCTTCACTGGCAATGGAAAATCCAGGGAAGCATTTTTTATTTTTTGCCAAAAAACTACAAAAAAAGGACGTGAGCTTCGCCATATTTTTGTATGCTAGCCAGGTATAGCAGGCAGGTGCTGGAAGAGTTGGATACAGCGCCAGAAGATGGCGCTTCTATGAAAATGCCATTTTCTGAGGCGGCTGCAGACTGCAATTCGCAGCAGTGGGGCCCAGAAAGCTCAGGCCAACCTGTGCTGCGGATTCCAATCCCCAGCTGCCTAGTTGTACATGGCTGGACACAAAAATGGGGCGAAGCCTACGTCATTTGTTTTCTAATTATTTCATGAAATTCATGAAATGATAAAAAAAGGGCTTCCCTTTATTTTTGGTTCCCAGCCGGGTACAAATAGGTAACTGGGGGTTGGGGGCAGCCGTACCTGCCTAGCATACAAAAATATGGCGAAGCCCACATAATTTTTTCAGGGGGCAAAAAACGTCTGCATACAGTCCTGGATGGAGTATGCTGAGCCTTGTAGTTCTGCAGCTGCTGTCTGTCTGTATGGAGAAGAGCAGACAGCAGCTGCAGAACTACAAGGCTCAGCATACTCCATCTAGGACTGTATGCAGAATTTTTTTGCCCACCAAAAAAATGACGTGGGCTTCGCCATATTTTTGTATGCTAGCCAGGTACAGCAGGCAGCCACGGGCTGCCTCCAACCCCCAGTTGCCTATTTGTACCCGGCTGGGAACCAAAAATATAGGGAAGCCCGTTTTTTTTTTAATTATTTCACTTATTTCATGAAATAATTAAAAAACAAATGACGTGGGCTTCGCCCCATTTTTGTGTCCAGCCGGGTACAACTAGGCAGCTGGGGATTGGAATCCGCAGCACAGGTTAGCCCGAGGTTTCTGGGCGCCTCTGCTGCGGATTTCAGTCCGCAGCCGTCCAAGAAAATGGCGCTCTCGTAGAAGCGCCATCATCTGGCGCTGTATCCAACTCTTCCAACAGCCCTGGAGCCGGGTGGCTTGTTGGGTAATCATGAGTTAATACTGGCTTTGTTTTACTAGCCAGTATTAAGCCAGAGATTCTTAATGTCAGGCACGTTTGACCCGGCCATTAAGAATCTCCAATAAAGGGTTAAAAAAAACACCACACAGAGAAAAAATACTTTAATAGAAATAAATACACAGACACATTAGAGGCTCCATCTTTATTACCCCCTGTCAGCCCTCCACGATCCTGCTCTTCTGTCTTCTTTCTTTCTAGTGTAGTAGTAGTGATGATTGTAGTGAGGATGAGGTTCCCCAGCCCATCATGGGCTGAGGCATCTCATCCTCACTACAATCCTCACTAGTGTAGTAGTAGTGACGATTGTAGTGAGGAGGATGAGGTTCACTAGCTCATCACTTGGGGCTGGGGAACCTCATCCTCAGTACAATCCTCACTACAATCGGGAAGCAGCGTGCAGCCTTCACTCCGTGAGTGATCAGTGCTGGCTGTCAGCGGTAACAGCGGTAACGCTGACAGACGCGTTACCATAGCAACGGTGCTCTCGGAGCCGCGGTTAGCGGTGACGTCACCGCTAACTGCGTTGCTATGGCAACGGTGATCTCCGTTAATGACCGGCTGCGTCAGCCGGTCCCTAACGGAACGGGGAGTCGACCGTGTGCTAGAGCATGTCGCCGGTACACGGCGATACACATATGTGCACCGTGTACCGGAGAGACGCACTCGCAGGTCCTACATGACGCGTCATAGTCATGTGACCAGTCTGTAGCCAATGAGATAATAGCCACGTGACTGGTCACATGGCTATTTTGACGTCACGATAGGTCCTGCATCTCGGCTGGCAGTGCAGGTCACCGGGAGGATTAAGCGATCATCGGATGGAATAGCGGCAGGAGACAGAGTGCAGAAGGGATCGCGGGGACCGGTAAGTGTTATGGCAATGTTTATTAACTGTTTGTATACATTTATAATGCATTTTTATGTGTTTGTGATTGCCTCCCATTATAGCCTATACGTTCGAGTTCGGTTCGTCGAACGTTCGACGAGCCGAACTCGAACGGGACCCCCGTTCGGCGAACCGGCCTCGAGCCGAACCGGGACCGGTTCGCTCATCTCTAAAAAAGATTAGCGTAAGTTGGTGTAATTTTTGAACCCATCACTGTACCTAGCTTCTGATCTTAAGTACCATCCATAAATGTAAAAAATAATTATTTAAAATGGAAGAGACTTGATAGAATAAATTCCTTTCATAGGGAAGGAATCCTACTATTAATATTCAGGAAATGATTAAAACACAAAAAAACTAAAACATGTGAGATATTTGAATGCAGGGAAAAAAACATCAATAGAAACAAACAAATAGGAATCACACCAAGGAATTTCCTTAAGTAAAGAGATTAATTGCAAAGAATCCCTCAAGTAGCTTTTTAAGTAGAGATGAGCGAACCGGCCGTGGTTCGGCTCGAGTTCGGTTCGTCGAACGGGGGATCCGTTCGGGTTCGGTTCGGCGAACGTTCGACGAACCGAACTCGAACCACATAGGAAACAATGGCAGGCAATCACAAACACATAAAAATACCTAGAAAACACCCTCAAAGGTGTCCAAAAGGTGACAAACAACTCACAACACAACACAACACAAACACATGGGAAAGTGACAAGGACATATACTCATGCAAAAACAAAAGAGCAGGACAAGGAAAAAGAGGAGGAGACAAAGGTATAGGCATTGCACGCCCTTCTAAAATCATGTAAAACCCCTTCAGTGGCAGCACTTGTGCCCCAGTTGTACACTTCACAGCTAGATTTGCATCAAGCACATTAAAAAATACGCCATCCTTTTCCGTCCTCAGGATTGCACCGGGGTAGGTAGCAAAGTCTTTGCTGAACCATGACTTGTTCATCTTGGCTCCTTTTAAAAAACACAGCAAGCAAGGGTTACTCCAAGCGGAGTCTCCCTTTTTTCCAAAAATTGGGCCACACAGGCACTCACCCTTTCAGTGGCAGCACTTGTGCCCCAGTTGTACACTTCACAGCTAGATTTGCATCAAGCACATTCAAAAATACGCCATACTTAACCGTCCCCAGGAGGACACCGGGGTAGGTAGCTAAGTCTTTCCTGATCCAAGCTCTGTTCATCTTGGATCATTTTTAAAAACAATGTAAGCAAGGGTTACTCCAAGCGGAGTCTCCCTTTTTTCCAAAAATTGGGCCACACAGACACTCACCCCTTCAGTGGCAGCACTTGTGCCCCAGTTGTACACTTCACAGCTAGATTTGCATCAAGCACATTCAAAAATATGCCATACTTAACCGTCCCCAGGAGGACACCGGGGTAGGTAGCTAAGTCTTTGCTGAACCATGACTTGTTCATCTTGGCTCCTTTTAAAAAACACAGCAAGCAAGGGTTACTCCAAGAGGAGTCTCCCTTTTTTTCCAAAAATTGGGCCCCACACACACCCACCCATTCAGTGGCAGCACTTGTGCCCCAGTTGTACACTTCACAGCTAGATTTGCATCAAGCACAATCAAAAATACGCCATACTTAACCGTTCCCAGGATGACCCCGGGGTAGGTAGCAAAGTCTTTCCTGATCCCAGATCTGTTCATCTTGGATCATTTTTAAAAACAATGTAAGCAAGGGTTACTCCAAGCGGAGTCTCCCTTTTTTCCAAAAATTGGGCCACACAGACACCCCATCAGTGGCAGCACTTGTGCCCTAGTTGCAAACAGGATGTTTTGATTTGCATCAAGCACATTCCAAATCCACAAGCATTTACTCTCCCCAGGATGACACAGGGGTAGTAAATTCCTTGCGGATCCATGACTTGTTCATTTTGATGAACGCTAGTCTGTCCACATTGTCACTGGACAGACGCGTGCGCTTATCTGTCAGCACACACCCAGCAGCACTGAAGACACGTTCAGAGACAACGCTGGCAGCTGGACACGACAAAATCTCCAAGGCGTAAGTTGAGAGCTCTGGCCATTTTCCAAGATTTGAAGCCCAAAATGAGCAAGGATCCATTTGCAAAGTCATGGCATCGATGTTCATTTGGAGATACTCCTGTATTATCCTCTCCAGCCGTTGACTATGTGTCAGACTTGTTGTCTCTGTTGGCCTTACAAAGGACGGTCTAAAAAAATTATGAAAAGAATCAATAAAATTGCTGTTACCAGCACCAGATACGGTGCTACTGGTACGGGTAGACTGTTGAAGATGACGAGACCGTCCCATGTTTGTCAAGTTACAACTGGGAGATTCACTCCCTGCACCTGCACGGTTGTTTGGTGGAAAAGCCGAGCTAAGAGTAACAGCTTCTGCTGATACTCCTGCATACATGCGTCCCTTTCTATGGCTGGAATTATGTCACAAAATTTGGACTTGTACCGGGGATCTAATAGTGTGGTAAGCCAGTAGTCATCATCACTTCTTATTTTGACAATACAAGGGTCATGTTGGAGGTAGTGCAGCAAGAAGGCGCTCATGTGTCTTGCGCAGCCATGCGGACCAAGTCCACGCTGTGTTTGTGGCATAGAGGTGCTAACCGTTCTTTCTTCCTCTGACATCTCCCCCCAACCTCTTTCAACTGAAATTTGACCAAGGTCTCCCTCATCCGCTGAGTCTTCCATGTCCATGGACAGTTCGTCCTCCATTTCTTCATGTTCTCCTGCACCTTCCTCAACATTTCGCCTGCTACCATGCGCCCTTGTTGATTCCTGTCCCCCATGGTCCCATGCCTGCCGCGTTGGTGATGATGAACGTCTGGACCTTGGTGATGTTGTTGTGTCTTGCGCATATGAATCCTCCTGTAGTTCCTCCCCTTCCTGTTGTCCCACCCCCTGACTCCGAATAGTGTTTAACATGTGCTCCAGCATGTAAATGACTGGAATTGTCATGCTGATAATGGCATTGTCAGCGCTAAGCATATTCGTCGCCATGTCGAAACTGTGCAGAAGGGTGCATAGGTCCTTGATCTGAGACCACTCCATCAGGGTGATCTGCCCCACCTCTGCATCTCGTTGGCCCAGGCTATACGTCATGACGCATTGCACCAGGGCTCGGCGGTGTTGCCACAGTCGCTGTAACATGTGGAGAGTTGAATTCCAGTGTGTCGCCACATCGCATTTCAGGCCATGAACCGGCAGGCCGAAAGACTTCTGGAGCGATGCAAGTCGTTCAGCTGCGGCGGTTGAACGGCGGAAGTGAGCAGACAGTTTTCATGCCCTGGTCAGAAGGCCATCTAGGCCGGGATAGTGTGTTAAAAATTGCTGGACAACAAGGTACAACACGTGAGCCATACAAGGCACGTGTGTCACCTTGCCCAGGCGAAGGGCCGCACCCAGGTTTGCAGCATTGTCGCACACGGCCTTACCAGGCTGCAGGTTGAGTGGAGACAACCATTTATTAAACTCAGTCTCCAGAGCTGCCCACAACTCAGCTGCTATGTGACTCCTATTTCCAAGACATGTCAAGCTAAAGACCGCCTGATGCCGTTGCGCTCTGCTGCCAGCATAGTAATGAGGGGTGCGTGATTCCTTCTGTGCAGTGAGAACGCTGGTGACCTGACCAGGCAGGCTTGGGGCGGAGGTGGAGGACCCAGATGAGGTGGAGGAGGCAGAAGCGGTGGCGGAACTTGGACAGACAGAGGATTGACACACAAGTCGTGGGGACGGCAAGACTTGTGCAGCAGACCCTTCACCATCTATCACCATAGTTACCCAGTGCCCAGTCAGCGACATGTAACGTCCCTGTCCATGCTTACTGGTCCAAGTATCGGTGGTGAAATGCACCCGTTCACACACAGAGTTTCTCAAGGAAGCGGTGATGTTGTGTGCGACATGCTGGTGTAGCGCGGGCACACCTTTCTTAGAGAAGTAGTGGTGACTGGGCAACTGGTACTGGGGCACAGCAACAGACATAAGGTCTCTAAAATCCTGTGTGTCCACCAGGCGGAAAGGCAGCATTTCGGTAGCCAAGAGCTTACAGAGGGATAAAGTCAACCTCTTAGCTTTGTCATGGGTCGCAGGAAATGGCATTTTATTTGTCCACATCTGAGGGACAGAGATCTGGCTGCTGTGTGTAGACGGTGTTGAGTAGGGTGTCCCTGGAAAAATGCAGGTTTGTGAGGAAAGTGCAGGCGTAGACATGATGTTGCCTTCATCCAACGTTGGTGCTATCGATGTCTGAGAGAGCTGTACACAAGCACTTGTTTCCCCTTCCAAACCAACTGACGACCTACCAAGCAAACTGCCTGTTGCGGATACAGTGGTGGAAGTTGTGAAAACCAGGTGTGACAGCTGTCCCCACAGTCCTAGAAGATGAAGAGCGCGCGGATGCACTGGAAGGGGCAGGCGGTGGATGGTTCGCTCCGCTAGGCCGCATTGCAGCACGGTGAGCTTTCCACTGGGACATATGATATTTATTCATGTGACGATTCATGGAAGAAGTTGTCAAACTGCTGAGGTTTTGCCCTCTACTAACAGAATCACGACAAATTTTACAGATCACATAATTTGGGCGATCTTTTGCTATGTCAAAAAACGAACAGGCTAGGCAAGGCTTAAAGGGCATGCGACCTGCTGAGCCCCCCCGACTAGTGCTTAGAGGCAGAGTGGTGGCTGAGGATGCAGTTGTAGACGTGCTACCAGTGCTCCGACTCTGTCCAGGAAGGCGCAAGGTAACTTCGTCGTCGGTTGCATCCTCCTCCACCGCCTCTGTTGACCTCCTCGAGTGCCTGACTGTGGGTTGACAGTAGGTGGGATCTAGAACTTCCTCATCAATTGTTGTGTTTGCACTCCCCTCACCCTCAGACCGAGCCTCTTCTTGCCCTGACCGAATATTTAAGTTGTCATCCCAATCTGGTATCTGCGTCTCATCGTCATCAGTATGTTCCTCATTGTCTATAACAACAGGTGTTACAGTTTGTGAAAAAGGGTCAACATTATGCTCAGAAACTTGGTCCTCACGGCCTGAATCAGAGTCACAAAGGTTCTGGGTATCACTGCAGACCATTTCCCTCTCTGTACTCACTGTAGCTTGGGAGCAGACTTCTGATTCCCAGGCTATAGTGTGACTGAACAGCTCTGCAGACTCAGCCATCTCAGTTCCACCATACTGTGCAGGGCAGATGGAGACTTCAAACCTTGGAGAATGCAAGTGTGATTGGGCTGACAACTCAGAGGACTGGTGTTTTTTGGATGCGGTAGTTGAGGTGGCGGAGAGGGCACTTGTTGGACCACTTGAGATCCATTCAAGCATTTTCCTTTTTTGGCCATCATCTACCTTTGTTCCAGTTGTTCTTGCCCGTAAAAAAGGGAGCACATCAGATTGTCCATGGTAAGTAGTAGACATCTTACTTTTGCTGGAAGATGGTCTATCTTCAGCAGATGTTAATGGAGCTTTGCCACCTTCCCCACGGACAACCCTTTTTTTCCTTTTCCAACACGCCTCTTCCCCTTTCCACCAGCATCTGTCATTTTGCCACTCATTTTGATTGCGACAAGATTGTGCACTTAAAATGTGGTAGTAAAAATTGAGAGGTGGTGTAGATTTCAGCGGTGGTCTAGCTTTATTAACAGCAGAATAAACAACAATAATTATCCCTGACAATGCAACTACGGCCCTTAAACTGGCAGCATAATTTGCTAGTATAATGGCTTAGTAACAATGAGTTTGAGTGTGCAATGCAGGCAGACTTGCTGCAAATATCTTTGCACTAGTGGGACAATAATGAAGTCCAACAGCCACTTTTAGGATGCCACTAAGTTTCCTCAGTGTTTGCTAGTATAATGGCTTAGTAACAATGAGTTTGAGTGTGCAATGCAGGCAGACGTGCTGCAAATATCTTTGCACTAGTGGGACAATAATGAAGTCCAACAGCCACTTTTAGGATGCCACTAAGCTTCCTCAGTGTTTGCTAGTATAATGGCTTAGTAACAATGAGTTTGAGTGTGCAATGCAGGCAGACGTGCTGCAAATATCTTTGCACTAGTGGGACAATAATGAAGTCCAACAGCCACTTTTAGGATGCCACTAAGTTTCCTCAGTGTTTGCTAGTATAATGGCTTAGTAACAATGAGTTTGAGTGTGCAATGCAGGCAGACGTGCTGAAAATATCTTTGCACTAGTGGGACAATAATGAAGTCCAACAGCCACTTTTAGTATGCCACTAAGTTTCCTCAGTGTTTGCTAGTATAATGGCTTAGTAACAATGAGTTTGAGTGTGCAATGCAGGCAGACATGCTGCAAATATCTTTGCACTAGTGGGACAATAATAAAGTCCAACAGCCACTTTTAGGATGCCACTAAGTTTCCTCAGTGTTTGCTAGTTTAATGGCTTAGTAACAATGAGTTTGAGTGTGCAATGCAGGCACAAAGGGCAGGAGGGTACAGTGGCAGGGTTGTGGGTCTGGGTAGAGGAAAGGAAGCCTCCCTTTCTATCCCTCCTAATGATGGAATGCAGCGAGGAAATCCCTGACCTTAGCTACACAGACGCTGTCATCTTGTGTAGCTGTTAAAATCTGTTTTCACGGACCTGACTGTCACCTATGGCTCTGACCCTGCCGGTATTAGCCCTTACAAGGGCTGAAAGAAACTTCTATCCCTATTCTGTATAGCGCTGTGTATAGAGCGTACACAGCAGTATCGGAGACAGGAGCTACGCCAGCGGTGACTGACACCAAGACGCAGAAGGCAGATAATGGCGTGCTGGAGAAAAATGTCTGTTTTTATAATGCAGGGACATGTGACATGGACATCCTATCACACATGCCGTTGCTTCTCTGGCTAAAAGTCCACTTAGCTGTGTGTGTGTCTGGGATTGGCTGACATGCTGGCCCGCCTCACTACACGCGCGCGCTTAGGGAAGGAGGAGAAGGAAAAAAAAAAATGGCGATCACCATTATCCAAACAGCAGTGATCTGAATGCGCTGTTCCCGCACACTATACGCTGAAATTTCATAATAGTGTGAGTCACAGAGTGACTTACACTATTACAGCGGAAAGCCAGCTAGTAATTAGCTTGTCTTTTTGCTGCTAGAACCGTTCTCGAACGTATCTAGAACTATCGAGCTTTAGCAAAAAGCTCGAGTTCTAGTTCGATCTAGAACAGCCCCCAAAATCACTCGAGCCGCGAACTGGAGAACCTCGAACCGCGCTCAACTCTATTTTTAAGTTCAAAACAAGGAAATGCATGAGATCAGACAAATTGGAGGAGAGGGACCCTATCCCAAAATATATAGGTTGACCAGGGGGAATTTTTTTTTTTGGTGATTTTGGGAAGGTTGTACAAAAATGGCATCTTAGGATTGTGAATCTGGAGGTATTTTTTTTCTCCTGAATATTGAGGATATTCTTAAGAGACTACATCATGAATCAAAAACTGATATTTGAGAATGGCCTCAAGTGGGCTTCCGGGGATACAACTTGTTAGTATTGTGAGTCAGAAAGAATCTCTTTGGCTTCATGGATATAATAATTAGAATCGTGTATCACAATCTCTCCCCCTTTATCAGCGGGTCTAATAACAATGTCCCTATTGTCACGTAGGGATATCAGAGCTCTCCTTTCAGCAGGTTTCCCATAGCAGCAATTTTAACAATATCTTTTAGACACCATGTTTTAATTTATTTTTTATATCTTATGATAATTATTTGTTGTACCACAGCTTAACATTAATTTTTACTTCTAGTTTCACACTAAAGTATTTTTCACAATTAATATTTTTTCCTTTTTATTGCCTTGACACAAAAAGAGGTTGCATAAAATGGTTTGAATTCCATTAATATCAACCATGTACACAATTGCAATGTTACAAACTTTTTTCCTTTTCTTTTTTATATTCAAAATAATGTTTTATTTTTGTATATATTATTCATTGATAATGTCAATAATGTTATATTGTATTCCTTTGAATATTTTTAAAGCAATGACATTGTCTCTGTGCAATCAGCTGACATGCCAACGGCTTTGTCAGCTACACTTTTTTTAAATATTGCTTCTACAGTTGTGTTCAAAATAGTAGCAGTGTGTCCAAAAACATAATTTAAGCCTAAAATCTGAATTTATAGTTGCTGTTTTTTTAGAGAGGTACATATAATCCCCAGTGTAAGCATTCAGCTTTAAGCTCAGGATAAATGTGGGTTGCACCTTATTGGGATCTTTGGTACAATTTTTTATGCTGTTCACTTTGTGGTATGTGATAGGGCGACTGTATTCCTCAGATCAGTACAATTACAGCGATAGCAGACTGATATAGTTTTTTTTTAGGTTTGGCTACTATCACACAAAAAAAGCTTTTTTACGAAGTAAAGGTTTATTTAATAATCGAACATTAAAGGCTATAGGTTTTTTATTTTTCTACTGACAGAATCATGTGAGGGCTTGTTTTTTGAAGGGTGAGTTGGAGTTTTTATTGGAACCTTGGAGGTGCTGGCCTACCCTGCACTAGCGTTTTGTCAAAATGGGTTTTTAATGTCTCTGGGGGCATAATAACTGACAGGTGCATTCCCCTGTGAAATGAGATACTGGCTGACTCTTATCAAAATGAACAAGGCCTGGATTGACCCAGTCTTCTCAACCCCACCAATAACAGCATGACAGCAGCAGAATCTAAAGCCAAATTAAATATTCTTTTTTTCTTCTGGTGTATTCTTATGCACCATTCCCACCAAAAAGAGGGTAGATTCATGGTGTCTTCTTTTTCTTGTCTTTTTCCTCCATCATATCAACAGGGTCATCAGGCAGCCCTTGCTCCAAATTTTAGGAGGATAAACAGGCATCCCTCACTCTAAATTTTTAGTGGGTAATCAGGTGGTCCGTGTTCCACATTTTAAGAGGGTAAACATGCAGCCCTCACTCTTAATTTTTAGATACATCATGTAACCTTTGTTACCAAATTTTCCTGGGTGTGCATGGTTTCCTTCTTCATAATTTTTTTCAGGATGTGTGTGCACTTACCTCTACAATTATATATATATATATATATATATATATATATGTATATATGAGAAAAAATTCCAGCCGCACACTGTGAAAAACCAAAATAAATTCTACCTTATACATAAATGGAGGTGTTTAGAATATTATAATGGCCATTGTAATACCAGCCCAGCGCCCCTTCATGGCAACCTCCTTTGCTGGGTCCTACACTGCACTGCATCTTCTCTGGGTTTTAAAAACCTACAAGATCAGCTGGTGAACAAAAAGGAGGCTAATGAAGCAGCCAGGAGCTGGAGTGCAAATTCAGCAAACAGAGCACCACTCCCTGTTATGTGCATTATACAATAGAAAAAAACAGAATTAAACAGGGGTTCCCTTGCTGGTTTCCCACGCTGGTACTAACCTGACTTCAAACCGTACTGGTAGCACCTTTACAATGTGAACAGGTTCGCATCTGGATGGTGTATAAATATGAGAAAAACTTCCAGCCGCACACTGTGAAAAACCAAAATAAATTCTACCTTACACATAAATGGAGGTATTTAGAATATTATAATGGCCACTACACTGCATCTTCTCTGGGTTTTAAAAAACCTACAAGATCAGCTGGTGAACAAAAAGGAGGCTAATGAAGCAGCCAGGAGCTGGAGTGCAAATCCAGCAAACAGAGCACCACTCCCATGACAGCAGCAGAATCTAAAGCTAATTGAAATATTCCTTTTTTCTTCTGGTGTATTCTTATGCACCATTCCCACCCAAAAGAGGGTAGATTCATGGTTTATTCTTTTTCTTGTCTTCTTCCTCCATCATATCAACAAGGTTATCAGGCAGCCCTTGCTCCAAAATTTAGGAGGATAAACAGGCATCCCTCACTCAAATTTTTTAGCGGGTAATCAGTTGGTACGTGTTCCACATTTTAAGAGGGTAAATATGCAGCCCTCACTCATAATTTTTAGATTCATCATGTAACCCTTTTTACCAAATTTTCCGGGGTGTGTATGGTTTCCGTCTTCATAATTTTTTTCAGGATGTGTCTGCACTTACCTCTACAATTATATATATATATATATATATATATATATATATATATATATAGCTGTATACCTGTGATGGGTAAGTGTTTTTCAGCCCTTGCACTTAGTGCATAGGCTGTGCCAGTCTAGGGTCCCACTTCTTAAAAATGTGAAAATATAATTTTTGTATTTTCCCGAGTGTATTGCAGTCCCTCTGTGGCGCCCCTGACCTGGTCAGGCACCACTGAGTACTGCACCCATGCTGGGGACAGTACAATACAGGTAATCCAGAAGGCTGACCGAGGTGTGACTACACAGGCGCATAGTGATCAGGTCTCACACATGTACCTTTGGGAGGACCCCTGGGGATCCCAGGAGGGGGCAAAGCCTTCACCTCCACTGGAATAGTGGAGGGGGCCAAAAGCCTCCATCTCCACTCAAGGGGTGTGGTAAGAGAGCCTGGTTGCTAGGTGGCGTAGGCAAGAACAGGAGAGAAGGAGCAGTGAGCCGGTTTAGTGCAGAGTCCAGGGAACTCCGAGGAGAGCAGACCCCTGGGGCTGTTGCAGTCTAACAGCGCCCGCGCAGTGGCTACCGACGGGGGAGAACGGTCACCTAGGAGTGCTACCCGAAATCCATCTTCAGCTAAAGAGAGAGCACGGAGTGGGAAGTAAGGAGACTGCTAGGGAGTACCAGGCCCAAACGGGCGGCAGATCCCGGAGCGGGGATAGATCTACCTTTCCTCGCTAAACCTGCCGGTGTGGGGCCCTCAAAGCCCACACCACAACACCCAAAAGCCGCAGCCACGTAGCCACAGTTAGGGCCCATAGTTCACAGGAGGCAAGCAGCTGGAGTGATCTGGTCCAGGCGACAAGCAAACGGCAACCAAACGAAGGGGAGAGAGGCTTCAGCAACTTCCCTGGGTGACCCCCATAGGGACTAAAAGTCGGGGTTACCCCAAACCACCAAGGGCTAAGGAAGGCGAGTCGGTAGTCACCATCATCAGTCAGCCTGAAGGATACCTGGTTCCAGCCTGGTTCATCCCAGCTACGCCCGGGTTACTCACCCTGCCATCAACTGTGAGTAAAACCCCTGAAAGACATCCTGCTTGTGTGGAGTTATTCTGCGCCTTGTGGTTCTACACACCTACACAGGGCCCTGGGGCTTGCCTCACTCTCAGGAGGCTATTACAACTAACTGCACCCACCATCAGCCCCAGGCATCCCTTAACCTGCAGTGGCGGTCCCCACTGACCGCAATTCTGAGAGTGGCGTCACGACAATCCTACAAGAAGGTTTCCTACCTGTGACCAGACTGAGCCAGTGGAGTCCCTGAAGGTAATGCACCGACACAGCGTTCTCGGGGCTTCACATCTGGCGTCACGAACAGGATAAGGACTAGACCTGTCCAGACAGGTGACCATGTGCCTGGGCGGTCCGCTTGGAAAATTGGAAGCGCCGCCATATTGCCACCATGAAAAGCGCGCTGAAAAACAACAGCAGCCCGCGCTGGGAGAAGTTACCGCCCACGAAGAGGTGTGGCTACCCAGAGATCCCCTGCAGAGTTCTGACCTCGCTTGTGAAAAGAGCGGAAGCGTCCAGAGACGGCGGAACGGAAAAGAAGCCAGCAGCTTGTTGTTAGAGGAAATGGCGTCTGAATGCAGAGACCCAGAGCCAGGCTCCGCTGCCTGGTGGTGTCGGGAGCTTGCCGAGTTCTGCGAACAACTGGAAGCCAGGATCGGAAGGCAGATCAGAGAGGGACGTGCGGAGTTCCTGGGGATGACCGCGGCGGTTCAGGCCTATGAAGGGAGAGCCGCGCGCCGAGTGCCAGACCGGACGGCGACGACTCAGACCCCGATGCTGCCACCGATGGGTGAGTCCAGTGATTCCCCTGCCAGCGCGAGTGCCCCGACCCCTGCTGCCACGCCCGCGGTCCCTGAAGAGGCGCCCGGCGCGGCGACGCTGATCCAGGCCGCAGCCATGCCAGGCGCGGCCCGCCAAGCCCAGGCCGACGCAGCGATGCCCTGCTCGGCCCACCAAGACCCGGTCCCTGCAACAACGCCCAGCCCGGCCCGCAAAGATCCGGCTGCCGCCGCGACCCTAATCCACGCCGCAGGTGTGACGCTGACCCAGGCCGCTGCCATGCTAGGTCCGGCCCGCCAAGCCCAGACCGCGGCAGCAACGCCCAGTCCGTCCCGCCAAGCACCGGCCACGGTAGCGATGCCCGCTAAGGCTCCGGCTGCGACAGAAACGCCCATCCAGGCCGCCGCCATGCCAGGCGCGGCCCGCCAAGACCAGGCCGCCGCCATGCCGGGCGCGGCCCGCCAAGACCAGGCCGCCACCATGCAGGGCGCGGCCCGCCAAGAAAAGACAGACGTACCATTGTTTACCCCGGCCTGCAAGGCCAGAGCAGACACCGCTCCCCAGTCTAAAGAAGTCCCTGCTAGGAAGTCCCTGATAGGTGCGGACCCCGAATACTGGAGACTGAAGGCTGACCTGGAGGCCAAGTTCCCACAGGAGATGGTGGACCGGTATCTGCTCCCTCCGCATACCCCCAAGGCGACTCCTGCAGCGGCCACGCCAAAGAGTCCCCCGCCCGGGCCTGCTGATGAAAGTCCATCCCCAGCACTGCCACGACAGGAGTGTCCCGAAGAACTAAGGGGGAGGGGAGGCCAGGAAGCTGAGGAGCTGACTCAGGAGCCACCAGCAGTGGATTCATACCCCGAGCCAGAGATGTTGCCATACTCCCGCTGGGACGAAGAAGACCCGATACCCTCAGCTGAGGAAGATCTGCCCAAAAGCCTCACCTGGGAGCTTGTAAGCTGTACCCCGCAGAATCCAGCCCGCAAGACACGGCGCCGTAACAGAACCCAGTCTTTCCCTGCACCGCAGTCCCCAGAGCAGAGAGATGAAATAACGGCCAGAGACCTAGAGGAGAAACGGTTCCTGAGAAGAGCCAAAGCCCAGGTCAGAGGACCCCTTTGTCGAGGAGTAGTGGAAGATTTTAGCCTAAAATCAGGATACGGCTTCATAGTAGCACCTGGTATGAAAGAAGGCATTTTTGTCAACAGAAGAGACTATAGAGCTCATTTGCCCAGAGGACATCCTGGAAGGAACCTAAGGATGGGAGACACAGTGCAGTTTACCATGCATCAAGGAGAAAGAGGCTGGTATGCCCTAGATGTCACGCCATGTCCTAAAGGAAAAGAAACAGACAGAGATAGAGAAAGAACAGACAAAGAACCCACCGATGAGACCACCACGGACGATGAAAAAGACCGAGAAAGCAGCAGGTGCCGCAGCCCTACAGGCCCAAGCCCTGGTGAGGAGGAATCTGCATAAAGTAAGAAGTACAACAAGTTACTGTTTGACCAGTTTGAAGTTTTGCAACGTTTTCAAGTTTAAGCAATGTGCCCACATAAACTAATGTGAGAAATGAACCTTAAGGCTATGAACTGGCTATAGCCACAAACTCTCGCAGTGTAAATAGTTACACCAGAGGGCACCACCACCACCAGAGTCAGCCTGTTTAGGGGCTTGGCTCGTCTGCAACCAGGGAGCACGTCCGTATATAGGGCCTTGGCTTACCTGCAACCAGAGAGCATGCCTGTTTATGGGGCCTGGCTCTCCACCACAAAGAGGGTACCTGGTCAGCACCAACTGTGGAGGCCGCCTCTACATCCTGCCAGAAGAGGCTGAAGGCGCGGATCCACCAGGCCAGGTATACCCTGAAACCACCAGCCCACGAAAGCCGCCTCTACATCCTGCCAGAAGTGGCTGAAGGCGCGGCCAACGGGAGAGGCAGATTGGAGGAAAGGTCTGGGGAAGTAGATGGCCCAGATCTGGTTACCAAAAGGACCGGTGACCTGCCTCCTGAAAGGGTTTGGGTGGGTTAACGGACTTGTGGGTGGAGGGTGGTGATGTATGGTACCTGGTGGTTTTAAATGTTTTACCATGTTTTAATGTTTTATGCATTTTAAAATGTTGTCTTGCAGCCCGAGGACGTGCTGGTGATAACTAAGGGGGAATGTGGCGCCCCTGACCTGGTCAGGCACCACTGAGTACTGCACCCATGCTGGGGACAGTACAATACAGGTAATCCAGAAGGCTGACCGAGGTGTGACTACACAGGCGCATAGTGATCAGGTCTCACACATGTACCTTTGGGAGGACCCCTGGGGATCCCAGGAGGGGGCAAAGCCTTCACCTCCACTGGAATAGTGGAGGGGGCCAAAAGCCTCCATCTCCACTCAAGGGGTGTGGTAAGAGAGCCTGGTTGCTAGGTGGCGTAGGCAAGAACAGGAGAGGAGGAGCAGTGAGCCGGTTTAGTGCAGAGTCCAGGGAACTCCGAGGAGAGCAGACCCCTGGGGCTGTTGCAGTCTAACAGCGCCCGCGCAGTGGCTACCGACGGGGGAGAACGGTCACCTAGGAGTGCTACCCGAAATCCATCTTCAGCTAAAGAGAGAGCACGGAGTGGGAAGTAAGGAGACTGCTAGGGAGTACCAGGCCCAAACGGGCGGCAGATCCCGGAGCGGGGATAGATCTACCTTTCCTCGCTAAACCTGCCGGTGTGGGGCCCTCAAAGCCCACACCACAACACCCAAAAGCCGCAGCTACGTAGCCACAGTTAGGGCCCATAGTTCACAGGAGGCAAGCAGCTGGAGTGATCTGGTCCAGGCGACAAGCAAACGGCAACCAAACGAAGGGGAGAGAGGCTTCAGCAACTTCCCTGGGTGACCCCCATAGGGACTAAAAGTCGGGGTTACCCCAAACCACCAAGGGCTAAGGAAGGCGAGTCGGTAGTCACCATCATCAGTCAGCCTGAAGGATACCTGGTTCCAGCCTGGTTCATCCCAGCTACGCCCGGGTTACTCACCCTGCCATCAACTGTGAGTAAAACCCCTGAAAGACATCCTGCTTGTGTGGAGTTATTATGCGCCTTGTGGTTCTACACACCTACACAGGGCCCTGGGGCTTGCCTCACTCTCAGGAGGCTATTACAACTAACTGCACCCACCATCAGCCCCAGGCATCCCTTAACCTGCAGTGGCGGTCCCCACTGACCGCAATTCTGAGAGTGGCGTCACGACAATCCTACAAGAAGGTTTCCTACCTGTGACCAGACTGAGCCAGTGGAGTCCCTGAAGGTAATGCACCGACACAGCGTTCTCGGGGCTTCACACCTCCTTCTAATTTTTCTCAGCCCATGCACTTAGTGCATAGGCATTATGAGTCTAGGAGTCCCACTACATAACCATATTTACTGAATGTGTATGAGGTCCTCATTTATAACTAATAAAGGGTCTAGCAGAGTCCCTCTTCATTCTGATTTTTGGCAGTCCTTGCATTGTCTGCAGAAGCATTGTGAGTTTCAGAGTCCCTCCTTCATAAATTAAACATGATGTCTTCAACCATGTCACACACATCACATGCTCACATAAGGAAGTAAAACATTAAAATTACATTTACTGGTGACTACCGGTGGGTATAGTTTTATTTCCCCCTCTACTATGTCATCTACTATAGTCATAGGTGACATGGAAATTTCGGTGAGAGATAGTCTGGCTATTAAGGGGTGGAGGAGGCTTTTTTTGTTCTCTTTTAAATTTTTCCTTATGTAGAAGTCATGATACAGGAAAGAATGTTTTTTAACATTGTTTCCTTTAAAATACATTTTATCTTTAGTTTTGCAGGTTTTATTGTCAGACCCTAAAAGAGGAGTAATACTCTGACAACATTGTTCCAGCAATGACATGGGAGTCAATGTGTCATGTTGTCTTCCCTATGCTGTTCCCATTCCATTTGAGCTTTGTTTACTTCAATTTCAGCGATTTTCCTGCCTCTCCAGCCCTCCTGTTATGGTCTTCCTGAAAAATGCTCAAGTTTCCCAGTGACTTACAATATACTGGGTTCTCAAGTCGAGCCTGTATGAGTGTCCGACCTGCTCAATTTGAGTACTAAGCACTCAAGCATTTCAGTGCTCACTCATCACTATTGGTTGCTCATACACCTGACTATAATCTTACAGGATACCTGACTTTGTTCAAGTGTACCTGGATGCTATTTTGAAGGTAAAGAGTAGATACATCAACTATTGGTTTGAATTAGATTTCTCTTTGGTTCATTCACTTTGCATTTGGTTAACTGATACAAATAAACTATTAACACCTCAATTTTTGAAATCTTAGTGATAACAAGAGACAGGTAGCAGCGGACAGCAGCGCTTCCTCCATCCTGAGTGGTGCTAGTGCACTCAGGATAGATAGTGTGCATCAAGCTTGATTGTGCAGCTATTGCTACTTTACCGATCAGTGCTGTGGACACTCAAAAAGTACTGTATATATATATATATAACAGTGCTCTGAAAAGTATTCATACCCTGTGAATTTTTTAAGTTATACCCACAAATGTAGATGAAGTTTTGGGGGATTTTATGTGACAAAGTAGCAAGTAGTTGTAAAGTGTAAAGGAATTAATACAAGGTTTTTAACTATTATAAAAGTATAAATCTGAACGTTATGACGTGCATTTGTATTAAGCCCCCTGTAGTCTGATACCACTAAATAAAATCCTGAGTTTAAGCCTCATTAAGTGCTTCCTGAAGTCACTTACCGTATTTTTCGGACTATAAGACGCACCGGACTATAAGACGCACCCTGGTTTTAGAGGAGGAAAATGGGAAAATAAAACTTTAAGCAAAAAATGTGGTCATGACACACTGTTATGGGGCGAGGATCTGCTGCTGACACTGTTATGGGGGTAATGTCCCCAAATTCTCTACTAAGGTACCCCATCCTGGTAATGATCCTCCTGCCTTGTATATGATCCTGCTATAAACCCCCATCCTGCTCCTATACCAGCATCCTGCTCATATTCCCCCATCCTGCTCATATACTTCCATCCTGTTCATATACCCCATCCTGTTCATATACCCCGATCCTATTGATATACCCCCATCCTATTGGTATACCCCCATCCATCCTGCTCATATTCCCCCAAACATCCTGTTCATATACTCCCATCCTGTTCATATACCCCCATCCTGTTCATATACCCCCATCCTGCCTGCTCATATACTCCCATCCTGTTCATATACCCCCATCCTGTTCATATACCCCCATCCTGCCTGCTCATATACTCCCATCCTGTTCATATACCCCATCCTGTTCATATATCCCCCATCCTGTTCATATACCCTCCATCCTGTTCATATACCCCCATCCTGTTCATATACCCCCCATCCTGTTCACATACCCCCCATCCTGTTCATATACCCCCATCCTGCCTGCTCATATACTCCCATCCTGCTATATGCCCCCATCGTACTCATATACCATCCTGGTATATGGCCTGTATCCTATAGCACAGAGAAAAAAATAAACGTTTATACTCACCTTTTCCTCACTCCCTCCAGCACCGATCATCTTCCTCTCTGCGCCACTGACCTGTGTGTGTGGAGCCGTTCCCCTGCTGCATCGCGATGTCTTCCTGTCTGTGCCGATCAGCTGACCAGCTCAGCACAGATCAGCTGACCGGCACAGACAGGAAGACATCGCGTGCAGCAGGGGGGCGGCTCCACACACGGGGACGGGTGAGTGTACTGATTCACTGCTCCCCACGCTGATGATGACACGCGGGGGGCAGTGAATACAGCCGCACATGATCACTCCAGGCTGTAATTGCCAGGGGTGATCATGCGGCCGGCTCTTTGCTATGCGCGCGTCCCCGCTCGTCCTCCCGCCCACCTGTCAGTGCCGGCTTCAGCGCTGAGAGATGGGCGGGAGGATGGGCGTGCATATGTAATGAGCGGGCCCACGTGGTCACGGCAGGCGCTGCTGCTGCCTGCTCGTGCCCCCGATGACCCACAGCACCCTCATTCCCAGCCGCAGCCCTATAGTCAGACCATAAGATGCACCCCCAACTTTCCCCCAACATTTGGGGGTAAAAAGTGTGTCTTATGGTCCGAAAAATACGGTAATTAGTGAATTGAGTCCACCTGTATGTAATAAATTCTCAATATAACTACAGCTGTTCTGTGAAGACCTCAGAGGTATGTTAGAGAACATTAGGGATCAAACAGCATCATGAAAACCAAGGAATACACCAGATAGGACAAGAATAAAGTTGTGGAAAAGAATAGCACAGGGTTAGGCTATAAGAAAAATCCCAAGCTCTGAACATCTCACTGTTCAATCCATCATACAAAAATGGAAGTATGGCACAACTACAAATCTCCCAAAGCATGGCCATCCAACTAAATTAATATCCCAAGCAAGGAGAGCACAAATTTGAGAAGCAGTCAAAAGGTCCATGGTCACTCTGGGGGAGCTGCAGAGATCCACAGCTCAGTTGGGAGAATCTGCCCACAGGACACTTATTAATCACATACTCCACAAATGTCATCTTTATGGAAGAGTGGTGAGAAGAAAGCTATTTTTTAAGCAAACCATAAGTAGTTCCATCTGCAGCTTGCAAAAAAGGGATGTAGGGGTCACAGCTAGCATGTAGAAGTTGCTCTGGTGAGACAACACCTAAGTAAACGTTTTTGGGCTAAATACAAAACATTTTGTGTGGTGGAAACCTAACATTTCACATCACTCAGAAAACCCCATTTCTACCATCAAACATGGTGGCGACAGGCAGCATCATGCTGTGGGGATGCTTTTATTCAGGAGTGACAGGGAAGCTGGTCAGAGTTGATCGGAAGATGGATGGAGCTAAATACAGGACAGTTCTGGAGGAAAACTTGTTAGAGACTGCAGAAACTTTTGACTGGGGAATAGGTTCACCTTCCAGCAGGACAATGATTAAGAACTATAAACATGCTGCTAAAGATACAATGGAATGGTGTAGATCAAAGCATATTCATGTGTTTGAATGTCCTAGTCAATGTCTAGACCTAAATCCCATTGGGACTTAAGGCCCCGTTACATGCAACGACATCGCTAGCGAGATATCGTTGGGGTCACGGAATTCGTAATGCATATCCGGCCTCGTTAGCGACGTCGCTGCGTGTGAAACGTACGAACGACCGCTAACGATCAAAAATACTCTCCTTATCGTTGATCGTTGACGCGTCGTTCTAATCCCAAATATCGTTGATGGTGCTGGATGCAAGTTGTTTGTCGTTCCTGAGGTAGCACACATCGCTACGTGTGACACCCCAGGAATGACGAACATCACCTTACCTGCATCCTCCGGCAACGAGGTGGGCGTCACTTTCTTTCGGCTGCTCTCTGCCCCTCTGCTTCTATTGGACGGCTGCCGTGTGACATCGCTGTGACGCCACACGAACCGCCCCCTTAGAAAGGAGGAGGTTGGCCAGCCACAGCGATGTCGCTAGGCAGGTAAGTCCCTGTGACGGTGACTAACGATATTGTGCGCCACGGGCGCGGGTGCTTTCAAGAGCGACATTGCTAGCGATGTTATTGCGTGTAAAACTCCCTTTAGTGGAAAGACTTGAAAAGACTTGATTTTCACAGATGCTCTCCATCCAATCTCACTGAGTTAAGGCCGCTTTACACGCAACAACGTATCTAATGATATGTCGCCGGGCTCACGGATTCCGTGACGCACATCTGGCGTCGTTAGCGACGTCATTGTGTGTAACAGCTCCGAGCGAGTGTTAACGATCAAAAATACTCACCTTATCGTTGATTGTTGACACGTCATTCATTTTCATAAAATCGTTGCTGTTGCAGGACGCAGGTGTTTCGTCGTTCCTGCGGCAGCACACATCACTATGTGTGACACTGCAGGAACGAGGGATATCACCGTACCTGCGGCCGCCCACAATGAGGAAGGAAGGAGGTGGGCGGGATGTTCGGCTCACTCATCTCCGCCCATTCCGCTTCTAATGGGAGGCGCTTAGTGGCGCCGCTGTGATGCCGCACGAACCACCCCCTTAGAAAGGAGGCAGTTCGCCAGCAACAGCGACGTCGCTAGGCAGGTAAGCCCGTGTGACGGGTCCTAACGATGTTGTGCGCCACGGGCAGCGATTTGCCCGTGACGCACAAACGACGGGGGTGGATACTTTCACCAGCGACATCGCTAGCGATATCGCTGCGTGTAAAGCCCCCTTTAGAGCTATTTTACAAACTAGAATGATCAAAAAGGTCAGCCTCTAGATTGGAAAAGTTGGTGCAGAAATTCCCCAAAACACCTGCAGCAGTAATTGTAGTGAAAGGTGGTACTACAAAGTATTGACTCGGGTGGGCTAAATATAAATGCATATCACAATTTTCAGATTTATATTTTTTTAATATTTAAAATACCATATATAATTTCCTTTACACTTCACAAATACTTTGTTGCTTCATGTTGGTATATAATATGATATCCCAAAAAAATACATTAAAGTTTGTGAGTGTAATTTGAAAAAATGTGGAAATATTCCTGATGTATGAATACATTTCTAGGCACTGTATAGATACCTATCACGCTTTTTTTTCTTTTTTTTTTCTATCCCCAGTGCCAAGAGAAAGTGCTGAGCTATAATTCTCACTGACTAAATTTAATTCAGTGTTTATTTATGGAATTGGCAGTGTAAAAAAATTTAATATATAAATATAGTTTTATTAGTCACATTGAGGTACGGTACTGATAAAGGTCAGGTCGCGTAATATATTATTCAAAACATGGTCTTACAAAAAACTTTTCTTGCAACTATCAGAAATTGAGAGAGCCTTCTTATGGCTTATCCTTAGCTTTAACCCCTTCACGACCGCGGGCAGTAAAATTTCATCCTATTTTAACGTGACTTAACGACCAGGGACATAATTTTACTGCCTAAAGTTCATTTGATTGCCGTGGCCATAGCAACGGTTTTCAAATGATGTCCCCTGCTGTTTCTTACAGCAGGGGACCGTTGCATCACCCCAGGGGGGGGCGGCATCGCCACCCCCCATCGACGATCGATGTGATTGGCTGTTCAAATCTGAACCGCCAACCACATCTTTCGCACTGATTTCGGTAAAAATAATGACGGAAATAGTGCGATACTGTGAGATCCGGCTATGAGATGCCGTAGCAGGTACAGCAGATCATAGGTGGATCTCAAACATGCCGCCCCCAGCCCCTGCAGCACTGATTGGAGCGATCGTGCTATGACGCGCAATCGCTCCAATCAGTGTGCAGTGGGGCGGTTTGATTTGCTGGTGGCCGCCCTCCCCAGGCCTGTGCTGGTCTGGGGACCCTCCCCCAACATGTCTGCAGTGTGCAGCACTGGCTGGTACTAGTGGTACCACGCCACCGCTGCTGCTGCCACTGCTGTCACGTGGAGCAGGAGCAGGAGCGGTGAGTATTGTGCTCACCTTGCAGCCCCTGCGCGCTCCTGTGATTGCTCCTGCGCGCTCCCGTAATGGCCCCTGCCCGTGCCCCCCTGCGATCTGCCCCCCGACATCCCGATCTGCCCCCCCGACATCCCGATCTGCCCCCCGACATCCCGATCTGCCCCCCCGACATCCCGATCTGCCCCCCCGACATCCCGATCTGCCCCCCAACATCCCGATCTGCCACCCGACATCCCGATCTGCCCCCCGACATCCCAATCTGGCCCCCGCCATCCCAATCTGCCCCCCGACATCCCAATCTGCCGGCCTCCCCCGTGATCTCTATTCTGCAGCTCCTCCGGTATCTCCCTCCTCCTCTGCTCTCCCCCTCTGCTCTCCCCCTCTCCCTCTGCTGTCCCCCCGACGTCCTCTTACCTGTCTTCACCGGATGGGTCCTCCGAGGCCTTCACTGGCCCGACCACATCTGCCTCCATCGCTGGGTCCTTCTTCCTGGGTCTTCTGCTGAGCTGTCCAACTTCCTGCCTGCTGCTCCTGTAAAGCTGTTCCTCCTGCTAATCCTCTGGGTACTGTGAGTATAACTTTTTTTTTTTCTTTTTTTTCCTCTATCCCCTGTCCATTTTTACACCCCATGCGTCCGTGCGTCCCGCCGAGCGCTGATCAGGGATGCAGATAACGTATCTGCATCCATGGTCAGTTTTCGGCGGGACTTTTTTTTCCCGTATCCCCGACGCTTTTTGTATCGCATCAGTCCGTGCGTCCCGCCGAGCGCTGATCAGGGATGCACATAATGGATCGGCATCCCTGCTCAATTTTTGGCGTGACAAAAAGCATCGGGGGTTCGGAAAAAAAAGTCACGCCAAAAATTGAGCAGGGATGCCGATCCGTTATGTGCATCCCTGATCAGCGCTCGGCGGGACGCACGGACTGATGCAATACAAAAAGCATCGGGGATACGGAAAAAAAAGTATCGCATCTGTCCGTGCGTCCCGCTGAGCGCGGATCAGCATCCCTGCTCAATTTTTGGCGTGACTTTTTTTTTTTTTCCGTATCCCCAGCACTTTTTGTATCTCATCCGACCGTGCCTCCTGCAGCGGCCGATCAGTGCACTGCGTCTGTGCGTTTGAAAAGTCAAATGGCGTTCCTTGTCTTCTGAGCCCCGCCATGCGCCCAAACAATTGATTTGTACCACATATGAGGTATCTGCGTACTCGGGAAAAATTGCACAATACGTTTTATGGTGCATTTTTTTCTGATACCGTTGTAAAAAGAAAAAAAAAAGCTACCTTGTTGCTGCAAAAATTAAAAAAAAAATTAAAAAAAAATAAATAATTTTCACGGTTCAATGTTATCAACTTTCAGTGGAGCCCCTGGGGTTACAAGGGGCTCACTAAACATCTAGATAAATTCCTTGAGGGGTTTAGTTCCAAAGTGGGGTAATTTGTGGGGGAGCTCCACTGTTTAGGCACCATAGGGAGGGTCTAAAAACGTGACATGGCATCCGCTAATGATTCCAACCAATTTTGCTGCCAAATGGTGCCCTTCTCTTCTGAGCCACGCCAGGCGGTCAACAATTACTTTCCACCACATGTGAGGTATCTGCGTACTCAGAAGAAATTGCACAATACGTTTTATGGTGCGTTTTTTCCTGATACCCTTGTGAAAAAAAAAGCTACCTGGTTCAAGTAACAGTTCTGTGGTAAAACAAAAGAAAATTGTATTCATGGCTCAACATTATCAACTTCTGTGGAGCCCCTTGGGGCTCACTAAACATCTAGATAAACTCCTTGAGGGGTCTAGTTTCCAAAATGGGGTCACTTGTGGGGGAGCTCCATTGTTTAGGCACCTCAGGGGGTCTCCAAACGTGACATGGTATCCGGTAATGATTCAAACAAATTTTGCTTTCAAATGGTGCTCCTTCTCTTCTGAGCCCCGCCATGCGCCCAAACAATTACTTTCCACCACATATGAGGTATCGTCGTACTCAGGAAAAAATGCACTATAAATTTCATGGTGTATTTTTTCCTGATACCCTTGTGGAAAAAAAAGCTACTTAGTTGAAGCAACAGTTTTGTGGTAAAAAAAAAATAAATTCTTTTCACAGCTCAACTTTATAAACTTCCGTGAAGCCCCCAGGTGTTCAAAGTGCTCACCAAACATCTAGAAAAATTATTTGAGGGCTCTAGTTTCCAAAATGGGGTCACTTGTGGGGGAGCACCATTGTTTAGGCACCTCAGGGGGTCTTCAAACCTGACATGGCGTCCGCTAATGAGTGCAGCTAATTTTGCGTTCAAAAATTCAAATGGCACTCCTTCCCTTTCGAGCTCTGCCGTGTGCCCAAACATTTGATTTCCACCACATATGAGGTATCTGCGTACTCAGGAGAAAATGGACAATACATTTTATGTTGCATTTTTTCCCGATACCCTTGTGAAAAAAAGCTACCTAGTTGAAGCAACAGTTTTGTGGTAAAAAATTTTTTTTTTCTTTTCACGGCTCAACGTTATAAACTTCTGTGAAGCCCCCAGGTGTTCAAAGTGCTCACCAAACATCTAGAAAAATTATTTGAGGGCTCTAGTTTCCAAAATGGGGTCACTTGTGGGGGAGCTCCATTGTTTAGGCACCTCAGGGGGTCTACAAACCCGACATGGCGTCCGCTAACGAGTGCAGCTAATTTTGCGTTCAAAAATTCAAATGGCGCTCCTTCCCTTTCGACCTCTGTCGTGCACCCAAACAATTGATTTTTACCCCATATGGGGTATCAGCGTACTCAGGAGAAAATGCACAATAAATTGTAGGGTGCACTTTCTCTTTTCTCCCTTGTGAAAATGAAAATTTTATGGCTAAAGTAACATTTTTGTGTTAAAAAGTAAAATTTTCATTTTTTCCTTCCACATTGCTTTGGTTCCTGTGAAGCACCTAAAGGGTTAATAAACTTCTTGGATGTGGTTTTGAGCAGTGTGAGGGGTGCAGTTTTTAGAATGGGGTCACTTTTGGGTATTTTCTGTCACCTCGGCCTCTCAAAGTCACTTCAAATGTGATGTGGTCCCTAAAAAAATTATTTTGTAAATTTTGTTGGAAAAATTAGAAATTGCTAATGAACTTTGACCCCTTCTAACTTCCTAACGAAAAAAAAATTTATTTCGAAAATTGCGCTGATGTAAAGTAGACAAGTGGGAAATGTTATTTCGTAACTATTTTGTGTGACATATCTCTCAGATTTATGGGCATAAATTTTCAAAGTTTGAAAATTGCAAAATTTTCAAAATTTTCGCACAATTTCCTAAATTTTCACAAATAAACGCAAAAAGTATCGGCCTAAATTTACAACTGACATGAAGTACAATATGTCACGAAAAAACAATGTCAGAATCGCCAGGATCCGTTGAAGCGTTCCAGAGTTATAACCTGTCAAAGTGAGACTGGTCAGTATTGCAAAAAATGGCCCAGTCATTAGGGTGTTTTAGTGGCCGGGGGTGAAGGGGTTAAAGAAAATGATGCCAATATCCTGTCAATTGATTGTCTGGAGGAACTCCATTTTGCTTTTTTTTACCTCCTAGGAGAACTTTATGGATATTATTGTTTTCTCATGCATAGAAAACTTCTGCAACTTTATTTTTTGTCCTAGTTAGGTTTACACAATAATTATTCATAACAATTAGGGTATGTTCACACGTTTTTTCTGCAGCAAAACCTGCTCTCTTGGCAGTAAAAAAAGCTGTTTCTAAAAAGCATGTTTTGCTACTTTTTTTGCAGAGTTTTTGTTGCATTTTTTTAGCTACATTTTTGGTGTGACATTTGTCTACAGTACATGTTGAAATAAAGTTAGTTTCATTCACCACAAAAGCAGCAAAAATGCAGCAAAAAATGCAGTTGCGTTTTTGCACTTTCCATTGTTTTCAATGGTGAAATAAAGCTGTAAAAATGCTCAAAGAATTGACATGCTTCTTCTTTTAAAAATGCAGCAGATTTCCATTTCAGTCAGGGAAAAATAAGCAAGTGTATGTGTCTATGTATATGTGCTTGAGATTAATGCAATCTCATAGCTTTTGCTGGAACAGTAAAAAGTAGCTATTAATTTGCATAGAACTCATAATATAGAGACGACTGGACCCGTGGAAGGTCGAGTTCATCAGGCTTTACCATTCTTTAGTTTAAAGTTTGGCTAGGGACTCGGACTTGATCCCAGACCCCGAACCTCATATATGTGTGATGCCCTGGAAAAAGAAAGGTAGTCACAGATAGGCACCCGCATAACACCTTCCCTCACCTAGGTAACATACAGCTTACCTGAAACCCTAGTCACCCCCCTTAGGGAAAGATGGACACACCAGTAGGTGGGACCAGGCAGTTGGGAAGGCCCACGTAGGGGTCTACTCCAAAATTATCCCCGGCACTCCAAGAAGAAAGAAAACAATGTCTGGGTATCTTTGATGTTTTTTATTGTGTAATAGTCTTATCTCAACGTTTCGGTCATCCCGTTGAGACCTATATTTCTCTGGTCTCCAATGACATGAATAGCATTTTGAAGGATATTGATAAGGGTCAGTATAAGATCAGACATAACAATACTCCTGAGGAAGACAAAGCCATCAGGGGACTCAAAGATAATAAAAGTATAGTAATTAAACCAGCCGACAAAGGGGGTTCTATTGTCATTCTTGACAAAACATATTATCTTTCCGAGATTTACAGGCAATTACGTGACAGCTCTACCTATTTGCCCGTTCCTAGAGACCCTACTTCTCAAATACGTGATCGGATCAGGGACATTGTGGATTACCACTTCTCACAAGGTACGATTGATAAGAGACTGGCTGAGTATCTTATCAAATCTAACCCCGTAACACCCGTCTTCTATGTTCTACCTAAGATCCACAAGAATTTACAGCAACCTCCCGGACGACCCATTGTAGCCTCCACCGAATCGATTCTTTCACCATTGGCCATTTCCTTGGATAAAATTCTCACACCACTAATTCCTGTGATACCGTCATACCTGAAGGACACGTCCGATTTTCTTTCTCACATCAGATCCTTCACTTCTCTGCCCCCCAACTGTCTTCTGGTAACATTTGATGTAGATAGTCTCTACACAAGCATAGCACACAGTGATGGCATCCAAGCCGTCAACTGGTTTTTGGAACTTTATGGGTCATTGTCCCCTCTACAACACTCATTTTGTCTTGACCTTCTGCAACTAGTATTGGGTAATAACTTCTTCCTCTTCGAGGATCAGTTTTATATGCAGCAACGTGGTACAGCAATGGGTTCTAACGTAGCGCCCCCGTACGCAAATATCTACATGGCGCATTTCGAGGATACATTTGTGTACAATCACTCACTTTGGAAACAACATGCCATTAGATGGAGGAGATATATTGATGACATTTTCGTAATTTGGCAAGGTGATCCTCTATCACTAGACACCTTTCATCAATATATCTCTTCCGCCCGTCCGGGACTTACCTTCACGGTACACAGCGATCCCTTCCAAATCAACTTTCTGGACACCCTCGTCATCTTATCCTCTGAAGGGACCATTACAACCGATCTATACGTCAAACCCACTGACAAAAACAGCCTCTTGCTGTATTCAAGCTGCCACCCTCCACACATCAAAAAATCACTACCCATTTCACAGCATAAGAGAGTGGAAAGGATCGTTTCTGACCCTCAGACACAATCATCTAGGTTTCGTGAGATGGGAGAGAAATTCCTCTCACGTGGCTACCCTTCCTCTGTGGCCTTTAACCGTACAACCCGTGCCCGCGATGATGGTGCCAATACCCCACGAATCCATTGTGTCCAGACATATCACCCTTTTGCGCCACTTTTTAAGGAGATCATTACAAGACATTGGCCATTGTTACAGAAGGCTTACCCTTCCATCAAGGAGTTCGGGAAGCTCCCGATTTTTTGTCACAAACGAGCGAGGAACTTGAGGGATAGTCTGATTAGAGCCGACATAGGGTCGTCCATTTCACCACGACAGACCTTCTTGGGACCACCCAAAACTGGTAATTTTCCATGTCTACACTGTCTTCAATGTAATAATCTTACCAAGGGCAATAAATTCACACATCCTCATACTGGCAAAAACTTTACTATTAGAGGGTACCATACTTGTGAGTCTTCTTATGTGGTGTACTTGATCAAGTGTCCTTGCGGTCTCGGATATGTTGGGGAGACTACCCAACATATCCGAGACCGCATAAGTAAACACAAATCAACCATTAGATGTAAGCAGCTTTTACTACCCATCCCCCATCACTTTGACACTTTCCATCACACAGTAGCCCAACTGAGATTCCAGGTCATTGAGCATGTTCCATTAATGCGCAGGGGCGGTGATAGGGTCCGCAGACTCAAAGAAAGAGAAGCATTCTGGATTTTCACACTGGGTACTCTGGAACCCCGTGGGTTGAACCGAGAATATGAGGTTCATCTGTGATACACTTAATACATTCAGGATCTGGTTGTGGTCCTCTTTGATTCCTGTCCATAGAAACCTCTCTATTTTTATGTTTCGTATGTTTTTGTGTGTTATCTACCCACATGTTCACAGCTATATAATACATAACATCATTATATGTAAGTGATTTTAGATTTAGATCCATGGCAAATTAAAAAGGTACTTGTTGTTGTTTGGTTTTTTTTTTCTCCCTGTCAGATGCCTACTAATCTGTTTTTCTTCCTTTTAGGCTCCTTTCACCACGTGATTTCTACACACCACTGGTTCACTCTTCTGTCCTAGCGGTCACATGAAAGGCACTTACTCCCTCACATCACGGAGGTCTGTATACCACTCCTCACCGTATAATGTAGCGACACACAGTGTCCAGCAGTCCACAGTGTGATATAGCGCCGCAGTACCAATTCTCACCACTACCGTCCCTATGCAAGACATAACAAAGGAGGAAGTCAGCTTCACCTGCAGCTGATCTTCTCATTTAACCCTGCATTTAAGACAGCATTAGTGCACAGACCAGCGCAGCAGCCAGCCACTTTCTCCACTGGACACAGGTCTGTATCACCCCATACATCGGGCTTCCCTAACATGACTTCCTCATTTCGCTCACCCATAATCTATGTCTCTACAACTATAGGTTCCCTTTGCTCCTCATGGGTCTTTTTGACCGTTCCATTTCCAAGCAACCCCCCTGGGAATAACCTACTGCACAGGGCATTGTCTTCACACAGGCTGTTTCATTTCAGAGGTACTGTTATTTGATTCACCCATTTTTGCTTATGGTTGAGAAATTGTTGGCATACCATTGCATTAACCTTTGTTTCTTATGTCATAAGTCCGCAACGAATATAGGACACTGATATTGGCAATCAGGATAACTCCTGCTATCCCACTACCACCTTTAACAAGGACTCCTATACAATTCCTCCTCACGGCTGTTTATAGATTGTGAGTAAGCGCGAGTCATTTCCTATGGAGGTTTTACCTCACCTTATGCTGCATATTTTGTGGAACTGCTTATTCAAAGAGATTTTTTTCTCTCTTATAGAATATTAACCTGCGCCATTATGGGCTATATGTTTTAAAGCAAGTATAGGAGACTTGCATTACCCACTGGATAACTTGTGCCAATTCCAGATCAGTTTCACTGGTTTCCGGATACATATTATATCTTGTACACCTTCCCACGCCGGTTGACAGGTAGTGAACATAGTATAATTATCCTTACATACACGTTTCTCCACTTACTGATATGTTCACTCCATCTTCCTCTATTAGGCTGTCTCCTCCCAGATGAGATTGGCGCTGTACCTATACGGTAGCCACTGAAACTCTTTATCTCTATTGGACAGGTACCTTTTCTTAAACATATCTTATACATCTCTCCTTACCCTGAGAACTTTTTTCCCCCCCTCTTCCCCTCCCTCCTCCCCTCTCCCCTTCCACAATCTTTTCTCTTCTTTTACATTTCACTCTTCTTTTACTTATATCTAGCTTTGACATGTGATCTTCTACCCTGGTAATATACCATTACATGATTTCCTTAAGACTTTGACTGGCTGACCCCGACTTTCAATCGTTTAGTCACAGGTACCCACAAATCACTCAATAGTCGTGTACATGTCATGATTCACTGCATGATTTTTAATACGATTATCCTGTTTTTTCACCTAGTGCTCACACGCACCAATCATTCTCTCCTTTTGAGTGGTGACTCGTATCGCTCCTTTTCGAGTAGTGTTCATATATTGACTCCTCTGCCTCATAGGTATGTGCATTTGTTCGTCTCTTCATACATATGCATGATAAACTTTCAGTTTGCACACAAATTTCTTCGGATGATGTCCTAATCTTCTCCCTGGGTATATATATGCTATCACCCCATATGTTTGTACTTTTTTCACCCTGCAACTGTAATGCGTGTTACATGTTCTTTTTTGTACATTGTATATAAGTGACCGGAGCTGTGTCTCCTGGTAATTATCTCTTGTGTTATGTATTAATTTTGTTTTTATGTTTTCTTTATAGTCTGATATATTCTCTTGATAAAGGTCAAGGTGTGACCGAAACGTTGAGATAAGACTATTACACAATAAAAAACATCAAAGATACCAAGACATTGTTTTCTTTCTTCTTGGAGTGCCGGGGATAATTTTGGAGTTGAGTTGATTGTTTCTCCAGAGCACCCGAATATATATAGTGAGCCAGGTCTATACGATTTATTTCACGTAGGGGTCTAGACAGCCCGGGGCGGGAAAATAAAGAGTGAATGTTCAGAGTTCAACTTGAGAGGACTGGAGCTGGGGCTAGGTGTAGTCCCAGCAGGAGGAGAAGCTCAAGTTGAACGGTGCCAGGGTTGGAGCCCTGGGGCCTTTGGCTAGGTGGCAGATGGTGCTCTTCAGCAGGAGATGGGAAGACGGCTCGGCAGATCCGAGGTGGACCGGGACAGGGTTGTAGCCCACCGGTACCGACACGGAGAACTGACCCGGAAACCGTAGCACAGAGGGGGTACACGGACCCTGAAGCCAGGACTGAAACCAGCGGCCTAGCTAATTAACCGATTGGCAGGATTATAGGTCCTGTTCCACCCAAAGACCCTAAAGAAGACAACAGCCCACCGATAGGGATAAGGCTACCGCCAGGGCCCATAGATCCCACGGGCCAGCGTCTGGGGGCACGGCTCCTTAGGCCACAGCCAGCCGGGAGCGGACTCCTGAGTTCCAGTCCAGGCAGTCCACCATACACAAAACAAGTGCAGAGGGAAAAGGACAGCGACCACCAGCTCGGGTGGGGTACCTAAATGCAACCGGCCGCGGCGGCCGGCCACCAGCACCTTAGTTTACCAAAAGAGTCGTGTGATTAATTTGCTGTGAGTAACCAAACATCCCCTCGCACGTCCAGGCGCACCGGCCCTTGCCATCGCTATACCCTGCACAAAGACACTGGGTCCCGGGGCAACCATTCCTACCCACGGAGGGGTTAACATGCAGCTGCCACTACATCTCCCCCGGGTGCCCCACAACAGCAGCGGTGGTGTCCCACTTCACCACACACCGTGGGTGGCGTCACAAACTTAATACGGCCAATCCCATACATCTACGTCTCCCTTTTATTCGGCGTGTCCGCGTGACACCCGGGTCTGGATGATCCCTCGAGCCACAGACACACACAGCAGGTCCGGATCCGAGCAGCGGCGGCTGCTGGCACAGGGGCGGCACATATGTCAATGGGGACCCGAACTTTTGTCCTGTAAAATGGCTGTAAAATGGCCAGTGAGGGCTAAGAGATGCAATATGGTAGCAATTGTCCTGCAAATATGTGGATTTGAAATAAATGTAAAAAAAATAGAGTTGGCTCCCACTTATTTTTGATAACCAGCACAGGTAAAACAGACAGCTGTGGGCTGTAACCCTCAGCTTTCTACTTTAATTTGGCTGGTTATCAAAAATAGAGGGGATCACATGAAGTTTTAAAAATTATTTCAGTAAATAATTTTTTAAAAATGGCATGGGCTCAGCTCTATTTTTGATAACCAGCCAAGGTAAAATAGACAGCTGGGGTCTGGTATTATTAGGGTGGGAAGGGCCAAATAACCAATCTAAAAATAGCAGCCCACAGTCACCTCAAAAATGGTTCATTCATTAGATCCATTAGCACTAATGGGAATGATCATGCTATGATGCGCAATCGCTCCAGTCAGCATGCAGGGGGGCAGTCTGACCTGATGGTGACCGCCCTCCCCATTCTTGTTGTAGAGCCCAGGAGAGCTCTCCCCCAGCATGTGTGCATCGTGCCCCTTCTGGTACTTCTAGTGGCACGCCGCCATAAGTGCTGCCCCTCTGACCTCTCCATTTGCCCTCTCTGACTTCCCTATCTGCCCTCTGCATTATCTCCATCTTCCCCCTGCATTCCCTCCATTTGCCCCCTGTGTTCTCTCCTCCTGCCCTGATTCTCCTGCTGCCTGCGGTCGGTGCGATCCCTCCACTTCTCTGTTCCCCCTCAACTTCTCATGTCCTCCTCCGATGTCTCCCACCTGCTGCTGCCACTGTCTGGATCCTCCTGCCACCTGGTCGTCTGAGGTCTTTATCAGTCATCACTGATCGCTGGTTCCTGTGGTGAGCCATCCATCTTGCTGCCTTCTCTTCCTCTTGCTGTTCCTATGTCCTGTGAGTATAATTTTTTTTGTCTGTCATCCCCTGTCGCTGTTTGCATCTCATCCGTGTGTCCTGTGAGCGCCGATCAGTGATGCACAACATAGATCCGGGTCCATACTCAGTTTTGGGCAGGACATTTTTTTTATTTCATCCGTATCCTCTGTCGCTTTTTGCACTTCATCTGCGCATGTGTCTTGCAGCCGCCGCGCGCAATCAGTGATTCACATCATGGTTCGCCATCTGTGCTCAATTTTGGGGAGGATGGTATTTCCTGTCGCTTTTTGCACTTCAACTGTGAGAGCGTCCTGCAGCCGCCGAGTGCAATCACTGATGCACATCAAGGATTGGTGTCCATGCTCAATTTTGGGCAGGACTTTTTGTTTCATCTGTATCCCTGTCACTTTTTGCACTTCATCCATTTGTGCGTTCTGCAACCACCAAACGCGATCAGTGATTCACATCACGAAACGGTGTCCGTGCTCAATTTCGGTTAGGACTTTTTTTGCTTTTTAACTGACATCCGTTTAGTATGTTTCTTTATTATGTTACCAAATTTTAATCTCCTTTTTATTTTCTCTTTTTCTCTAGATTTTTTTCTACTCAAAGAAAAAGATTCAAAGAAACACACACACACACACACACACACACGCGCAAACATAAAATTTAGTTATTTTTTTCACACACCTCACACACAATGTGCCTAAAACACAGTTAGTGTCCACATGTTTGGCATTGTTGTAGTGAGGAGAGCCCATTTAAATGTATGGGGTGCAAATTTACAGAAGCACAAGCTGGGCCATAATGTACAAGCACTGCAATGTACTTTTTAATTCTGCAACATTCACTGTGATTGATAACATGGGTATTTTCCAGAGACTACCATATTTTTCGGACTATAAGACGCACCTGACCATAAGACGCACCCTGATTTTAGAGGAGGAAAATGGGAAAATAAAATTTTAAGCAAAAAATGTGGTCATGACACACTTATGGGGCGAGGATCTGCTGCTGACACTTATGGGGTAATGTCCTGCTCATATACTCCCCATCCTGCTCATATACTCCCCATCCTGCTCACATACTCCCCATCCTGCTCACATACTCCCCATCCTGCTCACATACTCCCCAGGCTGCTCATATACTCCCCATCCTGCTCATATACTCCCCATCCTGCTCATATACTCCCCAGGCTGCTCATATACTCCCCAGGCTGCTCATATACTCCCCAGGCTGCTCATATACTCCCAGGCTGCTCATATAATCCCCAGGCTGCTCATATACTCCCCAGGCTGCTCATATACTCCCCAGGCTGCTCATATACCCCCATCATCCTGGTGTATGGCCGCATCCTGTGGCACATAAAAAAAAAAATAAACGTTCATACTCACCTTACCTCACCTCACTCCCTGCAGCACCGCTCCTCTTACAGTCTATGTCAGCGGCAGCGCCGCTGAGTGGAGCCGTCCCCGATCCCCTGCAGCATCGCGATCTCCTCCTGTCTGTCACAAGTGGACACGTGCGCACAGCGATGACGTCATCGCTGTGCGCGGTGCTAGTCTCCATGCAAGTCAGCTGACCGGAGAAGACAGGAGGAGATCGCGGTGCTGCAGGGGAACGGTGAGTAATGTGTACTGATTCACTGCACCCCGCGCTGATGATTATGTGCGGGGGGCAGTGAATACAGCCACACATGATCACTCCAGGCTGTAGTTGCCAGGGGTGATCATGCGGACCGGCTGTTTATCCCCCGCCCATCATCCCGCCCACCTGTTAGTGCCAGCTTCAGCGCTGAGAGATGATGGGCGGGATGATGGGCGTGCATATTAAATGAGCGGGTCCACGTGGTCACGGCAGGCTGCTACAGCCTGCTCGTGCCCCCGATGACCCGCTCCACCGCAGCATCCTCATTCCCCGCAGCCCTGTATTCAGACCATAAGACGCACCCCCCACTTTCCCCCAACATTTGGGGGGAAAAAGTGCATCTTATGGTCCGAAAAATATGGTAAATAGTGACTATACCAGTAGATTAATTTTTTTTGTTTAGCAGCCAATAGTATAACCTTTTGGGACACACCTGTAGTGTTAGTCTGCTCACTGCACCCTTGTATGAATTCATTGAGGGATGCAGTTTGTAAAATGGGGTCACTTGTGTGGGAACTCCACTGTTTAGGCACATCAGGGGCTCTCCAATCGCGACATGATGTCCTCTAATGATTTCAGCCAATTTTTTAGTCAAATAGCGCTCCTTCCTTTTCCAGCCCTACCATGTGCCCAAACAGTTGATTTCTACCACACATGAGGTTCCTGCATACTCGAGAGAGATTGCACAATACATTTTATGGTGTATTTTTCCTGATACCCGTGTGGAAAAAAAAGTTACCTGGTTCAAGTAACAATTTTGTGGTAAAAAAACCCCTTTTTTATTTTCACGACTCAACGTTAAAAACTTCTGTGAGGACCCCGGGGGTTCAAAGTGCTCATCAAACATCTTGATAAATTCCTTGAGGGGTCTAGTTTCCAAAATGGGGTTGCTTATGGGGGAGCTCCATTGTTTAGTCACATCAGGGGGTCTCCAAACGCGACATGGCGTCTGCTAATGAGTTCAGCTAATTTTGCTTTCTAAAATTAAAATAGCGCTCCTTCCCTTCCAAGCCCTGCTGAGCGCTCAAATAATTGATTTCCACCATATACAGTACAGACCAAAAGTTTAGACACACCTTCTCATTCAAAGAGTCTTCTTTATTTTCATGACTCTGAAAATTGTAGATTCACTTTGAAGGCATCGAAACTATGAATTAACACATGTGGAATGAAATACTTAACAAAAAAGTGTGAAACAACTGAAAATATGTGTTATATTCTAGGTTCTTCAAAGTAGCCACCTTTTGCTTTGATTACTGCTTTGCACACTGTTGGCATTCTCTTGATGAGCTTCAAGAGGTAGTCACCGAAAATGGTTTTCACTTCACAGGTGTGCCCTGTCAGGTTTAATAAGCGGGATTCCTTGCCTTATAAATGCGGTTGGGACCATCTGTTGTGTTGTGCAGAAGTCTGGTGGATACACAGCTGATAGATTTATTCCATGGCGCTTTACTAGTGAAAAGGGTATACATAAAAAACAGGTACAATAATCATGAACAATGCAAAAATAGACTGGTATAGTAGGAGAGAGGACCCTGTGCACAAGGGCTCACAGTCTATAAGGGATGAGTGAGGGTACAATAGGTGAGGACAGAGCTGATTGCTTAGTGGTGTGCTGGTCTGAGGGTTTATGAATGATAGAAAGCCAATGGATACCATACAAATCTCAAGAAATTCTTCAAATATATAAATAAAAAAAAAAAGATCTGCACAGATGGATACCCTAAAAAATGGTTTATTTACTGAAGATCAAGAGAAGGCAGAGTCAAACTAATTTAAATAAAAAAAAGTGAGCAAAAGTGAAGACCAGATGGACGGCACCCGTGAGTTCTTAAATTATTGCTGTTCTCCTGTTCTTAATTGTTAAAGCCTCTCTAGTGACTGGTACAATGTTAGGCGACTGGCATCCTGCTTTAAAGGACACTGACACCAGGTTTTTGCCATCTACCCTGAGCACAGCATGATGATTGAAAAGAGACCCCGGTCCAGCAATGTGTCACTTACTGGACTGTGCAGTGTAGCAGTTATAAAATCACTGTTAAATCAGAATTAGATTACCATTAGAGGATTACATGGTGTGCTGCCAAATAGTCCAGTAAATGCAGGGGATTGTAATAACCCTGCTCTACATTCAAATAACTGCTAGAGCTGCAACAGAGAAAACAGTGATTTTATCAAAATAACAGCAAACAGCTCAGTAAGTGACACATCACTGGAATGAGGGTCTCTGTCTCTACATTATGCTGCTCTCAGATGGGGTAGCAAAAACCTGGTGACAGAGTCCCTTTAAGTGGTGCCCATATTAAAAAGGGCTTCGGGTCTTTCAAGGGAAATTATAGACCAGTAAACAACATCCATTTTAAAGAAAAATGTTTGCGGGACTACATAAAGTAACGTGATAGAAAATAGCAATATAAGATTTTATGAATGAAAGTAATCAGATAAGTTTTTAAGAAGAGGTGAGTAGAGGCTTGCACAGAGCAGTAGCTGTAGAAGTAGTGTTTTGGGACTTTTTACAGGCATATGACCCTGTCCCACACAAAGAACCACACACACAGACACCTAATATATAATATGAGGTCTATAGGATAGACGGTAAGGTTTGTAATTGGATTGAAAATTGGCACAAAGACAGCACCAAGACAATTGTGGTTAAAGACCGCTACTCTGAATCATCTGCATTTTTAACTGGTGTACCCCAAGACCGCACTATCCAAATTATGTATGAATGATTTTTTATTAATGATTAATAGACTTTATATTTTTTCATATGACACCAAGCTTTGTAGTTTGATCCAGCTATGGAAGATGTTCATAATTTGCAGGCTGACAAATTGAGTGTTTCAGCATCCACTTGGCAGATGAGGTTTATTGTGGATAAATGTAAAGTTATGTGTCGCGCCCAGGGATATGGGGTACTCGGTCCCGGACAATATCTCTCTTGAGAATGTCACGGTGATGGAATTTAGGTTAGTTTTCATACGTGACGCCACTTGTGGTGTTGCGGCTATATATGTGGAGCCGCCGCTGCCGAATGTCACTACTGGGGCTGGTGTTAATTGGAGCCTGGATGGTAGGCCCTCCGCAAGCAGGGTCGGGCCCCAGAGGATGGGTGATGTGACGGGTGTCTGAAGAATGTAGTCCACACAGAGGTATAGTGCAACCTGGTTTTTACTCACTGCTAGTTGATGGTAATGTGACGCCCTGGCGCCGCCAGGTGGTCACACAGTAAAGGCCCCGCACAACACCTTCCCTCACAGGGTTACATACAGCCAACCTGAAACCCTAGTCACCCCCCTCAGGGTAAGACAGGCACACCAGTGGGCAGGACCAGGCGGATGGAGAACGCCCACCAAGGGGTCGGGAGAGCCCGGGGCGGGAAAACAGTCAGTTCAGTTTGTAGTTCAAGTGGAGGAGTAGTGGATGAGGTGAAGCTCAAGTACAGAGAGCAGAGGCGCCGGGGTTGGACCCCCGGTGCATTGGCTAGGTGGCAGACGGTGGTCTGTGTCTAGCAGGAGACGGGAAGACGGCAGCCGGAGATCTGAGGTGGACCGAGGCAGGGTTGGAGCCCGCCGGTACTGACACTGGAGAACCGACCCAGAAACCGTGCACAGAGGGGGTACTTGGACCCTGAAGCCAGGACCGGAACCAACGGCCTTGCTAATTAACCAATTGAGGTCAGGATTATAGGTCATGTCCCAACCAAAGTCCCCAAAGCAGACAACCACCCACAGAGAGCGATAGGGCATCCACCAGGGCCCGGTAGATCCCACGGGTCAGTGTCAGCGGGCACGGCTCCCAACAGAAGTAACGGGAGCGGACTCCCGCGTTCCACACCGGGAAGTCCACCACATCATAGCACAGTGCAGAGGAAAGTGACACAGACCACCAGCCCGGGTGGAGGACCAGAGTACACCCGGCCGCAGCGGCCAGCCACCAGCACCTTGGTTAACTACTGGACTTGTCTGATTTATTTAACCGTGAGTAAGCTGAGACTGCCTGGTCTGACCAGGCGTGCCGACCCCTACCATCACCGTCCCTTGCACCGAGTCACCGGGTCCCGGGGCAACCACCCTTACCCACGGAGGGGTTAACAACCAGCTGCCATTCCATCGCCCCTGGGTGCCCCACAGCAGCAGCGGTGGTGCTATATTTCACCACACACTGTGGGTGGCGTCACAGACTGATTACGGCAAATCCCGTACAAATACGTCCCCCTTTCATTTGGAGTGTCCGCGTGACCCCCGGGTCCGGAGAATCCCTTGAGCCACACTGCGCATCTGGATCCAAGCAGCCCGGCTGCTACTGACGTGGGAGCGGCACAGTAACAGGTTACCCGAGGCCGGCTGGCTCCACCTCCAGGTCCTCTTCATCCCAGTGCCAGTTTAGTACTCTGGTACCTTCTTCCCCTGCACCTGTCTCTTGTAAATGGGTCCTCGTGATGTAGAGCAACTGGAAGTCACTGTCCGGTGGTTTGTCCATTTCTGTCCACCAGACGGTAGCGTGAACCCTGTGGGGTTGGAGTCTCTGGTCCTGTCCCCGGTTCTCCCTTTGCTACTGAGTCTTCAGATTTTTAGGGTCAGTGAGGTCCTTGATGGTCCCCTCGCTGTGCAGATGTTAACAGGTCGGCTTGGAGCTCTTTCCTGTCCTATGGTCCTGTACCTCGTCGGTGCGTAGTTCTGGGACTACTCCACTGTACTCCACCGGCAACTACTCTCCTGGGTACCAGGTCACTGTCAACCCGAGTCAGGATGCTTCGCTTCTACCTTCACTCCTTTCCTGCTACAGTCAACTCTGACTACTCTCTACAGTCTACCGCTCCCACCTGGTCGACTAGTGGACTGTTCTGACTCCACCTCCAGGCCGCCATCCATTGGTCCAACCCCAGCTAAGTACCATTGTATGGGGGATTGTTGGGGAAAACTGGGATTACCTGGGTTTTTGGTGTTAACGGCATTGGGGTTCTGGGTCCCTAAGGGGGTAGGCCCTGCATCCTTGTGGGGATGCAGAACCTTGTAGCACCCTGATGGCTTCAGGGGTGATACATATGCACCTTCCTCTACTAATAATGTGTGGACATATGTTTTAGGGTGAGTAAAACTAGGGAAGTCACTTGTAGAGAAAAATCTGGGTGTACTTGAAGATCATAAAGTTAATAATCATGCAATGTTATTCAGATGCTTCTATGGTCAGCAAGATTTTTGTCATATATTAAAAAAAACTCATGGACAGGGTATAATACTTCCACTTTACAAAGCGTTACTGCAACCTCATCTGGATTACTTATTTCAGTTCTGAGTACCCATTCATAGAAAGGATGCCCTGGAGCTAGAAACTGTACAAAGAAGAGCCACAAAGCTAATGAAGTAAATGGGGGATCTTACTGTCACGATTGACAGACAGTCATGCGTTTCCGGCTATAGAAGGTTGCAGCGTTTGACTACACAAGCTGTTCTCTGACTTTCCCTTTTTTACTGCTTGGGGTTTATCCCTTTTTCTTTAGGGCACTGTAGATTTCCTCACCTTTTCAGCTGTTAATTTTCAGCACTTCCCTTTCAGTGTTTAAATACCCTCATTCTCCCTTAAGGCTATGTCTCACTGAGCGACATCGCTAGCGACATCGCTGCTGAGTCACGGTTTTTGTGACGCAACAGCGATCTTGCTAGCAATGTCACTGTGTGGGACATACAGCAACGACTTGGCCCCTGCTGTGAGGTCGTAGGTCGTTGCTGAATGTCCTGGACCATTTTTTGGTCATTGCTCTCCCGCTGTGATGCATACATCGCTGTGTTTGACAGTGAGAGAGCAACGATCTGAATGTGCAGGGAGCAGGGAGCTGGCTTCTGCGGACACTGGTAACCAAGTACACATCGGGTAACCAAGCAAAGCGCTTTGCTTGGTTACTCGATATTTACCTTAGTTACCAGCGTCCGCAGCTTCTATAAGCCGGCTCCCTGCACACATCGGGTAACTATAAGCAAAGTGCTTTGCTTAGTAACCCGATGTGTACTATGGTTACCAAGCACAGCATCGTTACACGGGTCGCTGGTGGCTGGTGGCTGATCTCTGATCACTGTGGAGATCTGCCTGATTGACAGCTCCCCAGCGACCATGTAGCGACGCTCCAGCGATCCCTGCCAGGTCAGATCGCTGGAGCGTCGCTAAAGCCTGCTTTACACGCTGCAATGTATCTTACAATGTGTCGCCGGGGTCACGTCGTAAGTAGAGTTGAGCGCGGTTCGTGGTTCGTGGTTCTCCAGTTCGCGGGTCGAGTGATTTTGGGGGCTGTTCTAGATCGAACTAGAACTCGAGCTTTTTGATAAAAGCTCGATAGTTCTAGATACGTTCGAGAACGGTTCTAGCAGCAAAAAAACAGCTAATTCCTAGCTGGCCTTCCGCTGTCATAGTGTAAGTCACTTTGTGACTCACACTATTATGACATTTCAGTGTATAGTGTGCGGGAACAGCGCGTTCAGATCTCTGCTGTATGGATAATGGCGATCGCCATTTTTTTTTTTTTCCTTGTCTTCCTTCCCTAAGCGCGCGCGTGTAGTGGGGAGGGCCAGCATGTCAGCCAATCCCAGACACACACAGCTAAGTGGACTTTTAGCCAGAGAAGCAACGGCATGTGTGATAGGATGTCCATGTCACATGTCCTTGCATTATAAAAACGGACATTTTCCTCCAGCACGCCATTATCTGCCTTCTGCGTCCTTGGTGTCAGACATCACTGGCGCAGCTCCTATCACCGATACAGCTGTATACGCTCCATACACAGCGCTGGACAGCATAGGGATAGCACTTTCTATCAGTCCTTTTAAGGGCTCATACCGGCAGGGTCAGAGCCATAGGTGACAGGTCCTGAAAACAGAGTTTAACAGCTACACAAGATGACAGCGTCTGTGTAGCTAAGGTCAGGGATTTCCTAGCTGCATTTCCCCATTAGGAGGGATAGAAAGGCAGGCTTCCTTTCCTCTACCCAGAGACCCACAACCCTGCCACTGTACCCTCCTGCCCTTTGCACACTCCAACTCATTGTTACTAAGCCATTATACTAGCAAACACTGAGTAAACTTAGTGGCATCCTAAACGTGGCTATTGGACTTCTGTATAGTCCCAGTAGTGCACAGATATTTGCAGCACCTCTGCCTGCATTGCACACTCAAACTCATTGTTACTAAGCCATTATACTAGCAAACACTGAGTGAACTTAGTGGCATCCTAAACGTGGCTATTGGACTTCTGTATAGTCCCAGTAGTGCACAGATATTTGCAGCACGTCTGCCTGCATTGCACACTCAAACTCATTGTTACTAAGCCATTATACTAGCAAACACTGAGTGAACTTAGTGGCATCCTAGACGTGGCTATTGGACTTCTGTATAGTCCCACTAGTGCAAAGATATTTGCAGCACGTCTGCCTGCATTGCACACTCAAACTCATTTGTTACTAAGCCATTATACTAGCAAACACTGAGGAAACTTAGTGGCATTCTAAAAGTGGCTGTTGGACTTCTGTATTGTCCCACTAGTGCAAAGATATTTGCAGCACGTCTGCCTGCATTGCACACTCAAACTCATTATAACTAAGCCATTATACTAGCAAACACTGAGTGAACTTAGTGGCATCCTAAAAGTGGCTGTTGGACTTCTGTATTGTCCCACTAGTGCAAAGATATTTGCAGCACGTCTGCCTGCATTGCACACTCAAACTCATTTGTTACTAAGCCGTTATACTAGTAAACACTGAGGAAACTTAGTGGCATCCTAAAAGTGGCTGTTGGACTTCTGTATTGTCCCACTAGTGCAAAGATATTTGCAGCACGTCTGCCTGCATTGCACACTCCAACTCATTGTTACTAAGCCATTATACTAGCAAACACTGAGTGAACCTAGTGGCATCCTAAACGTGGCTATTGGACTTCTGTATAGTCCCAGTAATGCACAGGTATTTGCAGCACGTCTGCCTGCATTGCACACTCAAACTCATTGTTACTAAGCCATTATACTAGCAAACACTGAGGAAACTTAGTGGCATCCTAAAAGTGGCTGTTGGACTTTTGTATTGTCCCACTAGTGCAAAGATATTTGCAGCACGTCTGCCTGCATTGCACACTCAAACTCATTTGTTACTAAGCCATTATACTAGCAAACACTGAGGAAACTTAGTGGCATCCTAAAAGTGGCTGTTGGACTTCTGTATTGTCCCACTAGCGCAAAGATATTTGCAGCACGTCTGCCTGCATTGCACACTCAAACTCATTTGTTACTAAGCCATTATACTAGCAAACACTGAGGAAACTTAGTGGCATCCTAAAAGTGGCTGTTGGACTTCTGTATTGTCCCACTAGTGCAAAGATATTTGCAGCACGTCTGCCTGCATTGCACACTCAAACTCATTTGTTACTAAGCCGTTATACTAGCAAACACTGAGGAAACTTAGTGGCATCCTAAAAGTGGCTGTTGGACTTCTGTATTGTCCCACTAGTGCAAAGATATTTGCAGCACATCTGGCTACATTGCACACTCAAACTCATTTGTTACTAAGCCATTATACTAGCAAACACTGAGGAAACTTAGTGGCATCCTAAAAGTGGCTGTTGGACTTCTGTATTGTCCCACTAGTGCAAAGATATTTGCAGCACGTCTGTCTGCATTGTACACTCAAACTCATTGTTACTAAGCCATTATACTAGCAAACACTGAGTGAACTTAGTGGCATCCTAAATGTGGCTATTGGACTTCTGTATCGTCCCACTAGTGCACAGATATTTGCAGCACCTCTGCCTGCATTGCACACTCAAACTCATTGTTACTTACTAAGACATTATAAAACCAAAAATTGAGTAAACTTAGTGGCATACAAGAAGTGGCTGTTGTACTCCATTAGTGCCCCACTGGTGCAAATCTATGTGCAGGACAACCTCCTGCTGTGTTTTTAATAAGCTATAATGATAGCAAAAAATACTGCCATTTAGTGGCATCATAGAACTGGATGTTGTATTCCATTATTGTCCCACTGGTGCCAAGCTATTTCTAGCACCTGTGCAGGACACCCTCCTGCTCTGTTTTTAATAAGCTATATTGATAGCAAGAAATACTGCCATTAAGTGGCATCATAGAACTGGATGTTGTATTCCATTATTGTCCCACTGGTGCCAAGCTATTTCTAGCACCTGTGCAGGACACCCTCATGCACATTTTGCTACGCTAATGTTATAGCAAACTCAGGGAATTCATTGCTGCATTTGATAATTCGGAGGGATAGAAAGCGAGGCTTTCTTTAGCTTTTCCTTCTGTTCATAGACAGCATCTCCAAGTCCACACCCGAAGAGCAATTTCTCCTCCACGTGTAAGTGTGGAGAGGCAACTAGTGTGCATGCGTGTGCCGATTTACCCCAGCTGCAGCCTAACTACAGTGTTTCGCCTTGTGAGTATGCTCAGCCTGACTGTGGCATTCCTGACGCTAAGTCTTCATTTCGGGATACAGCGCATGCTCCCACACTTAGTGTGAAAAGCCTCTTTGCACAGGTACTTGCATTCCGTGCCGGGTCTAAGTCCTGTTTTGTGCCGAGACACCATGCTAAAGCTGATAGTCTTTTTTCAGAGACTCTATTTCATGCAACTGACCATGCTCAGGCACTTACTGCATCAGAAACTAGGTCCGTTGAACCCATTGCGGCTTTAGGCCAGAGGTAGGCAGGGATAGGGCGGCGATGCAGGCCACCACCACAGTTGGTAACGCAGAACGGTTAAGACCAACTCCTGTCCTACAAGTCCTGCTTGTGCAGCCCAATGGCATTAACAGGCCTGCTGCTGCTGATGCGCCTGCTGTCCACAGGTGTGGCCCCAATGCACACGGTCAGCGTACTGAATGGCCCCTGTGATGTTAACAGGGAGTTCCTGGGCTGGGTGGGCGTGTGGACCCTGTGACGCTAACAGGGCTCCCAGTCTCAAGATCCGAGTGGCGTCTAACTCGGTTCAGGCAACTATTAGTTTCATAGCCACACAGATCTGTATCCTCCACCTAACCTTCCATTTGCCAACCTGTCCTTTTCCATCTGGGAGCACGGTGGACATTGACTGCTGATGGGGATATATACCTTTCTCTTTCTTTTCTTATTAATTTTCGTTATATACCGGTAACATAGTATATAACACCTTATCCAAATCTGCCAGTCCCACCGTAACAGATGGTGTCTTCATCAAATGTTACTTTAGCTTAACCACCAAACCCACGGCCAAAAACTTTTTTCCCCTTTCCAACACACCTGTTCCCCTTTCCACCAGCATTTGTCCTTTTTCAACTCATTTCGTATATGACCAAAAGTGCAACTCTGCAGGGACACCGTACTCAATGCCATCTCAGCCCAGCAGCCAGCCCTCGGTCCCTCAGATGTGGACAAGTAAAAGCCCATTTCCTCCTATCCATGAAAAAGCGTTGAGATTCACTCTGTGCAGCACTGGTGTTTACTGGAAAAGCAGATATAAGAATCCGTACCACCTTCTGCAGATACTCCTGTATACGTGCGTCCCTTTCTATGGCTGGAATTATTTCGCCAAATTTTGTCTTGTACCGGGGATCTAACAGTGTGGCAACCCAGTAGTTAGCATTACTTCGAATTCGTACAATCCGAGGGTCATGTTGTAGGTAGTGCAGCAAGAAGGCGCTCATGTGTCTTGTGCATCCAGGAGGACCAAGTCCTTGGTTTGTTGGTGGCAGAGAGGTGAGAATCGTGCCTCCTTCCTCTGCCCTCTCCCTCCAACCTCGCACAACCGAAATGTGAGCAAGCTCTCACTCATCTGCTGAGTCTTCCATGCCCATCGCAAGTTCGTCCTCCATTTCTTCATGGGCTCCTGCACCTTCCTCAACAATTTTTTCTGATACTATGCGCCCTTGTTAATCCCTATCCCCCACCATGACTGCCGCCTAGGTGCCGCTCAACGTATGGACCTTGTACATCTTATTATCCCTTCTGCATATGACTGCTCCTGTACTTCCTCCCCTTCCTCTTGGACCAACACCTGACTCCGAATAATGCTTACAGTGTGCTCCATCTTGTAGATGACCAGAATTGTCACGCTGAGAATGGCATCGGTAGTGCTAAACATCTTCGTCGACATTTGTAAACTGTGTAGAAGGGTGCATAGGTCCTTGATCTGACACCACTCCAGCAGCGTGATCTGCACCACCTCTGGATCAAGTTAGCCCAGGGTATACATCATACCGTATTTCAGCAGGGCTCTGCGGTGCTGCCACAGACGCTGCAACATGTGCAGATTCCAATTCCTGCATGTCGGAAGATCGCATTTCCGGCGTTTAACCGCCAGACCCTAAGACTTCAGGAGCGATGAAAGTTGTTGAGCTGCTGGGTGCGAAGGATGAAAGTGAGCACATAGCAGCGTGCCCACTGCACAAGGCCATGTAGGCCGGGATGGTATTTTAAAAATTGCTGGAGAATCAGATTCAACACGTGAGCCATACAAGGCACGTGTGTCACATTGCCCTGACGAAGGGCCGCAGACAGGTTTGCATCATTGCCGCACACGGCTGTTAAGTCACCAACGTAGTCCACTCAATCAATTTGTACTCCGGTCGCCAGGTGACAACGTGTTCCTTTCGTGCATAGTGCTGATGATGGGAAAGGAGTCGATGCCTGCGGCGCAGGTGGACGCAGGTTATGGTCACCCACTGGGTTGCGTTACTTTGACAGATACAGAACCACAGGCTGAATGTAGGTGGTGGGTATCTCACAGATGAAGTACCATCATTCAGCTACAACCAATGGGAAGACACCACACCCTGTTTTAGGCCCCTCCTGTCTGCAGACCACTGCCAGACAAAGCTATGAACCTTTTGTTACTGTTACCCCCAGTTCAGTTTTATGAGTTTGTGTGCTTGTTACCTGACTACTTTTCCTGCTTGCTGTTTATGTACCTCGTTGGCCGATCCGCATTTCACCTCTGCTTGTTTTCTGATTAAGTCCTGGCCATCCCATTCTGTTCCTCTTCCTCAATTAATGTTTTTGACCCTGCATGACTACTATTCTCTGGAACTGCAGCCTTCCACAGGTATTGATCAACTTGGGCCCTGTGTAATTCCAAATCGCTGTATAGGGGTTAAAGGGTTTCAGGGTTCTGGGTGGCCAGCTTGGTGAGTGGCTTGCCTCTAGCCTATCCTTTACAGCCCATCTGAGTGTGTCGATCCAGGCAGGCGTTACACCGTGCCCTGGTCAGAAGGCCATGTAGGCCGGGATAGTGTTTTAAAAATTGCTGGACAACCAGGTTCAACACGTGAGCCATACAAGGCACGTGTGCCACATTGCCCTGAAGAAGGGTCGCAGACTGGTTTGCATCATTGTCGCACCTGACCTTCCCTGGCTGCTGGTTGAGTGGAGACAACCATTGATGAAACTCGGTCTCACTCTCCAGAGCTAACCGTCCACAATTCCTCAGCGGTGTCTCACATTTCCCCTACATTTCAAAGTAAACATTTGACCGCCTGATGGCCTTGAGCTCTGCTGCCAGCATAGTGAGGAGGTGTGTGGGATTCCTTTGGCACAGTTACAAGGAAGGGTGGACTGACCACACAGGGTTTGGGCCGAGGTGGAGGACCCACACGAGGTTGAGGAGGCAGAAGCAGTGGAGGAACTTGTACATACAGAGGAAGGATTGACACACAAGTCGTGGGGACGGCAAGACTTGTACAGCAAACCCTTCTCCATCTCTCACCATAGTTACCCAGTGACCAGTCAGCAACATGTAACTCCCCTGTCCATGCTTATTGGTCCAAGTATCTGTGGTGAAATGTACCCTGTCACACACAGAGTTTCTCAAGGAATCGGTGAGGTTGTGTGCGACCTACTGTGGTAGCGCGGGCACGCCTTTCTTGGAGAAGGAGTGACGACTGGCCATCGGCTCTTGGGGCACTGCAATGGGCATAAGGTCTCAAAAATCCTCGGTCTCAAAAGGGTGTAAAGGCAGCCTTTCTGTTGCCAACAAGTTGCAGATGATGAAACTCAACCTCTTAGGCATGTCATGCCCTTCGAAAATCATGTAAAAAACAGCGAGGGGACTCCAACCACAGTCTCCCTCGTTGCCACTAATTGGGTCACACACACCCCACTTGACTGGCATCAGTTGACCCCCCTTTTGAAAAAGAAAAAGATGCTTTGCATGAAGCACTCTCAAAAATACGCGTGCCTTTCCCATCCCCTGGCTGACCCAGGGGTCGAAAAGTCCTCTGAGAGCCATAACTTGTTCATCTTGGTTCTTTTAGAAACACAGCGAGGGGACTCCAACCACAGTCTCCCTCGTTGCCACTAATTGGGCCACACACACCCAACTTGACTGGCAACAGTTGATGCCCCTTTTGAAAAAGAAAAAGATGCTTTGCATCAAGCACTCTCAAAAATACGCGTGCCTTTCCCATCCCCTGGATGACCCAGGGGAAGAAAAGTCCTCTGAGAGCCATGACTTGTTCATCTTGGTTCTTTTAGAAACACAGCAAGGGGACTCCAAACACAGTCTCCCTCGTTGCCACTAATTGGGCCACACACACCCCACTTGACTGGCATCAGTTGATGCCCCTTTTCAAAATGAAAAAGATGCTTTGCATGAAGCACTCTCAAAAATACGCGTGCCTTTCCCGTCCCCTGGCTGACCCAGGGGAAGAAAAGTCCTCTGAGAGCCATGACTTGTTCATCTTGGTTCTTTTAGAAACACAGCGAGGGGACTCCAACCACAGTCTCCCTCGTTGCCACTAATTGGGCCACACAAACCCGACTTGACTGGCATAAGTTGATGCCCCTTTTCAAAATGAAAAAGATGCTTTGCATGAAGCACTCTCAAAAATACGCGTGCCTTTCGCCTCCCCTGGCTGACCCAGGGGAAGACAAGTCCTCTGAGAGCCATGACTTGTTCATCTTGGTTCTTTTAGAAACACAGCGAGGGGTCTCCAACCACAGTCTCCCTCGTTGCCACTAATTGGGCCACACACACCCCACTTGACTGACATCAGTTGATGCCCCTTTTCAAAATGAAAAAGATGCTTTGCATGAAGCACTCTCAAAGAAAAGTCCTCTGAGAGCCATGTCCACATTGTCAGTGGACAGACGCGTGTGCTTATCTGCCAGCAGACCCCCAGCAGCACTGAAGACAGGTTCCGAGAGAACGCTGGCTGCAGGACACGACAAGATCCCCAAGGCGTACGTGGCAATCTCAGGCAATTTATCCAGATTGGAAGCCTAAAATGAACAGGGCTCAAGTTGCACAGTAATGGCATCGATGTTTCCTTGCATATACTCATATATCTGTGTGTCCTCCTATTTTTCCTTGTCCAGCTCTTTTGTTTTCGCATGAGTATATGTCCTTGTCACTTTCCCATGTGTTTGTGTTGTGAGTTGTTTGTCACCTTTTGGACACCTTTGAGGGTGTTTTCTAAGTGTTTTTATGTGTTTGTGAATGCCTGCCATTGTTTCCTATGCAGTTCGAGTTCGGTTCGTCGAACGTTCGACGAACCGAACTTGAACGGGAGCTCCGTTCGGCGAACCGACCTCGAGCCGAACCGCGACCAGTTCACTCATCTCTAGTCGTAAGTGACGCACATCCGGCATCGTAAGGTACATTGCAGTGTGTGACAGGTACATGCGATTGCGATTGAATGGTAAAACGTTCATCACATACACATCGTGCCTTTCTCTAGAATTGCACATCAGATTGTTCATCGTACCCGGGGTTGCGCACATCGCAGTGTGTGACACCCCGGGCACGATGAACAGATCTTACCAGCGTCCTGCGGCTCCCGGCCCACAATGCGGAAGGAAGGAGGTGGGCGGGATGTTTTCGTCCCGCTCAGCTCCGCCCCTCCGCTTCTATTGGCCGGCTGCCGCGTGACGTTGATGTGACGCCGAACGTCCCTCCCACTCCAGGAAGTGGACGTTCGCTGCCCACATCGAGGTCGTATGGACGGGTAAGTACGTGTGATGGGGTTTAATCGTTTGTGCGGCACGTTTAACAAATTGAACGTGCCACACATACGATGGGGGCGTTGCAAATCGCATACGATATCGTATGCAAAATTGCAACTTGTAAAGCAGGCTTTAGTGTGATGGTACCTTTACTCTGTGCTGGTGATAGGTCTAATACCCTTAACAAGTCTAGAGTGCAAACAATCGGCTTGTATTCATCTGGGAATATTTTGTTGTTTTTGCAGTTAATCTCCCTGAGTCATCTGGATATAGGTTTTTTGTTTACTTCCCCCTGTTTGTGCTCCCTGTGTGTTCATTACAGCTTAGTTCGATTTACTCATTCCATTCGTTCCTTACCTAGGGCCTATTTTAGAGTCAGCCAGGGTCAGTTATCCAACTCGGCGCATAGGTGCGCAACTTATCTAGGGTACTGAGGAAAGCCAGGGGTCAGCAGTAGTTTTGGTTAGGGGTCAACATCTCTTTCTTCCCTAGATACAGGGTTTCTTTTCCTTTTCACTGTTCGCTTGGTACTTCCATGTACCTAGCATGATACTTACTTAGGAGGAAAGATTAAAATAATCACATTTATTTAGTCTTGAGAAGAGCAGTCTAAGGGTGGCGTCACACGCTACGATATATTGGGCGATATGTCGTCGGGGTCACGGATTCCGTGACGCACATACGGCATAGTTCGAGATATCGTAGCTTGTGACAGCTACGAACGACTGTGAACGAGCAAAAATACTCACCTTATCGTTGCTCGTTGACACTTCGTTCATTTTTATAAAGTCGTTCCTCCTTCTGTGTGCTGGTTGTTCATCGTTCCCGAGGCAGCACACATCGCTCCGTGTGACACCCAGGGAACGACGAACACAGCTTACCTGCGTCCTGCCGGCAATGCGGAAGGAAGGAGGTGGGCGGGATGTTACGTCCCGCTCATCTCCACCCCTCCACTTCTATTTGGTGGCTGCTGTGTGATGTCGCTGTGATGCCGAACGTCCCTTCACCTTCAGGAAGAGGATGTTCGCCACCCACAGTGAGGTCATTCGGGAGGTAAGTACGTGTGATGGGGTAAACGACTTTGTGTGCCACGGGCAACAAATTGCCCGTGACGCACAAACGACGGGGCGGGTGTGATCGCACATGCGATCGCACGATATATCGTACTGTGTAACGCCGCCCTAAGGCTATGTGCCCACAGGACTCTATACCGGTGGAATTTGCCGCGGAAAACCTGCGGATTTATCTGGATTTTCTAGATAAATCTGCAGGTTTTAGAAAGTATAGACACTCACCATCTTATCCTATGCTGCGGATGTCCCGCAGCTGCACGTAACTGCTTGTCAATTATTCCTGCAGAATTACCTGCGGAAATCCTGCCTCTCCACTATGGAGATAGAGGCTGGGACTTCCGCAGGTAAGTCGCACGAATGTCCGCAGGTTTACCGCAGATATTTCGCTGGAATTCCACAGCTATGGATAGCTGCGGGTTCCGGGGAGCTGCTGCAGGAAACCTGCAGACGTACCTGCGGATATATCCGCGGATACATATTCCCGTGGGCACATAGCCTAAGGGGGGAGATATTGAACTTCTACAACTATTTTACATAGATGGTTCATAGAAAAAAATGTGAATAAAACTACTTCATATAAAACCCCCTCAAAGGATAAAAGAACATTCCTTACATCTGGAGAAATAAAGTTTTAATCTCCATAAGTAGAGATGGTTGATCCTGCAGATGTTCGGATTCGGCCCGGACTTAAAAATAAGTCCGGTTCAAGATCGGACTTGATCTCGGATGCTGAACCCCATATAAGTCTAAGATCTAAGGGACCCGAATGTAAGTGTTATAAAATGGTGACAGTAAGAGCTAGGGGTTGCAAAAGGAATCAAAATAGGGATTAAAGCAGGACAAATATACTTATTAGTTTCCATCAAGAAGAAAGAAAGACAGCAACCACCGTACTTCAGTGTTCACAATTTAATGCAGTTCACATACATCAGGAATGGGGGGGAGGTGGTGAGAGGCAGTGGGATGAGGACGACGGCATGCCGTTTCACACAAATGTGCTTCGGCAGGTCCTGTGATGTGAAACATGGAGATCACACCTCTTATTGGGAACGTGGATTCTCATGTTTTTTTAACTAATACCAGTTACATAAATGGGATGAATGGGAATTACATATAGTTTTACAAAAATCTTATACATGTTTTATCAGTAATATTTCAGATCAAAGTTTAGCTTAAAATAACGGTACAAAACATATAAATATTTTTTTTTTCTCCTTTTCTCTCAAATCACAAAAAAACAGCGAGATCATTCTTATCATTGAGGCCTAGAGGGCCGAGGGCTTTTAAATCCATTATTATGGGTGACTCTTTCTGCAACACAAAACGATGTGTATTCCCACCTGTTTTACAGGGGTTAATTTTCATAATTCCTGCAAAACTTAAACAATCTGGATTACTTCTATGGTAGTCTTTCATATGTTTTATTAGTCGTTCAGAACCAATACCTGAAGTTATTGATTTGTAATGCTCTCGAAATCTCACATATAAGGGGCGGATGGTTTTCCCGATATAGAATTTTGAATAGGGACAAAAAAATCACGTAAACTACAGGATTACTTTTACACGAGGTGAAATCATTAACCCTGAATATATTTTCTCTGATTTTTACACATTCTCCTGTAAGATGATATTTACAAAAAGGACAATTGCACATTTAAAATTTCCCAGCAATCTGTTTTTTTCCTCAAAAATAAATCTATCTTTTTTGATCACAAAATGATTTTTTAATAATAAATCTCCTACATTAATGCTCATTCTATAAAAGAATAGAGGGCTGTTTGAAGCCATATCCACCAAATCTCTATCTTTTTTAATGAGGTGCCAGCTTTTTCTAATACTTGATTTTATCTGATCAAACATGGGAGTATATTTAAAGTTGAAGGTACATCGCTGCAGACCCTTTTGGTCCGTGGCATCAATATGTTTTTTTCTTAACCATAACATGTGCAGATGCTTTTTCATATGCTTGTTCAATTACAAGTGCAGGATACCCCCTATCGCTCAACCTAGTTTTTAAATCTTGCATATGATGTTGGAATTTATCCGTAACATTGGTAATTTTACGCAAACGTAAGAATTGGCCATATGGGAGTGCGATTTTTGTGTGGGAGGAGTGTACACTATTAAAATGTAACAGTGCATTTACTGAAGTCGGCTTTCTGAAGATTTCTCTTGTTATTCTAGCCTCTTGCACTGTGAGTTTCACGTCTAGAAACTCTAATTCTTTTCCTCCAAAATTGCATGTAAAAGTATACTGAAAGAGTTATTTTTATTCAAATAGTGCACAAAATCATCAAAAACTGTCTGCTCCCCATCCCACACTATGAATACATTGTCCACATATCTAACGTACTTTTTGATGTTATTAATTAATTAAATATGACAAAAATTAGCTCATTTTCCATCATGGACAGAAATAGGTTTGCGAAACTACAAGCTACAGGGGTACCCATCGCGGTACCCTTGCGTTGTAGAAACCAATCCTCTCCAAATTTGAATGCATTATGTTGTAAAATATATTTCAAGGATTCTACTATAAATGTAATTAAGCCTGCATCTATTACATTTATAGTAGAAGCCTTTGAATTGGAATTTATTTTACAACATAACGCATTCCAATTTGGAGAGGATTAGTTTCTACAACGCAGGGGTACTGCGATGGGTACCTTACCGTCTTGTGAGTAGCAGCGACACCATTGCACATACTCAATCTTGCTCACTGCCCAATCCAGGATCTCACTGTTTGTTTCTATGCCCTTTATGACATTAGTCTGTGGCCTTATTAATGGGTATGGCCCCTTTGTGTCTTAATTAACTGAAGATACTATTTTAATGAGATTTAAATACATGTAATGTTTTAGAGGTCTTTTCTTTTGGTTTTGCTTGTTTAGGTTGATCAGTGGTAAGAACTGGTATTTAGCTTGGTAACTTACACGCTTATTGTATATTTTAACCTCTGATAAGGTCATGACTTGGTCACAGAAGCAGTTCGAACAATGGTAGTTATTCCAAAGAAAAGACAAGAAAAGAAATCATTCCATCTCCTTTTACCAAGTTTTTCCACCCTGGGAGTTAGAATATAATCACATTGCAAAGGTCAAGATTTTTGTAATCCTAATAATACTGCAGCCCAGTCAATGTATTATGAATACCATCCATTGATCCCATTCTCATTTTTTACATGTTAGTCACATACAGCTGTTAGGGGCAATTCATGGGGAGGCATTGGTCACATAACACAACTGGGAAAGATGAATGACTACAAAGTCTTTTTCTGAATAATTTCCATAATATCTCCTACATGCGATGTATACCAAGCATATCAGTGTAACATAATTGGGGCATGATGCATTTGACCTCCTGGACATGCCCTACTTGACTTCTCTACCATGATATGTAGGATAGTGTTTATTGTCTTTACTATCACACATTGTTGGCTTCTTATACCATCCTATTCTGATCTGACTCAATGAAATAATTTATACAGTATATAAACTAAGTTTTACAACCTTCACTAATCAAAGGGAAAATGACTGTATTTAAATATTGGTAAATCTATCTTCATAATATGTAATGATGAAAAAAAATGTAATAAATAAATCTAATACAACAGGATAGGGAATAAAAACAATATTTGCTGACAATTACCAGCAGACCACGAGCCATTGTATTTTGTAAGATACTTTACAAATAAATATACCTAGACATGCGCTGCTTACAGGTATACACACACTAACCACAAATAAGCGGACATACAAGCTCTACATTTGTGTAAGTATGATAAACTTGTGTGCACACATACAGGAACACTTTATATACAGTGCAAATATTTACCAATGACTAGTAAGTGTACGCTTATTAGCCGAAAAGTAAAAAAAACACTTTATATTGAAACGTTTGTTAGAATATATAGTGGATGAAATGGTTCATCTAAATATTGCATACAGTAGTTACCATTACCAGATTAGGATGCATGCATGGGTAAACAGTGTTTTGGATACAGCATATTATTGTTATGTCTAAAATGCTACGATGTACAGTACACGCACAGTGGATGGTATTTCTAGAAATCCCATGCACACTGTGCTTGTTTTGCCAGCAGTATAAACTGACATGCGTTTTGGCTTCCCAAGCCGCAGCCTGTCAATTTTTTGCTGTGGAGCCGCCAATGTTCTCTGCAGGGAGAATAGAGAAAGACTGCAGCAGCCCAAACCCTGATTATGGGCATGGGCCACTGCGGTCTCCAGCGGAGAGCACTCACGGCCTTGTAGGAGGGGACATGCTGCGTCCAGGACACAGCATGTCCGGATCATGAAACAGATCGATCTAATTATAATAATACATCAGCTTCCTCCCTCAGTGTCTTTTCATTCTAATTTCTATATAATTTTCTTTAAATCAGTCACGTCTCCTCAAACCTCTGATTTGTAAAGAACAATGAAGTATATAAAGTAGAGAAATTGTTGATTGTAGAAGTTGGGGTTTCCGTCACTATCTAACAATATGGAAGGGGTTTGCACCAAAAGAAATACAATGGTATCCACTTTGCTATATCCATGCCTTACCATGCCTTATTCCTAAAATTTCTGTTCTACAACCCTAATTCCCCCCAAAATTGGGAAATTGTGTAAATTGTAAAGAAAACAAAAATGCAGTGATTTGGAAAGTAAAGTAACTAAACTACATAATAATATTGTAAAGTACGTAATAATATTATGTACTTTAAAACTAAAACTAAAATGAAATACATAATATTAAAAGTTTCAAAGAATCTGAAGAAAACCAGGTGCAGAATAGACAAGGCCAACAATCATACATGGATGCATGTCATCTAAGGGCCCACTGGGTGCATTGCATTAAAAGAGGTATGATTCATACTAATCACTACATGGGCTCAGGAATACTTTCAGAAATCATGGTCTATGAACACAGTTTCCCCTGTCATATAGAGGTTATTTATCAACACAATCCAAAAAAGCTGGTGTTTTTCCAAGGCAAAAATTAATTTAAAATGGACTGATGCAAAATAGAAAAATGTTCTATGGTCAGATTAATCAAAGTTTGAAATTCTCTATAGAAACCGCAGACACCGTGTAATGCAGTTTCAAGAGAAGAGGGACCATTTAGTTTTTAATCAGTGCAAAATTCAAAAGCCTGCATCTCTGGTGCTACTGAGTTGCATTAGTGCCTATACCATAGGCAACTTACACATATTGAAAGGCATTATCAATGCTGAGCATTTATTAGAGGTTTTAGACAGGGCTGGATTTAGGGCAGACAAACTAGCATTTAACAAGCCACAGCATCGGAAAGCACCATTTTAAGTGCCTGCAAAATCTGTGACATGCAGTCGGCTGCTCTGACAGCAGGGGTCTGCTGAAGACCTCCATGCTTGTGATAGCGGCACTCCTTTTGCGGCTTTACAGGAGACTGTGATTTTCACTATATGCAGCCCAAATAAAGGTAAATAGAATAAGTGATCAGACAATCGCAGCTTTAAGCACCTATGGGGACTTTTAAGAAGAGTGAAAGGTAAAAAAAATAGCATGTGACACTCAGTGACCTGCACATATAGCTTGAACACAATCAGCAATCTCCGATGCGGCAAGTGATAGGGTCACAGATCTTTATAAACCGGTTCCTGCCTCCCCAATGGGCGCACCCTGAGGAAGTTCATACATGAAACGTACGTTGGGGCGGTAGGATCAGAAGTACCTTCTACCTTGCAATTTTACTTTCATAGTTCTCTTTGCAATACCCCTGCTTAATTAACATCCGGTCTCTCACTGAACTACCATTGTTTTGTCTTCTCTTTTACGTTGTGCCAGCCATATTGCATTAGCTACGCTCAGATTCAATAAATATATTTGACATATAGCACCTTGCACTTTCTATACTCTGTGCCAGACTTATTGTAGTATTCACATTTAGGCTTATTGCAGCATTCACATTTTTGTATGTGCTCTGTGCACACATTTGTGCGTGCTATGGGTGTGTATACAGTACATATGTGTGTGTAATATGCATTGTGTGTGTCACATACTGTGTGTGTGTAGTATCCTTTTATAAATACAGGCAGCAAAGAAAAGAGTTCATAGTGTAAACATGTCGGCAATTGCCCAAGGAAGGAGCAAAATGCTACTCATTCATCATTTAGTTGGATTGTTTATGGCAGAATAAAAAACATTATTCTCAGCAGCACATCGTCCAATGCAAACTGCAGAAGCGCTCCTGATAACAGGATACTGTAGAGGACAGATTGATCTACTAGTGATCATTCTGTGTGCATCATCTTTGTCAACCTGTGTAATGAGGCCGGGAAACGTGTGCCGAACGACATCAATATTGTTGATAGCGCTTGTTTAATGGTCTGACTCAGCGCATGTAGATGTGACCTAAATGTTTGGGTGTGATGGTGCAATATGTTAACATATAGGGCCTCACTTTAATATTTTTTTCCAGGGCCCCATTTTTTTGAAAACCATCTTTGGTTAAAAAACAACATATGCTCCCATCTATTTTAGGGAATGCCTTGCATATTTCAGCAAGACAATGCTAAACCACATACGCCATTCATCAGATCAGCATGGCTTCGTAGAGGAATCGTTTGGGTGATGAACAGGCCTGCCTGCAATGCAGACTTTTCACCAGTAGAAAAAGAAAACAGTTGGCGCAGTATTCAATAAAAAAAACCCAGCAAAGAAAACTCAGGAATGTTGAGCAGCTAAAATCCTCCATCAGAGAAAAATGGACAACATTCCTCTATGAAAACTCCAGCAATTTGTCTCCTCACTTATTAGACATTTACAGACTGTATTTATAGATACCAAACAGTATTATTAATTAGCTGTGCATTTAGAAAATATGAAGCCTAAATAAGAGATGCACAATAGATATAATTCATCACATTTGTTAATAAAATTATCAAGAACATGAATAAAAACAAATAGAAAGGAGAAAGTACACAGATGAATAAAAATTCCTGGCCAAAAAATGGAGATATTTATTTATAATAAATAGACCAAGAAACACCTTATGCTAATAAGATATTGGCATAGATGAATATTTCAGAAATAAATATACATACAATAAATATAAAGTGCCTAGTGTATTATGAGCAGATAACACAAATAATATGCAAACAAGTATTTATATATTCAGGACAACAGGATGTATCACAGTCAATTAAAAACAATGTGTTCATACAAATACTAAAGAGTAAATATTTCATGAATAAATTACTGATGGTAAAATGAATGTTATATTTCCAAATTGGTCAAAGTGATAGTTAAAGTGCAAAGAAGGCTGAATATGAGAAAATTCGACAAAATAATTAGGCCATAAGGGACAGAGGTAGCAAAAAATAAAAATACTGATATACCATGTGCCAGGCAGTGACCCCAACACTAGTGAAGGGCAGACCCAGACTGTAAAAGTCTGGATTCGCACTCGTTCAAAAGTACCCAAGCGCCAGTCCAGGACCCGAAGTTCTCAGGAAACTCCGGATAACGATCCGCATCTGGCAACTTGAGTAATTAAAAAAAAAAAAGAAAGAAAATAAGGGAAAAGCAGGTGTGTCATACTAACCGGTATCCATTCTGGCTATAACACTACTTCAGGAGCACCTCATACTACTTCCGGGGCCGCTTATTATCTTTCATACATATGCTACAAATACACTGCCCCCCACCCCCCCACCAACAGTCCCGGTGTTTCTGATTGATTGCAGTCAGATGCACCCTCACCCTGTGTGACATGGTGTCTGACTACTTCCTAAATGACTACTTTCAGTCACAGATGTTGTGTGGGTTCCTATAGTGCAAAAATAAATAAATTGATGTAGGGTCCCCTCATGTTATGAAATCTAGCACAGAAAAAGCTTATGGCTACAGCCTACAACCCCCCAGACGTGCTCTTATCTTGACTGTGTATCAAAATAAGACTGGACGCAGCTTTTTATTTTTTTTAAATTAAATAAATCATTTCAAAAAGAGACTTGTGGTCCCCCTCAATTTTGATACACAGCCACAATAAAGCCGACAGCTGGGGGATGGTATTCTCAGGCTGGGGAGGACCCATGGTCATTGGCCTCCCCAGCCTAAAAATTGCAGCCTGCAGTTGTCCAGGAGTGTTGCATCCATTAGATGTGACAATCCCAGAATTTTACCCAGCTCATCCCAATTGCCCTGGTGCATTGGCAATCAGGGTAATAAGTTATTAATGTAGCTCACAGCTGCCACTAAGCCCTAGATTAGTAATGGGAGATGTCTATGACACCTCCCCCATCTGTAAGTGAAAAGAAATAAAACACAAAACACAGAAAAATCCTTTATTTGAAATAAAATACAAAAAAACACCCTTTTTCTTGTTTATTAACCCCCAAAAACCCAGTTTTGGTGTAATCAACATGAGGTCCATGACGATTCCAGCTCTGCTACATTATTGACGTCACAGCGCACGGGCACAGAACATGACCGGACGCTGTGGCTTAAGGTAAAGAATCTCTGAGCCGCAACGATGAGTGGTAACGTTCATCTGCGGTCATAGCTGGAGGTCTCCAGGGTTCCCCGGTTTGACAGCAGGTAAACTAACCTTAGGTGACCTCATTAAGCTCAGTGACCTCACTCAGGTGAGGTCACTGAGTTCACAGACCTGCATCTCCTACCAGAAAACCCCGGTTTTCTGCCAGGAGGTGCAAATTTGGTGCTGAAATGTCTGCACCAGATTTCAGCACCAGATTTGCACCTCCTGGCAGAAAACAACACCAAAGTGATGTCAAAACTGTTTTTGTTCATTTTTTTGCCAAGGGATACAGATTTGGTGCTGAAAGTTATACACCTTATGCCTGCACTAAATCTGCATCTCCTATCAAAAGACCGCATCAAAACTGCATCATAACTTTAAAAGTCCGGATCTGCACGGTTTCAAAGAGGGCTGGGATTCCGACTGTTTGATCCGGATCTGGAACTCAAGAAATTAAATAAAAATAAAGGAAAAATAAAGAAAATAAGAATGAAGCGAGTGCTTGATACTTACCGAGGCTGCGTCGTGGCTGTAAACTGCTCCTGCTGCTTCTCCTTTACTTCCTGTGCTTCTCATCATTGCTCATCGCATATGCACTGCTTTCCCTGCTTTCCCCACCCACCAACTGTCCTGTCGTCTGTGATTGGTTGGAGTCAGACGTGCCCCCATTATGCGTGACAGCGTCTGCCTGCAACCAGTCATCGCTCATGGGGGGACCATTTTTAAATTATTTATTGAAATATTTAAAAAAAAGCCGCATGTGATTGCTCTTATTTAGTTACACAGCCAAGATATACGCAGGACGGGGGCTATAGCCTGTAACTGTGGGCTTTATCTGTGCTGGGTATCCTAATATGGGGGGACCCCACGCCAAGTCACACTGACACACTACGAGCACGAGTGCAGTGAGAAAATTTCGCATTGCACTCAACGCCATGTAAGACAATGCTGCAGCTCATATTTGTGAGTTTTTCTTCGGCCCGAATTGGACTGAGGAAAAAATTTGCAGCATGCTGCAGTTGTCTGCGAGTCTCCTATGGTCCTGTGCCCATGCTGCATATTTTGATGTGGATTTTGATGCAGATTTTCAGAAATCAACAGTAAAATCTGCATGTCAATTGTGAAGCCAACAAAGTCTATATGAATTCAGAAGTGCTGTGACCATGTTGAGTATATTTCCCTTGCATATTTGGTGCAGATTTCTTTTTTTCTGCACCAAATCTGCACCAAATACACAAGAGAAAAATAAGCAACATGGGCACAGCACTTCTGAATTCTCATAGACTTTGCTGGCTTCACAATGGACATGCAGATTTTGCTGCTGATTTCTGAAAATATGCGTCAAAACTAGACAGCGTGGGCACTGGACCTATCACTTGCACCAATACAAGTTTATGGTTGTAAGAGAAACACCGGACTGCACTTGGATGACATTCAAGTGCAGTGCAATATACGCACAGGCTGACAATAGAGGAGATGAGGGATTAATCGTAGGATCGGGTCACAGTCACATGACACTTGGACCACGCTCGCAGCAGAGCCTGAGCTGAGGATCATTAGAATATTGAATTCAATGCTCTCGCATCGAATGCCATACACCAATGGGACCCTGGCCTATGATATAGAAGAGCATAGCATCTGTGAACGAAGCAGTTAGCTGACACACATACACGCTGACACACAGTGTGGGGGCGCAACTGACTGCAACCAATTACAGGTGCCGGTGGGTGGAAAAAGCAGTACATTTTCAATGTAAGTTAACTAGCTGCTCCGTAAGTGAATGCGTGACCTGGAAGCAGCTTGCCACCATGATAGATTCTCGGTGTATACCGCTCATGCTCTTATCTCCCTATCTTTTCTACCAACATTTTTAAACTCTGGTTACTGATCCCCATAGACTTAAGGTACCGTCACACTAAACAACATCCCTAGCAATATCGCTGCTGAGGCACGACTTGCTAGAGATGTTGCTGTGTGTGACATCCAGCAACAACCTGGCCCCTGCTGTGAGGTCGCTGGTTGTTGCTAAATGTCTTGGACCATTTTTTAGTTGTTGCTCTCCCGCTGTGAAGCACACATCGCTGTGTGTGACAGCGACAGAGCAACAACTAAATATGCAGTGAGCAGGGAGCCGGCTTCTGCGGACGCTGGTAACCAATGTAAATATCGGGTAACCAAGAAGCCCTTTCCTTGGTTACCCGATATTTACCTTCGTTACTAGCGTCCGCCGCTCTCACACTGTCAGTGCCGGCTCCCTGCTCCCTGCACACATAGCCAGACTACACATCGGGTAATTACCCCGATGTGTACTCTGGCTAGGAGTGCAGGGAGCCAGCGCTAAGCGGTGTGCGCTGGTAACCAAGGTAAATATCAGGTTGGTTACCCGATATTTACCTTAGTTACCAAGCGCAGCATCGCTTCCACGCGTCGCAGCTGGCTGGGGGCTGGTCACTGGTTGTTGGTGATATCTGCCTGTGTGACAGCTCACCAGCAACCCATGTAGCGATGCTCCAGTGATCCCTGCCAGGTCAGGTTGCTGGTGGGATTGCTGGAGCGTTGCTTAGTGTGACGGTACCTTTATATGGGTTCTGGATTGCAGATCAAACAGGATTAAAAAAAAGATAACAGGAACCCGCCAGTCAGCTCATCTCTAATCATAATGCATCACAATTTTACATTTTAAAAAGCCTAAAAAGTCTGATAGTGCAGTAATTCTTACCATCCATTTACCTATAGCCTCATATGTTTAGATATCTTTAACATTTCTAAAGGGCGCTTTACACGCTTCGATCTCGCTAGCGAGATCGCTAGCGTGCGTAACCGCCCCATCGGTTGTGCGTCACGGGCAAATCACTGCCCGTGGCGCACAACATCACTCAGACCCGTCACACTACTTACCTGCCTAGCGACGTTGGTGTGACCGGCGAACCGCCTCCTTTCTAAGGGGGCGGTTCGGTCGGCGTCACAGCGACGTCACTAAGCGGCCGCCCAATAGAAGCGGAGGGGCGGAGATGAGTGGGACGTAACATCCCGCCCACCTCCTTCCTTCCTCATTGCCGGCGGCCGCAGGTAAGGTGAGATTCCTCGTTACTGCGGTGTCACACGTAGCGATTTGTGCTGCCGCAGGAACGACGAATAACATCGTATCTGTAGCAGCAACGATATTTGGGAACTGGACAGCGTGTCAATGAGCAACGATAAGGTGAGTATTTTTGATCGTTAGCGGTCGCTCGTACGTGTCACACGCAACGACGTTGCTAACGAGGCCGGATGTGCGTGACGAATTCTGTGACCCCCAACAACATCGCGTTAGCGATGTCGTTGCATGTAAAGCGGCCTTTAGTCTACAGTTAGGTCCAGAAATATTTGGACAGTGACACAATTTTCGCGAGTTGGGCTCTGCATGCCACCACATTGGATTTGAAATGAAACCTCTACAACAGAATTCAAGTGCAGATTGTAACGTTTAATTTGAAGGTTTGAACAAAAATATCTGATAGAAATTGTAGGAATTGTACACATTTCTTTACAAACACTCCACATTTTAGGAGGTCAAAAGTAATTGGACAAATAAACCAAACCCAAAAAAAAATTTTTATTTTCAATATTTTGTTGCGAATCCTTTGGAGGCAATCACTGCCTTAAGTCTGGAACCCATGGACATCACCAAACGCTGGGTTTCCTCCTTCTTAATGCTTTGCAAGGCCTTTACAGCTGCAGCCTTCAGGTCTTGCTTGTTTGTGGGTCTTTCCGTCTTAAGTCTGGATTTGAGCAAGTGAAATGCATGCTCAATTGGGTTAAGAACTGGTGATTGACTTGGCCATTGCAGAATGTTCCACTTTTTTGCACTCATGAACTCCTGGGTAGCTTTGGCTGTATGCTTGGGTCATTGTCCATCTGTACTATGAAGCGCCGTCCGATCAACTTTGCGGCATTTGGCTGAATCTGGGCTGAAAGTATATCCCGGTACACTTCAGAATTCATCCGGCTACTCTTGTCTGCTGTTATGTCATCAATAAACACGAGTGACCCAGTGCCATTGAAAGCCATGCATGCCCATGCCATCACGTTGCCTCCACCATGTTTTACAGAGGATGTGGTGTGCCTTGGATCATGTGCCGTTCCCTTTCTTCTCCAAACTTTTTTCTTCCCATCATTCTGGCACAGGTTGATCTTGGTCTCATCTGTCCATAGAATACTTTTCCAGAACTGAGCTGGCTTCATGAGGTATTTTTCAGCAAATTTAACTCTGGCCTGTCTATTTTTGGAATTGATGAATGGTTTGCATCTAGATGTGAACCCTTTGTATTTACTTTCATCTGTCTCTTTACTGTTGACTTAGAGACAGATACACCTACTTCACTGAGAGTGTTCTGGACTTCAGTTGATGTTGTGAACGGGTTCTTCTTCACCAAAGAAAGTATGCGGCGATCATCCACCACTGTTGTCATCCGTGGACGCCCAGGCCTTTTTGAGTTCCCAAGCTCACCAGTCAATTCCTTTTTTCTCAGAATGTACCCGACTGTTGATTTTGCTACTCCAAGCATGTCTGCTATCTCTCTGATGGAATTTTTCTTTTTTTTCAGCCTCAGGATGTTCTGCTTCACCTCAATTGAGAGTTCCTTAGACCGCATGTTGTCTGGTCACAGCAACAGCTTCCAAATGCAAAACCACACACCTGTAATCAACCCCAGACCTTTTAACTACTTCATTGATTACAGGTTAACGAGGGAGACGCCTTCAGAGTTAATTGCAGCCCTTAGAGTCCCTTGTCCAATTACTTTTGGTCCCTTGAAAAAGAGGAGGCTATGCATTACAGAGCTATGATTCCTAAACCCTTTCTCCGATTTGGATGTGAAAACTCTCATATTGCAGCTGGGAGTGTGCACTTTCAGCCCATATTATATATATAATTGTATTTCTGAACATGTTTTTGTAAACAGCTAAAATAACAAAACTTGTGTCACTGTCCAAATATTTCTGGACCTAACTGTATATTTGTGCTAGAGAGCTTGAAATCGGTTCAATACAGTACTAAGAAACCTCAGAGTGTTACACACATATTTTCAGTGCAGTTGGGGGCTTTGCCTATTTGTGAATGGAGGAGAATCTTTTAGGTGCAAATCTACCTTCTGGAAAATTTCAACACAGCTATTGAATTTTAAATTCAAAAGATTCCATCATCTATAGTTGTACTAGCTAGATGTGCATGTGAATACATCATACACTCTCCATATGGGAAAAAAACTGCTGCTTGAGGATCACAATGAGATGGTAAAACATTAGTGGATTGGACAAAATTAAATTAAGCTACATAGATAAGAGACAGCATTCACTTTATGAATGAGGTTTTCCGGGATTTAACTAATGATGACTTATCCATATGATAACTTGAGTAAAGGACCAGCACTCCAAATCTTCTGAAATTTACAAAGATTTATTCCATATAAGCATATAGGCGTAAATTACGTGTTTCGGCTATTAGTGAGCCTTTTTAAATTATGTGTTTGAAAAAGACTCACTAATAGGCGAAATGCGTTATTTTTCACCTGTATGCTTACATGGAAAAAATCCTTATAAATTTCAGACGATTTGGAGTGCCGGTCCTTTATTCAAGTTATATACGATACGATACGATACACTTTATTGATCCCGTGGGAAATTATGGTATCACAGCAGCACAACTTAAATCATAACATGAATTACTTAATTGACAAGACAGTACAGTTGACAGAAGAACATTATACATTAGATTAGGTCATACACAGTGGGTAAACTGAAAAGTAGAAGAAATAAAGAAGTAGACATTCACCTTGATGATTTAACACTAATGTTATTGTTGTACATTCCCATAGCAGTTGGCACAAATGATTTCCTATATTTTTCCTTCTTACACCTCAGAAGGATTAGCCTGAAGGTGCTTTTGTGTTTCGTGAATAGCTCATATAATGGATGTGCATTATTTATTATTCATAATCGCCATACACTTTTTCAGAGTTCTTCTCTCCATTACCTCCTCAAAAGAGTCAAGATTACAGCCAACAGCAGAGCTTGCCTTCTTGATAAGTTATATTGTGGATGCCTTCCTCAGACACGTGCACCTTGAATTGGCTGCTGCCTGGAACATTTGATTCTGCATTATCCATATGATAGATCATAGATCACTATGGTCTAGCAAACAACATCTCATTGTTTAATGACCACTGCTGGGTACTGCACATTTTTTTCTATTTACTCTAGGGTCATCAATTCTTTTTTATATAGGGGTTGTCCAATGCTTAACTGTTATTGACCAATTCATAGGTCGATGGGTGATTGACATACAGTATCTCAGCTGTTTAGCTGTTATGTTTTCTTGGTAGTTGCCAAATTTTAATCAATGCACAGGGCAGAACAATTGAATAGGAGATAAGTTTCAGTGATCACTAAACAATGTACGGTGCAGTACCTGACAATAGCCAATAAGCAATATAAGATACTGTTGTGTTCTACTTTGAACATTGCTTATGTGACGCCCTGGCCTCTCAGGTCATCACAGGATATTGTGCAACCTGCTCTTCTGCATGATATCCACCTCCTCCTTGGTTACGGGTCCCTGACCTTTGGTGTTGCTAAGAACAAGCTAATCAAAACCCTAGGAACACTCTGCACCACACCCACCAAACACACCAGTGGACAGCCTGAAGGGAATAGGGCTGGCCATTTGGGGGGTTGGTTAAGGGGAGATCAGGAGTGTCAGGAGACAGGCAGTGTAGTGTTGGAGGTGAAAGTGAGAGGAGGTCAGGAGCTGGGCTCCTAAGTTACTAGGGGGCACACATTGGTCTGGGCCTGGTAGGAGCTGGACCCCGGTCGGGGGGGGATCATGACAAGGGGCATGGACTGTCAAGGAGGACAGCCGGCGTCCTTGTGCTATCACCGAGCAGGGGCCAGGGCACGACGGGGTAAGTGAACTCTAGGACAGGAAGCAGCTTCAGGCATCCTAGTAATTCAACCGACAAGGACGGAGCCTTCACCCTTACCACACACCACGGGTGGCGTCACAAACTGTTCACACTATCCCCTGTACATAGCCCCCTTTATTTGAGTGGCCACACGACCCCCCAGGTCCGGAGACCCCTCAAGCCACCATGGATCCAGATCCGAGCAGCACAGCTGCTGATGCGGGGGCGGCACACTTATATCCGGAACTGCTTGAGTAAATGACAAGTGATCGGTTGGGCTGACAGGTATCAGACCACCATTGATCTATTAATAGTGAACTATCATGCTCTCATTACACTGACCTTTACTGAGATTGTATTTTCACACAGAAAGAGCAGAGCTGTAGAGAAAGCCACTAAAGAGAAAGGAGATGTATCTTAGGCCAATTCTACAGACAAATTAAAAAAGGTGTTGTGACATATCTCTGTTGTACCCTAAAAGAAAAAAACAGATAAGTAATAGTTTACATATCAATTTACCGTAATACCAGCAATATATATTAATTTTAAATTAATTAACCTGAAAACAATGGTAAGGTTTCATTTTTTCTGCAACATATAATGTCTGCAGCATGTAGCTGAGTATTGAACATATGAGTACGATATTAAGGCGTTGGACTTTTTAATATCTATATCCTGACCCGAAAAATAGAAAACTATCAATTATTAAAGCAAATCAAGATAAAAAAAATAATTTGAAAATAAAATAAAATTCTAATTATTAGATTAGTAATTTAGTTCTTCTGTAGTATGGCAGCTCTTTCTAAGCCTGACTGGTAGGATTCAAAGCCAAATATAGTATGTATTTAAGTAATCAAATGTGATCATCATTATCGTCATCATCTTTCCATCATTGTTCAGAATAGATATTTTCATGAAACTTGTTTTTACCAGGAAATGATTCTTCATGTCATTGTATGACATTTTACTACTCTAATAGTTTACTCATACAGGACAATTTTGACTAAACTACGATCCTACAAATAGTATAAAAGCCAGCACTTCAACATGTTATTATATTTGACTGGCTGTAGCACGCCTGGTTATTTAACCATCTTCTTTCATTCATATGAACAGAGTAAATACTTTGCCCTTATAATTTAACAGCTCATGGAGCAATATGTTAGTTAAAAATTCTCCACGCGTTGGACACAAGCCTATTATATCATTTGAACTTTCATCTACATTATTTACAAAATTAGTTTGTTAGCTTTACTAAAATTGTGTTACAAATATTATATTAACGTATAGTTTGAATCATTTTTTTAAAGTTTGGAAATTTCATAAATTCATATTTTCAAAATTTGAAACTAATCCTAAATCATTTGCTTACAGTATAAACAGGTTCAATCCTTTACATTTTGAATCGTTCTTTAAAGTTTGTAAATTTTACTAATTCTGAATTTACAAATTTGATTCTAATCCTAAATCATTTGTTTTACAGTACAAACAGGTACAATCCTTTACAGTTTGAATCCTTCTTTAAAGTTTGGAAATTTCATAAATTCAGAATTTCAAAATTTGATTCTAATCCTAAATTATTCGCTTAACAGTATTAACAGGTTGAATTTTTTTTTACAGTTTGAATCCTTCTTTAAAGTTTGGAAATTTTATAAATTCAGGATTTCAGAATATGACACTAATCCTAAATCATTCGCTTATAGTATAAACAGGTTCAATCATTTTTCTGTGTCAAGTTAAATAGGAATTATGCTCGTAGTAATAGAACTTTAGGAATAATAAAACATAAACATATTGGTAACATCATAGGCGGAAAACAAAGAAGAATTTTATTAAGTAATGAAGCTTGCGATGGTCCTACCTTTGTCAGGAATGCAACACGGAATGTGTAGTAGTGCTGTATTTAATTTACTATTCAGATGTATCTTTCTTGGAAGTAAGATTTAGAAGAATACTTAGCTTCTTTCTTGACCTTTCCTGTTTGTTTTACTCAAGTAGAAGCTGTTGCTACGAAAGCATTAATTGTACAATGTGTTTCTTCTTCATAAATCATCAGATTTGTGAGCTTTCTTTTCTATGAAAGTTGTATATAAATGCATTAAATCTAAATCTGACCGCGTGTTCCTACTATATACGCACATATTGAAAGAATGTAAATGACATTATTGATTACGCTTGTTACAATGCTATTTACTGTGAAAGGATGCATACTCTATGGATGACAATTTGACCAAATCTTTCTTTCAATGGAATTTTTCATACAGTAGGCAATAGTTTGAATAAAGTTGAACATATGCATTTTTCATATGAGAGTATTGGTTTTATTGGTGTGAAGGGAACATTTGCCATGCTAACCAACAGGTGCTTTTCGGCTCATTAACTATATTGTTTCCAAAACCAATTGAAAAGGCACATATTTCTAATAATTGACTTGCGTGTAGTATGAGCACAGATCTTAAATAAATCATGCATGAAGTTGAGCAATCAGACTCATGTAATATGAAGATATATTTCTGAAAGAATTCTTGTTGGCTCATCCATTACATAATACAAGTATTAAACTTTCAGCACTTAACTGTACTCCAGACTCATGTGGCTTCAATTTGCCATTGACAATAAAGCGTAGAAAATATGCATTGATTTCACACAGTTATGATATAGAGTGTCACAACTGTGACTGTTTAGTCCACCAATTTCGCATTGATTTACAGAGTTGAGCTTTACTGTATAACCTTGATTGTGTGCTGAGAACTGTACCACAGCAGTTGACTGAAATTCAGGGATCTATTTCCTGTAATTCATCCCATATGAATGGGTACTGGAAACTATGTAATGTCATAAAAATGTAATTTTATTATGTATTAGACTTAAAATAAATATACCAATAAACAAATCTAGAAATGTATCTGGTGTTGAGGATGTATACTGCAAATGGAACTCAGGTTTTCATAATGGGTAAAGCATTATCTGCAATGGCCCACATTTATCACTTTATTTTCCCCTGTAATCTGAGGAATACCATTCCTAAATAATATTGTAACTCACACTCAGAGCCATTTGTTTTAGTTTGTTAAAGTGGTTAAGATTAAAACAAATTTATGAAAAAAGGTGCTTTCATTTAAATTCCTTTCGCATTCCTTTCTTCCTCACATTCAGTGGTCCTGTCGGGGCTTATGTCCAAACCCCTGCAAAGCAGGATCTGGAAGTATCCATGGACGATGTCATTAACTATAATGGTGCAGACCGAGTCACTATGTGGTCTGGCGTGCACCATTTTGGGAGTATACATCTATTGGAGTCATAGTGGACTGCATCTGGGTGTCCACCTCCAGTAGGTGTATATGCCCTAAAATGGTGCACAACAGACCACACGGTGACTCCGATACTAGATATGTTCAAATCCCGCTTTGCAGAGAGTTCAGATATACACCCTAAGAGGACCACTGTTATGAACTGGTAACCGTGGACGATCACAAGAAATCCCATTAATCAGGACAAAACCAAACCACAAGAATAGTTGGAAACTAAGCTGACCACAATCCCCTATCTATCGGACAACACTAGAAGTAGCAGTGGGATGTTCCTTACACACCTAGATACCTCGTCACTGCCGGAGAAACTTGCTACACCTCAAAGATAGAAATGAGGAATCCTAACTTGCTTTGGAGCAGTCCCCAAAGTAATCGAAAGACCCCAACATGTAAACGATGGTGATGTAAGAAAACACAATACACAGATAGAAAATATAGATTAACAAAGGTGAGGCCCAACTTTCTAGATACAACAGGACAGGAAAGATAACTGATTGCAGCCAGCAAAAACCCTGCAAAAAATGCCAAACTCCTGATAGAAAAAAGATCTGAGACCACACGGTCTCTCCCCCACTATAACAGGTACTCTTGTGCCAGACACTTTAAACAGAACTGCAGATATAATGGGAAGAAACAAAATCACAGAATACATAATATTCTAAAGTGCAAGTAATCAAAACATGAACAGGGAGCAAGCTCTCTTACTTGCTGGAGGAACTGCCCTGCTCACAAAAGATCCTCACAAACAAGAAACCAAAAACACAGACCAAAATGGAATAAGCAGAAACACCCTTAAGTGCAATTCCAGCAATTAAGCACAGAAACTAGTAAACTTATCTGGAGTAAATTCAGGCACAGAATAAATTCGAGAAACTGAAGGGAAAACTCCCAGCCATCTTTGGAAGCAGCAGGAAACACTTATCACCAGCGGCCGCCAGGCACAAAATGCTCTCCTAAATACACTAGACTGATCTGCAATAGGACTTTCTGGATTCCCAATTAATTCTATCACATATTTGAGTCACAGATTCAGACTCAGCTTCACTACCATTCCTGGCCACCAGAGGGTACTCCACACCAGCACCCACTCAGATGACATTCATAACAGACCACTGAACGTGAGGAAGAAAGCAATGTGAAAAAGGCGTTAAGCTTATTCATGAGTTAATGGCAGAAAATGTTATGACATATGCATTAACCCCTTAACAACCAATGATGTACATAGCGCATCATCAGCGGGAGTCAGTTCCCGCACCATTATGTGCTAGGTACTGTCAATGTATGTAAATATTGAGGCAATAGCATGCACACTATGGGAGGTTGAGGTGCTCATAATTGGGTAAAAAGAAAATGGTATCGTCAGAAAAACACGGCACACTCAGCATGCTTTGCAAAATTCGTAACAGTAACATCTTATCCTATATAAAAGTATAAAAATTTGCACTTTAGGATAATATCATGGATACATTTGAATATGTGATGGTTATCTATTCAATATAAGATTTTCCCCTGTGATTGCTAAAAAACGAATATTGCCTGTGCCGAAGTAAAAACGCATTTACTGATTGTTCAGAGACTCCTACCTCTTGTTTGGTCCCCCCATATCTATTTATGTGTTGTCAATTTGTATTGAATTATATGATATTATTGTGCACTATGCTTGCAATAAAATGTTCACTTTGATAGAAAAATTCTTATCGTAGTCTTGTGTATAGATTGTAGGTTATACATGTTGATACAGTACTTGTTTCACTGTAGATATTGACAATCTCACATTCTTCCACCAGCATCGTCACAAGGTCTTTTGCTTTTGTTTTTGGGTTAATATGTACATATCTGACCAAAGCACATTCATCTCTGGCACACAGAACCCCTCTTCTTCCTGAGCGGTACGATAGCTCAACATTCCCATCCTGAACTTGCATATAATTGTTTGTACAGATAAACGAGGCATCGTCGGGTATCTGGAAATTGCACCCAAGGATGAACCAGTCTTGAGCAAATCCACAATTCTCTTCATGAAATCTTACCTGATTTCTTTTGACTTTCCCATGATGCTACACAAAGAAGCAGTGTGTTTCAGGTGTGCATTAGAATACATTCACAGGTGTGTTTCCTAGACATGACCTGAACCTCATTATAAGTCATTGATAGGGCAGTTCTGTTCCCTGTCCACATACTGCCAGTCATAAACAAAGCCCTTCAGGGGGAGAGAGGACAAGGGTTTTTTTTTCATTTTTTTTATATACATCCGATAATATGATTTTTACCCCCAGTGCAAGCCATTCAAAGACTGTAAGCGGCTTGCACTGGGCCGAACACCGAGCGTACCTGAGCCCACCGATGGTCAATCAAATGGTTAGCACGTGTAAAGCACCCGAACTCCAAGCTCAAACACTGATTTTTTTGTTAAGTCCTTGCTCGGTATAAACATCGAACTTTACTATTTGGTTTTGATCATCTCTATATACAGCAATACCAGATTGATATAATTTTTTTTCATGTATGCTTTGCTGTTTTTACACAACAAAACAATTTTATTGAAAAAAAAATTGTTTTTGCAATGCTCTATTCTGAAAGATGTAGCTTTTTTATTTTTGTGGTAACAGAGCTGTATAGTGGCTTGTTTTTGTGGGACAAGGTGATGGTTTCAGCTACATCATTTTTATTTTGATCCCATTACTTCCCCTTTTTGACAGTATGATAATAAGGTATAGTTTTATGGCACGTTTTTTTTTAGTTTTTTCTTTTGTAACAGTGTTCACTGAAAGGCTTAATTATGAAACTCTTATAGATAGTTTTTTCCGGACATGGTGATACCAAATTTGTTTTTATATATATATATATATATATATATATATATATATACTGTATATGTATATATATATATATATATACATATATATATATATATATATATATATATATATACAAAGCAAGAAGGCCTGCGGAGACACCATCACATGTTTCTCAACGCTGGCAGGAAACTAGCCAGGTCTTTCACCGGGAAGGAACAACCACGGGAAGGGCAGTCTCCAGTCAAGGAGACCACCTATGCCAAACATGGTATCCATCCACAGACAGCCGTTTCGGGGTATTTGCCCCTCATCAGTGTGGAGTAGGAATCTGGCTAGTGGGACATTGCCTAGTAAAAGACTATGTGAGCAAGGATGGTTGACCTTAGGGAGATCAACATCCACCACTGCGGAGACACCATCACGTGTTTCTCAACGCAGTGATTCTAGAGCAATGCCCCCTGGGAAATATTCAAAGCAAGAAGGCCTGCGGAGACACCATCACATGTTTCTCAACGCTGGCAGGAAACTAGCCAGGTCTTTCACCGGGAAGGAACAACCACGGGAAGGGCAGTCTCCAGTCAAGGAGACCACCTATGCCAAACATGGTATCCATCCACAGACAGCCGTTTCGGGGTATTTGCCCCTCATCAGTGTGGAGTAGGAATCTGGCTAGTGGGACATTGCCTAGTAAAAGACTATGTGAGCAAGGATGGTTGACCTTAGGGAGATCAACATCCACCACTGCGGAGACACCATCACGTGTTTCTCAACGCAGTGATTCTAGAGCAATGCCCCCTGGGAAATATTCAAAGCAAGAAGGCCTGCGGAGACACCATCACATGTTTCTCAACGCTGGCAGGAAACTAGCCAGGTCTTTCACCGGGAAGGAACAACCACGGGAAGGGCAGTCTCCAGTCAAGGAGACCACCTATGCCAAACATGGTATCCATCCACAGACAGCCGTTTCGGGGTATTTGCCCCTCATCAGTGTGGAGTAGGAATCTGGCTAGTGGGACATTGCCTAGTAAAAGACTATGTGAGCAAGGATGGTTGACCTTAGGGAGATCAACATCCACCACTGCGGAGACACCATCACGTGTTTCTCAACGCAGTGATTCTAGAGCAATGCCCCCTGGGAAATATTCAAAGCAAGAAGGCCTGCGGAGACACCATCACATGTTTCTCAACGCTGGCAGGAAACTAGCCAGGTCTTTCACCGGGAAGGAACAACCACGGGAAGGGCAGTCTCCAGTCAAGGAGACCACCTATGCCAAACATGGTATCCATCCATCCATAGGTGGTCTCCTTGACTGGAGACTGCCCTTCCCGTGGTTGTTCCTTCCCGGTGAAAGACCTGGCTAGTTTCCTGCCAGCGTTGAGAAACATGTGATGGTGTCTCCGCAGGCCTTCTTGCTTTGAATATTTCCCAGGGGGCATTGCTCTAGAATCACTGCGTTGAGAAACACGTGATGGTGTCTCCGCAGTGGTGGATGTTGATCTCCCTAAGGTCAACCATCCTTGCTCACATAGTCTTTTACTAGGCAATGTCCCACTAGCCAGATTCCTACTCCACACTGATGAGGGGCAAATACCCCGAAACGGCTGTCTGTGGATGGATACCATGTTTGGCATAGGTGGTCTCCTTGACTGGAGACTGCCCTTCCCGTGGTTGTTCCTTCCCGGTGAAAGACCTGGCTAGTTTCCTGCCAGCGTTGAGAAACATGTGATGGTGTCTCCGCAGGCCTTCTTGCTTTGAATATTTCCCAGGGGGCATTGCTCTAGAATCACTGCGTTGAGAAACACGTGATGGTGTCTCCGCAGTGGTGGATGTTGATCTCCCTAAGGTCAACCATCCTTGCTCACATAGTCTTTTACTAGGCAATGTCCCACTAGCCAGATTCCTACTCCACACTGATGAGGGGCAAATACCCCGAAACGGCTGTCTGTGGATGGATACCATGTTTGGCATAGGTGGTCTCCTTGACTGGAGACTGCCCTTCCCGTGGTTGTTCCTTCCCGGTGAAAGACCTGGCTAGTTTCCTGCCAGCGTTGAGAAACATGTGATGGTGCCTCCGCAGGCCTTCTTGCTTTGAATATTTCCCAGGGGGCATTGCTCTAGAATCACTGCGTTGAGAAACACGTGATGGTGTCTCCGCAGTGGTGGATGTTGATCTCCCTAAGGTCAACCATCCTTGCTCACATATATATATATATATATATATATATAGCGAAACCAAATATCTTTATATTTATATATACTGTATATATATATATGTATATATATATATATATATGTATATATATATATATATATATATATACATATATATATATATATATATACTAGCTGTACTACCCGGCTTCGCCCGGTTTAATAACTGCTATTAACAAAAAAGAATCTATTAACAAAAATGTATTCTGCACACAAAGACCACAAAACAAATAGCTAGAAATGTAATTATTAAATTGTTGCCTATATTAACCAATCAGAGCTCAGATTAATTAACTGTAGCAAAATAGAAGCTAAGCTGTGATTGGTTGCTATTGGCAGCCTGATAAATCTCCAGGCAACAGAAAGCCCTCCCCCTGACAGTATATATTAGCTCACACACATACACATAATAGACAGGTCATGTGACTGACAGCTGCCGTATTTCCTATGTGGTACATTTGTTGTTCTTGTAGTTTGGCTGCTTATTAATCAGATTTTTATTTTTGAAGGATAATACCAGACTTATGTGTGTTTAGGGCGATTATGTGGCGAGGTTGGTGTATGTGTGGTGAAATGTGTGCTGAGGGTGGTATATGTGTTCAAGTGCATGGTAGTGTGTGGTGCATTTTGTGTGTGTGTGTGTTCATATCCCTGAGTGTGGTGAGTATCCAATGTCGGGGCCCCACCTTAGCAACTGTACGGTATATACTCTTTGGCGCCATCGCTCTCATTCTTTAAGTCCTCCTTGTTCACATCTGTCAGTTTGCCCCCAACACTTTTCGTTTAACTTTTTCCCCATTATGTAGAATGGGGCAAAATTGATTGGTAAATTGGAACATGCGGGGTTAAAATTTCGCCTCACAACATAGCACCCGGCGCTGCCCGGGATGGTAACAGTCTCTATTTCTCTCCCATTCTCTGTCTGTCTCCCCCTCTGTATATAGCTTTCTGTCTTTCTCTTTGTCTGTCTCTTTCCCTGACTGTCTGTCTCTTTCTCTATCTGTCTCAATCTCTTTCCCTGTCTGTCTATCTATCTCTTTCCCTGTCTGTCTATCTGTCTGTCACTTTCCCTGTCTGTCTCTTTCCCTGTCTGTCTCTTTCCCTCTCTTTCCCTGTCTGTCTCTTTCCCAGTCAGTCTGTTTCTTTGTCTGTCTCTTTGGTGTCTGACTCTTACCCTGTCTATGTCTGTTTCTTACCCTGTCTGTGTCTGCCTCTTTCCCTGTCTGTCTGTCTCTTTCCCTGGCTGCATTGTGATACGCCAACATTCCATATAAGGGCGTGGCTCTGTGTCTGTCTCTTTCCCTGGCTGCATTGTGACACGCCATCGTTCCATATAAGGGCGTGGCCGCGCATTCTTCTGAAGTTCTGGCTGCACTGTGGCTTCCAGCTCCATTTTCTTTAATGGAGGCAGGTTTTTTGTTGAATAACTGCAAAGAGCGGGGTTAAAATTTCCCCTCAAAACATAGCCTATGACACTCTCGGGGTCCAGAAGTGTGAGTGTGCAAAATTTTGTGGCTGTAGCTGCAACGGTGTGGATGCCAATCCCGGACATACACACACACACACACACACACACACACACACACACACACACACACATTCAGCTTTATATATTAGATATATGTACATATATATATATATATATATATATATATATACAGTCATATGAAAAGGTTTGGGCACCCCTATTAATGTTAACCTTTTTTCTTTATAACAATTTGGGTTTTTGCAACAGCTATTTCAGTTTCATATATCTAATAACTGATGGACTGAGTAATATTTCTGGATTGAAATGAGGTTTATTGTACTAACAGAAAATGTGCAATCCGCATTTAAACAAAATTTGACCGGTGCAAAAGTATGGGCACCCTTATCAATTTCTTGATTTGAACACTCCTAACTACTTTTTACTGACTTACTAAAGCACTAAATTGGTTTTGTAACCTCATTGAGCTTTGAACTTCATAGGCAGGTGTATCCAATAATGAGAAAAGGTATTTAAGGTGGCCACTTGCAAGTTGTTCTACTATTTGAATCTCCTATGAAGAGTGTCATCATGGGCTCCTCAAAACAACTCTCAAATGATCTGAAAACAAAGATTATTCAACATAGTTGTTCATGGGAAGGATACAAAAAGAGATTTAAACTGTCAGTTTCCACTGTGAGGAACATAGTAAGAAAATGGAAGAACACAGGTACAGTTCTTGTTAAGCCCAGAAGTGGCAGGCCAAGAAAAATATCAGAAAGGCAGAGAAGAAGAATGGTGAGAACAGTCAAGGACAATCCACAGACCACCTCCAAAGACCTGCAGCTTCATCTTGCTGCAGATGGTGTCAATGTGCATCGGTCAACAATACAGCGCACGTTGCACAAGGAGAAGCTGTATTGGAGAGTGATGCGAAAGAAGCCGTTTCTGCAAGCACGCCACAAACAGAGTCGCCTGAGGTATGCAAAAGCACATTTGGACAAGCCAGTTACATTTTGGAAGAAGGTACTGTGGACTGATAAAACAAAGATTAAGTTGTTTGGTCATACAAAAAGGCGTTATGCATGGAGGCAAAAAAACACGGCATTCCAAGAAAAGCACTTGCTACCCACAGTAAAATTTGGTGGAGGTTCCATCATGCTTTGGGGCTGTGTGGCCAATGCCAACACCGGGAATCTTGTTAAAGTTAAGGGTCACATGAATTCAACTCAGTATCAGCAGATTCTTGACAATAATGAGCGAGAATCAGTGACGAAGTTGAAGTTACACAGGGGAAGGATATTTCAGCAAGACAATGATCCAAAACACTGCTCCAAATCTACTCAGGCATTCATGCAGAGGAACAATTACAATGTTCTGGAATGGCCATTCCAGTCCCCAGACCTGAATATCATTGAAAATCTGTGGGATGATTTGAAGCGTGCTGTCCATGCTCGGCGACCATCAAACTTAACTGAACTGGAATTGTTTTGTAAACAGCAATGGTCAAATATACCTTCATCCAGGATCCAGGAACTCATTAAAAGCTACAGAAAGTGACTAGAGGCTGTTATTTTTGCAAAAGGAGGATCTACAAAATATTAATGTCACTTTTATGTTGAGGTGCCCATAATTTTGCACCGGTCAAATTTTGTTTAAATGCAGATTGCACATTTTCATTTCAATCCAGAAATATTACTCAGGCCATCAGTTATTAGATATATGAAACTGAAATAGCTGTTGCAAAAACCCAAATTGTTATAAAGAAAAAAGGTTAACATTAATAGGGGTGCCCAAACTTTTTCATATGACTGTATGTATATATATATATATATATATATATATATACGTCTGGGATTTTTAAAAAATATTTTTCAAATTATTTTTACTTGTTTTTTAAACTTTTTTACTTAGTCCCCGTGTGTAACTTTAACTTTTATTAGTTTAATCACTGGGATAATGCATTGCCGTGCACATGCAGGGCAATTCATTACATCTGTCAGTGTGATACTGATAGAACACCTATTAGACTATGCTCCTGGCATGGTCTAACAGTCCATCGCAGCCAGCAAACTCAGAGGTCATTATTTCAGCTTGGGTTGCTATAGCAATGAACAGCAGCCCGTGATTACATTGTGGTGCCCACAGGGTGGGAGAGAGAGCATAGTCTCTCCACAGCCTTCTAAATGCTGTGATCATTTTTGTTCACTGCATTTAAGGGGTTAAATAACCAGGGGTGGTGCAGGCACTGGTCTTGGTTGTGACAGCCAGAGCTCAGATATCACGTACGCCGAGCTCCCGGCGGGGATTGTGTGGGCACAGCTTATTTGCCTCCATGATCACCATGATGGACCAAATCGTTATAGGTTGGGAACCCCTTCAAGATCATGACATATGTCTAAGTCAGAAGTTGTGAAGGACACGTTGTAATAAATTTGCAACATATGTCAATAAATTATCCATGCTTTTACTTAAGGGGGCTTTACACGCTACGATATCGTTAATGTTTTATCGTCGGGGTCACGTTGTTAGTGACGCACATCCGGCGTCATTAACGGTATTGCAGCATGTAACACTTACCAGCGACCTTAAACGTCCTCCAAAGTGGTGAAAATCGTTCACCATGGAGAGGTCGTCCTAAAACCAAAAATTGTTAATGGTTGTTTAAAGATGTTGTTCCTCGTTCCAGCGGCAGCACACATCGCTGTGTGTGACACCGCAGGAGCGAGGAACCTCACCTTACCTGTGTCCACCCGCAATGAGGAAGGAAGGAGGTGGACGGGATGTTCGTCCCGCTCATCTCCGCCACTCCGCTTTGATTTGCCGGCCGCTTAGTGACGTCGCTGTGATGTCGCCGTGACGTCGATGTGACGTTGAACGCACCTCCCCCTTGGGATTGTTCGGCAGTCACAGCAACGCCGATGATCAGGTAAGTGCGTGTGACGCTACCGTAGCGATAATGTTCGCTGCGGCAGCGATCACACAATATCGCATGCACGACGGGGACGGGTGCTTTTGCGTACGATATCGCTAGCAATTGCTAGAAATATCGTAGCATGTAAAGCCCGCTTTAAACTTGAAATATATAGTAAACTCAAATAACCAGAAGAGCAAACAATTTATGGAGGCTGATGATTACGTTCTTGAATCTATAGCTTGCTGGAGTAAAAAGTACTACATTTTTTTAAAAGACATGGACATCATTGATCTATCCATGCAGTAAAAAATGACATTCATAAAAGGTGTAAGGAGGTGGACCCAGGGCCGGACTGGGACTAAAATTCAGCCCTGGCATTTGGGGTATCACAGGCCCACTTTTCGCGTGGTGAATGTGTAATATCTTTGTGCATTTGTAGGTTGTGTAACACGACCATATAACATGTAGTCACGGCTGCGTCCAGTATTACAGCTTAGGCCTATTTATTGCTCTTAGTAGCAGGACCTGGTGAAGCCGCTATTTTCCCATCATAGCTGTTTCTCGCAGATAATGAAGAGGATGCTGCTCTCCACATAATGCTGCGTCGTCGTCACATAGCTGATGGGCAGGGATACAAAATCAGATCCCCCTGAACTAATATTGATGACCTATTCTACAGATAGGTGATCAGGGAAGCTGTTGTTGTCACTGGTGATAATTTTGGACACATACCACTTAGGGAAGGTGCAATGACATTTTTTGAGGGCAGATCCCATGGAAACCACTATAAAAAATACTGGAATGACCATCTGCATCTCCTCGCTGTGCACAGGATCAGGGTTTTGAGCATCTTTTACCCACTTCAGGTTTCTAAAACCACCAAGTGGTTAAAAGAAGTGACCACTCCATTCTTCTGGTGTTTTCCACTCGGAAAATGTTCTGTATTTTACAATGCAGATCAATGGGAAGGCTCGGAAGATGCCGGAATCTACAACTCCCAGCTTGTCCTTAACAATGGTAAGGAGATGCTGGGAGTTGTTGTTATCAGGTTATCAGACTACGGACCATACAGGAACCACAATACTGATAAGACGCAGGCAATATCCCAAATAATCATTTACATTCAGGTACCTTTATAGGTGACATCTTCTGAGACGTTTCCATCCTTTTTGTCTCCACGCAGTACAGATGCCATGATGAGGTTTTGTGCCCACCGCTTGTCTCAGAAGACCTCCCTCTTTATTCTTCAGCAGCACTTCCCCAGACAGCACCTTTAAAAATAAAAGTATCATTATACTGCCCCATAAATATAAATATCTCCCATGCTGTGCCCCTGAATAAATAATTGCTATGCTTCCTTCACAAAATATCCCCCCACACTGCCCTTATCCAAAATACCTCCCACACTGCCTCTCTCCCTAATATACCCCCACACTGCCCTTATCCAAAATACCTCCCACACTGCCTCTCTCCTAAATATACCCCCACACTGCCTCTTTTCATAATGTCCCCATATGCAGCTTCATACACTGCTCTCTTTATATTATACCCCCACACTGCCTTTCTCCATAATATCCCCCATATTGCCCCTTTATTATTATTATTATTTATTTATATATTCCCCCCAAACTGCTCTTTTGTATCCCCCCCACACACACACAATAGAATGCACCCTCCATTACCGCTCTTCCACACACACACACACACACACACACACAAAATACAATGCACCCCCATTACCCCCCCACACCCAATACAATGCACCCCATTACCCCTACACACACACACACACACAATAGAATGCACCCTCCATTACCCCTCCCCCCCACACACAATACAATGCATCCCATTACCCCTCCACACACACAAATACAATGCACCCTCCATTACCCCTCCCCTCACAAACACACGATGCAATGCACCATCATTACCCCTACACACACACACAATGCACCCCTCATCAACCCCTACACACACACACACACACACACAATACAAAGCACCTTCCATCACCCCATACACACACAAATACAATGCAGCTCCCCATTACCCCCTGCCCCCCACACACACACGCACAATACAATGCACCCCCTATAACCCCCCCCACACACACACAATACAATGCACCCCCATTATCCCACCACATACACACAATAAAATGCACCCCCATTACCCCTACAGACACACTCATACAATACAATGCACCTTCCATTACCCGTCCCCCACACACAACACAATACAATGCACCCCATTACCCCTCCCCCACACACATTACAATGCACCCTCCATTACATCCTCCCCAGACATAATGCAATGCACCCTCCATTACTCATCACACACACACACACACACACATACACACACACACATACAACACAACACAATGCACCCCCATCACCCCCTACAGACACACTCATACAATACAATGCACCCTCCATTCCCCTCCCCAGACATAATTAAATGCACTCCCCATCACCCCCTACACATGCAAATTACACTACCCCATCACTACACACTCCTGCCTCCCCCCTCCCTCGGAATACAGTAACCACCTCTGCCTGTCACAAAGCTGTGTTCCTTCACAAACATTCCTCGTTATGTGTCAGCCCCTCCACACTCATCCCCATTAATTAAAGCTTTCATCTTTAGCTCCTCCATGGAGGGCTTACCGCTTCCTGATATATCCTGTGTGGCGCCCGCAGCACTGTGATGACGTCAGCAAGGTGCTGATCTCATCACGTTGCTGCACATTGGGGGCGGGGCCAAGTCCCGGTGCACTATTCAAATGTGTTTACGTCTGAAAGACGCAAATACATTTGAATAGGTAGGAGGAAGCAGTGGTCACCGGCACTGTCGCACTCCTCAGCAGTGTGTGCAGGCCGGGCACACTATCACACAACAGGGCCCGGACAATGCAGCGTGCTGCCTCCTGCTGCAGCTAGTGTGCCCAGCATGCACACACTGCTGAGGAGCACAGCGGTGACAGCAGAGAGCGGCCCACTACAGGCTCCGGCCCACTACAGGGAACGGCCCATCTGGCATTTGCCAGAATTGCCCTATGGTCAGTCCGGGCCTGGGGGACCTACAGTCTTATGCCCCCATGAAGCCATCGGTTGTTTTAATACATCTGTGTGGTATATATTTTATTGCAAAAATGTGGGTTTTACCATTTTCACTGTCTCATCCCTATGGCCATAGTTAGTGTTAGAATCATTATAGGGTTAACAGTGAGGTCGGCCATCTTTTGCAGGAGTACTAAAGATTAGAATGAGTTAAAGAGTTGTCCACTTCTAGGACAACCTCTTCTAATTCCACATGTTTCCCCCAGGTGAAATAAAAAGCGTATACTCACCTCCCGTACCTGTGCCATTACAGCGGTGTTGGGGCTCGTGGTGCTGGGGCTCAAGATGCAGGTATCCCTGGTAACTCAGCTTTCTCCCCATTTGCCACTGGTTTCTGTCTCTGAAAATAGGATGTTATCTGTAACTCCAAGGAAGGGGCCGGTGTAATGTAAAGAATGGGATGGAAAACTTGTAACATGTCATTGCTCAACAGACGGGCTGTATATAAAAAAAGGTACTGTTTGTAAAAGTAGACTTGGTTTCTTGATTGAATAACAGAAACAGGATGGTACAAGTGCAACAGACTGGGAGATGGAGATCTCTGATCCCCAGGTATCACAACAGACTCACAACCCAAATGCTCAATTTTCTGAAGTGTGTCCAGACTACAGATGAGCGATGTTCGAGGTTCAACGTTCGCCAATTTCATGTTTGAGTGATTTTGGGGGGTGTTCGAGCTCGAACTAGAGCTTTTTGCTAAAAGCTCGACAGTTTGAGTTAGGTTCGAGAACGGTTCGATCAACAAAAACGTGGCTTTTCACAGTAAGGCTATGTGCACACGTTGCTATCTGCATGCGTCCTGCGTTCCCAGCACAATCCCTCTCTCTTTCCTACTCACCGATCACGGGCGTGTCGCTGCACAGTTGTTAGAAATCTGTGGCGTCTTTTCCTCTTTAGAAAATGGCTGCCACTTCATTATTCAATCAGGTATTCCGTGATTTCTCTGCCCACCAGCGCCCATGATTGGTTGCAGTCAGACACGGTGAGTGATAGCTGTGTCACTGCAACCAATCACAGCTGCCGGCGGGCGGCTCTATATCATGCAGTAAAATAAATAAATAAATAAATAAAAAAAAAATGCGATTAACCCCATATTTGATACTAGCCAGGATAAAGCCACACGGCTGGAGGCTGGTATTGTCAGGATGGGGAGCACCACATTATGGGGAGCCCACCACCCTAACAATATCACCCAGCAGCCACCCAGAATTGCCGCATCCATTAGATGCGACAGTCCCGGGACTCCACCCAGCTCATCCCGAATTGCCCTGGTGTGGTGGCAATCCGGGTAATAATGAGTTAATCATGGCAGGCGTCTCCCCGAGACACCTTCCATGATTAAACTGAAAGTGAAAGTAAAGAAACACACACAGCGAAAAATCCTTTATTTGGAATAAAAGACAAAAAACACCCTGTTTCACCATTTTATTAAAATCCCCAAATACCCCTCCAGGTCCGACGTAATCCACACGACACTGTCAGCTCTGCTACAGAACACGAGTGCTCTGTATCAACTCCACGTAGCAATGAAGTGAGACTTCAGCAAGGCAGACTTCAAAATTACCAAATTTGCCTATGTTTACCATTAGAGGCAGTAGCTCACTGGATAGAGCGCTCGCCTAAGAAGCTCGCCTAAGTTAACTTCTTGAGTTCTAGTCCTGGTCCTGGTAAAGAATTTAATTTATTTTTTTTATTTTTAATTTTAAATTATAATTATTATATATTTATAATTATAATTTAATTTAATTATGCACTGAAAGGAGGAACCGGACATCAGCTATGAGCCGCGGGACATACCTCTAAAATTGGAGCAGTTCACGGAATGAGGCTGCATTGCTCTCTCCTCTCTCTCTTCTCTCTAAATTCAAATTCAAATTCAAATATGCTTTATTGGCAGGACCAAAATACAATTAGTGTTGCCAAAGCAAGAGAAATACAGTAAGTGTGGTGGGAGGGGATCAGGGTTATGGGGAGTTGGGGGGCACAATTTGGGCTCTGACAGTCCATTTAGGGGTCTTAGGTTCCCCTCAGCTTATGACATGTGGTGACATATTGGGCGGCGATCTCCACCATTGATTCCTCTTCCCCCAGTAGGAAGCGGAGTTTCATGTCCTCATCCATGGATGGGAAGCCCGGGCTATGGGTGGTAAATTTCTGGAAGTGGGAGCCCCTCACTGCTGAGTATTTGTCACAGTGCAGTAGGAAATGCGTCTCGTCCTCCAGAGCCCCCTGCTGGCAGTGCTGGCACAGTCTGTTCTCTCGCGGCTTGTATGTCTGTCGGTGCCGCCCTGTTTCCACCTCTAGGCTGTGGGCACTCAGTCTGTACAGGCTCAGGGTCTGCCTGTCTTTGGGGTGGCGTAGCCTTTCCAGATATGGGGCCAGAGTGTAGTCCCTCCGCAGTGACCGGTAGATGGTGAGTTTCTGGGAGTTCTCTAATTCACTCTTCCTGTCCTCTATGTATTGCATCTTGCAGCTCTCTGAGATCTCTTTTATTTGGGCTTTTGTCAGGGGGTGTTGCTGACTTTGGCTGGACTGGCTGCCGGGGTTCCTGGCTTGCTCTGGGCTCCGGCTCAGCAGGGCTTTATGATGGTAGGAGCTGGGGTTGCTGTTCTGTGTGTGTGCCTGGTGTGATAGCGCCCTCTTGTGTATAGTGAACCATAAGGGGAATCGGCCCAGCTCTGCCCTACAGGCTATGTTTGAGGTGCTGCGATGGACTTGGAGGAGATATTTACAGAACTCCATGTGGAAGACTTCGGTAGGGCTGGAATCCCACTTTGTGTGGTCTGGGTAGGTCACTGGGCCCCATACCTCGCTGCCATATAGCAGTATAGGGGTGATGACGCTGTCAAATATCTTGAGCCAGACTCTCACAGGTGGTTTGAGGTGGTACAGTTGTCTTCTGATGGCATAGAAGGTTCTGCATGCTTTTCCTTTCAGGGCTTCTGCTGCTTGCTTGAGGCTCCCGTTATTGCTTAGCTCCAGACCGAGGTAGGTGTAGCTGCTGGTGTTCTCCAGCGTGGAGCCATTTAATGTGAAGGAGGGAGTGTTTATTTTGTTCTGGTTCCTCTTCTGAAACACCATGACTTTGGTCTTCTTTTGGTTGATGGGAAGCGCCCATGTGGTGCTGAATGTTTCCAGTACTGCCAGGCTATCTTGGAGGCCTCTTTCAGTTGGGGAGAGTAGCAGGAGGTCATCTGCGTACAGCAGGAACTTCACCTCTCGGTCATGTAGACTGAGGCCTGGAGTGGGGGAGGACTCTAGAGCTGTTGCTAGTCCATTTATATAGATGTTGAATAGAGTTGGACTCAGGCTGCAGCCCTGTCTGACCCCACGGCCCTGTCGGAAGAAAGCCGTCCTCTTTCCGTTCACCTTCACGCTGCACCGGTTCTCAGTGTATGAGCTCTTGATCACGTCGTAGGTCCTGCCACCTATTCCGCTCTCCAGGAGTTTCAGGAACAGGCCTGGATGCCACACTGAGTCAAAGGCCTTTTTGAAGTCCACGAAACATGCAAATATTTTCCCCTGTTTTTTGTCGTGGACGTGGGTCTTGATGAGGCTTTGCAGGGTGTAAATGTGGTCCGTGGTACGGTGGTTTGGCATGAACCCAGCTTGGCTTCTGCTGAGGACGTCACCCTGGGTGAGGAAGGCGATAATCCTTTTATTAATGATGCTGTTAAACAGTTTTCCCAGAATGCTGTTGACACAGATCCCTCTGTAGTTTGCTGGGTCATATCGGTCTCCATCCTTGTAGATGGGCGTTATGAGACCTTGATTCCAGCTTTGAGGGAAGTAGCCGGCACTCAGGACGTGGGTGAATAGTTTAGCCAGTGCTGCATGAATATCTGGGGAACTGTATTTGATCATCTCTGGCAGGATGCCGTCACTGCCCGCGGCCTTCTTAGATTTTAGCAGTTTGATTCTGTCTTTTATTTCCAGCACACTGATTGGTATGTCCAGAGGATTTTGAAAGTCCTTGATTGTCTCCTCCATGTCCCTCAGTTTAGTCATTATATGCTCTTGTTCTGGGGTTAGGTCGTCTTCTGGGATATTCTTGTAGAGGCCCTTGAAGTAGCTGTGCCAGATGTTGCCATTTTGAATGTGGAGGGTACTTTGCTTGGGACTTGTACCGATATGGCTCCATGTCTCCCAGAATGAGTTGTCCTGGAGGGAGTCTTCGAGCTGCTGCAGTTTGTGGGAGATGTGCTTTTGTTTTTTCTCCTTGAGGGTTCGCTTGTATTGCCTCTGTAGGGTGTCATGGACCACTCTTAGCTCCTTGTTGTCCGGGTCTCTGTGTTTTTGATTTGAGGCTATCCTTAGGGAGTTGCGCAGTGTCTTGCATTCTTTATCAAACCATTTTTGGCCTTGTTTATTTGTAGGTCTCTTGGAGTTGGTCCTTCTGAGGCCTGCTAGCTCTGCCATGGTATATAGGATGTTATTAAAGTCGTTTTCTGCCAGGTTGACCCCTTGCTGGTTTGATGTATAGGATTTTGTGTGAAAGTTTACAAGCAGCTCTTTAATCTCTGTTCTGTTGGTCGTGTTGGTGTATTCAATGGCTAACTGTTTGGACCACTTGAAGGATGGTGGCAAATTGTGGAGACCGCTCAAGTGGGGCTTTTGTGTGGGTGACTTGTCCGTGGATCTCAGGTACAGCAGTGTCTGGTTGTGGTCTGACATGTGGGTGTCGGGGGTGACTATGAAGGCATTCATGTTTGCTGGGTCCATGTCTGTTATGGCATAATCCACTACACTACTGCCCGTGTGGGAGTTTAGTGTAAATCTCCCTAATGAGTCCCCCCTGGTGCGCCCGTTCAGTATATGCAGCCCCAAGCTCCGGCACAGGTTCAGCAGTTTTCTGCCGCTTTTATTCACCACTCTGTCATAGCTGTTTCTTGTTGTCTGTACTGAGTCTCTGTAGAAGGGCTCATCTCCCAGGACGTATGTGTTTCCGTCAGGTGACAGGTAGTCCTTCTCTGTACCTGTCCTGGCGTTCAGGTCTCCACAGATGAGCACCTTACCTTTGGACTGGAATTGGGCAGCCTCCCTCTGAAGTTCCTCGTAGATGTCCGGCTTATAGTATGGGGATTCTGATGGAGGGATGTAGGCTGCACAGAGGTAGATGTCCTGCTGAGAGGTGAGGATGGAGCTGCTTATCTGCATCCAGATATGGCTTTCTCCTCTTTTTATTGCCTTGATATGTTCTTGGATCTCCTCCTTGTACCTCTCTCTCTTTTCTCTCTCTCCCTCTCTCTCTCTCAGTCTCTCTCTCTCTTTTTCTCTGTCTCTTTCTCTCCCTCTTTCTCTCTTTTTTCTCTCTCTCTCTCTCCCTCTCTCTCCTCTCTCTCCCTCTCTTTTTCTCTCTCTCTTTCTCTCTCTCTCCTGTCTCTCTCTCTCTCTCTTTTTCTCTCTCTCTCTTCTTATCAGTCTCTCTTTTTCCCTCTTTCTCTCTCTGTCACTCTCTTTCCTCTCTCCCTTCTCCTCTCTCTTCTCCCTCTCTCTTCTCTCTTTCTTCTCCCTCTCTTCTCTCTCTCTCCCTCCCGCTCTCCTCTCTCTTTTTCTCTCTTTTTCTCTTTTTCCCTCTCTCTCTCGTGCGCTCTCTCCTCTTTCCTCTCTTCTCTCTCTTCTCTCCTTTTCTCTCCTCTTCTCTCTCTTCTCTCTTTCTTCTCTCTCTCTTTCTCTCTCTTTTCTCTATCTTTCTTTTTCTCTCTTTCTCTCTCTCTCCCTCTCTCTTTCTCTCTCTTTCTCTCTCTTTTTCTCTCTCTCTCTCTTTTTGTCTCTCTCTTTTTCTCTCTTTCTCTCTCTCCCTGCCTCTCGCTCTTGTCTCTCTCCTCTCTCTCTCTTTTTCTCTCGTTTTCTCTCTCTCTTTTTCTCTCTCTCTTTTTCTCAGTCTCTCTTTTTCTCTTTTTACCTCTCTCTCTCGCTCTCTCTCCTCTCCCCCTCTCTCTTCTCTCTCTTTTCTCTCTCTTCTCTCCTCTTCTCTCTCTTCTATCTCCTCTCTCACTTCTCTCTCTTTCTCTCTCTTCTCTCTCTCTTCATCTCTCTTCTCTCTCCTCTCTCTCTTCTCTCCCTCTCCTCTCTCTCTTTTCTCTATCTTTTCTCTATCTTCTCTCTCTTCTTTCTCTCTCTCTCTTTCTCAGACCTGGCGATGATCAGCTGATGCGGTTACCTGACGGAATCAGCTGACACTATAAGTCGAGCGGTGTGGCCGGCTTTTTACCTCCCAGCCGGCTAAACTATCAGCTGATGCTGTCAGACATGAGTCTGCACAGAAGTGTGTGGTTTTTTTTTTTTTTTGTTTGCACTGATGCATCAGCTGATTGTATAAAAGCTGTTTATGCAATCAGCTGCTGTGTCATGTGATTCAGGCCCTTGAACCTGACACATCATCTGATCGCTTGCCTTCCAGCAAACCGATCAGATGATATTGGATCCGGATTGGACGGCGCAGGACCCTTGACCTAGGATTACTGCGGAGGGGGGTTCTTTATTTCAATAAGATGGAGTCACTAATTGTGTTGTGTTTTATTTCTAATAAAAGTATTTTTTCTGTGTGCTATGTTTTTGTTTTTTATCTGTACTAGAAATTCATGGTCGCCAATGTCTAATATTGGCGTGACACCATGAATTTCGTGCTTAGGGCCAGTTGATAATATACAGATAGTCCTAACCCCATTATTACCCAGCGAGCCACCTGTCACCAGGGCAGCTGTAAGCGTTGGATACAGCGCCAGAAGATGGCGCTTCTATTAAAGCGCCATTTTCTGGGGCGGCTGCGGACTGCAATTCGCAGCATGGGTGCCCAGAAAGCTTGGGCACCCTGAGCTGCGGATTCCAATCCCCAGCTGCCTGGTTGTACCTGGCTGGAAACAAAAATTGGGCGAAGCCCACGTAGTTTTTTTTTAATTATTTCATGAAATTCATGAAATAATTAAAAAAAAGGGCTTCCCTATATTTTTGGTTCCCAGCCGGGTACGAATAGGCAGCTGGGGGTTGGGGGCAGCCGTACCTGCCTGCTGTACCTGGCTAGCATACAAAAATATGGCGAAGCCCATGTCTTTTTTTGGTGGGCAAAAAACTCCTGCATACAGTCCTGCATGGAGTATGCTGAGTCTTGTAGTTCTGTAGCTGCTGTCTGTCTGTATGGAGATGAGCAGACAGCAGCTGCAGAACGACAAAGCTCAGCATGCTCCATTCACTAGTGTATGCAGGAGAGCAGACAGCAGCTGCAGAACTACAAGGCTCAGCATACTCCATCCAGGACTGTATGCAGGAGTTTTTTGCCCACCAAAAAAATGACGTTGGCTTCGCCATATTTTTGTATGCTAGCCAGGTACAGCAGGCAGCTGGGGATTGGAATCCGCAGCACAGGTTAGCCCGAGCTTTCTGGGTCCCTCTGCTGCGAATTGCAGTCCGCAGCCGCCACAGAAAATGGGGCTTTCATAGAAGCGCCATCATCTGGCACTGTATCCAACTCTTCCAGTTGCCCTGGTGACGGGTGGGTTGCTGGGTAATAATGAGTTAATACTAGCTTTGTATTACTAGCTAGTATTAAGTCAGAGATTCTTAATGTCAGGCAAGTTTGACCTGGCCATTAAGAATTTCCAATAAAGGGTTAAAAAGAAAGACACCACACAGAGAAAAAATACTTTAATAGCAATAAATACACAGACACACTTAAAGACTCCATGTTCATTACTCCCTCGCATCCCTCCATGATCCATGGTCTTCTGTCTTCTTTCTCCTTCAACCCATGCAGCTCTGCTACATCAGACAGCACTGCATGGGAGGGAGGAAGACACTGCTGCTTCCCGTGCAGTCTATATCACTCAGTGAGTAGCAGAGGCTGCAGGCTGTAAGCAGTGATGTCACCGCTGACAGGCGCGTTGCTATAGCAACAGTGATCTCCGTTTTTGACCGGCTGTGGCAGCCGGTGAATAATGGAACGGGAAAGCCGACCGTGTGCCAGAGCATCTCGCCGGTACACGAAGATATACAAACGATCACCGCGTACCGGAGAGATGCACTCACAGGACCTAGCATGACGTCTAGCCATGTGACCAGTCTGTAGCCAATGAGATAATAGACACGTGACTGGTCACATGCTATTTTGACGTCACGATAGGTCCTATCATCAGTGCTGGTTACCGGGAGGACGCAGCGATTATTGGAAGGAAAAGCGGTGGGACACAGAGTGCAGGACGCATCGCGTGGACCTGTAAGTGTTGTGGCAATGTTTATTAACTGTATGTGTACATTTATAATGTGTTTTTATGTGTTTGTGTCTGCCTCCCATTGTTTTCAATGGGGTTCGAGAGGTTCGTCGTACGGTTCATCGAGCTGAACTCGAACGCGGCCTCCGTTCGACGAACCAAACCGAACTCGAGCCTTTAGATGCTCGCTCATCCAGACTTGGAGAATGAAGTCGTCTATAACAACTGTTGCCTTGTGCCACGTTACACAGCCATGAGAGTACATTACATTAAATCTAACGCATAGTGGTAGGCCCACGCCTCTTTACAAGGTCCCATCCACATTTTTAATATGTTTTAAAACCACTTACATAAACTAATATATTTTTGTTAAAACTTTAAAATGTGAAAGTAGGGAACACATATAAACAACATGTGATTACTGATTTTTACTTCTTGACTGGAGTGTTCTTTCAAATTTTTGTTTTCAAACAAATCATTACAAATTTTGACTCATCACATTACTTAAAAATTGGGTCTGTTAACCAGTTAAATCCCGCTGTTAACCTGTTACAGTGATATTTAACACATGCTGGCAGAGAGCCATCATTCAGACACTGAATTCTATTGAGCTTACAGCAGGATAACAAGATAAGGTAGAGCTATAAAACTTACTGATCCTGATAGGTCTCCTTTAAGGGAATCTGTCACCAGGTTTTTGCTCCCTCATCTGAGAGCAGCATAATGTAATGACAGAGACCCTGATTCCAACAATGTGTCACTTACTGAGCTGTTTGCTGTCATTGTGATAAAATCAATGTTTTTTTTCTGCTGCAGATCTAGCAGTTATACAGAGCTCATGAATATGCTGGAATACCTGGCAGCACGCCAAGTAGTCCTCTAATGATAATCTACTGCTGATTAATCAGTGATTCTATCAAAACTACACTAAGCAGCCCAGTAAGTGACACACCGCTGGCAGCAAGATCTCTGCCCCTACTTTATGCTGCTCTCAGATTAGGTGGCAAAAACCTGGTAACAGATACGCTTTAAAGAAGTTTTACGGGAATAGAAAAAAATAACTAAAAGAAATGTCATTATAAATATTTTCCTAAATACATTTAATTAGCAAAAAAACAATTGTTTTGACTATTGAGAAAACCACTATGAAATTAAAATAGCCATCAACTTGTTATAGTGATAGAAACCTGTCCTAGAATGTTAGGACAGATGCCTGTGAGCAGGTGTAGTCAGAGGCTCCTTTACTGCAACCTGGAGATACTGTTATTGTTATTGAGAAAAAAGGGCACGCAGAAATTTGTGCAGCCTCTTTTTACCTTTGCACCTTTTGTATCTCTTGTACTATTACTGGAGAACATCTCCTGCATATGATGGAGGGCGAACTTTCCTACTTCACATTCTCACTGGCTCCTGTCCTAACATTCTAGGATACATTTCTCTCAGTGAAACAAGGTGGAGGCCATTTTAGTTTATTATAATCATCTCTCTAGAAAGAATGATTGTGATTTCATAATTAAATGTATTTAAGAATTTACTTAGAATGGCATTTCCTTCAGATACTTTTTTTTTCTATACCCATCTAACTTTTTATAGATAAAACAGCACTTAGTGCCCCTCTGGGTCTAGAGGATTTTGCCCTAAAAATGTAATATTCTTCAATTTATGTCAGTCTACAATACGGATAACATCCTGTCTTGCTGTTTATTTTACACCACAGAGGTAGCTGTATTAGTAATGTTCCACTCTCTTGTAATTGTCCTTTCCTCCACAAACACAATCATACCAGACTGCAGATTTCCTCAATTCCAGAGAAACCTAGGCACTGTGCTATGCCAGCCTTGGCAGCACTAATGTTTTTAACTCGGAATCTTCCCTCCCATAATTAGCGCTTAGGTCATAATTTGATGAGTTATTCAATCAGAAAAGGAAAATAGCAGACAGATGTTTCAAACATTGTTCTGATTTCTGCAAAAATGGAAAGTCAACTGACATTTCAGCATTACTGCATGTAAGAGCTTGTTAACCAAGAAAGTAATGACGGAGATAATTCTGTAAGTATCTAAAATGGAAAGGGCATACAGCATGAGGAATTTACTTGATGAAATAAAAAGAAATAGTCAAATATAATGTAAATAAAATGTATAAGTACCATCAGTAGATGTGAAACTTAGGCAACACTGGGCATCCCCAATGTCACCTGCTACATATTGTATATATGTACAATGTTTAACAGTCATATTATTGTGACGCCCTGGGCAAGCCAGGGGTCACAGGTCATCACACCACCACACCCTACACCCCAGTTAGGAACACCAAGGCTACCAAAATCCTTGTTGCCTTCCTCCAGGGGCTGATGTTCACACCAGGGGGTGGGCCAGGCGGTTGGCTCCGCCCACCGAGGAGTTCACAGCCCTGGAGGTGGGAGAACCAGGCAGAGCAGTTTAGGGAAGTGAAGTAGAAGGAAGTAGTAGTGGAGCTAAAGAGGAAAGCTGAAGTAACAGAAAAGTGACAGTAGTAAAGCCTGAAGTTGGTCCGGGTGTGTGCCCCGGACAGTGACAGCAAGGTCAGCAGACGGCGGTGATAGTCTGCAGGGGGACTGCTCGGAGGTTGCTGGAAGGACCGCCGACGGGTGGTGACCCGGCGGTCTGGAGCAGTATACGAAGAACAGTCAGCACCAGGGCAGGGGCCTTTCGGATCCCGGCAAGGTTAGGAGTCGCCATAATTTGCCAAATCCGTCAGTGAAGGGGACGTCTGTCTCCCAACAACCAAGTCCCGATTGAAGGCAACAGTCCAACCGTAACCGAGAGACACCGCCACCGCCAGGGCACCAGTTTCTCAGGGCCAGCGCCTGCGGGCAAAGTAGGGCTCCTCCGGCCCATATCCAAGCCGAGGAGCGGGTTACCGGTGGGAACCCATCGCAACCATTATCATCATAGGTGCAGGACAAAGGGACCGTCACAGTCACCTACTGGGGAAAGCAAGTGCAGCCGTCCGTGGGAACCGTCTTTCCAGCCGTATGTTTTACCGAGAACTGTGTCATCGTCTCAGGCTGAGTGAGTACCACAGTGCCGCAAGGCACAGCGCTGCCCCCGCGTCCCTGCGCCCACCAAGCCCTGCATCTCCCACCTCATCACTGGGCCCCGGGATCACCAACCCCTAACCACGGAGGGGCAACACAACAACTGGCTGCTCCATACCATCCCTCCCGGGATCCCCATACAGAGCAGCGGTGGTGTCAACAAATCACCACAACCGTGGGTGGCGTTACGGACAATAAACAATCCCCACACCCAAAAACCCCCTTTCACTCACGGGCGAGGAGCGCCGCTCGAGTCCCGGGATCCGGCCCATCGCTCGAGCCACCGAGCAGCGGCAGGCCGCAGCAGCCGCGGCGGCCGGACCCGAGTAGCAGTGGGAGAGCGCGGCGTCCCCTCCTCCGCCCGCGACAACTTGGCATCACGAACAGGATCTTACCGCTCTGCCGTTGGGTAGAGGTGCGCCTTGTGACCGCCGGAGGTATCCGGCTGAAAAATTTCGGAAGTCGCCATCTTTGGCGCGAAAAGTTCCCGCTCGAGCGTCTTCTCGAGTAGCAGAGGCGCGAAGGCCAAAACCCCGCCCCAATAAAGGAGGGGCCGGAAAGAAGCTAAGGGGGACGCGATGGCGGCTGGCCACATGTAGCCGCGGCTATACAGATAAGGACGCTGGGGCCCCACGATCCGCCGACCCCTGCAAAGAATGGCCGCTCCCCCTAGCTATGCGGAGGCTACCGAACTGGTGCCCGGAACAGCGGCATGGCTGAGGGCCCGGACAGCAGGGATCTGCTGACACTACCGGGACCAGATCTGCCGGTTGATGGAACAGTGGACCGCGGAGGTGGAGGATGCAGCCGCAGCTGCACGAGTGTATGGAATGGAGGCCATGATGGAGGAGCTGGTGAGTGACCCATGCCCCTATGTCCCCGAGGGACCGGCCGCTGCGGCTGAGGGACCCGGTCTACTCCTGGCCCCCATGCCACCTCTGCCCGCCTTGCCCGTGCACCGCGCTGCGCCTGGTCCATCGGGTGTACAGTCCTTCGTGACCGAGGCCGAGAGAGTGACAAGCCTGGAAGCTGCGGCAGCTGGCGGCGACCCGCCTGGCGCAGAAACGGACGATGGTGATTCCGGGCCTGACACCGAGCCTGTTTCGGAGAAGGATGAAGGAGTCGTCGCTCTGCAAGGCACGGAGGCCACTTACATCCCCCAGAGTGGAAACAACGGGTATCGGGCGGCCCTTCCTCGCCGTGCTTGCTATGCCTTGGAGGGGCTGGTGCCCGTGTTCTTCCACCCAGAGCCGGGTGAGGAGGACGAAAGTGCACAGTAAGGGCAGCGGATGCCCGCTGCAGCAGTCCCCGTTGGGACCACCACTGTGTTTGTGTTTGAAAGTTTTAAAGATGATAAGCAAAAATGATTACCGAAGTTTCATCTGATTAACCGTGATTGAGAAAACCGGCCGTTGCCGGCACCGTTGTCCCCGTGGGGACCGTTTAAAAAGTTTGGCATGGAGAACTTTCCATGGACAAGCCCGTGAACTTGCAGGGCAACCACAAACATTAGTGGCTTGTAAATAAGTTGTTTTACCGTTACCGTTTTCGCAGTTACCGCCTCCGGAGAGGCAGGTTGGAGGGAGGGCCCTCAGCAGAGCAGGCTGGGGCCCAGCCACCACAGGAACCGGTGGCTACCCTCTGGAGGGGAAGGACAGATCCTGCTCGGGTGACTTGGTGCAGGACTGGGGTCAAGGGGTGCTGCCTGGGCTTTAGGGGCAGCATCAGGGCCAGGTTGCTTGGGTGGGAGAGAGCGGAGACCGTAACCATAAACCGTTAGTAACGTTTAAGAAATGTGCCTCCCGGTGTGGGATGTTGTCATGAGTTGTAATGTTACCGTTTACCTTTTTACATATTTTTCAGAAAATAAAACCGGTGTTGGACAGGCAGCCCGCGGACGGTCTGCATTTTGCTAAGGGGGAATGTGACGCCCTGGGCAAGCTAGGGGTCACAGGTCATCACACCACCACACCCTACACCCCAGTTAGGAACACCAAGGCTACCAAAATCCTTGTTGCCTTCCTCCAGGGGCTGATGTTCACACCAGGGAGTTCACAGCCCTGGAGGCGGGAGAACCAGGCAGAGCAGTTTAGGGAAGTGAAGTAGAAGGAAGTAGTAGTGGAGCTAAAGAGGAAAGCTGAAGTAACAGAAAAGTGACAGTAGTAAAGCCTGAAGTTGGTCCGGGTGTGTGCCCCGGACAGTGACAGCAAGGTCAGCAGACGGCGGTGATAATCTGCAGGGGGACTGCTCGGAGGTTGCTGGAAGGACCGCGGACGGGTGGTGACCCGGCGGTCTGGAGCAGTATACGAAGAACAGTCAGCACCAGGGCAGGGGCCTTTCGGATCCCGGCAAGGTTAGGAGTCGCCATAATTTGCCAAATCCGTCAGTGAAGGGGACGTCTGTCTCCCAACAACCAAGTCCCGATTGAAGGCAACAGTCCAACCGTAACCGAGAGACACCGCCACCGCCAGGGCACCAGTTTCTCAGGGCCAGCGCCTGCGGGCAAAGTAGGGCTCCTCCGGCCCATATCCAAGCCGGGGAGCGGGTTACCGGTGGGAACCCATCGCAACCATTATCATCATAGGTGCAGGACAGAGGGACCGTCACCTACTGGGGAAAGCAAGTGCAGCCGTCCGTGGGAACCGTCTTTCCAGCCGTGTGTTTTACCGAGAACTGTGTCATCGTCTCAGGCTGAGTGAGTACCACAGTGCCGCAAGGCACAGCGCTGCCCCCGTGTCCCTGCGCCCACCAAGCCCTGCATCTCCCACCTCATCACTGGGCCCCGGGATCACCAACCCCTACCCACGGAGGGGCAACACAACAACTGGCTGCTCCATACCATCCCTCCCGGGATCCCCATACAGAGCAGCGGTGGTGTCAACAAATCACCACAACCGTGGGTGGCGTCACGGACAATAAACAATCCCCACACCCAAAAACCCCCTTTCACTCACGGGCGAGGAGCGCCGCTCGAGTCCCCGGGATCCGGCCCATCGCTCGAGCCACCGAGCAGCGGCAGGCCGCAGCAGCCGCAGCAGCCGGACCCGAGTAGCAGCGGGAGAGCGCGGCGTCCCCTCCTCCGCCCGCGACATTATCACTTCAGTTTTAGAATAAGATAGGTTTCAAATATCCATATTTTGCAGTCTCTGTATTCACAACATGATACACGCATACCTACCAACTTTTGAAAAACAGAAAGAGGGACAAAGCATGCAGCTTTGCATGCAGTGAGGAATGTTCAGCAGATGCACTGAACTGTTCATTCATGCATCGCAGCCAGATCTTTCTCATATTCAGCGCTTTTTTTGTAAAAGAATATTTGCCGGTACGCACCTCTGAGGCGAGGAGCGGGGGGGTTCTGTGAGGCGCCGGTGGACGAGATTGAGGAGCGGCGGGGGGGCTGTCAGCCGGTGGCTGAGATTGAGGAGCGGGGAGGGGGTGCTGTCGTGTTGTCGGGCGGCCAGGAGATCCTGTGCACGGTTTACCTGTTCAGGCACTGGGTGGCGGAAAACGGCAGTCCCCATACAGCTCCACCGCCGGCTGCATTGCCGCCCCCCCTGAATATAGTGCCGCCTGAGCAAACTGCTCAACTTGTCCAATGGACGGTGCGGCCCTGTTTCTCATTATTCAGTTTTGTAGTCTGTACGCTAATTTCTATCAAAAAGTATGTAATTCAGATTTCAAAAGAAAAATAAAAAATGATTAATACTGTATAATCGTATAATCGTTTTTTTTCACTTGCAAAATATGGTTTTTGACTTACCTATGCTGTATTCTATAAGAAACGCCAAATTTCAACCAAATTTTCATCATCCACGATGTCTCGAGTTCATTCTTTACTGTTTCTGGCAATGGCTGATCGCTGACCTCGAATTATCCATTTGTTTCTGTCTCCACATCTGTTCGGGGTCTTTTGCGTGCCGGACCCATACCGACCAAGAAATAGTGTGTTATTTTATCCATCTTAGGCCTCTTTCACACGTCAGTGATTCTGGTACGTTTGTGCTTTTTTTTCTACGTACCAGAATCACTGACATACGCAGACCCATTATAATCAATGGGTCTGCTCACACATCAGTGATTTTTCACTGAACGTGTCTCCATGCAGCGTGCACCCGTGGCCGTGATTCTGCACGGAGACATGTCAGTTTTTGTCTGGCATCACTGATGACCCACGGACCACACTATGGTGTGATCTGTGTGTGATCAGTGAAACACGTCCAAGAAAATCACGGACATATTAAATATTAAAAATTTTCAACTTACCTTGCCTGCGATTCGCTCAGCAGCCTCTGCTTTCGGCAGCTCCTGCCTGGCTCATGGATATTAATGAGAGCAGGAAAACCCGACCAGGAAGTAGGTGCTGAGAGCGGTGGGCGGATGCTGCAGAGCTGGAGACTTCAGCACCATGGACAGCAGCAGTGAAGGCAGGTGAGTAATGGCCATATGCAATCACGGATTGCACATGGACAACCCACGTGTGCCATGAATCACGGAACACGGAGGGACATGTGCATGTTTTACACGTCAGTGAAGAACGTCTGTGTTTTTCACTGACGTGTGAAACGGGCCTAAGACAAGTTTGACGACACAAAACTCAATAAACCCTGCTCCCTCCATTCTCCATCCCCCTGTTCCTTCTATCCTCCATCTCCCTTCTCCCTCCATTCTCCACCCCCCTGGTCTCTCCATCCTCCATCCCCCTCATCTCTCAATTATCCATACCCCTGATCTCACTCTATCCCTCCTGCATCCTTCTTCCCCCTGTACAGCGTGCTGCCCTCTAGACCCCTCTCTAACATACCCTGCACTCCTCCATCTTCTTCAGCTTCTTTCCCGCTGGGCAAAACTCCATGGCTCCCTCCCGCTGGGCAAAACTCCATGGCTCCCCCCACCCGAGTCACATGTATGTGACATCATCGCAGATCCTGCAGCTCCAGTAGCTGCTCTGCTTGTGCCTCCACTCCACACATGGCTAATTTGTATAGTTTACAAATTAGCCATGTGTACAGAGCCAGAGGTGCTGGCCCTCAGCCCTCTTCAGATTTTCCGGTACGCCGTACCGGCACGTACCGCCACAAAAAAAGCACTGGTCATATTTATATAAACTTTACTATATGACATGTTACTTTTTTGTGCCTATAAAGCTGTGTTCACATGTTGCAGAAATCCTGTGCATTTTGTTTTCTGCCGCTGTCTGCACCAAATTATACAATAACATTCTTCCCTTATTATTGCATCTTTGCTGCATTTCTTATGCCTTTTGACCATATTTCTTGCGTTTTTGGTGCAGATGTTAATCTGCATTTTTAAGTGTTTTTATAATACATAAAAGCTTTGATTCTGCACTCAGTACCTGCAGTTTTATCCATGCGCTTTTTTAAGCTCCACATAGAAACCACTAGAGAATAGAAACAGCACCAAAACTGCAGAGTTCGGCGCCGTCTTTTCACAAAATCACATCCACTTTGCTTGGAAATTTAAACAGCAGAATTTATGTGCAAAAAAAGCAGCAGAAAAACCCGGCATTTATGCTACACATGAACACGGCCTAAATGTCCAAGCAGAGTGAAAGAGACGTCATAAAATCTCCAACCTCGGTGCGTCTAAAGACGCTACTGAACTTTGAAGTTTTGGTGTTTTTTACTCTATAAGTTTGTTTGTGGAGCCTGAAAAAAATGCAAGTGAAAAAAAAGTGATGTTTCATTTTTAACTGCAGAATCAAAGCTTCTCTGCAGTATTAGCAGCATTAAAAATCCGGATTCATATCTGCACCACGTCAGGGAAAACGCATAAAAACACAGCAAACATACAAAAATCAGAGAAGATTGTTATTGTGTTGTGTGCTGTAGACACCTGGAGAAAAAGCGCAGCATTTACGCTACTTGTGAACATGACCTCAACGATACATTTTTATTAAATTTTTTATGGATTTTAATAGAGAAAAAAAATCAATTGCCCCATTTTTTTTTTACATTTACTGATCTCCATAAATAATCTGATCACTATGTTGTTGGGTTCGTTACGATTACAGAGACCATGTTATTTGCTGATTTGTGATGTTTATTATTCTTTAACAAAAAGTGCATTAAAAATTACATTATTCTATTTATTTTAATTATTTTTAATAATTTCATTAGAAGAAACAACATTTTTTTTTACTCTCCCTCTAGAATACAGGACATAGAGATGCTCTGCACCATACAATGGAGCTCTGTGTCCTGCATAATCAGAGGCTGCATTGCAGGTTCATCTATGTAAAATACTTCCTCTTACATCATTAAAGCTGGTGGCTACACAGCTAGGGGAGCTGTAATGTGTTTGAAAGTTGCTGGTTTGATTACAAGAGGGTGGTATAAAATTGTATATTTGTCATTTTTTTCTCATTTCTTTATAGTAGTTTTATGGGAACAAAAGATTTTGACTTCCTCCTTCAGCTACATGGAGATATAGTGTATATCTATCCATATATGTATGTAGCTGAATAACTTGCTTCTGGCTGCTCAGCCTGCAATACAGGTCAAGATTAGCAAATCCTCCTATACCTCTCAATATAGGCAGTGGTTCAATGGTAGAGCTGCTGCCTATGGACAATGAGCTTATAAGCTGACGAATTCTAACCCTGTCCTGGGAAATCAGAGCAGATGAGAATTTAATTCTTCTTGAGTTAAATTATTCACTGCACTGAGGGGAGTAGCCAGGACAAGAGCTGTGACCAGCGGGAGTGCGAGAGAGAGACAACAAATTGAGACCGTCTCGCTGAATTTTGCACAGTTAGGAGGTATGTACATGGACCAGCTCAGGTCTATATATACGCTTATGAGGCTGTCAAGTTTGGAAATAGGTCAGGAGACCCACTACCTAGCAATATGCAAATCAATCCAAATTTCCTGAAACTTGTGGTCCATGTGCATTGGAACACTGTGATGCATAGCCACCATGTTAATAAACCTTAAAGGGATTGCTTATGGTGAAATGGCTTCTTTCAACCATTGTGTACCACAGCTGCCTGTTGTTCACTATAGGTTACAATGTCTGGCTGCGATTAACCTTTGGGGGTCACTGAATGTCATAAGGTCACAAAATATTGATGTTACGATTAAGTGTGCTGCAACCTTACAATGGCCTAAAGTGAAGAACAAATAGATGAGGCATGCAATAGATGAAAGAAGAAACTCAGAGGATCAGATGGCGGGTGTAATGACTTAGCATCAATATAGGAATATCTGGCCACTTTTGTGGGCGAATTATTCTTAATTATGCCAGATGTATTGTTTCCTTATTCAGTGATTCATGGAATATGGGTCATTGTTTAATGTGAAACTGTGCAGTGGAATACTTGCTGAATGTATCAGCCCCCTGCTGTGTAGTAGTCTGAGTCATCTGGAGGACCATAAAACTGGCAAACAATGAGGGAACAGACATGATTATCTTCCCCCAATCCTGTGGGATACAATGCCCAGAAATGGGAGCTGAGTGATATAAAAAGGGGCCTGCTCCTATCACCGGTGATTCTACAGGACAAGCATAGGGACCATGGTTTCAGCTGGTGGATTACAAAACTGCTCCATTATCCAACACAGTGTCCACAAATTTGTTTGGAGAGCTCAGTTTGAAATGATCAAGTCACCTGGCCACATATTTAGCTGTGCTTGGATGGCTTCCTAAGCATGCCGCTATCTTCTCTCAGTGGGTGCCTGCCAAGAGAGGGGTGCTGCTTACTGGGGTAGTGGCCCTGGATGTCCTGAAGTCTTGGAGGTTCTAATATTTGGAGAATAAAGTAGAGTAACTTCGGCACGCTCAAAAATGTAAACATGGTACAATATGTGTCTGCAGGGGATTTTTATTGCAAAAGCAAAAATTGAAACAAAAAAACCAACATTTCGGCTCAAGGAGCATTTCTCAAGGTTGTGTAGGTGACAAAGTGTAGGAGAGTGAAGCCCCTGCTAAGGATATTGCTCTACTATGACTTTAAGACTTGTCATACTGTGGCTTTAAGAGACTGCTCTCCTGCAGAACACAATGGATGGCCTGCATCTCCCCTGCTGCTGTGTATTTGTTTGGTCTGACCTGGGAAAAGTGCAGACAGAAGCAGGAATTAGCAGCAAGTGTGAGAGAGTTCCAGGATGTGCAGAGGGATAGAAAGTTCGCTGCCATGACCCTGAGCTAAAAGTATCCTCAACTGCCTTCTAAACAAACACAAGCAGGATGACCCTGTTCCTTTCTTATATGACCTGATTGTGTGCTCTGACATCCAATCTAGCCTCATGAAATCCCAGAGATTCTGACTGTAAGCAATCCATCCACTTGAGAATGTATTTAAATCACCTAGGACTCTGTTTGGGCCCTTAACATACTAAGAAAACACTGATGTTTCACAGTCAGCCCTGTCACCTATGCTGTTAGTTCCTATTATAGTCTCAATCCACTAATTATTTGGTCCATTGGTGGAAGTTGGTCCTAAGGACTGCATCACAGTCTGCCACAACATATTGGCTATACCATAAAGGCATAAAGATTTCACACGCCACCATCTGCAACCCCACCAGCTCAGCTGTGGAAAGAGAAGAACCAGAGTGGATATACAGCTGCAATAAAAAACAGCAACTACAGAAGCTGTGCCAGTTCTGACATATTGAATCGGTTCATTGGGATGCCCAGAATATCATGTAGGATGACAAAAACCACACAGAGGTTTGAGACATAGGAATTAAACTGCTTGCCAGATCAAAGATCCGGTGGAAGACTGGAATTAACAACCCAGTCCCAAGCAGCCTGAGTCCATGGGTTGCGTAATGCATTGGGGCCCAAAGTCTCAAGCAGAGAGAGGGCTTGTGTTCTGCAAATAGTTTTGGGAGTTCCATTAAATTTCCTCCTTTGCTAGCTCCGGCCCCTACCTCCATGGTTGTTCACCACCAAAGAAATTATCTCCCTTACTGGGATGTGCCAGTATTTAATGAGTCCAGCTCCGAGGTTGATGAACATCTGCAAAGTTTTGAAATTCTGATGCTTATTCACCAGATGCCCACAGCTAATTGGCAAAATACCTGTGGACTAGTTTGACTGGTAGGGCCCAAAATGCTGTCTGGTTGCTTGAGCCTCAGGACTGCTTGGACCGTTGGCCCATTTTACCATCACTCCCGAGAGATATCAACCAATTTCTGCACTTTGTCTCATTAGAGGATCTCTTATGTAGAATTTGGCTGTCATCTCCGATGACATTTAGACCACTGGCTCAATGGTCAGGCTGCCCACTCTGCTGCTGCCCGCTGACATCTGATCTTGCAGTGTGGTCATAAAACTGCAAGCAAATCTTTATGCCAGCAAAGTCAACGAGATATCTGAAGTGTAGTGCACGTTGAGTTTTTTTCCCTTGCAGATTTGGTGCAGTAATCTGTAACATCAATAATGTCAATTGTTTTAGCATTTTTCCTGAATTGTTCACCATTGAAAGTAATAAACAACACATGCAAAAAAAGCATTAAAAGCGTGTAAAAAAAAGTGTTTCTGCTCTGCGGTTTTCTGCCAAGAGATGCAGAAATGGTGCAGAATTTTCTGCAACTAAATACTAAATGTACCAAGTGGGAATATAGTCAAAGGGGTGGAGCAGTTAGTTTTTCTCTCTTGTTACATTTGCTTTAGAAACATGTGATTATACAAGAAAGAATGTTTCCTAACATTTAGTCCATTAAAATCGATCTTATCGTTAGTTTTGTAAGTTTTCTTGTTAGTCCCTGAAAGGGGCATATTACTTTGACAAGATTGTTTTCAGCCGCAACTTGGGAGTCAGAAATGAGTCCTGGCATTTTCCCCATGCTGTTCCTATTCCACACATCACTATTAAAAACCAAGGAACCTCAGCCACAGATCTGTTGTCAATACATATGGGGTTCTCATTTCTTCATCTTATTATTGCTTACTTCACAGGTTCTTTGGTCTTTACACTTTCTTCATTTTCAAAAACCTCTATGGTCATTTGAACAAGTGGTTGAGTTGTGCTGGCATTATATCATTTATATTATTTACTATTCTTTTGGAACATCAACTTATGTATTTTTACTTATGGCTATTAGACTTTGATGTTGTCATATTCATGTCACATTAATCACTTCAAGATGTTATTATTGTAACATTTCTATAGACATTGATGTGGTAATACAGTATTCCAAATATTCTGTTTATTGCTGATTATTTGACAGATGATGATAGGTGTTGCTCTATTGTGTTTTATAGCTTTGTAAATATAGCCTATAGGCATCGCTAATCATTTTAATAGTTGTAATTTTTTTGTCTATTCTACCAATAAAAATAGATTAAATTTTGGTGATCCTGTAACGAGGCGAGCAGCTCTGACTGTTTTGTGATTAACATGGACATGGAGACTGACATTACACAGGATGGTGCTGCCACCTTGTGGACAAGTGCTGAAACTGCTCGAGAGGTGGACGCTGTAAAATCTGATCCCCTCCCTCAGACACTTGTTGTACAGGAAGTAAAAGTGCGGGAAAAGGACACTGAGCTACTGGAGCTGGACCTGAGCAGACCTGCCTCGGACTGCCCTCATCGCTGAAAACTGCTGCAGACGGGATACTGGACTCAAGGGACCTCCGGACCGTCTCCTTCCTCCGTACCAAGAGACTGTAAGCTAGTCCTCTGTTGAGAGGGCTGAAGATCTTCCCATTTCTCTCCCTTGGAGTCGCCGCCATTTACCCGGAGACCAGGCCTGCTACGTGGGAGCCCTCCCTCCTTGTGTTTTGGGCTGGTAATATAACCTATAGGGCAAGTCAGGGACAGAATTCTTGTTTATCATTGCTGGTTTCTTTGTGTTCTGCATCGCGCATCTGAAGTTAAAGACCCGGATAGCAAACCCTGGTCATGTGTGCTGCTAAGCCAGCGGCGTGTGTCATTGAGATGTTTACCAGTAAAGAAATGTACCCTTACATAAAATCCGAGCGTGGGGATTTTGTTGGCGCAGATTATGGGAACTCAGCCGCGGCCTTACCCGAGGTCACTTCAATCCTTTTTGGCATAATTCTTTTCTCTTGTAGCTTTTTAACATGATAGTGTAGTTATATTGATTTTAGGTTGTGTTGATTTAGTGTCGATTGCAATAACAGAAAAGAAGAAATGTGATATTTAACATAAAACTAATTAGAATAGTAATAATAACAAGAAGATTAATTCTAAAAATAATAGTCTTTTCATTCAATTTTGAATAATCGTAAATAGTTCACAAATCTTTTAGGATCAGCAACGCCTGGAACATTAAGTAGACATGTTAGACATATTCCTTTGCTAATTTATGTCTCACCTTCAGAAGGAATACATTACTGTACCTAGGGTCAATATAACTAAAAACATATTTGGCTATTTTTTCCAAAAACACATGTTATCCATTCTCCAATGCTGATTTATATAGATAAGTGATGGAAGTAAACAGGAGTTGTATATTGGGAATAGCCTGATGGTAGCATAGATCTGCATAATGTAATTGATAGTATATCAACATATCAGGCGTAGAGGAATACATGATGTTTTTTTATTATAAATAGCAATTCCAATTTAAATATCCATACTAATATTAAAAAACAACTAAAAAAAACACCATTTTTTTCAAAGTAAAAGAATGCAGTGTTTCTTTGATGCCGCATTGTATGTACAAGGCTTTAACCTGATTGATAATCTTGATACCCATGTATAAGAGATTTATGATCCACATCTTAGCAATAAAGATGTGCACAGCAGTAAAAAAATTCATTTCCTAGCCTCCGTAATAATTTTTCCATCCAGAAAAAAGAACAGAAGTAGAACAGACTGTACCAGTGGAGCATAAAAGAATAAAAGCTGTTTTCAATATAGCTAGTTGTTACTGTATTTGTATCAGGCTTTGTTCCATCCTAGTCTTGGTTAACATATACATCTGCTCTAAGTGTGCCTCCACAGCACAGTAGAAAAGATATGCTCCCTGATGCAAGAGCTAGATCTAAACATAACTCCGAAAAATAATTTGTAGCATAATTATGTCATAGTATTATCATAATGCCTTCAGGTTTCTATACAGTATGGTTGTCTTTGCTTGGGGTGGGGTGGGGGTGGGAGAGTCATGTGAGCCAAAAGCATGTTATAACTTGATATTACATTGCAGGTATGCATACTCGTCTACCATTTCTGCAAATGTTTCATAATGGGGCAGGCTGATAACGTCTTTTGTTTAAAAATACAGATTCTAGGTAATGTCTACATAGATATCAAACAACTAAATAGGGCATGATTATATTCCCTATTTTAAGCTAGCAGTAGACATTAGATAATTTATATAGTTGAAAATCCTCCTTAGGCCCGTTTCACACGTCAGTGAAAAACACAGACGTTCTTCACTGACGTGTATAACATGCACATGTCCCTCTGTATTCCGTGATTCACGGCACATGTGAGTTGTCCATGTGCAATCCGTGATACGTGATCCGTTATCCGTGATTGCACATGGACGTATGCTCACCTGTCCCGTTACTGCTCTCCATGGTGCGGAAGTCTCCAGCTCTGTAGCGTCTGGCCACCGCTCTCTGCAGCTACTTCCAGGTCGTCTCTGACTACATTCATGTATATTCATGAGCCGGCCAGGAAGCTGCAGAGAGCACAGGCTGCACAGAGCGTTGCTGGAAAGGTGAGTTGAAAATGTTTATTATTTTAAATGTCCGTGTTTTTCTAGTACGTGTTTTACGGATCACACCACTGTGTGGTCCGTGGGACATCAATGATGCCTGAAAAAAACGGACATGTCTCCATGCAGCAATCACGGACACGCGTGATTGCCGCATGGAGACACGGTCAGTGAAAAATCACTGAAGTGTACGCAGACCTATTTATTATAATGGGTCTGCGTATGTCAGGGATTCTGGTATGTATAAAAAAAAGCACAAATGTACCAGAAACACTGACGTCTGAAACGGGCCTTAAGGCCGCTTTACACACAACGACATCGCTGACGCGATGTCGTTGAGGTCACGGAATTCGTGACGCACATCCAGCCTCGTTAGCCACGTCGTTGTGTGTGACATGTACGACCGACCGCTAACGAGCAAAAATACTCACCTTATCGTTGCTCGTTGACATGCTGTCCAGTTCCCAAATATCGTTGCTGCTACAGGTATGATGTTGTTCATTGTTCCTGCGGCAGCACACATCGCTATGTGTGACACCGCAGGAACGAGGAACCTCACCTTACCTGTGGCCGCCACCAATGAGGAAGGAAGGAGGTGGGCGGCATGTTCCGGCCGCTCATCTCCGCCCCTCCGCTTCTATTGGGCGGCCGCTTAGTGACGTCGCTGTGACGCTGAACGAACCGCCCCCTTAGAAACGTGGCGGTTCGCCGGTCACAGTGACGTCGCTAGGCAGGTAAGTAGTGTGACGGGTCCGAGCGATGTTGTGTGCCACGGGCAGCGATTTGCCCGTGACGCACAACCGATGGGGGCGGGTACGCACGCCTTTAGAGACAGCTTTGAAACAATTTTCGAATTAATGAAAGCCTTAATTATTTCCTATCACCTTGCTGCCATCTTGTGTCCTAATGGATGTCAAACGATAACCTAATGTAACTCTTCCATGGATTGTGACTCCAGGGCTCCCTCTTTTGCCCTGAGGAGAGCAAAAGCATTGTTGGTGCTCCAAAATGGCTCAGTTAACTCATAACATGCTATGATCAATAGTAGCCAAGGTATCTAAAGAGTTTGTCACTCCATAAGCTCTTGGAAACATGATTGCGGGGTCCTGAAGCCTAGTATCAGCAACAAGGTCTTCCAGTTATGGAAGGCTATAGGGCTTAGATTAAAGAAGTACTTCCACCAGTTTCAGCATGTTGAACTGGCCATATTATGGAATAGTGGCTGCAGTGCTGAGTAAAACAGTTATTACTAGTGATGCGCTAACACTAAAATGCTCAGGTGCTCATTACTCGAATTCAACACATCGAAATGCTCGGGTGCTTGTGTCAGGTAATGAGTATATGGGAAGTTAATTGGAAACTTGAGCATTTCTCTGGCAGATTCTCCCAGGTGGTCGGGGGAGCAGTGAAATAGCTGAAATGGATGGAAAAAGTGCTCAAATGGAATTGGAACAGCCTAGACACATCTTTGATAGCATTGTTCCCAGCAGCAACCTGGGAGTTAGAGTATTACGCCACCTTTACGGACTGACAATAAAACATACAAAACCAAGGATTAAAAGAATTTTACAGGAAAAAATGTTAGCAAACAATCTGTCCTGTATAATGACTTGTATATAAGGAATATTTTAAAAGAAGCCTCCTCTGCCCCTCATGCTATGTTCACATGTAGAGTTTTTGCTGCGTTTTTGTACTTTCTTATTGCTTTTAATAGTGAAAGAACCATTCACTGGCAAATATAATGTTAGCATTTTACTACCTTACCTGGGCATGTGGTGTATATGACATGGTCAGACACATCCTGTTTAATTAATGAATAATAATAATAATAATAATAATAATAATAAAGTTTATTTATATAGCGCCAACATATTCCACAGCACTTTACAATCAGGTGGGGGCTTGTATAGACAAAAACAAAACAAAATAGTACATAATTCAACAGCTACAGTAGGAATGAGGGCCCTTCTCGAAAGCTTACAATCTATGGATTGAAGGAGGGACTCTGAAAATCATAATGCCTATACGGACAATACAAGAACTGCTAAACATTATAAGGAAGAGGAGTTCCGATACACCCTGTATTTTAAATTAAGGATGGCCTAATACACATTTTGTTAAAATTATGAGGCAGCGGCACTGCTACACTCATAAAGCCTATGCACTAAGTGAAAGGGCTGCCAAAAAGTAGAAGAAGGGACTGCAATACTGCCTGGAAGACACGTACAGGAGGGTCTCAGACAATACTTTTTGACCATTTTTAAAGAATAGGACTCTTACACTAGAAATGCCAATGTACTTTGTGCAAGGTATGACAAAAATTAGAAGGAGGGACTGCAATATAGGCAGCAAGCGATATACAGAAGAGACTCTGATTCAATTCTGGTACAAGATTACAAATAATCTGATTCCAAAAGTGGCAAAGGTTATGTACTCATTGAGAGGCCTAACTAAAATTACAAGAAGGTATTACAATACAGCCAACAACAGATGTAGAGGGAGGAGTCTGAATCAATTCTGGTACAATTTTAAAAACATTCTGACTCCAAAACTAGGAACGCCTATGCACTCAGTGAGATGCCTGTACAAGGCAGGGAACACCTGAAAGAGGTGAACCTATAGCCACATGAAGTGCATGGTGAATTACTGTCCATCACCATTTTCTCAGCGACGCATGTCCAGAGAGAGAATTTTAAAACCAGTGGAATACCTACACTACTAAAGCCTATGCACTTTGTACAAGGCCTAGGAAAAATTTAAAGGAGGAATTGTTACAAATCGGTGCTTCGTCATTGCAAGCAGCCTGCTGTGGTTCCTGCTACGCCCAGGTGATAGCCGCCATTTTTGCCTCGGGTCATCCAGCTGGCTGCTGCTTCCACCGCGTCTAGGTATGGAGAGGCAGCTAGGGTGCATGCGAGTGCCGATTTGCCCCAGCCTGAGCCTAAGTCAAGTGTTTTGCCTAGTGAGCATGCTCAGCCTTTTACTTCCATTCCTGAGGCTAAGTCCTCAGTTCAGGCTATTGAGCATGCTCACATACTTAGTGCAAAAAGCCTCTTTGGCCAGGGGCTTGGACTTCGTGCTGTGTCCAAGTCCTGTGTTGTGCCTACTGAGCATGCTCAGCCTGATAGTCTTATTTCTGAAGCTAAGTCTGTTGTTCAGGCTACTGAGCATGCTCAGGCACTTAGTGCATCATCTGAGGCTAAGTCCGGTGAGGACTTCACTGAGCATGTCCATGAGGTGGCAGGACCTGATAGGCTGGTCAGCGGCAGGTGTCCTGATGATGTGGCCACTCCAGACTGGCTCATGGAGGCCTACCCCTATGACCTGGCACCCCATCATTGGCCATCAGACGATGACTGGTAGGGTGTTTGGGGCGTTGCTGCGCTTGTGTCATCAGTGACGCGGCGGTTCTGAATAGGCCACTGGTGACGTCAGTGATGATGTGGCACTCCACTATTGGCCTCTGAAAATGCTATTGTGGTTCACACTGGGTTTGGGGTGGACCCTAGTTGTTAAAAGGGCATGGAGAGCGCACCATGGTGCGCAGTCTTCATACATGCTCATATGCAAAGATCTGTAGCCACAACAGAGCATGAGAGCCACATTGTGGTTAGAGCCATTGTAGTGGAAGCGGTAGGTAGGGCTAGGCGTCCAGTGCTCGTCGCACCAAGATTCGTGGCGAGCCACAGCCAGGGCTAGTTTTCCCACTTCCCCTCCTACCATTCCAGTTCTGCCATAGCAGCCCAGTGGCATTAACTGGGCTACGTCTGCTGTGCCAACTTTCCAGGTTTGCCCCGACGTGCACGGACAGTCATTACCAGGACCCTCTGTACTGCTAACAGGAGGAGTCCAGGTGTGTGTTTGGGCCCAGTGGAGTTAACAGGGTTCACAGTTATCCTGATCTGAGTGACTTTTAGCTCGGGTCAGGTTTATAATATCTACCTAGCTCTGTATTATCCACCTGACCTTCGGGTTGCCAGCAACAGTTTACCATCACTGCATGGTGGACTCCGACTGGCGATTGGGAGATTAACTACCTTTTCTTAGCCCACCAGTACCCCGTAACAGGGATTGCAGTACACCCTGGAAGAGACTTAGAGGAGGGCTACATAAAAACCTTTTTTTCATGTTTGGAAGGAGTGAGACTTCTAGACTGGAAAATCATATGCACTATGTGCAAGGGCTGTCAAAAATTAGAATTAGGCACTCCGACACAACCTGGAAGAGAAGTAGAGGAGGGCCTCTGAAAATCTTTTTTCACATTTTGAAGGAGTGTGACTTCTAGACTGGTAAAGCGTATGCACTGTGTGAAAGAGCTGCCAAAAATCATAAGGAGACACTCCAATACACCCCTGAAGAAACCTAGAGGAGAACCTTTGAAAACCTTTTTTTCCCATGTGAAGGAGAGTGACTCCTAGACTGGTAAAGCGTACAAACTACGGTATGTGGAAGGGCTGACAAAAAGTAGAAAGAGGCACTTCAGCACACCCTGGAAGAGGCATAGAGGAGGGCCTCTGAAAACCTTTTTTTTTACATTTGGAAGGAGTGGGACTCCTAGACTGGTAAATAGTAATGGGCGGACCCGGACTGTGAAATTCCAGATCCATGTGGTTTCAAATGTACCAGAGTGCCAGGCCCGGAATTCTCAGGGATTTCCGGCTAATGATCCAGATCTGGCACTCATTAAATAAAAAAAAGGAAAAATAAAGAAAATAAAAATGAAGTAACGCTTCATACTTACTGAGGCTCCGGCATGGCTATAACTGGCAATTTTTCCGAGGCTGCCCAATATTGCTATTCCACATGCACTGCTTTCACCACCAACCAGCTGTCCTGGCGTCTCTGATTGGTTGCAGTCAGATGCGCCCCCAGCCTGAGTGACAGCGCCTTCAGCCTCAAAATAGCAGCCTGCAGCCATCCGGTATTGCCGCATCCATTAGATGGGACAAGCCCGGTACTTTACTCAGCTCTTCCCGATTGCCCTGGTGTGGTGGCAATCGGGGTAATAAGGGGTTAATGTCAACTCATAGCTGCCACTAAGTTCTAGATTAGTGATGGGAGGCATCTATGATTTTAGTGATATGAAAGCTGAGTAGTTTATGCAATCACACTTAGTTCTGTTCTACTCACAGTACTTTGTAATCACATCCCATACAACTCTATAGTGAAATCAGTGAGGAGACCAGGGCTGTCTATCATTAGATGTCTTACACAAGAGGAAACCTGTTCTGAGCTTTTGTGGGGTATTTTCTTTATTCTCCATTTTATGTTGCTACCAGATTATGATTGGAAAATTTATTGAGGGGAAGAAGCCCACACCCCCAGAGAAAAATCTCTAATAATGCCCACTTAACACAAACTACAACCTAAATTTTATAAGCACTTTTTTTTTAGTCTGGGTCGAGAAGGGTGAACTGCCAGTAATCAGTGTTGGCCAAAATGCTTATAACGTGAGTGTAGCACCCCGGGATATGGGGTACTCGGTTCTGGGTAGTGTACGTCCTGGGGATGTCACGATGGTGGCCTCTACCCGGTTCCGTACCCTGGGCCCTTTTTGTAATGGGGATATTTACAGTGGATTTCTGAATAAAGTTATTTGTGACGCCACTTGCGGTGTTGCGGCTAAGTATAGGGAGCCGCCACTGCAGAATGTCTCTACTGGGGCTGATGGTATGAGCAGCTGGTATGGTAGTCCTACTGCAAGTAGGGTATTGTCCCAGCAGGTGTATGGTGCGGTGGGCATCGGAAGAAGGAGTCCAGACAGGTATTCAGTGCAACTGATTTACTCACTTTTTGGGTGTTAACTGGTTGCCCAAGGCCGGCTGGTTTCGCCTCCAGGTCCCCTTCGTCCCAGTGCCAGTCTGGTTCTCTGGTACCTTCTTCCCGTGCACCGGTCTCTGGTAAGTGGGTCCCCGTGGTATAGAACACTAGGGGTCTCTGGTCTGTGGTTTGTCCACCTCAGTCCGCCTGACGGTAGCGTGAACCCTGTGGTGTTGGAGTCTCTGGTTCTGTCCCCAGTTCTCCCTTTGCTACTGAGTCTTCGGATTCTTTAGGGTCAGCAAGGTCCTTGATGGTCCCCTTTGCTATGCAGGTGTTAACAGGTCAGCTTGAAGCTCTTTCCTGTCCTAGGGTCCTGTACCTCGTCGGTGCATAGTTCAGGCAGTACTCTAACGGCAACAACCTGTCCTGGGTACCATGTCACCGTTAACCCGAGTCAGGGTGTCACTTCACTTCCGCCTTCACACTCCTGCTGTCTGACACTTTCAACAGTCACACATGTTCTCACTTTTCCTTCTGTCTACTGTCTTCCTGTGCTCTGACTACTCTCCAAAGTCTGCCCCTCCCACCTGGTCAACTAGTTGACTGGAGCGGCTCCACCTCTAGATGGCCTTCCATGGTCCCATTCTAGCTAAGTACCGTTGTATGGGGGATTGTTGGGGAAAACTGGGATTACCTGCGTTTTTGGTGTTACCGGCACTGGAGTTCTGGGTCCCTCAGGGGGTAGGCCTTGCACCCTGGTGGGGAGGTGAGTCGCCCTCCACAGTGCTGCAGTGGTCGCCTCCGGGACACTGTTGGGACTTCTCTTTAGGGACCCTTCTGGCAACAGGTATGTCAGGTTATTTACTTCTGAGTCGTGACGCCACTCTCAGTTTGCAGTCAGGGTGATGGGTGACCGCCACTGCAGTTTAACGAGCGTCTGGGGCTGATGGTGTCTGCAGTCTGGTGGTATGGCCTCCCGAGAGTGAGGCTGGCCCCAGGGGCTCGGGTGTATGTGTGTAGAACAACTCAGTGTCAGTCCAAAGTGTCTTGCAACTGGTTTTTACTCACTTTCAAGTGCTTCAAGTGGTACCCGGGCAATGCTGAGATACACCAAAAGAGAACCAGGTATCCTGCGCGCTGATATAGGGGTAACTGCTGGCTCGCCTTCCTAGCACTTTTTGTTTCGGACAACCTCTGACTTAAAGTACTGTGGGATTCATCCAGGGAAGTTGCAGCTACCTTTTCTCCTTTTTCTGGCCCGTTTGCGGGCAGCGTGGACCAAGGTGGGTAGCTCAGGCTCAATCCTCCTTATGGGCCCCCTCGCTGCTGCTGATGCTCGGACTCTGTTTTGGTTGGTGTGGGACTTGTTGTCCTACCCACCGGCAGGTTTAGCAGACCACTAAATGGATGTCTGGCTCTAGGGACCTGTTCCCCGTGCGTGCCTAGCCCTCCAGAAGTCCCTGTACACGACCAGCTGACTTCCTTAGCGTCTTTCTGTCCAACGTCTGGTGACCATTCTCCCCCACCAACAGCCACTACATGTGCAGGGTCTGACTAGTGTGTCCGCTCTCCTGCGTCTCCACTTCAGACTCGGCTTGCTCCTCTCCTAATCCTTCTCTGACTGACTGCCACTGCAACTTAGTTTCCAGCTTCTCAACTGCACCACTAGCTGAGATGTGGAGGCCACGCCCCCTCCTGGGTCTGCCCAGGGGTCCCCTCTAAAGTGTGTGTGAGACCTGGTTACTATGTGTCTGTGCGTACACACCCTATTCAGCCTTTAGGATTACCTGTTTGCACTCACCCAGAATGTGTGCAGTACTCAGTGGGGCCTGACCAGGTCAGGGGTGCCACATTCCCCCTTGGTTATCAACAGCACGTCCTCGGGCTGCAAAGACAATAAAACTTTTTAATACAAACTTTCAATAGAAACTTTCCCACACAGGGGAGACATTCACATAAGAACAACATACTAGGTACCATTCTTCACCACCCACCACCCACAAGTCCTGAACCTACCCAAGAACCTCCAGAAGGCAGGTCACCGGTCCCTTTGGTGATCAGATCTGGGCCAGCTCTATCCCAGATCTTTCCTCCAACTTTCTTCTCCTGAGGATGGTGGTTTAAAGGTAGGCCCCATAAACAGGCATACCAGCTTCCGTGTGTTGGAGAACCAGGCCCCATAAACAGGCGTGCTCCCTGGTGGTACAGAACCAGGCCTCATAAACAGGCGTGCTCTGTGTTGGTACCACTGGGGTAACTTTATACACTGCGAGAGTTTATGGTTATAGCCAGTTCATAACCTTATGGTCCATTTTCTAAAGTTCACACTAACCTGGTGCAACACATTTTAGCAGCAAAGTTCTCGCAACAGTCCAGGCGGGCGCATGTCTTTAACATTACTTTAACTTCACACACAATAAAAACTGGTTAAACTTTACTAAACATTCTGAACATTTTTTGTAAGATACTTTAAATGGAGTTTCTTCTTTCAAGACCAGGGCTTACACTTTCAGTGCTCTGGAACCTGCAGATTTACCTTGGAACATTTTGGGCATGTTGGGCGTGCTGTGGAGCGTCCCCTGGTGGTGACAGCAACGGGAACTGGGGCGGAGCAGTAGGGATGGAACCTGGGCCTACCATGGTTTCCCTTGGACACTGCACTACGTCCAAGGCAAACCAACCTCTTTCTCCCTTATGTCTGGTGAACTCCACTACGTCCCCCATGTATAGATCGCGACCGGGGAGACCCCTTTGCAGGTGGGACTGCACATCCCGCCGGGACACGAAGATGCCTTCCTTGACCCCAGCCTCCACTATAAAGCCGTACCCCGTTCTACGATTGAACTCCTCAACTACCCCACGGTGAAGGGGACCTCTGGCCTGGAACCTGGTCCGCAACAGAGACTGCTTCTCCTGCAGATCCCTAGCCTCCACCTGCTCTCTCTCTGAGGTAGGCTGCAAAAGTGGGTGTCTTGATCTCACACGCCGCTGTCCTCTGTGGGCTGGCCCTGCATCACCATCATCTGGTCGTCTGTAGGCTCCCAGGTGACATACATGCTGGGCATATAGGCAGCCAGCTCTTCCTCTTCAGCAGGGAATACTCCAACCTCCTCCGGTTGTTTGGGAAGCGTTGGCGTGGCGTCCAGGCCTCCCCTTCTCTTTGAGAGTGCTGTATCCTCCTCCGGTTGATCTGGCAGCAGCCCTGGAGACGCGCCCTCAGCAGCCGGGCAAGGTGATGGATCCCTCTCTAGCAGAGAGGGTGCTGGGACCGCTTCAGGTTGGTATGGTGGCTTAGGAATCAGGTACATGTCTAAAAGGTGCGTGGGGAACTGAGCCTCCAGCTCTCTCCTTATCCGAAGCATTTCTCTGTCCGCTTCATGCCGGGGCACAAGGATAAGAGGCGTTGCGGCTTGGTCTGTTCTGGCCGGGGCTCGAGGTGTTGCGGCCTGGTCTGGCCGTGACAGGAGGCGTTGCGGCCTGGTCTGGTCTGGCCGAGACAAGAGGCCTTGCGGCCTGGTCTGGTCGGGCCGGGACACAAGGCGTTGCGGCCTGGTTTGGTCTGGCCGTGGATGTCGCTTCAGGTGTTGCATCAGCGATCGCATCAGACATCGCATCAGACGTCGCATCGGGCATCACATCGGGCATCGCACCGGAAATCTCATCGGGCATCGCAGCGGGCGTCGCATCGGCCTCTGGTGACAACGCCGGCAGGGTCAGTACCCCCGATCGGGCAGCTGCGGTGTGGGAGTTACCCAGGGTTAGGCCGGAGGTATCCCGCAGCAGGGTCACTATCGCCGGTGATGAATCCGGATGGGCGTGGGCGGCACCTCCACGCGGGCCCCGCTGCACTGATCTCTGCAGGTTTTTTATGGCCAACACCATCTCTTTCTTCCACGTGGCTATCTCCCGCCTGCTCCGCTCTTCCATACTGTCGGCTTTTCTTTCAACTTCAGCCTCCAGTTCAGCAGCAGTCAAAGGCCTGGACCACCCCAGCTCCTCGTGTTCGCCACCCGTGGACGCCATCTTGACTCTCTTGCTGGTTAACAGGTTCTTCTCACACACACTGCTCAGTTTCGCTTCTTCCACCAGACTGGGACATTCCTGCCTTTCAGGGACAGATCCGACCCATCCTCCCCTCTCGCAGGGCCAGAGCGCTCTAGGGATTCTAGGACAGCCACACCTCTTTGTGGGCGGTACTCTCCTTCTGCGCGGGCTGCAGTCTTCAAATTCGCGCGCTTTTGCAATGTCAATATTGCTGCGGTCCAAATTTTCTGATCGGACCTCCAAGGTGCACTGTCACCTGTCTTAACAGGTCTACTCCTTATCCTGTTCGTGACACCAGATGAGTCGCCCTCCACAGTGCTGCAGCGGTTGCCTCCGGGACATTGCTGGGACTTCTCTTTAGGGACCCTTCTGGCAACAGGTATGTCAGGTTATTTACTTCTGAGTCGTGACGCCACTTTCGGTTTGCGGTCAGGGTGATGGGTGACTGCCACTGCAGTTTAACGAGCATCTGGGGCTGATGGTGTCTGCAGTCTGTCGGTATGGCCAACTGAGAGTGAGGCTGGCCCCAGGGGCTCGGGTGTATGTGTGAAGAACAACAGGTCGCAGAAGAACTCAGTCCCAGTCCAAAGTGTCTTGCAACTGGTTTTTACTCACTTTCAAGTGCTTCAAGTGGGACCCGGGCGATGCTGAGATACACCAAAAGAGAACCAGGTATCCTGCAGGCTGGTATAGGGGTAACTGCTGGCTCACCTTCCTAGCACTTCTTGTTTCGGACAACGCCTGACTTAAAGTATGGTGGGATTCATCCAGGGAAGTCGCAGCTGCCTTTTCTCCCCTTTCTGGCCCGTTTGCTGGCAGCGTGGACCAAGGTGGATAGCTCAGGCTCAATCCTCCTTATGGGCCCCCTCGTTGCTGCTGATGCTCGGACTCTGTTTTGGTTGGTGTGGGACTTGTTGTCCACCCCACCGGCAGGTTTAGCAGACCACTAAATGGATGTCTGGCTCTAGGGACCAGTTCCCCGTGCGTGCCTAGTCCTCAGAACTCCGTACATGACCAGCTGACTTCCTCAGCGTCTTTCTGTCCAACTTCTGGTGACCATTCTCCCCCGCCAACAGCCACTACATGTGCAGGGTCTGACTAGTGTGTCCACTCTCCTGTGTCTCCACTTCAGACTCGGCTTGCTCCTCTCCTACTCCTTCTCTGACTGACTGCCACTGCAACTTAGTTTCCAGCTTCTCTACCGCACCAATAGCTGAGATGTGGAGGCCACGCCCCCTCCTGGGTCTGCCCAGGGGTCCCCTCTAAGGTGTGTGTGAGACCTGGTTACTATGTGTCTGTGCGTACACACCCTATTCAGCCTTTAGGATTACCTGTTTGCACTCACCCAGAATGTGTGCAGTACTCAGTGGGGCCTGACCAGGTCAGGGGCGCCACAGATGCAGAACCTTTTGTTCAGGGGCGCTACATGAGCATCATAGGAAAGGCCGTGGGACATACAAGGGTTCACAAGATGCATACCTTTTCAAGTAGATATGACAAATATGGGTAGGTTTTGAGAAAACACTGAACCACTCAGTTGAATACGTTGACCAGGCCTGAGACATGTGCAAGCTTGCTAAGCTTCACAGTCGCTGCCAGGTTACGGCCATTATTACACACGATGATGCCTGGCTGTAGATTAAGCAGCGAGAGTCACAGTTCTGTCTGGTCTGCTATACCTTTCAACAACTCTGTGGCAGAGTGCTGTTTGTCACTTAAAGAAAATAGTTTCACCATAGCCTGTTGCCACTTCATCTGGGCACTGCTGCAATGCTTACAGCTTGTTATGGTTATGGACAACATGCTTGACAATTCAGAGATGGAGAAGGAGGAGGGGGTGCAGCAAATGGTGTTGGAGGTAGGGGAAACTCCGATGGCACTAAAGCCCACAATCCTCGGCGTCAGTAGCATGTGTGCCGTACCAGGGTACAACTCTCTCCTGCGGGCTCCACGAGGTTCACTTAGTGTGTGTTCTGCCTCATGGCAGCCTGCTAATAGTCATTCATTGCAGTTTCTGTTACAACTCCTAGAGGTCGTTGTTATTCTTTTGAATTGCTGAGTTTCTCTTTAAGCGAAATATATTCTGGGTAACAAACACCCTCCTCGGAGCTGAGAAGAAGCCTGCAGCCATTTTCTCTTTGGATTTGTTAGGGAAGGACCTGCCGACTTACCTCTCTGTACATTCACCCCTGCCTAGTGTAATCCGGTGAGCAAAGCAAATTACATGTGTTAGTGATAGAATCTTAGGTGGAAGACTATAGTAAATGTATTGTACATTGCAATCCTACATCTTAAGCCTGCTTTACACGGTACGACCGATTGTGCGATTTCACAATCGATCGTACCCGCCCCCGTCCTTTTTGCGTCACGGGCAAATCGCTGCCCGTGTCGCACAAAGTTAGTAACCCCCGTCACACATACTTACCTCTCGTGCGACCTCGCTGTGGGCGGCGAACGTCCACTTCCTGGAGTGGGAGGGACGTTCGGCGTCACAGCGACGTCACACGGGCGCCGGCCAATAGAAGCGGAGGGGCGGAGATGAACGGGACGTAAACATCCCGCCCACCTCCTTCCTTCCACATAGAGCCGGCGGCGGCCGCGGGAGGCAGGTGAGCTGCTCATCGTTCCCGTGGTGTCACACGGAGCGACGTGTGCTACCATGGAAACGATGGTCAACTAAAGTAACCGATATTATGGAACCTAACGAGCAGTACCCGACTCACGATTTGTGAGCGATACTGCGTCGCTAGGAGGTGTCACACAGGCCGGCATCGCCAGCGATGCCGGATGTGCGTCACAAAAACCGTGACCCCGACGATCTATCGCACGATAGATTGCCTGGTGTAAAGCAGCCTTTAGCCCCTGCCTTGTTTGTATAGAGAAGATTTTCTATGTATTGCAGATGCAGTGACCTTTCACCTACATTCTCATAAGAACTGTATCTCATGCACTGTTATGCTATGTTAACTCTGTATTAACACTGTACTGACTGTAATCATTTTCTTGTTATAGTTTTTACCCGTATAAAACAGTATCTTGGATATACCGTATTCCGTATACCGTATTCAACTGCATTTTGGATATACCATATTCACCTGTATCTTGGATATTCCTATATTCACTGTATATTCCACGTGCTGCAATCAAGTTCACGTTACCAGCTAATAAATCAAGGCTACTGAATTCAGTCTGTTTATTTGAAATGTGAACGAGGGTTTAGCTGTATGCCGGAGATTCACAGCGTTACGTGAAAGAAGGCAGAACAGTAAAAACGGACACTGACCGCAGGCGGTAGTTGAATAGACTGCATGGGACCGCTATCACCCACACTGCACCACATATGGGTACTACAGCAGCCGTCATACAGCCGCAGGGATCAAGACCGCAGTCCTCCCCAGCAAGCACAACACTTTTCCCGCCACGCGGAACCCGTTCACGTATAGACCCAGCTTTTCTACCGAAGTTATCATCAATCCACAGCTGAGTGCACAATGTCTGGATCCCGAGCACCCTCAGTCAGGACAAGGTCCCGAGAAAGCTGCTCTAAAATGTCTTCAGTGAAAGAGTTCATTGCTCTCGCTCGTGCAGAAGCTGAGGCTGCAAAAGTAAAATGCACTTTTGCTGCACAAGAGATGCAACTAAAGCTAAGACAAGCAGACCAAGATGCAGAAAGTGCATGCCTGCAAGCAGATCGAGAAGCAGAAAGTGCACGCCTGCAAGTGTGACGCCTTGGGCAAGCCAGGGGTCACAGGTCATTACACCACCACACCCTACATCCCAGTTAGGAACACCAAAGCTACTGAAATCCTTGTTGCCTTCCTCCAGGGGCTGATGTTCACACCAGGGGGTGGGCCAGGCGGTTGGCTCCGCCCACCGAGGAGTACACAGCCCTGGAGGCGGGAGGAACCAGGCAGAGAAGTTAGGGAGGTGAAGGAGTAAACAGTGGAGTGGTAGAGGAGCTAAGTGAAGTGAAAGTGAAGTAGTAGTGGAGCAAAGAAGAAAAGGAGTAAAAGTGAGAGCAGAAAGGCCTGAAGTTAGTCCAGCTGTGTGCAGGACAGAGTCAGCAAGGTCAGCAACGGCGGTGACAGTCTGGAGGGGGACTGCTCGGAGGTTGCTGGAAGGACCGCGGACGGGTAGTGGCCCGGCGGTCTGGAGCAGTATACGAAGGACAGTCAGCACCAGGGCAGGGGCCTCTCGGACCCCGGCAAGGCTAGGAGTCGCCATAATTTGCCAAATCCGTCAGTGAAGGGGACGTCTGTCTCCAAACAACCAAGTCCCGATTGAAGGCAACAGTCCAACCATTGAGGAGAGACACCGCCACCGCCAGGGCACCAGTTTCTCAGAGCCAGCACCTGCGGGCAAAGTAGGGCTCCTCCGGCCCATATCCAAGCCGGGGAGCGGGTTACCGGTGGGAACCCATCGCTACCAACAAGGAAACATTAGGTGCAGGACAAAGGGACATCACCGTCACCTACTGGGAGAGCAAGTGTAGCCGTCCGTGGGAACCGTCTTTCCAGCCGAGTGGTTTACCGAAAAACTGTGTCAACGTCTCAGGCTGAGTGAGTACCACAGTGCCGCAAGGCACAGCGCTGCCCCCGCGTCCCTGCGCCCACCAAGCCCTGCATCTCCCAACTCATCACTGGGCCCCGGGATCACCAACCCCTACCCACGAGGGGCAACACAACAACTGGCTGCTCCATACCATCCTTCCCGGGATCCCCATACAGAGCAGCGGTGGTGCCAACAAATCACCACAATCGTGGGTGGCGTTACGAACAATAACCAATCCCCACACCCAAGCAACCCCCTTTCACTCACGGGCGAGGAGCGCCGCTCGAGAGTCCCCGGGATCCGGCCCATCACTCGAGCCACCGAGCAGCGGCAGCAGCAGGCCGCAGCGGCAGCCGGACCCGAGCAGCAGTGGGAGAGCGCGGCGTCCCTTCCTCCGCCCGCGACACAAGCAGATCGAGAAGCAGAAAGTGCGTGCCTGCAAGCAGACAGAACACGCTTGGTAGCTGAACAAGAAGCTGAAAAAGTACGTCTGCAAGTCTCTCTGGACAAACTTATTGCAGAAAAGGAGGCAGCAGCGGCAATAGCCAAAGCAGAGTTCCTGGAGGCCGTGGAGTATTCTGAATCCGAGGAACGCAGCAATGTACTTGGACCAGACGTAGAGCAACAGGATCCAACCCAACGCGTCTCAGAGTATGTCCACCAGCACCCCGGAATGGACGACAACCCTGATCCACGACATCGATCAGCTTATATCGACTACCAGAGACTTCATCCCGAACTATAGTACTGTAAGCAAGAAAGTATGCAGCAGGTCAACGTCAACTACAACTACAGTTCTACGGAACAGAAGGTATCACCTCTATCCCGAATTAGAGGGACACCCTTTGCTTCAGAACGGTATTATACAGACTACCCTGAGACTGAAGCCCCTAAAAGGTATGGTGATACACCACACATTAGACATGACTATAACACACCAGCTCACACCAGCACCAACCAAGCTCCCATGGACTTTGCAAAGTTCTTTGCTCGCCGAGAACTGGTTAGCAAGGGACTTGTAAAGTTCACTGACAAAGCTGAGAACTATAGGTCACGGCGAGCCTCGTTCCAGAACACCATTCAGGGTCTGGACCTTTCTTGTAGTGAGGAGTTAGATCTCCTAGTAAAGTGGCTTGGGAATGAATCGGCTGAGCACGCCAAACGACTAAAGGCCCTGTCACACACAGAGATAAATCTGCGGCAGATCTGTGGTTGCAGTGAAATTGTGGACAATCAGTGCCAGGTTTGTGGCTGTGTACAAATGAAACAATATGTCCATGATTTCACTGCAACCACAGATCTGCCAAAGATTTATCTCTGTGTGTGACAGGGCCTTTAGAGACATTAATATAAAGCATCCAGCCACAAGCCTACATAAGGTGTGGGAAAGACTTGATGAATGCTATGGGTCCATAGAAGCCATTGAAAATGCTTTATACCAAAGAATCGATGGTTTTCCTAAGATAGGGCCTAAAGGTTATCAAAAACTTAGAGAACTGAGTGATTTGTTGATAGAGTTACAGGTTGCCCAGGAGGAAGGAAATTTGCCTGGATTGGCTTTCCTGGACACTGCCAGGGGAGTTAATCCAATAGTGCAGAAACTTCCTTACAACCTACAAGAAAAGTGTGTCACATGTGGTTCACGGTACAAACAAATTCATAATGTGCCTTTTCCTCCTTTCACTGTATTTGTAAATTTTGTTGTTCAACAAGCTAAAGTCAGAAATGACCCCAGTTTTGACTTCACCCTGTCGTGTCCCACTACCCCCGGTGTCAAACTCAGTAGGACACCCGTGGCAGTCCATAAAACTAACATTGTTTCCACAGGACCCTCTCAACATGCTAGTAAGCCACCTCCAGAAGAGAACAGACCTCAAGATGTCAGTAAGTAGTGTCCGCTACACAAGAAACCGCATCCGCTACTAAAATGCAGAGCCTTCAGGGAGAAGTCTTTAGAGGATCGCAAAGGTTTCCTCAAGGAAAACAACATCTGCTTCAAATGCTGTGCTACAACATCACACCTCGCCAGGAATTGTGAAGCTAGCGTGAAATGTGCAGAAGGCAGCAGCAATACAGCCTTACACCCTGGACCACCCCCACGAGTGTTGTCACAAGCAGAGGAGCACAATGCCAAGCAGAAGGATACTGACGTGGACTCCCCTGAGGTCACCTCTCAATGTACCGAGATCTGCGGAGGACCCGTAGGAGGAAGATCCTGTTCAAAAATCTGCCTTATCTGAGTCTACCCAGCAGGCCATAGGGACAAAGCGATCAAGATATATGCAATCCTGGATGACCAGAGCAACAGATCGCTAGGCACGTCCATCTTCTTCAACCACTTCAGCATTGTAGGCCCCGGTTCTCCCTATTCCTTGAAGACATGCGCAGGTACTGTCGAGACGGCGTGGAGGAAAGCAACCGGATTCAAAGTAGAGTCTGTAGATGGCCAGATCTGTCTATCATTACCGACCATACTGGAGTGCAATCAGATTCCCGACAACAGGTCTGAGATTCCTTCACCGGAGGTAGCTGCTCATCATCCCCATCTGAAGCGTATAGCTCACCTGATACCTGAGTTGAACCCAGAAGCCCCAATGGCTTTACTCTTGGGAAGAGATATACTACGAGTTCACAAGCCTAGAGAATACATCAACGGCTTCCAAAATGCTCCATATGCACAGAAGCTCGATCTTTGATGGGTCATTGTAGGAGACGTCTGTCTAGGAGGAGCACACAAGCCGACCTCAGTCAACAGTATGCTCACCAATACATTAGAAAATGGATGCCCATCTCTCTTCCAGCCATGTCAGAATAGTCTGCTGGTAAAGGAGTTACCATGCAGCACCCCTCGGCCTTGCCCTTTCTCAGTTCCTTCCAACGAAGACCACGCTTGTGAAGGTGAACAAAACCACATAGGGTGTGCAGTCTTCCACAGGACAAGGGAAGACAACAAAACAGCGATGTCCATAGAAGATAGGATGTTCTTGGACACCATGGATCGGGAAATAGTCAAAGACAAATCAAACAGTTGGGTCGCACCACTACAATTTCAACCTCGGAGACGACGCCTACCAAACAACAGGGAAATGGTCTACAATCGCTTCATCTCCCTCAAGCACAAACTTCAGAGGTCACCTGAGACAAAAAAACACTTCTTTACCTTCATGGAGAAGATCTTACAAAACAACCACGCGGAGGTCGCACCCGTACTTCAAGACTCCGAGGAGTGTTGGTACTTACCTATCTTCGGTGTGTACCATCCCAAAAAGCCAGGCCAGATAAGAGTGGTATTCGACTTGAGCGCCAAATGTGAAGACGTCTCATTGAATGATGTCCTATTGTCGGGCCCAGACCTCAACAACAAACTCCTAGAAGTACTACTCTGTTTCCGCAAGGATTCAGTGGCATTCATGGCTGACATACAACAGATGTTCCAGTGTTTTCTTGTCAAAAGGGAACACATAAACTATTTGAGGTTCTTCTGGTATCGCGACAACGACCCCGATAAAGACATTGCAGAGTACCGGATGAGGGTACACATCTTTGGGAACAGTCCTTCCCCAGCAGTCGCTATCTACGGCCTCAGAAATTCCGCCAAAGAGGGTGAATAAAAGTATGGGTCAGATGTCAGATCCTTCATAGAAAAAGACTTCTATGTATACGACTGCCTGAAGTCCACACCAACAACTGAGGCTGCGATCAGGTAAAAAGGGCTCAAGAAATGCTTGCTCTGTCTAACCTGAGGTTGCATAAAATTGCCTCCAACAGCCGAGAATTGATGAAAGCCTTTCACTCTCAAGACTATTCCAACGATCTAAAGGACTTAGACCTAAGCATTGACTCCCTTCCTATGCAGCGGAGCCTAGGATTGCTTCTGGATTTGAAGACGGATGCCTTCACCTTTCAGATCAGCAAAGACGAGAAACCCTTCACGCGCAGAGGAGTTCTTTCTTTTGTCAATAGCTTGTACGACCCATTGGGATTTGTGGCTCCAGTAACCATCCAAGGCAAGATGATGCTAAGGGACTTCACCCAAGAGACATCTGATTGGGATGACCCACTTCCAGCAGAAAAAGCAGATCTGTGGACTGATTGGAGGAAGTCTCTCGAAGCCTTGACCGACCTTCGTGTAAAACGACCGTATGCTCCTGTGCCATCCACGTAAGTCAAAACACAAAAACTTTGTGTCTTCTGTGGCGCATCAGTCAAAGCGATCGCAGCAGTAGCGTACCTCAAAACCACAGATGCAAATGAACAGAGCCACATCGGTTTCGTTATGAGCCGGACAAAACTGGCGCCACTCCGTAAACACACGATACCCAGACTTGAGCTCTGCGCTGCTGTCCTCGCGGTTGAATTGGTCGAACTTATCTCAGATGGGATGAGTCTGGAGATCAAAGACGTCGAATTTTATACAGACAGCAAAGTGGTACTTGGGTATATCTGCAATGAATCGCGACGCTTCTATGTCTACGTCAGCAACCGGGTACTAAGGATAAGAAGATCCACTTGCCCTAGTCAATGGCACTACATGTCTACCCATCACAATCCTGCAGACCACGCGACTAGATCCATTGCACCAAGTCATCTGAGAGACACTACATGGTTCACAGGTTCTGCCTTCTTGCACCGTTCGATGCCTGAAATCATAGAGTCTGATACATTTGAGCTAGTGGGCCCAGATGACGATGAAGAGCTTCGTCCTCAAGTGTCTGTTCTACATACAGTGATCTCAAGTAATCACCTCAAATCTCATCGATTCAACAGGTTCTCGACTTGGAAGTCACTCGTTCAAGCCATCGCTTTTCTACTTCATGCAGTTCTTTCCTACAAGATAACACTACCTACAAGTCAGAGACTTTGTAGAGGATGGCATCACTGCAAGCATGCATTCATCGCTTCTAATCTGGAAAGAGCTAAGATCGTAATACTCCGCATTATACAAAATGTAGCCAATGTCTTTTGGGACAGATGGAAAAGGCAGTACCTCTCCACTCTGCAAACCAGGACAAAGCGGCAGAAAGACCACCCAAACCTCAAACCTGGTGATGTTGTACTTGTGAAAGACAGTCAAGCACATCGGAATGAGTGGCCTCTCGGCCTAGTCACCAAACCTTTTCCAGGCAAGGATGGGAAAGTACGTAAGGTAGAGGTCAGAGTGTGCAAGCTTGGGGAGAACAAACTGGTCCTCAGGCCTGTAATTGAACTTGTGTTACTTATTTCCCAAAAATAACCAAATAGTGGCATCCGTTGACGCCAAGCAGGGAGTGTTCTGCCTCATGGCAGCCTGCTAATAGTCATTCATTGCAATTTCTGTTACAACCCCTAGAGGTCATTGTTATTCTTTTGAATTGCTGAGTTTCTCTTTAAGCGAAATATATTCTGGGTAACAAACACCCTCCTCGGAGCTGAGAAGAAGCCTGCAGCCATTTTCTCTTTGGATTTGTTAGGAAAGGACCTGCCGACTTACCTCTCTGTACATTCACCCCTGCCTAGTGTAATCCGGTGAGCAAATCAAATTACATTTGTTAGTGATAGACTCTTAGGTGGAAGACTGTAGTAAATGTATTATACATTGCAATCCTACATCTTAGCCCCTGCCTTGTTTGTATAGATAAGATTTTCTACGTACTGCAGATGCAGTGACCTTTCATCTACATTCTCATAAGAACTGTATCTCATGCACTGTTATGGTATGTTAACTCTGTATTAACACTGTACTGACTGTAATCATTTTCTTGTTATAGTTTTTACCCGTATAAAACAGTATCTTGGATATATCGTATTCCGTATACCGTATTCAACTGCATCTTGGATATACCATATTCACCTGTATCTTGGATATTCCTATATTCACTGTATATTCCACGTACTGCAATCAAGTTCATGTTACCAGCTAATAAATCAAGGCTACTGAATTCAGTCTGTGAAATATGAAATGTGAACGAGGGTTTAGCTGTATGCCGGAGATTCACAGCGTTACGTGAAAGAAGGCAGAACAGTGTGCTATCAGGCAAATGTAGTGTCCAAGGCCAAAACCACTTGTCCACGTCAGTGGTTAAGTGAATCTTTCCAGTAACTACGTTGGTAAAGCACCTGAGCATTTTAGTGCTCACCCATCACTAGTCATGGAATTGGCTTGATGTCAGAACCTAGGTGTAGACCTGTTGAAGTGTGCAAGCCATGCAAAATGGCTTTTGTCCATATGCTCTCTGCATTCTCTACTGTCCTGCATGGACTTTTAAAGTGAATAATTAAGGATCTATGAAGTAACTCATCTTGTAGGTCACTCACATATAGCTCAGCATTGAGACTTTCATTGATCTTAGTCAAGTATCCAATGCCATTAGCTGTTAAAAATGTCCATGTCATCAGGCTTCCTACACTGAACTTGACAGCTTTTTCAATTTCTTGATCTGTTAGCTCCATTTTTCATGAGCTGAACTCTAGTAGATCAAAGGCCTTTTTCTCTCAAATATTGTTCACAAATTTATCTAAATCTGTGTTAATGCGTACTTCCCCTTTGCCGAGATAATCCATCCACTTCACAGGCCCCATTCACACGTCAGTGAAAAACACAGACATTTTTCATTGATGTGTTAAAGGTGCGTATGTCCCTCCGTGTACCGTGATTTTGGCACACGTGTGATCTCTGTGTGCTATCTGAGATAATACATGGAGATCAGACACTTATTATACTCACCTGTCCACGCTCCTGCTGTCCATGGTGCTGAACTTTCCCGGATGATTTTTCCGACCGCTGCTGTCTCACTGCTGCAGCTGCTTCCGGGTCAGCTGGGCAGTGCATACATGCATATGCATAAGAATAATTTGCCGACTTGGAAGCAGGAGAGAGCAGTGGCTGAAGACAGTGTCATTGCGATGGGTGAGTTTATAAAGCTTTTTATTTTAAATGTACGTGTTTTTCTGGTACATGTTTTATGGATCACATCACTGTGTGATCCGTGGGACATCAGTGATGCCAGAAAAAAATGGACGTGTCTCCATGTGGAAATCACGGACACACGTATACATCGCATGGAGACATGGTTAGTGAAAAATCACTGATATGTGTGCAGACCCATTGATTTTAATGGGTCTGCGTACATCCGTGATTCAGGTACGTATAAAAACTGTCACATACTGTACATACCAGAATCATTGACATGTGAAGGATGCATTAGGCTCGCCACAATAAAAGGCCACTATAAAATGTGCGTTTTATCATGCAGCACAATGCCACGGATGTCACATGTTTTGAGGGAGCGTGCAAGTGGCATTCTGACTGCAGGAATGTCCACCAGAGCTGTCAAAAAACAAAAAACATCTGTCCCTGTCAAAAAACATCTCAGGGAAGCTTATCTGCATGCTTGTCATTATCATCAGTCTCCATCTGAGTGCAGTTTGTCATTGTAACTGACTTGAGTGTACAAAAGCTCCCATTCAATAGGGTCTAGCTTGTTGTACAGGTGTTCTCTTCACAAATGAATCCTGATTTTCACTGCACAGGGCAGATGCAGACTGTTCTATGGAGTTATGTGGGTGAGTAGTTTGCTGATGTCAACCTTGTGAATTGAGTGCTCCGTGGTGGCGGTGGGGTTATAACCCCATGTTGCAGGGATCTGTACACAATTCCTGGAAGCTGAAAACATCCCAGTCCTTGCATGACAGCATATTCACTGGCAGGGCCAGACTGGTCAAAGGGCAATTCTGGCAAATGCTAGAAGGACCGGTGACTGTAGTGGGTCGGTGCCTGTAGTGGCTGCTCAATCTTCAGTCACCGCCGCTCTCCTCAGCAGTGCGTGTGCTGTGCCGGCCATGCAGTGCGATCCTACGCCCAGCATAGACACTGCTGAGGAGAGTGGCAGTAACCGCAGCTCCCTCCTTCCTGGTCAAATGTATTTGTGTCTCTCTCATCCGTAAATACATTTGAACAGTGAAGCGCAGTGTGCTTGTCTGGGCTCTGACGTGCATCAACGTGATGAGATCAGCACCTTGGTGACATCATTACACTGCTGCGGGTGCCACAGAGACACGTCGGCCGGCAGTGAGCGTTCCATGGAGGAGCAGAAGATGAACTGTACTGGAGAAGGGGAAAAAAATTATGAAAGGGACACAGCTTTCCGAGAGGTAGTGGGGTGAGTACTTTATTCAGAGTGGGCAGTGTATGTGTGAGTGTGCGGGGAAGATATTTTACAAAAAGGCAGCATGGGGGGCTATATTTTTCAGAGGCAGGGAGGGGTATCTTAATGAGAGTGGCAGTGTGGGGGGTATTGTAATGAGTGGCAGCTTGGGGGGATATTAAGGAGAGCGAAGTGGGGGGTATATTAAGGAGATTGTCAGTGTGGGGTGATATTAAGGATAGCGGCAGCGTGGTAGTATATTAAGGAGAGTGGCAGTGTGGGGGTATAATAAGGAGATTGGCAGTGTGGGGGGATATTAAGGAGAGCGGCAGCGTGTTAGTATATTAAGGAAAGTGGCAGCAGGGGGCTATATTAAGAAGATTGACAGTGTGGGGCTATATTAAGAAGATTGACAGTGTGGGGGTATATTAAGGAGAGTGGCAGTGTGGGGATATATTAAGGAGATTGGCAGTTTGGTAGTATATTAAAGAGAGCCGCAGCGTAGGGGTATATTAATGAGAGTGGAAACGTGGTAGTATATTAAGGAGAGTGGCACAGGGGGGTATATTAATGCAAGTGGCAGTGTGGTAGTATATTAAGATGAGTGGCAGTGTGGGGGTATATTAAGGAGATTGGCAGGGTGGTAGTATGTTAAGGAGAGTGGCAGCGTGGGGGTATATTAAGGAGATCGACGGTGTGGTTGTATATTAAGGAAAGCGGCAGCGTTGGGGAATATTAAGGAGAGCGGCAGCGTGGGGGTATATTAAGGAGATTGACAGTGTGAGGGTATATTAAGGAAGGCGGCAGTGTGGGGGTATATTAAGGAAAGAGGCAGCATGGGGGTATATTAAGGAGATTGTCAGCGTGGGGGTATATTAAGGAGATTGGCAGTGTGGGGGTATATTAAGTAGAGCGGCAGCGTGGGGGTATATTAAGGAGAGCAGCGCAAGGGGTATATTAAGGAGATTGGCAGTGTGGGGGTATATTAAGATGAGTGGCAGCGTGGGTAGGGGTATATTAAGGAGAGTGGCAGCATTGGGTGTATATTAAGGAGAGTGGCAGCGTGGGGTTATATTAAGGAGATCGACAGCGTGGGGGACTGGGGTATATTAAGGAGAGTAGTAGCGTGGTGGTATTTTAAGGACAGTGGCAGTGTGGGGGTATATTAAGGAGAGGGGCAGTGTGTGGGTATATTATGAAGAGGGTCAGTATTAGGGGTTTATCAGGAAGAGGGTCAGTGTGCGGAGATAGTTTGGATAAGGGCAGTGTGTATATGGGTGGAGATATTTTTTTTTGAAGTACAGCAATTATTTATTCAGGGTTGCAGCATGGGAAATATTCATATTTATGCATCAAAATAGTGATACTTTTATATTTAAAGGCACTGTGTCAGGAAGTGTTGCTGAATAACAAAGAGGGAGGTCTTCAGAGACGAGCTGAGGGCATGAAATCTCATGATGGTGTCTGTACTACGTGGAGACAAAAGGGACCGGAACAACTCTGATCAGAGATGATGTCACATATAAGGTGCTTGGATGTAAATGTTTATTTGTGATACTGCCTGCGTCTTATCAGTACTGTGGTTCTTGTATGGTCTGCAGTCTGATAATTGATAACAACAACTCTCAGCATCTCCTTACCATTGTTAATGACAAATTGAGAGCTGTAGTTTCATACAATCTAATTGTACATTGGGCTAAGCATGATTCATGTACTGACGTTAGTTTTGACGCTGCAGTCATGTGCTGACTGTGGCACTGGTGCTACATTCATGTGCTGATGGTGTTCTGATGCAACATTCATGTGCTGATGGTGATTCTGGCACTGTATTCATGTTCTGGTGGTGATTCTGGTGCTGTATTCATGTGCTGATGGTGTTTATGGTGCTGTATTCATGTACTGATGATTGTTCTGGTGCAACATTCATATACTGATTGTGGCCCTGGCGCTGCATTCATGTGCTGATGGTGGTTCTAAAGCTACTTTCATGTGTTGATGGTGGTTCTGGTGCGGCATTCATGTGCTGATGGTGGTTCTGAAGCTACATTCATGTGCTGATGGTGGTTCTGGTGCTACATTCATGTGCTGATGGTGGTTCTGGTGCTGCATTCATGTGCTGATGGTGGTTCTGGTACTGCATTCATGTGCTGATGCTGGTTCTGGTGCGGCATTCATGTGCTGATGGTGGTTCTGGTGCTGAATTCATGTGCTGATGGTGGTTCTGAAGCTGCATTCATGTGCTGATGGTGGTTCTGAAGCTACATTCATGTGCTGATGGTGGTTCTGGTGCTACATTCATGTGCTGATGGTGGTTCTGGTACTGCATTCATGTGCTGATGGGGGTTCTGGTGCTGCATTCATGTGCTGATGGTGGTTCTGATACTGCATTCATGTGCTGATGGTGCTTCTGGTACGGCATTCATGTGCTGATGGTGGTTCTGAAGCTACATTAATGTGCTGATGGTGGTTCTGGTGTGGCATTCATGTGCTGATGGTGGTTCTGGTGTGGCATTCATGTGCTGATGGTGGCACTGGTTATGAAGCTTCATTTATGTGCTGATGGTGGTTCTGATGCTACATTCATGTGCTGATGGTGGTTCTGAAGCTACATTCATGTGCTGATGGTGGTTCTGAAGATAAATTCATGTGCTGATGGTGGTTTTGAAGATACATTCATGTGCTGTTGGTGGTTCTAAACTTGACAAACCAAAACAAGTTTCATGTCTATGTTAAAGCTGAAAAATAATCAAAAAACTTTGTTTGAGATTATGAGGAGAATTTAGCAAGATTCTGCTCAGTTTCTGCTCCAAAAACAGTGTAAATTAGCATATGTTTAAACATTTTTTTAAGGAGAATGTCTCCAAAACTTCCTCAAATATTTGGTTCTAGTGGTGTATTCATGTGAGTACCCCTTACATGACGCTGACTGCTCACATCCTCTTAATGTCTGATACGTCTATTTTGTTTTAAAAAATACAAACTGCTGTTGCATCTGGTATCTATAATTTTCTGCATCTTTGACATCACATCATTAGCGCTGTAGCCAATCTGTTAGCTGCTGTGCTCCTTGATTGGTTGCAACGCTGTCATTGTGATGTGACATTAACAGACAATAGCAGTGAATAAAATAAACAAACATTGCAGGGAATGGGTTTCAAAAATCGGAAAACCTAAGGTTATGAGCACACAAGGTATTTTAAACTCAAGCAACACCGCCATGTTTCTCAAGCAGATGCTGAAAACCGTGGAGTTTTTTTCCTGACCCATCTTCTGTGTAGATTTACAGTCGTTTCCTGGATAATTTTTCAATGGTTTTAACCATCTTTGGTTTTTCTTTTAGTGTTTTCCCATTTTTTTGTCACATATTTTTTGCTGCACTTTTAGAAAAAAGCGATGGTAAACACAACAAAAGCCGTCTGGGCATCTCCCGAGCCTTCCCATTAATCTGCATTGTAAAGTACAGAGCTTCTTCCGAGTGACAAACATCAGAAGAATGGAGCGGTCACTTCTTTTAAACGCTTGGTGGTTTTAGAAACCCAAAGTGGTTAAAAAAATGCTGAAAAGCCTGAACCTGTGCACGGCAAGTAGAGGCATATGGTCAGTCATTTGAGTATTTTTTATAGTGGTTTTCAAGGTGGGATCTGCCCCCAAAAATGTCATTGCACATTCTCTAAGTGGTACGCACCCAAAATTAGCACCAGTGAAAACTACAGCTTCCTTATCACCTATCTGTAGAATAGGTCATCAATATTAGTTCACGGGGATCTGATTTTGTATCCCTGCCCATCAGTTATATGACGAGGCCGCAGCATTATATGGAGAGCGCAGCATTCTCTTCATTATCTATGGGATACAGCTCTGTAGGGAAATTAGTGGCTTCACCAGACCCTGCAACTAAGAGCAATAAATACGACTGGGCTGTAATACTGGACGCAGCTGTGACTACATGTTATATGGTTGTGTTACACAACCTACAAGTGCACAAAGATATTACACATTCACCATGCGACAAGTGGGCCTATGTACCCCCAAATGCCAGTGTAATGCCCTGGCAAAACCAGGTTGTCACAGAGACTGTACAAATCTTCCAGGTACAGGCCTCCATCCTCCTTGGCATACCAACACAACACCACACACAGGTAACATCAGCCAGAAAAGCCTAGTCACCCCCCTGGGACAATAGGGACACACCAGTGGGCAGGACCAGGCAGATGGGGACGCCCACCTATGGGTCCTGAGGTGTCAGGGGAGGGAACACGTCAGTTGAGTGGAGTTGAGTTGAGTGGAGGAGAGTCTAGATAGTGGAAGTGAGAGGAGTGAAGTAGTAATCAGGGGTTGTAGCTCCCAGACTACCGGACTACCTGAGCTGACTAGGTGGCAAACAGTAGAGCAGGGCCACAGGCGACAGAGATCCAGTCACGGGAGACCTTAAGTGGACCAGGGCAGGGTTGTAGCCCACCGGTGCCGACAGCGGAGATCCGGTCCGGAGGCCGTGCGCAGTCGGGGTACCTGGACACCAGGGCAAGGACCGCTTCAAGCACCTTACCGATTAGCCAGCAGGGCACAAGGTTCCAGATCTTGTCCCACGAGTAGCCCAGAGAGCAAAACGTAAGCCCAACGAGGGGATAGGGCATCCGCCAGAGCCTATGGAGATCCCACAGGTCAGTTTTTGCAGGCAAGAACTCCCAACACACAGAATCACAGGGAGTGGACTTCTCTCGTTTTATGCGGATTAAGTCAACATACAAGAAACTACAAGTGCAAGAGGAAGGGCCCCTGCCCTGTCAGCCCGTGTGCGGGACCAAGCACACCCCTCTAGAGGCTCCTGGCATCCGGCCTTGGTTTACCACATGGACTTTGTGTGATTTATTACCACAATGACTACACCGGTACCATCCGGTCCATTCCTAAAACCTGCTCCCTGCTACCCCGCACCATCCTCCGGGCCCAGGGACTACACTTCCCCTACCCGTGGAGGGTATTCCACCTTGCTACCCTGCTCCATCAGCCCCGGGCATCCCATACCAAGGCAGCGGTGGTGTCACCAACTATCACCGAAACCCATGGGTGGCGTCACTGACAAACTCTTCCCCCGTAAATACCCCCTTTTTCATTGTTGTTGGCGACGGGCCGCTGCACGAGCCCCGGATCCGGCTGCCACTCGATCCCCAGCCACGATTTCCCTGACGTGTTCAGTCACCCTCCCTTCCTGTGACACCAGGGCTGAATTTTAGTCCCAGTCCAGCCCTGCTCACTGGACATGTCATCCATTGAGCATGTTTGGGATGGTCTAGATCGGCATATACAACAGTGTACTCAAGTTTCTGCCAATATCCAGCAACTTCGCACAGCCATTGAAGAGGAAAATTGTCTTCCTCTTTTACTTCTAGCCCTGCATTACTATTGGGGTCCTTGCCAACCCCTTTTTAGGAAAGACACAAGCAACCTCCAGGACTTTCAGATATTTACCATTAACACTTTTTTTAGGAGTTTATATTTTTGTTCAGTGTATTTTAGCTATTAATTATATTACTCATTATTTATCATTTTATCAAAAAGAAGTATTTATTTTGCAGTACATTAAAATCCGAAACATTTGCATAGTGTCATGCCTGATCCTGAAAGGCAATTTCTAGTACATCTGTCTGACCTTCCACCTTCTGTGAATGTCATCCAAAGGACAATACTGGATTGAATGCATGATCAGCGAAATGGAGGCCCTTGTTTCTATCATGTGAAGGCAATAATGAAGATTTGCCACATTCCTCATCCTCAGGATAAAGCTGCATTATCAATTATTTTTAGCACAACTTGCCTACATTTGAATGATACAGTATGTATTATATATAGTCTAATGAAAATTCCCAGCCCATTTATTTTTAACAATTTATGTCACCCATTTCTGGGACAGACTGTGAAGGCGACAAGATGTGACAGTAGAAAATCTGTGTGGGGTAGCCCGTTGAATACAAAACTAGTTTTCACCCGATTTGGGTAAAATTTTGCACGGCCTGTTTTTAACACCAGACTAAAAATACTGGGAACATTAAAATCGAAATCTTCTCCCCTTCACAAGATTTGACTCCCCAAATTTAGGCTCTACAGAAATAAAAGTAGAAAATGAATGTCTGTGTGTTGAATGCAAAACCACAGCTTTTGCCCAGAGGGTCTTAACCTTCGTCAGGCTGCATAATTTTACAACATTAACAGGCTGCAGAGGTACAATTGTACCTTCATATATACCTCCACTGTGGGAAGACTTTCTCCTTTGCTTGGTTTCAGAAACTAAAGTTCATTCAGCTACAAATGTTATGCTGATATCTATTGGCCAGTGTTGTTACTGCTCACTTATGTTGCTGTCAATTAAGTTGATTCAAACTGGGAGTGGCTTCTACTTCTCTTCCTGCCTCCCTCCTTTCAGTAGCCATTTTGCTGTTCATCTCATTGCTGTGAGCACACACATTTCTAGGCTTGTGAAGTCTTCAATTTCTTGGATACGAATGTAGGAAAGTCTCACAGCATCTAACATACCTTCATTCGCCTTATGTGGGGACAGAACAGTCAGAAATTGTCTTTGAGCCTGGACTTGGCTTACATATATTTTGTATGAAACGTATCACTATAGGTATGATTTTTATACGAAAAATGGATAATAATTAGTATCTACATATTGTTTTATGATGTTTTACACAAAATAAAGATGGTGGCTCTGTTACAATTTTCCTATTGGTCGAAAAAACAGTCGAAGATGGAATGAAAATTCTGAAACCGTATACGGTTTACATAATATATAAATGACATTTATAAATAATTATCACTAGAAATAATTTACTTTTTTTATCTGCACTTTAGAATCGAGTTTCATTCTACTTGCCACGTGTTACTGAACTAAATTACGAAGCCAAAATTCATCTACCAAGTCATCATGAGTGATAGTGATGCTGGATCTAGTTTCCGCCATAATCCAAGAAAACGTGTTTGCAGGTTAGTATCATTTTGTGAAAAGCCAATAATGTAGTATTGTGTAGTATTTCGGAAAATTATTTATTTTTAATTTTTTCATATTTACAGATTTACGTCTGACGAAATAATGAGAATGCTAGAAGAATCTGATTCTGAGCATGAGGAAGAACCATATGTTGCATCTGATGATGAAAACTATGTACCACAAGTGGATGTTACTGAAGAAGATTCAGACATTGAGCAAGAAATAGTTATAGAGCAGGAAACAGAATACGACTCAGACGAAAGTGTTGAGGATGAGTCTGTGCCTCAAAGTGCAGGCGACATTTGGACTGCTAAGGCTAAAACTCAATGGTGTAGTGATCCACTGCCAAATGCACAAACAAAATCTCGTAATGTCCTATGACAAAGAGGTGGCCCTGCAGCAATCCGCAACCTGTATACAGCAAAAGAGCTATTCAAGTCAATCATGACTCCCGAGATGTGTGACATCATATTATGAGAAACTAATCGAAAGGCCAATAGAGTTTGTGATGCTTACAACAACGAACTGGTACAATGTTTTCCTGATTCTTCTGAACGGCAACCACAAAAAACATTCAAGCAATTTACTGAAACTGAACTCCATGCATTTTTGGGCATACTGATTGCTGCTGGTGTGCACAGAGACAACAAAGAGAATCTGGAGGAAATGTGAAATGTTGCTGCTCTGCCTCTTATGCGTGCAGCCATGTCTCGTGACCTCTTCAAGATGATACTCAGATTTATCAGATTTGACAACGAAAATACACGTGCAGAACGTGTGCAAGCAGATAAAGCTGCACCAATACGGGACATCTGGACAATACTGAACAGAAATCTGAAGAGAGCCTACAAGCCATATAATTGTATCACCGTCGACGAGCAATTATTTCCATTTAGAGGCAATATTAAATTTACCCAGTATATACCTTGAAAACCAGCTAAATATGGCATAAAGATTTTCTGGGCTTGTGACTTGTCAAACGCCTACCCATTACAAGGTCAGCTCTACACTGGGAAACCAACTGATGGTCCTCGACAAGTAAACATTGGTGAACGAACAGTATTGGACTTACTGAGCTCGTATAAAGGCTCTGGAAGAAATGTCACCACCGATAACTTCTTTACAACCATGGAACTAGCTAAGGTATTGAACTCCTGGAACATGACACTAGTTGGTACAGTGAGAAAAAACAAAAGGTTCCTACCTAGCAACATGCAGCCTGCCAAAGAAAGGCCTGTAAACTCGACAAATTTTGCCTACAATCATGATGCAACAGTCTGTTCATATGTACCAAAGAAGAACAAATCAGTCGTGCTTCTATCATCTATGCACATGACGGGAGAAGTTGAAGAGACACTAGCAGCCAAACCAGCGATAATAAAATACTACAACAAAACAAAAGGCAGAGTTGATGTTATGGATAAAATGTTGGGAGAGTACACTGTGAAATGACGAACATTATGTTGGCCTCTGGCATTTTTCTACAATATGATTGACGTCACTGGGTTAGCATCCTACATCATCTACAGAGAACACAATCCAAGCTTCAGGATAAAGGATCAACGAAGAAAGTTCCTGAAAGATCTCGCAAATCAGCTGTGTATGCCTGCAATTGAAGATTGTAGTACAAACCGAATAATGATGAGAAACCATTTTCTTCGAGGTGCAGTAGAAATGGTGCTTGGACAATGCATTCTGGTAGCATCGCAAGCAGCAGCTGGCCCTCAAATACCTCATGGTAGTCGTGGACCCTCCCCTGTTGTTGGTAGTTGCTATGTCTGCCGAGACCTGAGGCGAAAACAACGTAAGACTAGAAAGTCTTGTGTGGTTTGTGTGAAACCCATATGCGATGAACACTCGGTAGCAAAGACAACATGCATTACTTGCGAAGAAAATCAATAAAAAAAGTTTCTTACATTTTCTTTTATAATGTAAATGAACAGTTGTTTATAATAAAATAGCATTATCATTAAAAAAAATATTATTCTTTTTTCCTTGCATTATCTTCATTCAAAATATATGAGGGTACATTTGTATCTATGCAGCTTGTTATGGATGCAAAAATATATCGACCCCTTATCTCGGAAGGGGGTGGAGATATTTTATTGAAATTTGGCCATTTTATTCTGGACCAAAACTGCAGAGATGTCACAAAATTTCAGCCCTCTACAGCTTTTTGAAAAAAAGTTATTGCAATTTTAAAATGTAATAGTTACCATTGTACCTACTCAGCCGGACGAAGATTAAATAATTAAAGCAATGGTGCCCAAAGAGTCACTCTGAAAGGTGCAGCAACCATATAGTTGCTAAGGAGGGGCAACCTGCTAACACACTCTAAAGTCTGTAACTATAGTAATGGCTGTCAACAACCAGTGCACAAGTAACTGTGGCCTCATTTAAGAGAATTGCTTAACAATAAGATTGTTCTGGTTGTCTAGCAACCAGAGAGCAGCCTTCAGCATTGAAACTGCCGAGGTGAAAGCTGAGCTCTGATTGGTTGCTATTGACAACTAGAACAGTCCAACTGTGACGCAGTTTTCATAATTGAGATTTGAGACTCTTCAGGACACACATTTTCTGCACTTAAAATATATTAAAAACTATTGAAAACATCAGCTCAAGACACAAAAAATAAGCCATCACTGAGCTCCAGATCTCAAAAAATGAGAACATTTTGACTATAGGAAAATGACAACAAAAGCAAAATTCCTTTTTTTGACAAATTCTGAATTTTTTTCCCTACTTAGATAAAAATAAAACTATACATATTTGGTATCTATGAACTTGTACTCACCTGGAAAAAAAAAACAAAAAACAATTGTGCAATTGCACTTATTTTTTGCAGTTTCACCGCACTTGAAATTCTTTTCCCGTTTTCCAGGATAATATGGGGCAGAATTAATAGTTTAATTTAAAGTTACAACTCGTCCCGCCCTCATATGGCTATATTGAAAAATAAATAAATTATGGCTCTTGGAAGAAGGGAAGGAAAAACATAAAACAAAAAATTTAAAATCGTCAGGGGGGAGATGTTAAGGGACTAATGCGGGCGTCACACGGTACGATCTATCGTGCGATCGCATGAGCGATCGTACCCGCCCCCGTTGTTTGTGCGTCACGGGCAAATCGCTGCCCGTGTCGCACAAAGTCGTTAAACCGTCGTCACACGTACATACCTGCAGAGCGACCTCACTGTGGGCGGCAAACATCCTCTTCCTGAAGGGGGAGGGACGTTCGTCGTCACAGCGACGTCACACAGCCGCCGGCCATTAGAAGCGGAGGGGCGGAGATGAGTGGGACGTAAACATCCCGCCCATCTCCTTCCATCCGCATAGCCAGCGGGTGACGCAGGACGCAGGTAAGCTGTGTTTATTGTTCCCGGGGTGTCACACAGAGCAATGTGTGCTAACCCGGGTACGATGAACAACCGACGCCATGAAAAATAAACAATTTTTTAAAAATAAGCGACATGTACACGACTCACGATTTGTGACCGATTCTGCGGTGCTCGGAGGTGTCACACAAGACGACGTCGTGAACGATCACGGAAGTGCATCACGAAAATCGTGACCCCGACGATGCATCGCACGATAGATCGACTCATGTGACGCCCGCATAAGACTCATGTAGACTGTACAGTGGTTTTCCTAGTACAGAGGGTAGTGGCGGTCCAGAGCTGGTACTCACACATTCCGAACAGGTGATGGGGAAAGTGCAGAACACAGTATATGCTGTGAGCTCCACAAAGATGATGCCCATCTCCTCTATCTGTAGTGATCTGGACAGCCCAGGGGACATGTCCAGCTCACAGCAGAGAGCTGTCCATGTTAAGTCTAGGGGTCGGAGCTCGTCTATCAGATCCAATGCACAGGGGCTGCCATATTTGGGGTGAGTAACTGTTGTTACACACAGCAAATCCAAGATGGCAGCGCCCAGTATTTCAGTAAAACTAGAATTAAATAAAAACTAAATAAACAGTGAATTAAAATTGAAATTAAAAAGACTTGATTTCATAATCACTATTATTAATACAAAAATAAAAAAAACGCGACATTTTACCCTTAAATAAAGGCAATGAAGAAAAATGGAAATGACTGAAATAGAGCAATTTAGTCTAATTAATTTGTAAAAAAAAAGATAATTTGGTTACGGGTTTAGAAAAATGATTAATTAGATCCATATACAGGTAAAAAAAAGAAGACAAAAATGGGTTATATTCAGACTAGACTATTGATATAAATGGAGTCCGTGCTGGGACCATTACTATTTAACCTGTTTAGAAATAATGCAGAAGTTGAACTTCATAATACTTTCTCTGAATTCACTGATGACACAAAGATCTATAGTGTTGTAGAAAAAGGTCCTTTTCCTACGGTGTAACCTGAATATTATATTTTATATTTTTAGGTCACGGGTTGAACTCAATAAACTAAAGCCTGCTTTACACCTTACGATCCAGCATACAATATCGTATGCGATCGTAACCGCCCACATCGTATGCGTGGCATGTTCAATTTGTTGAATGTGCCGCACAAACGATTAACCCCCGTCACACGTACTTACCCGTCCATACGACCTCGCTGTGGGCGGCGAACGTCCACTTCCTGGAGTGGGAGAGATGTTCGGCGTCACAGCGATGTCACGCGGCAGCCGGCCAATAGAAGCGGAGGGGCGGAGCTGAGCGGGACATAAACATCCCGCCCACCTCCTTCCTTCCGCATGTCTGGCCGAGAGCCGCAGGACGCAGGTAAGATCTGTTCATCGTTCCGGGGGTGTCACACACTGCGATGTGTGATACGCCGGGTACGATGAACAATCTGACGTTCAATTCTAGAGAAATGAACGATGTGCATGCGATGAACATTTTACCGTTCAATCGCAATCACACGTACCTGTCACACACTGCAATGTACCTTACGATGCCGGATGTGCGTCACTTACGACGTGGCCCCGCCGACACATTGTAAGATACATTGCAGCGTGTAAAGCGGGCTTAAAGTCTACCTTCAACCTTAACAACTATGAAACTATGAATAAATATAACATTCTCCTATAGGATTTGGTAATAACTGAAAAAGTAGATATCTTTATGTGATGGTCATATATATTTTCTCAAAACACAGTTCACTCATTACCATTAGTATTGTAATGTAGGATGTTGATTCAAGTAAACTGTTTAACTGGCAATATGAAGATTTTTTTTATTTTTTGGCAAATTTTGTGTAATTAAAAGAGTGGATCTTTCTGTAGATCATATTGAGTTTGTCAGTATATACCTCAATGGATAGATGTCTTTTTCCAACCCAAAAATGACGTACGGTAATTTAGTGGCTAGTAGGTAGCTGACTAGTTACTTTTAAACAGTAGTGATGGACGAGCACTAAAATCCTCATGTGCTTGACCCTCGATTTGAGCTGGTTTGATGCACAAGCGAGCTCAAAGAGAGTAATGCGTATAATGGAAGTCAAATATTGGTCTATTTGAGTCTCCACCCACATAGAGCTAACCATAAGTAGAGCATTTCCAATGGGAGGGATTGCGTGTTTGTTTTTTTGTCACACTACATCTGAGAACATTGCTTTATCCTCCGAGAGAGCCATTCAGAGACTGCAAATGACTCCTCCTGGGAAGCCTACAAACATCATACAGTGGAAACAAGTTTGTGCGTTGTGGTCATTGTTTCACTAAAGACCAAATATCCGAGCACCAGCGATACTCGCCCAAGTACCCAAGTGCCCCAATGCTTGATCAAGTAGCCAGAAGTGCCGAGTACGGTTACTCATCACTATTAAACCGCACTTGCACTATTTTTTAACTATGCGATGGGTGCTAAAATGCCCTAAAGATATCAGTAAGGTTTTCAGGCCTGAGAACTTACTTGGTTACTAAAATTACTTGTGTAATATATGCTGAGGTGTGTACTCCTAGGCAGGAGCAGAGTACTCTTGTCATCTGAGCAGTTTTTTTTTTTGAGTGACCAGTGGATGCCTCAGAACCGAGACCCCTACTGACCTGCAGGGCATTTCAAGGCCCATCAAAAAAAAGTGTTGGTCTACATTAATAAACCTAAAACACAAAAATTATTATCACAACACATTTAACTTTGGACACACACTTTATAATAATTAATATAGTATTTATAGCTGCTTCTGTTACATGATCAGATTCACACGTGACCATTGCAGTAAACACTGGCTCCAAGAGGCACTTCAGTCACATCAATGCTGCAGCTATAATTGGCTGCAACAGTTACATGTGGAGACAACATGGAAAATATTGGGACTATTACTCAGTTTGTTAATTTATACCATTGACAATCAGTTGTAAATAAAAATATCGAGAGGCTGAAACATTCCTTTAATCTATTTGAGCTTGTGAATTGAATCTGTTTGTAAAATTAGTATTTCTGTAGCTAATATGAATCCCGCCCCTGGAAGTGAATTCATTTCTAGAATGAGGATGCCCTGTCCGCCTCATAAAGGCAGCTGTTAGCTGCCAAATCTGGGCAGGGACTGAATATAAAGATGGATAGCCTTGTGTGCATCTCTGATCACCTCCTTGTAAGTCCCACAAACAGCCAGGCATCGTTTTTCTTCTTATTCTTATGCATAGAGTTGAATTAGGAATGCTGTACACATTCACTGAAAAGTCTCTTTAGATGTGATGAAATAGGTGGGAACCACATCTATCAGACATCTATTGCATAGATGCAGTTTGACAAAAATGTCTAAGATGGAAATACCCTTAAACCCCTTCACCCCTGGGCGATTTTCTGTTTTTAATTCTTCTTTCCCTTCTTGCAAGAGCCATAAGTTTTTATTTTTCTGTCTATATTTTTTTTTGCAGGACGAGTTGTACTTCTGAATGACACCATTCATTCTGCCCCATAATAAACTCGAAAACAGGGAAAACATTCCAAGTGCGGTGAAATTGCAAAAAAAGTGCAATTCCACTATTGTTTTGGGTTTTTTTTATTTACCAAGTTCACTATATCATAAAACTGACTCAGAAATATAATTCCCCAGGTCAATATTAGTTCATAGATACCAAACATGTAGAATTTTACTTTTACCTACGCGATGAAAAAAAATTCAGCAGTTTGTAAAAACAACCAAAAACTTATGCCATTTTGTGAGAGCTGTAGCATTCTCATTTTTCGATATCTGGATCTCAGTGATGCCCTTTTTTTCCATGTTGAGCTGACATTTTTAATTAGACCCTTTTTGAGTAGATGTGATGTTTTAATCACCTGTTATGGCATTTTAATGTAATATTGTGGAGTTTTGATTTTTTTATCTCGCTATACCATTTACCGATGAGATTAATTGATTTTATATTTTGATAGAGCAGGTATTTCTTAACGTGACAATACCAAATATGTGCATTTTTTTGTTTGTTTTATTTTCAATAAGACAAAAGGGGTTTGATTTGAGCTTTTATTTAATATTTTTATAAACTTTTTTAACCTTTTTTATTATTGATTTTATTATCCCCTTAGGGGACTTTCTGACCGCACTGGCCGATTGCTTCTGCTGATCAGAGCGCTGCTTCAGCATCTTTCTGATCAATAGAAATACTGTTCTCCAGCATTCAAAGGAAGCACATCATGACAGCGAAAAGGTCATCATCTGACCCCACACTCTTATGACAACCCATTGGTGCCACGTGATCGCGTCACAGTAGCGCTGTTGGCAGAGGGAACAGCGCGATCCACGCCGAAGCACATTACATCGCATTGTCTGCTGATTAGATCACATGCGAGTAAAATGCGTATGCGCACGAGCCTGCATTAAAGGGCTAAACAGGACCAATGACGTGTATGTACGTCATTGGTCATGAAGGGGTTAATGACCTCAAAGTTCCCTGGTGTGTTTCAGGGTAATTTTCCTGTTTTGATTCACATCTACTTTCTCTTTTTTTCCCTTTGTTGTATTCATTCTTTTTCATTGTCTCTTCCTCATCTTTATCTGCCTTCCTCTTCCTCCTTTCTCTGCCTATAACTAGGACCCTATTTTCCTTCCTCATTTTTGCATTCTCCGTTTGCACACCTTCTGAGATGCCCTGGTTTCTTCAGATAGTCTCATGAATCAGAAGGCACTGTTGGATTCCTCTCAGATATATCACGGGTGGTCTACTACTTCTTGTCTGAATATTTCAGTCTTTAATATATAACTATATATAGCCATTCTTTTTTACAAAATTTGTATCTTACTTGGTTTGACTTCACAGAGTTATTACATTGGCAGCTATTTTGTTATCTAATAAAAATGATTGCAGATTGAACAGTACCATGTAAGGAAAGAGTGGGATGGACATGACAGCAATAAACTGTTACCCAGCTTACAAGAAATAACATAAAATGATAAACAAGTAACGTAAATATACAGTAGATTAAGATCTACAATGTTTTTCAAATCTTAATAAAGCTAATTTTATATCACATGATGCTAATATATTGATATACCAGCACTTCTGTTTTGTACTCTTTGTGGGAGCTAAAAAAGAATTGAGTCCCACAGGAACTCCTGTGCTGATACTCTACGGCAGGCCTGCACAACATATGGCCCGTGGGTCGCATGTGACCACCCGAAGGATGTTGTGCAGCCCGCAGCGAACTGGGAGGCTTCAGTTATCATCTTCCTATATGCAGCTGTATTTGCGTCTTTCGAATCTACTTGAATGCTAGAGCTCGAAGACATGGGCAAAGCAGGGGAGCGCTTGTCATCCCCTGTCCCAGCATGCAACAGTGTGATGACATCTGCATGCTGTTACTTCATCACAGTGCTCCTATTGCCAATGCTGCAGTGCAGCGAATGCAGCGGGAAATAGTAAGTACTCAAGGAAGAGCCGAAGAGAAAATACACTATCATGGGAAGAAGAAGGGGGTTGGTATTGCTATGAGGACACCTTAAGGGGGAAGGGAGAGATTGTGAAGGGCCCATAGTATGCAGAAGGAAAATGTGGGTCATATAATAGAGTGGTGCAGGGTGTGGGGGACATTATGGAGCAGTGCAGGGAGTGGGGAAACATTAAAGAAAGGTGAAAGGTGTAGACAGGGCCACCATCAGTGCATGATAACCATGACTGATGTATAGGGCCCGGTGAAGAGGAGGAACTGGCCCAAAGTAATTACTCAGCTTTATTACGCTCCGGGCCCTGGCCAGGCCCCCCTCTTCACGAGGTCCCAGTCACAGACGCAGCAGAGGTGGCTGACCGTGTCACTTCAGCCACTGCACATGGCTAATTTGCATGCAAAGCACTTCAAGTGCAATGCATTCATATTAGCCATGCTGTAGAGTAAAGGCCCTGTCACACACAGAGATAAATCTGTGGCAGATCTGTGGTTGCAGTGAAATTGTGGACAATCAATGCCAGGTTTGTGGCCGTGTACAAATGGAACAATATGTCCATGATTTCACTGCAACAACAGATCTGCCAAAGATTTATCTCTGTGTGTGACGTAGCCTTAAGGGTTAGTGGGGCAGAGCAGAGCACCGGCACGTCATCCTGCAGCCAAGCGTGCAGCAGTGTGATGAGCTGAAAACAGGAATGGTATGATCGCTAGGGATGGTGGGGGGACCTGCCAACCCCAGTCCCAGCCTTGCTTCAGCTGGAGGGGCGAACATCCAGCTGAAGAAAGCATTGTGTTTCAGAGATGACGCAGCTCGATGTGGGAGCCTGGGAGGGTGAGTAAAATGTTTTTTATTTTTTTGGGGCAGGCAAATATACTAGAAGGGGCCCAGGAAGGGGAAATATATACCAGGAGGAGGACATGTATACCAACAAGGGAACAGAAACCAGAATTTTGACATATATATCACAATATGCCCAGGAAGGGGATGTATATACCAGGAGAGGTCCAGGATGGGACATATATATTAGGATGGGCACAAATAAACCAGGATGGGGACATATATATCAGATGGGCCCCAGGACAGGGACATATATACCAGGAAGGGGACAAATAAACCAGAATGGAGACATATACCAGGAGGAAGACATATATGCTAGGAAAGAGACAAATAAATCAGGATGGGGAGATATATACCAGGATGGACCCAGGAGGGGGACATATATACCAAGAGCGGAACATACATACCAAGAAGGACCCAGGATAGGGACATATAAACCAGGAAGGGGACATATATACCAGGAGGAGGACAACTATACCAGGAGAGGCCCAGGATAGGGATATATTCCAGGAAGGGACATATATATAAACTTGGCTTTTATAGATACAAAACATATAAGGCTGACACATTACCTTTTGGGATTACATGAATTATCTGCGGACTCTGCCTTGTTTATACACTTACTGTACCCTGATATTTTATTGGGGATATGTACAGAATTACTATGTCCATCTACCTATTTCATCCATTCTTTTTCTCTTGTCAATCAATATATAAATAGCTAGGTGTGCACATTTTTCCTATGCAGCTTTTTTCCTTTCATATTACAATTCAATTTTTTACATAATTTTTGTTAGCACCCTTCCCTTTATTTATATTTATTACACTGTGGTGCCCACTACTTTTTTCCTAACAAAATGTTGCGAGGAGCAGTGTGTGTGAGGATATTATACAGAGGGGCAGTTTGTGTATGTTGATATAGTATACAGAGAGGTAGTGTCTGTGGGTAGATATTATACAGAGGAGCAGTCTTTGTAGGAGAATAATTAAAAGAGGGGCACCTTCTGGGGGATAGTATATAGAGGGGCAGCATATGTGAGGGATATTATAGAGAGGGGCAGTGTGTGGGGGAATATTATACATAGGAGCAGTGTGAGAGAGATATTATGGAGAGGGGCAATGTAGGGGGTGTATTATTAATTGTATGAGGGAACTACTTCATTTTCTGTAACAATTTGAAGGGGGCTAACACTTATAGCCATGACTGTGTGTGTGTATATATATATATATATATATATATATATATATATATATATATATATAAATTTCCAGTGAGACTGTGGAAGGTTTGAGGGATGGAGGTGGAACCTGGGTGGAGTCTCAAGGGGGTTTGAAAATATTGCCAGCATGGGGCCCTGAAATTGTTGGCAACATACCTGGGTGTGGGGCTATTATAGAGTGATGCAGGATGTGGTGGGATATTATAGAGTGGTGCAGGGAGTGTGGGAACATTATGGAGAGATTCACTGTGTGGGGATCTTATAGTCAGGGTCAATGTGGGGGGGATATTTTGTGTATGAAGCCCAGTGAGGGTAAATTATTTTTTTAGGGGCATAGCATGGGAGATATTTTTATTTATGGGGAAGTATAATGATACTGTAATTTTTAAGGGCACCGAGTCGGAATGAGCTGCAAAAGACCTGAGAAGGAGGAAGTCTGGAGAGATGAGCTGTGGGTATGAAAAGTTACCAAGGCGTTGATATCATGACAAAAGGTTTGGAGACAAAAGAAATGGGAACGACTCCAATCAGAGATGGTGTCTTCCATAAGGTACCTGAATGCAAATAAAATAATTTTTTGTGACACTGACTACGTCTCATCAGTACTATGGTTCCTGTATGGTCCCCAATATGATGACTGATAATGAGTCACCCCTGAGCACTGTGGCGGTTGCCTCCGGGATATTGCAGGGACTTCTCTTTAGGGAACCTTCTCTGGCGACAGGTAAGTCAGGTTCACTTGCATAGGAGTCGTGATGCCACTATCGGTTTGCGGTCAGGAAGGTGACCGCCACTGCTATTTAACGAGCGTCTGGGGCTGATGGTGTCTGCAGCCTGGTGGTATGGCCTCCCGAGAGTGAGGCTGGCCCCAGGGGCTCGGGTGTATGTGTGAAGAACAACAGGTCACAGAAGAACTCAGTCTCAGTCCAAAGTGCCTTGCAACTGGTTTTTACTCACTTTCAAGTGCTTCAAGTGGTACCCAGGTGATGCTGAGATACACCAAGAGAGAACCAGGTATCCTTCAGGCTGGAATAAGGGTAACTGCTGGCTCGCCTTCTTAGAACTTCTTGTTTCGGACAACCCCTGACTTAAAGTACCGTGGGATGCATCCAGGGAAGTCACAGCTGCCTTTTCTCC